>NC_079447.1:38850335-39537835 GCF_903798145.1 Danio aesculapii | reverse complement strand
GGATATTTTAATTATGATAATCTGAATAATGAAGTTTTTGTATTATAATCTATTTATTTGGTTGATTTAGTTTCATATTCAAGTGTAAATTTTACAACAAAAAAACTTCTACTTTGTTTATGAGGAACTGAGAAAAACTTTTGCACTATTCAACATCGTGCTAATAGAAAGACCATTAAAACTATCCACTGTTTGTAATGTAAAGGCCCTGCTTGTTTGTATTGTGAGAATTTTATTTAATCATGTATACTCTGTTTGTTTTGTGTTTGTTTTGTTTCTTATTTTTTGTACTGCTATTATTATTTACCTTCTATCATCCTGGCATTATATTGTTGTTAATAATATTAATAATAATAATAATAAAAAACAGAATGCAAAACAAACAATCGTCTTCCCAAAGATCCTCATTAGACATAAACAAAGAGAAAATCACTATACACAGTGCTGAAAACCAAACCATATCCAAACTACTATACTTATGAGCATTAAATCTGTAATAATGCCAGCTTGTTTAACGTCAAGCTAAAAATATGCGGCGCCGTGCGTTTGTTGACACGCTACTTAAGTGTTAATTCTGCGACGGGAACGAATCAGTGAAGGACACAGTATGGACGAAACTGCGCGAAAACACGTGAAAAGATTATCACTATGCACTTGATTACATTCAATGTAAGTAATCATCTAATTGTAAAGAACCAAAGATGTATAGTTCTAATAAAGAGCTAATCTTTTGGCGCCGTCGTAGAAAAATAGCGTTCACGCAGCGGAAACACACGCAAGTGTTTTTATTAACAGGAAGAGCTGCTGACAGCTTCAGTCTCACACAAGACCATATACAGTTGTGTAACCGATGACCTTCATTTTAGCCTGGATTAATTTTTTTCTCTCTACAAGCGTTCAGGTTAGATCTGCCGAAATATTTGCTATTCGTTGCTATGGCTAAAAGTTGAGCGTGAAATACACGAGAATGTAATCTGTTTTTGGCTGGCTTACTCTCAGCAATAAGCAACAGTATCCAATGTAACAATGTGCGATTATTGATGTTGTTTATTCATGAATTCTTGCTTACAATTATAAGCAAAATAAGCAGACTATACAATTACGCAATGAAAAGAAGGTCGCTAAAATTACCATGCTTTTATCTTACATTTGTGGTATTTTAACGTACATTTACCAGGTAAAATTGGTTTTATATTCGCACATTCGTTCAGTGACAACTTGTGACGCGCTCCCTATATTCTGTACCATGGTGCTTTGTATATTGACTGAAATCACATGTAAATATGACTTCAAAACAACATTAGCACTATATTATTAACTGTGAATGTTGTACTTTGACAGTCGCTGGCTGTGAATATGATTTCATCATTAAGAATTTGCAAAGAATACTTTTTTGAAATTATATTATTAAAGAGAAAGTCTGAATGTGTGAATATTAAATCTTCCCTCAAAACGTTAAATCATATACAGTAAAATTATTTATGTAGTAGTCTACTGTGGTGTTACTATATATATATATATATATATATATATATATATATATAATATATATATATATATATATTAGGCATGGGGCGATAACCGCTTTAAAGGTTTACCGCAGTTTGGAAAAGGTTTTAAAACCACCAATTTTTTCTTATTTTAGAGCAGTGATCACAATACTATATATATATATATATATATATATAATATATATATATAGTCAGACTTATTAAAACCCAAATATTTCCCAAATGGTTTTACAGAGTATGGAAATTTACACAGTATACCTGATAATATTTGTTGTTCTGGAGAGAATCTTATTTGTTTTATTTCAGATAGAATAAAAGCAGTTTAAAAAAACATTTTAAGGTCAAAATTATTAGCCCCTTATTAGCCCCTAAGTTATATTTTTTCGATAGTCTACAAAACAAAACATTGTTATACAATAACTTGCCTAAATACCCTAACCTGCCTAGTTACCCTAATTAACCCAATTAAGCCTTAAAGCTGTATAGAAGTGGCTGTATAGAAATGTCTTGTAAAACGTTATTTACTGTCATCATGACAAGAATCAAATAAGTCATTTTTTAAAAATGAGTTATTAAAACTATTATGTTTAGAAATGTGTTGAAAAAAATCTTCTTTCAGTAAACAGAAATTGGGGGGAAAATAAACAGGGGGCTAATAAGGCTTCAATTGTGTGAAAAAAAAAAAAAAAAAAAAAAAATATATATATATATATTTATATTAATAGTACGTGGTACCAGCACATAATAACTTTTAATTAAATTTAGTTATTTAATTTAGTTATTTAGGAGCTTTGAGTAAATTACGCTTTAGTAAGCTACATTTGTATTAAAAATTATTGCATAGTCTTTATAGATTAGTAATGTAGACATATGATGATATCAGAGGTTGTGATAATTAGAAGCTTTTATTGTGATATATAGGATATTGTTGTGATATTGAGATAGACTGCAAAAAAGTGTTACTGTAATGGTTATATGTATTATAGCAAAAGAAGTGTTGTTGTAATGGGTACAATAGCAAAAAGTTTTACTGTAATGGGTACAATAGGTAAAAAGTGTTACTGTAATGGGTACAATAGCTAAAAAGTGTTACTGTAATGGGTACAATAGATAAAAAGTGTTACTGTAATGGGTACAATAGCTAAAAAGTGTTACTGTAATGGGTACAATAGCTAAAAAGTGTTACTGTAATGGGTACAATAGCTAAAAAAGTGTTACTGTAATGGTACAATAGCTAAAAAGTGTTACTGTAATGGGTACAATAGCTAAAAAAGTGTTACTGTAAAGGGTACAATAGCTAAAAAGTGTTACTGTAATGGGTACAATAGATAAAAAGTGTTACTGTAATGGGTACAATAGGTAAAAAGTGTAACTGTAATGGGTACAAAAGCTAAAAAAGTGTTACTTTAATGGGTACAATAGCTAAAAAAGTGTTACTGTAATGGGTACAAAGCTAAAAAGTGTTACTGTAATGGGTACAATAGGTAAAAGTGTTAATGTAATGGGTACAATAGCTAAAAGTGTTACTGTAATGGGTACAATAGCTAACAAAGTGTTACTGTAATGGGTATAACAGCAAAAAAAATGGTTACTGTAATGGCTATAAAAATAGAAAAAAGAAATCTTTGTGTATTACTTAATATGTGAATGTTCAGAGTAAACAAATGTTTCAAAGATTTTTTGAGTAAAATACAACAATAAACTGTACAAGATTTATTTCATCTGGCTGTTTTAAAGGCCTAAATCTGTTGAGATAGTTTGCCCAAAAATGAAACTTCTGACATAATTCATTCATCCTTCACTTGTTCCAAACCTGTTCGAGTTTCTTTCTTTTGTTGAACAAAAAGGAAATTATATTGAAAAAATATGTCAAAAACAGCCATTGACTTCAATAGTATTTTAATAATTCCTACTATGGATGTCAATGGATGCCAAATGTCTTCAGAATACCTTGTTTTGTGTTCAACAGAAGAAAAATATTCATTTAGAATGACTTTAACTTTTTTGTGAACTATTCGTTAAACTTTTCCCCAAACCAGGCACTTGTAAAGTGATAGATTTACAGCGGTTTATAACTGATATGACTTTAGTTGTTTAGTCCAGTCTTTGGCACAGATCTGCTGAGGTGTAACAATACAAATGCTGTGTTTGTTTACTACATTCCAGTGTGTGAAGACATGAATGTACTGCAGTCCTGATAGCGGCCATCATGACGACAGAGGCTGTGTCTTCAGGGGCTCGACCTCAGATCCCTGCTCCTGTGCAGAGAGACGGATACTACTGGTTACGCTCTTTTGCTGCTGGAGGTGACTTTTCAAACACAGAATACTGATGTACTGAAATCTGTACGTTCAACTACAAGTATAGCAGAACTGAAGTTAATGGGATTGTTCACCTAAAATGAAAATTCTGCCATTATTTACTTGAAATAGGATGATAACCGGTTTCAAGGTTTACTGCAACAATTTTCTGTTATACCATTTCAAATATTTTGTTTTTAATATTGTTTCTATTAAGATGAAACTAAAATACATTTGTAATCAAAAATGTATCAAACGATTCAGATTCAGGAAGATCATTCAGTGTTGTTGCACCAAAGCACCTGGAACTCTTTCCCACACTCATTCCGCAGCATCAATAATATTTCTAAGTTTAAGTCTCTTCTTAAAACTCATTTATTTTCTGAATGTCATGATCATTAAGTTCTGTAGCTGTTGTTTCTGTTTCCGCTTGCTATTTGTTGTCTTGTATTTGTTTCTTATTTGTTTGACTTTGTTATTGTGTTGTTCTCCTACTTTTGTACTTTTGAAGCGTTCTTGGGCAGTGGAAAGGCACTATATCAAATAAACATTATTATTATTATTATATTATTATAATATTATATATATATTAATATATATAATTTAAATATATATTATTGTTACTATTGTTATTATTATTATTACTAAAAATAAAGGTTTTTCAGTTGAACAACAACAGTGTTTTAACAAAAACAAGTATTTTTGTTTACCTTACCAAAATATTTTAATTTATTTTTATTAAATACATCTTTATTCCTGTTAGACATTTTAAAAATAAGATTTTTGTTATTATTGCTTAAAACATTATTATCATTATTCGTAGTAGTAGTAGTCGCCATTGTTTATTATTATTATTATAGTAGTAGTAGTAGTAGTAGTTGTAGTATTAGTAGTAGTTGTCGTAATATTAGTAGTAGTAGTAACAGTAGTACTAGTAGTAGTCGCCGTTGTCGTCTTATTATTAGTAGTTGTAGTAGTCGCCGTTTTCGTCGTATTATTATTATTATTAGTAGTAGTAGTAGTAGTAGTTGCTGTTGTCATTGTATTGTTATTATTATTATTATTATTATTATATTTATTTGTATTATTATTATTTATGAATTAAACCTAAATGCATTCCTATTTTTGTGATCACAAAGGTGTTGCAGGATGCTGTGCCAAATCCACCATAGCGCCACTTGATAGAGTGAAAATTTTGCTACAGGCTCAAAATCCTCATTACAAACACCTTGGTAAGTTCACAATATTTCCAGGTATTTTGCATAACTTGATTATCAGAGGACCTAAGGATTAGATCATAGCAAACAAAAAAATGTTAACCATGATCATACATTGCATGTTTCTGCAGGTGTGTTTGCCACACTTAAGGCTGTGCCGAAAAAAGAGGGTTACCTTGGACTCTATAAAGGAAATGGAGCTATGATGATCAGGATTTTCCCATATGGAGCCATACAGTTCATGGCTTTGATAACTACAAAAAGGTGCCTTTAGTCACCATTTACTAACTCATTTTCGGGAATAAGAAACTAATCGTTGTACATTTTTCAGTAGTGTGACAGTTGTTTCAGATACTGTTGTTTTTCCAGTCCCACTTTAGCAGTTTTAGTCACATTATTTGCACAGTATTGCACAAACAAATAAAAATAGGCAGTAACATACACAATCTCCTAAACTCGTCTCAAGAGAGACACTAGTCATTTTCCAGATTGGTTCATTCCGCTAATTTATGTCAGTAAGCTGGTTTACAAGACCATTAAACAACGATTGTATTGGTCATTTTAGGTGTTATTTTGTTGTTATCAAAATCAGATGACTTGTGTTCAGAAACCTTAACGTTTGGGCTTTAATAGGCATTAATCAAAAACTAGTCGTCTAAACTGTCCTTTCAAGTTAAATACTAGGCTAAATTATTTGGAGGTTTTGTCTATTCTTATAATGTATTTAATCGTGCTAGAATCATGCTAACAACATGCTATTTTATGTTGGAATCATGCTAATTCCTGCTGCAATCATGCAAATCTGTGATAGAATGGCTAATGACATGCTAATTCATGCTTTATAATATAATGTTATAAGCGTTTAATTTAATTTTGCTTTAGCCAACTTGATTTCTATTTCCAACAGGTTTTCTCAAGCCACCATAGTTTTGTCCTCAAAGTTTATTATCTAGTTCAAAGACTGTCATCTAAACCGTCCTTTTAAGTAAATTACTACAAATAAAATACTAGGCTAAATTATTTTGGAGGTTTTGTCTATTTTGAAAATGTATTATTTTTTAATCATGCTAAAAACATCCTAATTCATGCTGACAACATGCATAATTGATGTTAGAATCATGATAATTTGTGCTAGAATCATGCTAACACATGCTAATTCATTTTAGAAACATGCCAACAGTATGCTAATTCATGCTTGGAATCATGCTACTTCATGCTAATCCATGATAGAATTGTGCTAACCAATATGCTAAATCATTCTTTATAATATATATGCCTTTTAATTTATGTTGCTTTTAAACCAACTTGATACTTTTTCAAGCTGAATAAACAATTTCAACAGGCTTTCTCAAGCCACCATAAAGTTTGTCCTCAAATTTTGCTATCTAGTTTAAAGACTGTCATCTAAACCGTCATTTCAAGTTAAATACTAGGCTAAATTTTTTTGTAGGTTTTTTTTCTATTCTAAAGATTGATTTAAAGGATTTGGTTTTTTAAAAATTCACAGATTTATTTTAGAGGTAGTTCTTTGCTATTTTATGTGTTGTTTTGGGTGTCAAAAATCAACTTTTTTCAGTGATAATCTTTTTAAATACATCTGTAAAAATACTTTTAAATCAGTTATATCATCTGATGCTTACCATTAACCTCATATTTCTTGGAAAACTACAATTTGAAATTACTTCCCTAAAATGAAAATTTTTACACTAAACACAATTGAATGTTGTTTTCTCAATTATATAATTCTTATAAGCTGCTTCTACTGTACTTTCAGTTTCTTCATACAAAAGTTGGAATATCTGGGCATTGTTCATCGACTTATGGCAGGATCTATGGCAGGTTGTGGAAGTATTCATTTATTTAATCATCCCAAAGTCCCTTTTAAACCATGTATCTACAATGCATAAATGCCTTGTTTTCAGCTGTTTCTCTGCTTTAACTGTCCACCACATTGGATCAAAGTCAGTCTGTGAACCCTCATGATTAAAATGACTGTAATCAAAGTTCTACGCATGTATGATAATTACATCTGCGAGTACAAAGGCAACTGCCTTAGTTAACATATCATTCTAACATTATTATAAAAAGAATAAAATTGAATAATGAGTTCATGCAACACATTCTCATTTCTCATCTGTTGAAACGTTGTTCCATAAATGTACATGTATGTATTTGTACAGCACAGATTTCATTCATTCATTTTCCTTCTGCTTAGTCCCTGGTTTATCAGGGGTCACCACAGTGGAATGAACCGCCACTTACTTGACAGATGTATTTTTAATTTTAGGTGGTTTGTGAATGTGTTTTATGTTTGGTAAAATACATTTCTAATTGGCATCTTTATTGATTTTCAACTAATTACACTGTCCTGCCACAATTGGTGGATTTAGAGGTTTTGCAACAAAAAAACAAGTGGATTTAGCTGGTTTTGACGCAAAAGAAAATCTACCCTTGTTAAAAACCAAAGAATTGTCTAAAGTGACATTTTTGAAAAAAAAAAAAGGTATTTTATTTACTAAATAATAACCTTATCATTACCTATAAAGTGAAACTTCTGAACCTAATCAGAGGAGCCTGATAGAAAATGCTCATTTACAAGAAAAGAGGTCTGATGGATTTAGAAGGTTTTTCATCTGAAATCTTCATACATATACATATACATACATATATATATATATATATTATAATATATATATATATATATATATATATATATATAGTATATATATTATATATATATATATATATATATAAGCAACGCGGTGGCGCAGATAGATCCAAGAAGGTTGCTGGTTCGAGCCTCGGCTGGGTCAGTTGGCATTTCTGTGTGGAGTTTGCATGTATTCCTTGCATTCGTGTGGGTTTCCTGTGGTGCTCCGGTTCCCACAGTCCAAAGACATGTGGTACAGGTGAATTGGGTAGGCTAATTGTCCGTAGTGTATGAGTGTGAATGAGTGTGTATGGATGTTTGCATGGGTTGCAGCTGGAAGGGCATCTGCTGCGTAAAAACATAAATAAACTGGATAAATGGCGGTTCATTCCGCTGTGGTGACCCCGGGACGAAACCGAAAAGAAAATGAATGAATGAATGAATATATATACATACTAAGACACACACACACACGCACACACTCCGCCCACTTTATTAGGTACACATTACTAGTACTGGGTTAGACCCCCTTTTGCCTTGAGAATTGTTTAATCCTTCGTGGCATATATTCAACAAAAATTCCATGGAGATTTGGTGTATATTGCCATGATAGAATCACGCAGTTGCTGCAGATTTATTAGCTGCACATCCATGATGTGAATCTCCCCGTTCCACCGCATCCCAAAGGTGCTCTATGGATTGAGGTCTGGGTGACTGTGGAGGCCATTTGAGTACAGTGAACTCATTGTCATGTTCAAGAAACCAGTCTGAGATGATTCACGCTTTATGACAGGGTGTGTTATCCTGCTAGATGTTGCCATCAGAAGATGGGTACACTGTGATCATAAAGGGATGGACATGATCAGCAAGTAATACTCAGGTAGCCTGTGGCGTTGACATGATGCTCAATTGGTACTAATGTTCCCAAAGTACACCACCCCCACCAGCCTGCACCATTAATACAAGGCAGGATGGATCCATGCTTCACGTGTGTTGACACCAAATTCTGACCATCTGAATCAAGACTTATCAGATCAAGCAACTTTTTTCCAATCTTCCATTGTCCAATTGGTTTGTGATCCAGTGCGAATTGTAGCCTCGGTTTCCTGTTCTTAGCTGAATGGAGTGGCAACCCCGGTGTGGCCTTCTGTTGCTGTAGCCCATCCTCCTCAAGGTTTTAACTTGTTGTGTGTTCAGAGATGCTCTTCTGTATACCTCAGTTGTAGCGAGTGGTTATTTGAGTAACTGTTGCCGTTCTGTCAGCTCGAACCAGTCTGGCCATTCTGCCATGTATTTATCTACTTTGTTTTTTCCACTGCGGGATGACTGCAGTTATTTGCACCTATCCACTGATGTTATCCGAGCTCGCTTGGCATTTCAAGTGACAGGACACCATCGGTACACCGGCATAAGACATGCCTTTCAGACAATTTACCTTAAGGTATTACTGATACAAACGAGTATAATTAAGAAAAAATCTGAGAATTCTTTGCTTTTAATGACAGTGTTTTTTAATCTTTAAAGGAAGGAGGAATCTCTGGTTTTTACCGTGGTCTGACACCCACAATCATTGGCATGGCTCCATATGAAGGTATCTTTCTTGTATGTGATTTTCTAGTATGTATAGGTAAAACTGCAAAACACTTCCTCAAATCACTGTTTCTCTGTGTTCCAGGCTTTTCTTTTTTCACATTTGGTACACTGAAGACTTTGGTCTCACTCACTTCCAGAGCAATTGGGAAAACCGTCTCTGACAACCCTGACGTTTTAGTGCTGAAGACTCAAGTCAATCTGTTGTGTGGTGGAGTTTGCTGGAGCAATTGCTCAAACTATATCGTATGTTTCCCTGGGTTGTTAATGATTCTTTGTAGCTTTCTAGTTTTTAGTTAAAGATCAAAACAATACTGTTACATGTATTTATGACCACTATTTATGGCAAAATAGGTTGAGATGTCCTTAGGCTAGGGATATTCAATTAGTTTGTCATGGGGGCCAGTTCATGAAAAGCATCCCAGATGAGGGGCCGGAGAGATATGGCTTGCGATATGAGTGATGACACAACAACATATAAGAGCCCATATGTTGTATTTTTGCTCCTTAAGACACCCATGTTGGCTTTTTCTACATTGAAACGTTAATATGTTGTATTTTGAAACTACAAAACATCAGTGCATTGTACAATGTGGCTTTTTTACAAACATATTCAAATGTTGTATTTCAGAATACAACAAAATCAGCGTATTGCTCAAGTAGGCTGCATAACAATGAAGCGATTATAGATTTTGGATTTGCATTTATGAATTCAGAACACTGCTAGTTTAGAAAATCACTTAAAAAACTGCTTATATTTTAAAGTGTTGTTCATTGCTGCTCAATAACCAAATACAGCACAAAATATTATTAATAAAAACAAACAATAGTCTATTTCTCTCTTTGGACTTAAAAATAAATGAAGTTTTTAGATTTAAACATGAGTGATAATTTTACAATAAAAATAAATGACAGAACAATTAATAAATAAATAAAGAAATAATAGTAAAAAAAATTGTATTGTCGAATGTTAATTAAGCTAATATTAGCTACGGATTTAAATGAACTGTTTGTTACTATCTGCTTTCATACATGCATAATCATTTTAATAATTTGTAGTAATTCGTCTCTTTTGTTTACATTGCACTGAAAGCCTCTCACTCTCACCACTACAAGCGTGAAATAATTTCTACTGTCTGCGCCTGGAGGTCCGCTTGTGAGGCCATGTGCGCACTGCTCCCAATATGCGCACGTCTTCATTGGAAATAACAAACTTGAGTGCGGAAAAGACGCAATATGGAACAGCCTGCTGCTATAGTTAATCCAATGTGCGTGCGTATTAACCTCGGTAAAATCTCGGAACTTTAAACTAGCACACAGTTGGCATAACTTTGTTCAGTTGCAGCAGTTTTGTTCCGTGCAGCTGAAACGTGGCGTTGAGAAGTCTTCACGATTAATTAACCGCAATGAATTTAAGCGCGGTTAATAGTGAAATCGGCTAATCGTTGCATCCCTATTAACGATATCAGTGCATTGTACATTGCGTTTGTTACAAACATATCCAATGTTTTGGCTGCTTGCGCCACTCGCTTATTGTCACTTGACTCTCTCTCTGCGCAGCCTTCCACTGCAGCTCGTGCTGCATTGAACAGACGCACATCACTTCAAAACTATAGCGGCCATTTTTCGACTGAACTAAAACATATTCATATGTTATGTTATGAACTGCGTACCAATTAGGGATGCAACGATTATAGATTTTGGTTGTACGATTATAGAGGATAATCACAGTTTCATGTTTATCACCATTATTATGCATTTATTAAATTCAAACACTACTAGTTTAGAAATCACAAGAAAACGGCTTATATTAAAATGTTGATTATTGCTGCTCAGCAACTAAATACAAACAAACAGTAGTCCATTTCTCTCTGTGGACTTAAAAATGAATGAAAAAGTAAGTTTATTTTTAACAAAATGTATTTTTGATGTCTTGGTCACACTATTTGTAGGGCCGGAACAAATTGCCTCGGCCGCCAATTGAATAGCACTAGGCTATTTAAGAGCTACAGGCAAATCTAGTGAAATATGTGAACATTGGTCTGATTTATTTTGTTTTTTACAAGATTAAGTTCAGTAATCCTTCATCAAATTCATCAATGCATAAAAATGCACCAAATAGCAATGTTTTCTGAGATGTGTAATACACATAAACCTTTGCTTCTAGATATCACATACAGCTGCACTTCTAGGTTTTCAAATCATGTTTTTTTAATAGAGATTCTATTCTCCTGATTCTGAAGAAAAATATTAGTACAGTATATACTAGCACAGTATATTAGCACAGATAGTCTCATCTAATTGTAAATTATTCTAACAAAAAACCGTTTTAACCGTATATTATTTCTGTGTCACATACATTTAAATAACAGAGTATAACAAAGTCTTGGGGTTAAAGTTGACAGATTGGTATACATAATTGCATTTATTCAATTTAACATACTTTAAAAAACAAAACAATAAACAAACATCCTTTATCAAAATAGGGAGGGAGTGCTAGTGTTGAAGGATTAATAGAGAAGTATATCAATGTTTGTGATTTATACATATCTAATTTATTAAATGCATTAATGAAGTAACATTTTGACAGCCTCTAATGAAGTGTTACTTTTGTTTACTTGGTTTGCCTTCTTATTTCATTGACAGGCAATTTTGTTTTGGAACATTAAATTATTATTTTTTGTTTGTTTGTTCTGACTAGATTTTTTCACAAAATGTATCCTCTTTATTTGATTACATAATTTAGTTTTTTAATTTAATTTTTTATTCGCCTTGTGACTTCTTTTTTGCCAGCATGGGTTATATATTAATGTTGCTTAAGTAATATATTTTGTGTCATTTTATGCTCAGGTATCCTTTAGATGTTGCCCGGAGGAGAATGCAGTTGGGTGCATCATTACCTGATCATGACAAATGTTGGCAAGTATCATTTCATTTCGATTTTGAATGTTTAGTTAAACTGTATGCAAACATATTTAGTTCGAATGTGGAAGTTTGAATTATCATTAGATACAATTTTTACAAGGAGAGTAGTTTGATGGACATTTTTAAAAGGTACCTCCAGGAAGAATCTTAAATTATTTATCAAAAATTTAACTAAAAAAATCATATTTAACTTTAAATATATTTTTGTGTGAATTTTATTTATTTATATCCTATATATTTGTCTAAGTAACTTTTATTGTAATATGAATTTATTTTTATCATGTAATATTTTTATGTATATTCATTTTGCCATGAAATAGCCATACGTTGCTCATGTGGCAATAAATAAACAATAAATAAATAAACTGAATGCAAACTGTACAATTTATAATAGTCCTTTAGGATTGGTGAGGCATGAGAATCATACATTAAAAATTGCTAAACATAATCTTTTGTAAGAGAATCACTAATCTGTGACATGTTCATGACAGTGAGCCTCATTCACATGCATACATAAAATGATGGCTAGAAAGGAAGACACTCAATAGTGATATTTTTATCATGTTTTGGCTTTGGGGGTCAGGGGAAGGTCAATAAGGGAAATAAAATAATTCATGTAGTAAGTGGTTCTTGTTTGATGGTTGTTTTGAGTTAAGCCCACTGCAGGACTGTGACTCAAATAAATTTGATTATGGCGGAATTTCATATGAGGTGAAAAAATTATTTTTATTTGATGTTTGATATATATTATCCATTATTACTTAGCAGTTACTGTTCAGACTTTTGCCATGATTTTCAGATGGACAAATTGTGGCTAATTCAGAACAGCATACCCCTGTCTTGAATTATAAAACAGTTATTGTTTTATACAATTGTTATATTATACAATAGTTATTGTTATATCCAATGTTGACCAACAGTGGACAATATCATTAAAATGTCATTTATTTCTCTAAAGGCGCTGCTAAATTATTAGCATCATTATTCCAGCCTCCATGATTCTACAGAAGTCATTGTAATATGCTGATTTGGCACCCAGAAATGAAAATTGATTATTATTATTATTATCATCATCATCATCATCATCATTGTTAACAGCAGTTTTGGTTGCTTAATTTTTTTTATCAAAACTGTGATCCATTTTTTTTTCATTAATTCAAAAGATATATTTTGTAACATTTATTAATGTCTTTACTGTCACATTTGACCGATTCAGTGTGTCATTGTTGAGTAAAACCATCCATTTTTATGGGGGTATCCTAATGCACAAACTTTTGAATAGTATTCATTCATTCATTCATTCATTCATTTTCTTTTCGCCATTATTAATTTGAGGTCGCCATAGCGTAATGAACCGCCAACTTATCCAGCACATGTTTTACGCAGTGGATGCTCTTCCAGCTGCAACACATCACTGGGAAACACCCACACACACGCATTCACACACATACACTATGGACAATTTAGCCTACCCAATTCACCGATTTAGCCTACCCAATTCACCGATACCACATGTCTTTGAACTGTGGGGGAAACCGGAGCACCCGGAGGAAACCCACGCAAACGCAGGGAGAACATGCAAACTCACACAGAAATGCCAACTGACCCAGCCGAGGCTCGAACCAGCGAACTTCTTGCTGTGAGGCGAACATGAAATATGTACTATTAAAAAATGTAATTAGACACACTTGTGCTTAAAAAAATTTAAGTGAAGTTTATTTATAAACTAATTTCGAGAAGATCATATGATTCTTTGCGGCTGGTCCCACAATATCCAATTTATGATTCACCAATCAGACGATTCCTAAGCCACTATAAATAACCTAAGTTCCATACAACAGCCATCTTCATTTTGAAGAATCCCCCCTTCCACCCCTATTCCTCCTCCTTTCCTAGATGGGTGGCACGGTGGCCCAGTGGTTAGCACTGTTGCCTCACAGCAAGAACGTCACTGGTTCTAGTCCTTACCAAGCCGGCTGATGTTTCTGTGCGGAGTTTTCACATTCTCCCCGTGCGCACGTGGGTTTCTTCTGGGTTCCCCGGTTTCCTCCTACCGTCCAAAACCATGCAACTTAAGTAATTGACTAATCCAAATCAGCACCATAGACATGCTCCTAGTAAGTAGTTATCTCGTAAGAGTAATCACTATATGTTCATTAGCTCTAACTCCCCTCTCGCCTTGCAAACGGGAGGGGGCCCCGGGCTTGAGGATCTTATGAGCTCAGGGCTCTCTCCCGGGTCAGCATGCCAAACAAGCTTTATAATCAATCATCAGCTAAATGTGAACTCTTAAAATGTACCTGGAAAGTGCTTGAGAATACTTTAGACTTTGGAAAAGGTATAAGAAACCTGAATGAGTATGTAGGAAATGGACTTTCTTAGTTTCAAATGTTATTTTTGTTTGTTTTTGTAAGGTCTACTATAGATAATAACACGAACTCTGTTTGAATAATTCAAAACATAACAATTTATTAGTCAGGTAAATGTGTATTATGATAATTCATTAAGTCAATTCATAAACGATCAATACAAGACATCAAATTATCAAAGATAAATCCAAGATTAAAAGATGCATACCTGACTTCAAAATATACATAACATGGAACATGAAGATCCACGCTACGGGTTAATCTAGGTGCAGAATCGCGCCGAACATTTAGAAACATTCCCTTAAGTAGTCAATCCAAAATCTCCTCGAGGAAAGGGTGTGTTGAATAACAAAAGGCATTTGCATTTAGTGGAAGAGTTTCTGCCTATAGGCATTTGAACAGAACCCCTAGGTAAAGGCACACCCTTCGCAGTGGTTGAAAAGATACCTGAAGTTATAAATCTATTGTTTTGATTGTCTATTTTTGAGGCAATGAGACCATTGTACCAGTCTCACTGAGACATTTCAAATGATATCAAACATGATAAATGAAGTCACTTGGATTAATATAGAACATTCATACTTTGAAATGACCACTCTGTGGGAGTGAGTGAACAGGGGGTTTTTCGGGAGATGTTTCAAATGTAAATGAAGGAAAGGAGAGGAGCTGGCTTTCCCGCATTCCCACCTGGTGGGGTTGATCCAATTCTCTCTGTGTTTCTAGCTCATACTTGAATTGTCAAAGACATCAAAGTATTTGTGGTATCTCAAATCTTCCATTTTCAACCTGTCTATGATCACTAATATGATCTTTCTTTATATTTTTTGAGCAGCAGCCTCACCAAAACCCTCAAGCATGTGTACAGCCAGTACGGTGTAAAGAAAGGCCTGTACCGCGGCCTGTCCCTCAACTACATCCGCTGTGTCCCATCACAAGCCGTTGCCTTCACAACCTACGAGTTTATGAAGCAAGTTCTTCATCTAAACTAAAGGAAACAGTGACTGAAGCCTTACAGAAATGAACCCACACCCCTGGCGAAATCCCAGCAGCCTGCCATTCCAGAGGCCATATCTTAAGAACAGATAAAAACATCAACACCTGCATCACATATTGAACTATATGCCTTAACTAATCACTCATATACAGTAAGCAAACAGACTGAACAATTACGTCTTTTACATATAAGCATTAATGCTTTTAACTATGACTGATGATGTAATTTTTTATGTCAAGAACCTAAATTGGGAAATCGGTTTTGTTTGCTGAGTTTGATTTACATGTAGCTTCATATTTCAGTCACCTCAAGTCTTATTGACTGATTGGTGTTTGTTTAAGTGATCAAGATGACTTGTCGCTACTGTTTTGTTAAAATAGTGAATGGACGAAAGTGTGTATATATAATTTCTATGCAGTATTTAGTCACATTCGCATGCTGACGTTACTGTGGCTCATTTTTAATATCTGATCAATGCCTTACAGTTGGATTAAATCACAGTCTCTCTTATGGAAGAGAGCAATCATGTGAGAATGTTTGTGGCGATGGAAAAATCATAAGTGATGTATATTAATCTGTTAAATTATTGTTGACTGATTTGTGATGGGAACAAGTGGATCCCATGAATACAATAATGTAAAATAATAATAAAATAATCATAATGACTTTCCATATCTACGTATTTTTCTATATATATGTCAACAAAAATGTTAATTCAGTCTGTTATGAATGTTATTTGGGGAGTAGTGCATGTCCTATGCATGGACTTTTACTTTTTGTCATATTCATTGAATTTGAGCAGGCTAAGTTTCTAAAAAAAATTGTCATTGTGTTTTTTTTTTAATAATCAGGAACATAAAATATTAATTATTTATCTTTTTGGAGGTTAAAATATTGGTACGGTGTAGTCTAAAATATTATACCCACTGTCTGAAAACTAAAAGATACTCTAAATTCAATCTTTTTATTTGACGTTTGGTAGGATGTGATTGGTAGTTTACAGAATAAAGCTGATTTCATTCTGCTCACACACAGAACTGTGAATCATAAATTCTAAATACTGCTTGTATGTTTGTGTATAGTAATTTGTTTTAATTAATATGTGATTTTTAAAAACAAAATTTTTATTATGTTTAATGGAAATGAGCACTTCAGTCCATTTTGCTTTCTAATGTAATAGTTTTTGCCATGTGGTGGCAGTGTTGAGTTTATAAACCACGTTTTAAATGAGCTTTTAGTTTTTTCAAGGGGAATTTTTACATGTGTGTGTGTACATTCAACAGAGACTGATGATGATATAGTTTTGTAAATTACTGTATAGAATAATGCAGTGTTAAAGATTGTGATTCGATTATTTTAATTCCGGTTTCTTTGCACTAAATCACTAGAATATGAGCTCTGTCTTATAACCTGACTGAAAACAAGAACGTTTATCTTGCTGCTTTTGACAAATCACCTTTATTTAATGTGTTATGGCAATAAAATGATTGTTATTTTTACATGACGAGGGAATATGTAATATCGAAGTGGTTAATAACAATGTTTTGTAAATGTGATTATGCTTCGAAGCATTAAAAATAAATAGAAAAGTTGTCTTGTGCTTTAGTTTATCTTTGTTGCGACTAACACTTACAATATTATTCAGTGCTTGATCTTATTCCACAGTCGTCATTTGTCATCTGGTAGGATTTCCATAATATTTCCTCATTTGTTGGCCTGCTTATGCATTCACTATGGTACCCCTCACCATATTTGCATTTATTTCCTCTTATGTTAATAAGGAACTGTTGTTTGATATTTTGTCTCATTTGACTGGAAAATATGTTAGGCTACAAATTAAACTCTAGTCTGAACATATGTCTATATGTCCTACTCATAACAGTAAAACAAGGTAGTTTAATGGCCTTTAAAGTATTTAAAGTTACACACAAAAGCATTCAGAAGTATTGGAGTTAACAATTTACTTATTTTATATTATTTATAGTAATTTTTTTACTAAACAACAAAAGGAAACAAACTAAAAATCCATGAAAATGAAATGACAGAAACTAATGTATAACTGTAGGTGATGTTTATATAGATTATCATCCTTGGTGTGAAAATGCCTTAATACTTTCACTTTTTATTACCGATCATTTGTAGCTATTTTCAGAACTGTTTAAACATTGTTAATAACAGTAAATGTTACTTGAGCACCAAATCCGTATGTGATTTGGCAACAGCCATCTTTATTTCAATAGCGCTTTTACACTCTCAGAAATAAAGGCATGCGAGCTGTCACTGGGGTGGTACTTTTTCAAAAGGTACAAATTTGGACATAAAAGATCCATATTAATACCTTGAGGGTATATATTAGTACCTAAAAAGTACAAAAGTGTTCCTCTTAAAACTTTTAGGTACCAATATGGACCCTTCAAGTACAAATGTGTACCTTTTGAAAAGCTATCACCCCAGTGACAGCTCGCGTACCTTTATTTCTGAGAGTGTACAATGTAGATTGTGTCAAAGCATCTTAACATAGAAGTTCTAGTAGATTGAAACTGTTTCAGTCCAGTTTTCAGAGTTGAAGTTCAGTTCGGTGTGGTTTAATTTTCACTGCTGAAAGTCCAAACACTGAAGTGCATATTTATCGATGCGCAGCTCCACAATTCCAAACCATGCAAGCCAGTGGCGATAATGGCGAGGAACAAAACTTCACCAATTGACAAAAGTGAAGGAAAAAAACTTGAGAGAAACCAGGCTTAGTTGGGCATAATTTCTCCTCTGGCCAAACGTCTTGTGCAGAGCTGCTGTCGAGGTGCTGGAGGCTGGAGTACTCTGGACGTCTATCATGGAGAAGCTGGCCCACAGGATCAATGCATATGTCCATCATATGCATCAAAATCATACATTTTCTCTTCTTTATTTGTGTGTGTGTGTGTGTCAAAAATCATTAGTACAGATGTTCAATGCAGATGTTTTGTAAATTAAAATAATAATAATAATCTGCATAAATTTTAAAACTCATCTTTTGATTAGTAATGCTCAGATAGCATACGGATGTGGGCCACTTTAGGCAGTTATGCGGCACTGGTGGTTTTCCTTCGGCCCTGTACAATGGAAAAAGGGGGCCAAAGATTTCAACTTATATATGGCCCATTTAAGGCAAAGATTTGGCACTTATGGCAAAATGTAATCTGAATGTGAGCCTAATGTGGCCCATGTGAAAAATGATAAATTTGGCCCAAATGACGGAGGACTAATGTGGGCCACAGTTGGCAAAAATGTGGCATAGTCGTTTAAGGGTAATCTAGGTCTAAACCCAAAGTGGCTCACATGTGTAGGTGCAAATGTGGCCTAGTTATCTTAAGACATATGTGGGCCACTTTTAGCAAATATTCGACACAGTAAGCTCTGGCTAATGCGGCTGTGAGCCTAAAGTGGCCCAGAGAAGATATGGGAAATGTGGCCCAGTTATTTTAAAACATATGGGTACCACTTTTGGCAAATATTCGGCACAGTAAGCGCTGGCTAATGTGGATTTGAGCCTTAACTGGTCCAGAGAAGATATGGCAAGTGTGGCCCAGTTATCCTAAAACAAATGTGGGCCACTTTGGGCAAATGTTGGCACAGTAAGCTCTGTCTAATGTGGCTGTGAGCCTAAAGTGGCACAGATGAGATATGGCAAATATGGGCGAGTATATCTCTGGCTGATGGTGTGAGCTCAAAGCAGCTTAGGTGAGATGTGGCAAGTATGGTACTGTTATTTTAAAACATATTATAGGTCACTTTTGGTAAAGATAAAGTACAGTGATCGTTTGATAACTAAAGGGGTCAAACCATAGCTCTTTGACATGGATATGGGTAGTAAATTTGTGGCCCAGATCTAGCAAACAGGAGCTGACCACCCTGGAGCCATCATTCCATTTAGTATGTGGTCAGGCTGTAAGTGTCTGGTGTGGGCTGGATCTGGGCCAGGATAAAAGCAAACTGTGGTTCAGAATAGGGTCAGTTCTGGTTCATTTGGTTGAATTCTGGCTGACATGTGGTATTGCTTTGGCGTATTTTTGGCCCAGATCTGACAAACAGGAACGGTCCACCCTAGAGCCATCATTCCATTCAGTATGTGGTCCAGATCTGGGCCTGAATAAAAGCAAACTGTGGTCCAGAATAGGGTCAGTTCTGGTACATTTGGTTGAGTTCTGGCTTATTGATATGGTTTAATTGTGGCCCAGATGTGGCAAACAGGAGCAGACAGCTCAAGTGCCATCATTCCATGCGGTACTGTATGCTGAGCATTGCTGAGAGTTATTAAACCCTCGGATTACTTTCAAATAGCCTAATTATCTCATCCTAATACTGTCATTGCTTATTTATTCAACTTTTTCAAAGAAAAAAAAAAGGACAATCATCTCAAATATATCTGTATATATATCAACAAATCTGTTGACTTTTATCTTCTCCATCACATTTCAGCCATTTGGCAAATGAGCATCAAAATATTTAAAACATTAGTGTTTATAAAATAAACCTAACACAGGTGTTTTCAATTTGTAGAATTAATAATAACAAAAAAAAAAAGATTAAAAACAAAGTAGCAAAACATTTGCTAAACTCTATTTATACTTTGTCTTCCTGTTAAGAATGATAGTTAACAGCATCGGATAAACACATGCTGCACGTTCTTGAGAAACTCATTTGAGAAAACTGAAGTGTGAAACGTGTGAAGTAAAAATAAAATACGACAAGAAGAGCATCTTTAAAAAATAGTTCATCAATTACGAAATTATTTCTCTGAGACATAATACATAGACATAAATCAAAAAGGTAATAGAGATGCATGGTGTCAGTCGAAGTTCTTCGTATAGTTTATATTTTGCATAACTCTGGTTCGGGGTTGTACTCTATCACACATCAAGATCTCATCTATAGTTTCCGCGTCTGTTTATCAGTGTGTGTGTGTGCGTGTGTGTGTGTGTGGCTTGTGGCTGGAGTCAGTTAGTTAAAATGGGAGAGAAAGAAGAGGAAATGCAGTGCGACTCTTGAAAAGCCCACACACGTTCAGAGTTCCTCTCCTGCTTGAAAATGCCCAGCTACACGGTGACTGTAGCTACTGGCACTCAGTGGTTTGCTGGCACCGATGATTATATTTATCTTACTCTGGTGGGCTCTGAGGGCTGCAGTGAAAGGACCCTGCTGGATAAACCCCTCTACAACGACTTCGAGAGAGGAGCGGTAAGGAGCTTATTTTATCCATATGGAAAAATAGTATAGTGACCAACTTACTGTAGCTTTTGAACCAAGTACTAGAATTAATCTTTTGAGGTAATTATATTGTTATTGTGGTGACACTCTAATATTTCATCTATAATGTATACCCTAATCTATAAATCAAGTTAATGTTTTTTGTTTTTCATGTGAAGAAAATGTTTAGGTTTATAAAGAATAATGTTTTGTTACAGTATATTGTACATGAAAATACTATGCTTTTCAATTCAGAATCTCATGTTTAATGCAGTGTGGAGACTGGAACTTGTGTTTGCGCTTTGTGACATATTTTAGCACTTTTTGAGTGAACTTTTGTCACGCCCGAAAAAAAAAAAAGGTGCAGATTTTTGTGTGTTTTACAAACAATTTACATAAATTACACAAAGTAAATAGTATGATGTTTTTGAACCATACTATAGTAGTGTATTTTATTGTATATTTGATAGTATTTATGGTATAACTTCTGACTCATGAACTGATTACTGAACATGAAGAGTACTGAACAACACTGAAACAAAACGATGTCTGCAAAATTGTTGCAAACAATTTGTGTTGAATTTAAACTTATTAAATTTAGTAATGTTCAACTTCATTTGTTTGTTTAAATCCAGCCCAAATAAATTGTTTACAACCACTTAACTTGAAAAACAAATAGGAATCATCTTTGATTATTTTTTTCAGTGAACATAAACAGTTTTCTACAGTATAGTGTGGTGTATTGTAGCATGACATAATTTTAGAAAACATAGTACATTATTGAGTAATTTGTTTACATTTCTATAGTTGTTGTATTATCACAGTAAATATAGAATTACCTTAAAAGATTAAAGCAATGTTTTAAAATTATAGTATGGTCCAAAAACTGATAAAAGTTACCATAGTATTTTTTCAAGTAACTAGTGCTTCTTTGGATGACACATTGAAAACTTAGTTCTGTGACAATAAAGGTGTTAAATTATTATGAAACTTCCTTTTACTCTTTTATTAAGGTTATAGGCAATGCAAGTCCAGAATTTAGCAGTAGCAGCCTTTCACCTTTGAAATTAATCAAGCTTGTTGTCTCCCTGGTAAAAAAAATGATTTGTTCAACCTAGTTAAGCCATCTTGTTGCATTGACTCAGTTAAGTTGTATTGACTTAATTCTCTAAGCTTTCTCAACTTAAAATGTTTAGTTGTCAGAACCAAATAATTGACCCAACTACTTATTTCAAGTTATCTGGACTTACAAAGTTTAGTTTTAATAGGTTAACTTACATTA
This sequence comes from Danio aesculapii, assembly GCF_903798145.1. Lineage (NCBI taxonomy): Eukaryota > Metazoa > Chordata > Actinopteri > Cypriniformes > Danionidae > Danio > Danio aesculapii. The sequence continues at coordinate 39,515,774 of NC_079447.1, read as the reverse complement.
TCAATTAGCAGAACTTGCCAGGTTTAGTTTAAATACATTAAATTAAATAGACTGAACTTAATCTACGTTTACTCAATTAGAAACAGAACAGACAACAAATACAATACACATTTTATTAAAAGTCTTAACTCCCAATTTAGCAATAGCACACAATGTACTTACAATATTATTGTAATATTTATATTAAAATTATTATTATTAGGTAATTTTACTAATAAACTAAAAGTAATCTCAAGAGGAAGAAAAAAATTACTGGAAAACTCTAAAATACACTATACAACTAACATGGCTCTTGGAAAAAACGACACCAAAACTTGGAAGATTATAAAATCTAATCTCAACATCTTTGTTTCAAGGTTTTTTAATTCAATGTATTCAACAGATATCTGGTCCAATGTTCATCAACATTTTCTGATATCATCCCTCTGCTCAGCTCTTTTTCAGAATCTGTGTGCTGTATAAAAAATGCCAAACAATAACGTATTTCTTTCTTTACATTACAAAATCGAAAACACTAAAACTGAAAGACATAAACACAACATGTACACCAAATCTTATTTACCTACAAATCATTTCTTGCACGATGGCAGTGGCAGTACCATAAAGATGCATTATGGTCATTGATTAAGACCCTGAGCCCTAATAATCAACTATAGATCAAAAATATCTATAATTCGATAAATTGTGTAACCTTTTTACTCTTAGTATGTATTTATACAGCACTCAAAAATGACCAAACTCATAAACTGAGTCTTTATAATCAAAAGATAAAATACAAGAGCATTAAAAAATTTTTGATTCACAAAGAGAAAGAATTAATTTCTTCCATGTAACTCTAGCCATTTGCTTAATAAGATCAGACCCTTCAAAATGTCTTTAAATGATAATTTATAGTCATACAATATATACATACAGTATAACCCAGTTTTCTAAAAGATTCTAATGGTTTCCACTGCACAAACAATTGAAACCATTACAATCCATCAAATTTTAAATGGTTAAACAGTGAGTTAACCATTAAACCATAAAAGTTACCCATTAAACCAGTACATTTTAATGGTTTATAGGTTGTTCTGGGAATATTCCTTTAGGATTTATTGGCTTTTACATGCCACCAATAGACAATTATCAACTGAGACCCCCAGGACATTTACAGATTCCATTGTAATCAATGTAATATCCATTATAAACATTAAAACCATTACAAAACTATTAGAACTATAACTTTTTTAGTTATAATAATCAATGCCACAAACAAAATAATACCAGAGCATTAAAAGTTACAGGAATCAAGGCTTGTCATTTTACTTCATGAAGAAAGAAGAAAAGGTTTATTTCATGTAACTTTATTTATAGCTTAGCATTATTTGCCTAGTATGTTCAATAACATATTTTTATATAATGTTTCATAATATTGTCATATCCCTTTTGACCATTCATGAACATGCATTTGAGTTATATATATATATGAAGAGTTTAGATGCAAAAATCTTTAAATACCATCTAAAATTTTCTCCTAAAATGAGCATTTTTATCAGGATCCTGTGTGTAGATTCAGTAATTTCCCTTTTACAGCACAGGATAAGTCCTTCCCATGGTCTTTAAAGTGAAATTAGACAGCAGTATGAGGTTTTTGCATCTGAACTCTTCTACCATTTAAGCTAATTTCAAACCGTTTGATTCTTTGGATTTAAAATGGCAGAAAGTGCACAATAAGCTCATCCCAGCAAGCATATTGGATGTTTACAAGACATCTAACAGACATCAAAACATAGATGTATGTGCTAAAGCAAGGCTAAATTTGGGCTGCCAGTGAAAATCTAGTCGACATCTAACAATAGTCCAAACTAGTTACTAAATATGAAGTGTGCAGTCTGTCTAATCTGATCAGTCTGTTTTTGATGTATTGTTAGATGTCTATCTTTTCAGCTAACAGCCCAAATTTAGCCTTGTTTTTTGTCACTTTTATACAAAAATGTTTGCTGTAAAACTGAAACTTGTTGAAACTTGTTCTTGTATCTTTAAAATAGTCAAGCAGCATACAGTTGAAGTCAGAATTATTAGCCCCCCTTTGGATTTTTTTTTTCTTTTTTAAATATTTCCTATATGATGTTTAACAGAGCAAGGACATTTTCACAGTATGTCTGATAATATTTTTTCTTCTGGAGAAAGTCTTATAAGTAAGACTGTTTACTTATAAGTAACAGAATGTTTTTGCATTATCTTACATCATTTCCACCTAACAATTTACAAAAGAAAGTGGATGTGGAAGCCATATTAACAGTAAAAATAAATTCTATAGCAAAAAGACATTAGGTTGAATGGGAGTAGGAGCGGCACGGTGGCTCACAGCAAGAAGGTTGCTGGTTCGAGTCCCGGCTGGGTCAATTGGCATTTCTGTGTGGAGTTTGCATGTTCTCTCCGAGTTTCAGTGGGTTTCCTCCGTGTGCTTCGGTTTCCCCCACAGTCTAAAAACATGTGCTATAGTAGGTATATGTAGGTAAATTAGGAAATGAGAGAGTGTATGGGTGTTTTACAGTATTGGGTTGAGGCTGGAATGGTATTCGCTGTGCAAAACAAATATGCCGAAATAACTGACAGTTCATTCCACTGTGGCGACCTCTGATAACTAAAGCTGGAGCTGAATGAATGAATGAATGGGAGTAATGTACTCAATCCATTTGGATCAAAAGTCAACAAATGTATCTTTTTGGTTATGCACACAGTATGTAATTTTCTCCAAAATGAATACATTTTACAAAATATTAATACAGTTTTGCATTTGTGGTGGATTAGGTTTATACCAGCATCTAGCTTTTTTAATCTGCAGCAAGGATGACTCTATACTTACAGTTGAAATCAGAATTATTAGCCCTGCTTTGATTTTTTTTTTTTTAAATATTTCCCAAATGATGTTTGACAGAGCAAGGAAATTTTCACAGAATGTCTGATAATATTTTTTCTTCTGGAGAAAGTCTTATTTGTTTTATTTCCGCTAGGATAAAAGCAGTTTTACATTTTTGAAAAACCAATTTAAGGTCAATTTTAGCCCCTTTAGGCTATATTTGTTTTCGATAGTGTACAGAACAAACCATCGTTATACAATAACTTGCCTTATTACCCTAACCTGCCTATTTAACCTAATTAACCTAGTTAAGCCTTAAAATGTCACTTTAAGCTGTATAGAAGTGTCTTGAAAAATATCTAGTCAAATATTATTTACTGTCATCATGGCAAAGATAAAAGAAATCAGTTATTAGAGAGGAGTTATTAAAACTATTATGTTTAGAAATGTGTTGAAAAAAATCTTCTCTGTTAAACAGAAATTGGGGGAAAAAACAGGAGGCTAATAATTCTGACTTCAACTGTATATTTGTTTTTCCTTTCCAAGAAATCCATTGACAGCTTATCCTAATAAAATACCTCAAAGCTGAAATCAACTGAAGTATTTAAGATCTTTCCTAAAATGTTATGTATACCTTTCCAAAAATGTCCAATATTAGGACATCACCTAAATATGTGAAATTGACTAGCATCCTATGTCTCCAACAATTTGAGTTTCAATGAAATGACGTTTTCTGTTTTGGAGTAAGGAAAAACCGAATAACATATCTCTAGCAAAATTCTCTCCAATAAAAAGAATGTGAAGTTAAACGTTCTAATTTACACTCACCAGCCACTTTATTAGGTACACTATATTAGTACCGGGTTGGACCCCCTTTTGACTTCAGAACTGCCTTAATCCTTCGTGGCATAGATTCAACAAATATTGCTCTGAGATTTTAGTCCTTATTGGCATGATAGCATCACGCAGTTCCTGCAGATTTGTCGGCTGCACATCCATGATGTGAATCTCCTGATCCACCTCATCCCAAGAGTGCTCTGTTGGGTTGAGATCCGGTAATTCTGGAGGCCATTTGAGTACAGTGAATTCATTGTCATGTTCAAGACACCAGTCTCAGGTGATTCACACTTTATTATCCTGCTGGAAGTAGCCATCAGAAGATGGGTACGCTGTGCTCATAAAGGGATGGACATGGTCCGCAGCATTACTTAGGTAGGCTGTGGCATTGACACGATGCTCAATTTAAACTAATGGGCCCAAAGATAATATCCCCCAAACATTTATCAGGCTCACCAGTTCCACTCATATGGTCTCCATGACCTATGACCTGGTTTTGTGGCTCCTAAAAAATAAAGTTAAAATAGACAGACAAAAAGAGGAGCAAGGACACTGCACATTCTTATATTAAGCAATGTGTTAACTTTATTCATCATTCAAATAATCATATTAATAAAGTCATGAGAAAAAGGATAAATGTTGATCCATGCTGGGGTGGATTGGAAGGCAGAAATCCGAATCCATCAAAACTATTAAAAATTTGAATAAAAGTCACTTTCTTTAACTTTTTAATGCTAAAAGTTGCTGGAAGAAAAATCAAGATCCCATAATGCAATTCAAAACCATAAATAAATGTGAAAAAATAAAAACATAAATCACAAAATACAAAAAACGGCTCATATTTACGGATATTTTTGTGGAAATAAGTGATATACAGTAAGTGTAGAAATCAAAAGGTCCTAAAATGATTTTGCATTGAGTCACAGACCAATAGGATGCATGTATTAAACCGAAGTTTATTTATGAACTAATTTCGAGAGGATCATGTGCTTATTATTGTTTGTGGCTGGTCCCGGATTATTCAATTTATTATTCACCAATCAGACGATTCCTGAGCCACTATAAATACCCTAATTTCTATATTACAGCCATCTTCATTTTGAAGAATCCCCCCTTCCACCCCTACTCCTCCTCCTTTCCTAGATGGGTGACACGGTGGCCCAGTGGTTAGCACTCACAGCAAGAACGTCACTGGTTCTAGTCCTTACCAAGCCAGCCAGCACGTTTCCGTGCAGAGTTTACATGTTGCTCACGTGGGTTTCCCTCGGGTTCCCCGGTTTCCTCCTGTAACGGAGGCCAGCTAGTAAGTGCTGTGCAGGTAAACCTCACTCCTCTGACCTCTAAAGGTGCTCTAGCGACAGATGCACTCCCACCATCCAAAAACATGCAACTTAAGTCAATTGACTAATCCAAATCGGCACCATAGACATGCTCCACTACGTAGTTATCTACTAAGAGCAATCACTATCTGTTCATAAGCTACTACAGCAGGGGAGTTCTCGAGATCTACCTGAACTCAAACTCCCCTCTCGCCTTGCGAACTGGAGGGAGGCCCGGGCTTGAGGATCTTATGAGCTCAGGGCTCTCTCCCGGGACAGCATGCCAAACAAACTTTATAATCAATCATCAGCAAAGTGTGAACTCTTGAAACCATTTTGTGTTTAAACCTTATTGTGTAGAATTGCATTTTTAAAGCATCTGGTGTGATTCAAGGTGGACTCATATGATGTCAGCGTAGGAGAGGATCTTGGTGAAATTCAGCTGGTTAAAATTGAAAAGAAGAAATACTGGATGCACGATGACTGGTACTGCAAATACATTACGGTGAAGACACCCTATGGAGATTATGTGGAGTTCCCTTGCTTCCGCTGGCTGGTTGATGACAAAGAGGTGATCCTCAGAGATGGCAGGGGTACGTTCCCATTGTGCATATCTCTTCCTGTAATACAGCATTCAATTTTAGTATAACATTTGGATGCTTGCTGTGTTTCAGCTCGATTGCCACAGCACGACAAGACCGGAGTGGCGAAACAGCACAGGCGCAAAGAACTGGAACAGAGACAGAAGACATACAGGTTTGATGCAACTGTTAGAAAGAGGTCAACCAGCAGTTGCGGACTGCAGGAAAAGGGATTTCCTCATACGTGCATTTGTGGTCTTCAATTATTTCATCATATAAAACATTAATTTCCCTTTTCTTTTAGACACTCTTATAAACATTACTGCTGAAGAAAGATGCAAAAACTTCCACATTTTCTTTTATCATGCTCAGATTTAACAATTTCACATTCACATGCAGTGCCGTCTGAAATTGTCTCCTAAAATATGCATTTTCGTAGCATCCTATGTTAATTTTCAAATCTGAAGAATCTGATGAAAATTTGCATCTGAACTTCATATATACAGTCAAGCCTATATATATACTGTTTACATGGTAACAAGATACAACTCGAGCTGATCACAGGTAAACAAGACCGCGTAAAAAATTGCTTTTTTGTAACAATTTGTACATTTTAGTACTAAAACTTTATTCATTGAGGTTTATTTCCGATGAGTTCATAATTTCTAATACAGAATTCATGCTGTTTTTTTTTAATTTATTATTGTACATTAAAAAGGGTCATATTTTGGTTTTAAGGGTCTCCAACAACAGGCAGATATGCATGCAAGTTCAAAAAAACACTTTCATTGTCTTATAATATGCATTTATTTTTACCTAATTATCCCAGCAACTCCCATATGATTCTTTCAACAATTGATTTGTTCCCAAACCCGTCATTAGTGCAAATCTAATCTGCGCCGATTGGACCAATGACAGCCTGTTGCGATTGATTGACAGTGTTCAGCGCGAGACAGAGTGAAATGCCCAACATGGCTTATCAACAATATTGAAGTAGTCAAAGTGCAGAGCGTATGTGTGAGCAGACCTGCCAACACTTCTGTTTGTCCTGGGAGTCTCCTATATATCAGACCCTTCTCCAGCCACCCACCTGTTTTTATTTATCCTGGAAAACTCCCATAATTTCAACCACCCCCCAGTCCTCAGCATTTTGTTACGGTTTGTGAAACCTCCTGGTCGCCAACATTGGTATAGGATCCGATCCGATCCGAACACGATTCATAGTAGTTAACTTACTAACACCACAGTACACAGTACCCAGTTCTCAACAGTGTTATTCAGACACCTCACCCTCGAACCTAACCACCCCGGTCTCCCGGATTTTCAGGGACTCTTGTTGGCAGGTATGTGTGTTAGCCCAATGCAGGAGTGCATTAAAGCAATGCAGTTAAACACCAGCATATTGCTCTATTCTTAACCATAAGTAAAAACAGCGACACACATTCAGTATTAATCCACACAGTGGCAAAAGCTGAACTATTTTGAACCTTGACTGCTGCACAAGTGTAGAAACAGTTGACGGTGGCCATAGCAACAACAAACGGCAGAGGAACACCAGCTCACAAACGCATTTAAATCCGTAAACAATGCGGCACGTGTCACGTTTTCAACATGGCATTAGACATGATATGAGAATATAAAGAGTTAACCAGAGGCACTACAAGCAGTTACAAGTAACAAAACAAAATTAAATACATAATTTGCAAGCTAGAGAAAACAAGGAGGCAACCATTTTAATCGCACTTACACTTGGAGGAAGAAACTGGTCTATGAACTGTGTACCGATAAAGTTTCTGTCGAGCTCTGACAAAGTCCCACAAATCAATAGGCTTTTGTAATCCTTCCTTTAACAAACAGCTGACGAATCCCCTGTTGTAAGCGTGTACATTCCAGAAGCACTCGTCAGAAAAATGACGGGAGCAGCACAAGGCTGAGGCTATAATGCTGAGATATTTTTGCAAAAATAAACCTCATCCACTGACTCTTCACAGTTTCATCTTGGGTAGGGAAAATAACACAAACTTTTCCTCAAACTTCCAATAATATCAAGCTGAGCACAGCGTCTACACGACTTGATTCAACTAAGATCTGCTACAGTGTTTGTCTTCCTCCTTTTCTTTGCCACTGGGTTTGTGGCTGGGGCCGCAGGGTTCAATTTTCCCAGGTTTGCGCGCACAACGATTGGGCAGGGCTTAAGTTTTGTATCGACGTCACGCCAAAACGGCTAAAGACTCGTTATCAAGACGATTCATTTGAACCACTCTGAGTCGACTCTTGTATAGATGAATCAATCGTTTTAAACACTGCACTTTCAAATTTAAGCCTTAGCTGGACATTTCACTTCACTTAGAGCTGTATTATAGGGGCTCTTTAATTGATTTTTTCATATAGACCTATATTGTTGTCTTCAATTATTTTTTTAACAAATATTTTACAACAACAAAAGTAACTATACTGGGAATTTATGAATAAAATAGAATGCAAAAGATCCTGAATTTATCATGCAAAAAATCATGCACATGCACATGTCACGCCTGTGTATGTTGTTTTTAGGGTAACCGGAAATTTAGTGAAACTAATAATACTTTTTACTTAAGTACATATTTCAGGCCGTACTTCTTTACTTTTACTTGAGTACAAAAGTGTAATCAGTACTTTTACCAGAGTCGTTTTAAACATGACTATCTGTACTTCTACTTGAGTAAAGGATGTGTGTACTTTCGCCATCTCTGGTGTCTGTTATGATATCAGGCACTTTAATAAACAGTTAAATACCAAATTATTAACCCTACTATGAAACTACTTAAACTACTATTAACACAGAGAACATTTTGAACACATTTCAAACAGTTTTAATAACCAGTTTCTAATAACTAAACTCTTCTGTCTATACCATGATAACAGTAATACTTTCCTAGTTTTAAAAAAATTGCAATATACTAGTATTCAATTTAAAGGCTTAACTTTGCAGCCTACTTGAATGTTATCACTCAATTGAATGGGTGTTATCAGTGGTTATCAGCTGATAGATATGGGCCAGTAGGGGCCTTCTGTGTCTACTGGTAGGCTCAGAAGGCTGTGATCATCCATCCACATGATTAATCAGCTATAGATCACATACGGCTGCAGCCGGAGATTACCAATAATTATTTATATTATTTATATTAAATGTCCCATTAATTTTATTTACAGGATCTGGAATCTTCTTTATTAGTATAACTTATTAACCATGTGGATGGATGATGACAGCCGGATAACATTTTTAACCTGGTATTAATTCTCTGTGTTCTAGTTTCAGCTTTTCATACTGAATACCGTAATTCCCTGGTTAATGTTTTTACTTGCAAATCAGCTTTCAGTCTTAGTGATTATTAATAGCTGCAGCATACAACCTATAAATAACTCTCTTCGACTCCCTTTTTTTGTACCATCCTGAACATTGTTGGAAGAGTAAAATGCTCTCATTATGTATGTTTGGCATTTTTAATTTCTCTCAAGCTCTGAAACAAAATACAGTTTGTATGAAAAAGTTCCAATGACTGTGCAAAGCATATTAATATTTATTCAATATTAATTTATTCAATAACTGTTGTTTCTGTTGGTGGCATGTTAAAACCAGTCCTGTAATATGTTTGAAAGCACAAAGTTTTAATGGTTAATTATGTCAATATATATACATACAGTTGAACTCAGAATTATTGGCCCCCTATAAAGTGAATGGAAAAATATTTAATCTAAAATCTAAAAATATTTTTTCCTCTGGAGAAAGTCTTATTTGTTTCATTTTGGCTAGAATAGAAGCTAAAAATTTTTTCGATAGTCTACAGAACAAACCATCGTTATACTATAAATTGCCTAATTACCCTAACCTGCCTATTTAACCTAATTAACCTAGTTAAGCCTTTTAATGTCACTTTAAGCCGTATAGAAGTGTCTTGAAAAATATCTAGTCAAATATTATTTACTGTCATCATGGCAAAGATAAAAGAAATCAGTTATTAGAAATGAGTTATTAAACTATTATGTTTAGAAATGTGTTGAAAATATCTCTCCGTTAAACAGAAATAGAAAAAATAAACAGGTGGGCTAATAATTCTGACTTCAACTGTATATATATATATATATATATATATATATATATATATATATATATATATATATATATATATATATATATATATATATATATATATATATATATTATAGGTTAGGTTTAACAATAATTTTCGGAGTAAAAAAACCCTAATAGGAATACCTTTGTTTCCTGATGATACACTAAAATCCTTCTGTTACGTCTGACAAGGCAAGTCAAATGTGAAAGGATCCAGATGTGGTTAGAAATATTTATTAACGGTGCAATAGGAGATCCCTTCGCTAAGCCCCACCCTCATTAGTTACTGTTGCTATGCCTGTCAAGCTTTCGTGCCTGGCACATCTATTAAAATGTGTTTGCGCTGGTGTCAGACATTCCCAGGGATATAATTAGTCATTTTTGGCGAACAGGTGAGATATCTGAGAAAGCCAGACAAAAAAGGACTGCAGTATGCATTACAGGGGTATATTCACGACATAATAGGCAACGATTAGAAAATATTTTAATCAAAATTAAAGCTAAAGCCTAGCCGCCTCATATGCTGACCATTCAACAGCTTAGTTCATGAACACCGAGAAGTGACATTTTAAAATAATATAATAATAACAAATTAAACCGTGATTTTCCTTTTTTTAGCCAAAAAAAGCCTGATAGACTAATTGTTGTGCAATGAAATATAACATTACTAACCGACGAGGAAACACGCATGGACAGTGCTTCATTCATAATTCATTCATAGAGAGAACAGCCAGAAAGGGAAATTGATGCATTCATGCCAATTATTAGCATCATTGACCCATAAAAATGTACAGCATCTATAACTGTCAGTATGTTTGTGTGTTTTTTATACCGTTTCTATTATAATCTGCAGTTAAGTGGAAAAATAAATAAATTGAAATGCAAATCAAAGTATAAATAGCAGAAATGAACAAATAGATTTTTCCTACCAGCAAATATTAATTTGACACGAAATATAAAAGCAGACACTAACCCGCTATAACATCGTCGCCATCACCAATGACTAAATCACTAAAAGACAGACGAAAACATTGGTGAATTGTAGCTTTGACATGGGCATGAGGGTTATAAATGACTGAAAAACAGCTGCGGGTGAAGTATATTGATCGCAAGTGCTCAGATTGTGATCACATCTCAGTTTTGTTCTGTTGATATGTCATTTCAAATATTCGTAGCTTGAAGCAGATAGAAATATGACTGGATTGTGCTGTTTTTACAGCTGGTTTTACAGCGTCTCACACAGCTTGATCCACGCTGGCATTTCTTCCCTTGGGTTTTAGGTTTTGGAAAGGGAAAAAACCACCACCCCGTCCAAACTTTAGGATACCAGGTATCAGATTTGCCCATTCCATATGCACAACACTTTAGCTTGTTTCCCTTGCTTGAAAGCTTGACAGACTGCCTGCGCAAAGCTACAGTACGGTTGCTAAGCCACGATTGGTGTGTGGGGGTTTTCAGGTGTGGCTTAGCGAAGGATCAATTGCCTGATAGAACTGAAAGCCTATGTCTCTCCCAGAAAATCCCTATCCATAGCCAGGCCTCCTGAACATATGAATGCACATTAGACACCATCATTACAATACAGCACATAACATTCACTTCATAAAACATTTCAATTACAATAACTAACCAAAGAAGATAGTTGCTATTTTTTACCTGCCATTCTCTGTCTGAACCGCATCCTTGAACACGCCGATGACGTAATTCTTTCTGCAAAATAGTACAATAATATGCGCAGAGGTATGCAAAAAAAATACTGACATAGGCAGGGACAGCCTATTGTAATGTTCGGACCGAATGTTTTGATTGGACAAGCTTTTCTTGGTCGATTTCATTTAATGATTGCTATCAGGATGTGCAGAAACTTACGACACGCATAACATAATTTAATTCTGAAGACAATCACTCATTCCACCTTGAACAAAAGCACAAGCACCACAGGTGAGGCATTGAAACAAAGAACAAGGAAAACCTAGACATGAGAAAACTTCACAGACAGACCAACAAGAATGGAGACAGCAGGGCTTAAATATAAAGAGCAGACAAAAGGCTGAAAGGTGGGGGAGACAAAGAGTGTCCAAGGTCACTAACTGGGGTGAGTGAGAGTGAAACGCAGTGAAAACACAGAGAGAACTGAGAACAAAGCAAAACATAGAACATGGGCAACACCTTATAACACCTGTGCTAGAAACTGAACATGATAACCTTTAATGCCTCTGCAAGGTCTTCTTGTTACTTCTTGTCAAACGTGAGCTGACATTTTTTGTTTAAAATGAAAATGGAGGACCCATATGGTTGTGCTGACAATCCAAATGGCGGTCACTTGTGGTTTCCTTTCGATTCTGCAAAAAGTTGTAAACAAATAGAATTAGTTCAAACATTACAAAGCATTACAAGCATTACTAAATAAAATGCAGATTTCTGCCATTAGGTCTGTGTTTAAGGGTGGCCACACTGCTGTAACAAACCTTAAAGAGATAGTTCACACCAGAATGAATATTCTGTTGAAATTTCTTTACACATCCTCTTTCTTTGTTTCTTTCCTCTGTTATTCACAAAGATATACTGAACGATGTTGGAGAAAAAAGCAGCTTTGACTTGACTTGTCTTTTTTTGTTTGATTGTTTCAACTATAGATTTTGATGGCTGCAATGCTTTTAAACATTCTTCAGAATATTTTGTGTTCAATGCAAGAAAAAAATGGGGAAGAAATTCTAATTTTTAGGATGAACTTTCACGTTACACGCAAAACTAATTATACAGCGGTTGCATGATACCATTGCTTCCGCAAGTCTGACCACACTAGGACATCCTGTTTTTGAAAGTGTAAACTTTTATTTATGTTTTAAATCATGATATTAATGATAACAAATGTTCCCATGAAAATCGGATACAATGCTACATAGGAACATTCATTCATTTTCTTATTAGCTTAGTCCCTTTATTTAATAAATATTTAAATATTTAACATTTTTCTCAGCCTCCTTTGTTTATGTTGAGATATTTTACTTTAAAGACCAGGAAAGGACTTATTCTTTGCCATAAAAGGGATATTATCGAACATACACACAGGAACCTTAAAAAAATACTTATTTTAGTGAACATTTTCAGACGACATTTAGAGGTTTTGACCCGGCTGGGTCAGTTGACATTTCTGTGTGGAGGTTGCATGTTCTCCCTGTGTTCGTGTGGGTTCGTGTGTGAATTGAATAAGAAAAAATATTTGAAAAAATCTTAATTAAAATAAAAATGTGTGTGTGTGTGTATATATATATATATATATATATATATATATATATATATATATATATATATATATATATATATATATATATATATAAAATAAAAATTATTATATAATATATATAAGGTTTTAGGTAATATGTTTGATCATATATTTGCTATTAAAATGATTATTAATGCTATTAAATTAATTATTAATGCTATTAAAATGTCATATGATATATTTTATATATGTGAAATTCAAAGATGATCCTTCGCTCTGTAAAAAAATATTTGTTTACTCTACTTAAAATAAGTTAGTAAACCTGTTGCTTTTAAAACGATTAGTTGACATTACTTAAAAAAAGGTGAGTAAACGCATTGCATAATTTTTAAGTAAATGAACTATGCACAATTATAAAAGTTAAGTTAAATCAGTTTAACAGTTCCAAGTTACAAAAATGTTAGTAAAACCACTGTCTTACAATTTTTTATGTAAATTAACTCATTCATTAATTCATTTTCTTTTCGGCTTAGTCCCTTTATTAATCTGGGGTCACCACAGCGGAATGAACTGCCAACTTATCCAGCATATGTTTTACGCAGTGGATGCCCTTCCAGCTGCAACCTATCTCTGGGGAACATCCATACACACTCATTTACACACAAACACTACGGACAATTTATCTTACCCAATTCACCAGTACCACATGTCTATGGACTGTGGGGGAAATCAGAGCACCTGGAGGAAACCCACGCGAACACTGGGAGAACATGCAAACTCCACACAGAAATGCCAACTGACCCAGCCAAGGCTCGAACTAGCAACCTTCTTGCTGTGAAGCGACAGCACTACCCACTGCACCACCGCGTTACCCCTTGTAAATGAACTATATGCAGAATTTATATTTCAGAAAAGTTAAATTAAATCAACGTAATAGTTTCAAGTTACAATGGGTTTACTTCAATTTGCCGCTTTTAAGGCAACAGGTTTACTCTTGCCTTATACTGTAAATAATCACTTTTTTACAGAGTGTCATATATGTAAATTGCATGTTGCCATTTATCAGAGGAGTGACATGGTGGCTCATGGTTAGCACTGTCGCCTCACAGCAAGAAGGTAGCTGGTTCGAGCACTGGCTGGGTCAGTGGGCATTTCTGTGTGGAGTTTGCATGTTCTCCCCATGTTTGTGTGGGTTTCCTCAGAGAGCTCGGGTTTTCCCCACAAGTCCAAAGACATGCACTTTAGGTGAATTGAATAAGCTAAATTGTCTGTAGTGTTTGTGTGTGAAAGAGTGTGTTTGTGTGTTTCTAAGTACTGGGTTGCAGCTGAAAGGGCATCCGCTATGTAAAACATATGCTGGATAAGTTGGCGGTTCATTCCGCTGTGGTGACCCCTGATGAATAAGAGGACTGAGCCCAAGGAAAATGACTGAATGAATGCCATAGATTAGATTTCTAAATGTTTGGTGCTGTTGTAAGAGAAATTTTGTAAATATTTTGTAACGTGATGTTGTGCTTCATGTTAAAGATGGAAAGAATGGCATCCTGGCTTCCCGATGAGTATCGACTGCAAAGCCCATAAAGAGCTTCCACGGGACATTCAGTTTGACAGCGAGAAAGGAGTGGACTTTGTGCTCAACTACAGCAAAGCGTAAGATCCTCTCTGTCTGACGATTCTGCACGTATCTCATTACTCTGCGTTATTTCCATAAAGAGCTCATCTGTTTGTATTTATGCACATTTGCATGCTTCTCTCAGACCTCTGTTTGCATGCATCTCTATGAACAAGCTCCAAACACAAGCATGCATTGTTTTTGTGGTATTATTGATTTGCAAGGGCTTGATGAACATTGTTGGTGTGGACTAAAGTAAGAGCGTGACTGTTAAAAGGGGGAAATTCAGTAGATTGTGTCGTTGATATAAATAGTTTTGAGAAGTGTTTTTCTCAGTCATGTACGTGTTGACCACTTAGATCTGCAAGCACTTCAGTATAAAACATTACTATAGAAGTTTATTAATGAACATTTACTAGTTGTGTACAGTAAATATACAGTAAATAGTATATTTATAAAAACATAGAATCCCAAGTTATATAATTTTAAAGAATTTAAAGAGTACACTTTCATGACAGTGTTTCTTAATTCACTCAAGTACACTGTTAAATGTGCAGTTTGTTGAGTGCAATTAAAAGTGTTACTTAAAAGTAAAATAAGAATGATTTCCCCCAGTTTCACAGGCAAGACTTAAACTTAGTCTCAAACTAAAATATAAGTCTGAGCTGTTTTAACTGAAAGAAACGTGCACTGATTGATCCTAAAAAGCTTTAGTCTGTTTGTTTTATCTCCAGATGGACATCAGTAATGTATTTTTCTAAGGGCAAATATATAAATACAGTGCATCCGGAAAGTATTCATAGCGCTTCACTTTTTGCACATGTTGTTATGTTACAGCCTTATTCCAAAATGGATTAAATTAATTTATTTCCTCAATATTCTACACACAATACCCCATAATGACAATGTGAAAAAAGATTTTTTGAAATTGTTGCAAATTTATTAAAAATAAAAAACTTGAAAAATCACATGTACATGAGTATTCACAGCCTTTCCTCAATACTTTGTTGATGCACCTTTGGCAGCAGTTACAACCTCAAGCCTTTTTGAATATGATGCCACAAGCTTGGCACACCTGTCTTTGGGAATTTTTGCCCATTCCTCTTTGCAGTACCTCTCAAGCTCTATCAGGTTAGATGGGAAGCGACTGTGCACAGCCATTTTCAGATCTCTCCAGAGATGTTCAATAGGATTTAGGTCTGGGCTCTGGCTGGGCCACTCAAGGACATTCACCGAGATGTTGTGACACCAGTCCATTGATATTTTGGTGATGTTCTTTGGGTCCTTTGGGTCATTCATCTGCTGGAAGATGAATCGTGTCCCCAGTCTGAGGTTAAGAGCACTCTGAAGCAGGTTTTCATTCAGGATAACTCTGTACATTGCTGCATTCATCTTTCCCGCTATCCTGAGTCTTCCTGACTAAGGCCTTTCTCCCCGATCACTCAGCTTAGATGGCCAGCCCTGGTGGTTCCAAACATCTTCCACTTACGGATGATGGAGGCCACTGTGCTCATTGAAACTTTCAGAGCAGCAGAAATTTTTTTGTAACCTTCCCCAGCCTTGTGCATTGAGACAATCCTGTCTCGGAGGTCTACAGACAATTCTTTTGTCTTCATACTTGGTTTGTGCTTTGGCATGCACTGTCAACCCTGGGACCTGATATAGACAGGTGTATGCCTTTTCAAATCAACTGAATTTACCACAGGTGAACTCCAATTAAGCTGCTGAAACATCTCAAGAATGATCAGTGGAAACAGAATGTACCTGAGCTCAATTTAGAGCTTCTCGGCAAAGGCTGTGAATACTTATGTACATGTGATTTTTCAGCTTTTTTATTTTTAATAAATTTGCAACAATTTCAAAAAATCTTTTTTCACATTGTCATTATGGGCTATTGTGTGTAGAATTTTGAGGAAATAAATGAATTTAATCCATTTTGGAATAAGGCTGTAACATAAAAAAAATTAGAAAAAATGAAGACTTTCCGGATGCACTGTAAATGACTTAAATGTCTTAAATGAACTGACATTTTGTCATGGTTTAAATAATTTTACACTCAATTTCTGGTCTAGGCTGAAGTGATAGTTCACACAAAAAATGAAAATTTACACACTATTTAATCACCCTCAAGTGATTCAAAGTCATTAGAATCATCATTTTTTCTGTTGAACATAAAAGTAGATATTTTAAAGAATGTTAGAAACCAGTAACCATTGACATCCATAGTACGAAAAACAAATACTGTGGAAGCTTTTTTTTTTTTTGTTTAACAGAAGAAAGAAACGCATGAAGGTTTAAAACAAGTCAAGGGTGCATAAACTATGACAGAAATTTTTTTTTGGTGTGAACTATTCCTTTAATTAAACATTATCAGTGCATGTTCTTCATTATAATTTCAACAATAGTGTTATTCAGCTTTTCATTTATTTAAATTTATTATCTTTAAGTTTCAGTTAAAATAGTTTAGATATTTTTTAGTTTAGCATAAACGCTAATCAGTGGCATTACACTTTATTCATATTTCAAATAAAAATATCAAAGTACATACAATGCTCAGCATATATGAGCACACCCCATTGAAAATGAATATTTTTATTCATTTCTCAGTGAATATAAGTAATATATTTTGATGCATTTGAACAAAAAAAGATTAGTTAAAATAATACTTTAGTCACTGAACATCTTTAGAAATAAAAAGATAATACATTTTAATTAATGCGAAATATTGAAAAAAACAACAAAATTTCAACTAAACTTTTCTCTTAATTTTTCCTCTTTTTAAAATGTATATTTAATATTTTCTCCTAACATATAAATTTGAGCTACTAGTTTTTTGTTAGATAAGCTCCAGATTTGTCCTCAGTACTGAATAATCTAGTGTACATGCACAAATATAATATTGTAAAGCTTCCTATAGAACATATTAATGTAAAAGAGAGATTTGTGAGGGGTGTACTCATAAACACCGAGCAATGTATGTTTTTTATTTATTTTAATTATGACTTGTCTATAAATCTCTAAATGGCCTAGGACCTCAATACATTACAGATATGCTCAATGAATATAAACGTAATAGATCACTCAGATCTTTAGAATCAAGTAAATGGAAAATTCCAAGAGTTCAGTCAAAGTAGGGTGAATCCACCTTCAGCTACTACACCCCTCGCTGCTGGAATCAGCTTCCAGAAATGATCAGATGTGCTCCAACATTAGGCACATTCAAATCAAGACTTAAAACACATCTGTTTAGCTGTGCCTTTACTGAATGAGCACTGTGCTATATCCGGCAGATTGCACTTTTGTGTCTTTCTTTTCTTTTTTTCATTCTTTTATAACTTCTTATTTATAACTTTATAACTTATAACTTCTGTTTTAACACATTTGAATCTGTTTTTAATCTTTTTTATTATTTGTTTTTATTTTCTTATACTTGTCTCTTTTATTCCTGTTTATGTAAAGCACTTTAAATTGTCACTGTGTATGAAATCTGCTATAAATAAACCTGCCTTGCCTTTAATCCCGGGGTGTGCAAACTCGGTCCTGGAGGGCCGGTGTCCTGCATAGTTTAGCTCCAACTCCCTTTAACACACCTGCCTGGAGCTTTCTAGTATACCTAGAAAGAGCTTGATTAGCTGGTTCAGGTGTGTTTTATTGGGGTTGGAACTAAAATATGCAGGACACCGGCCCTCTAGGACTGAGTTTGGGCAGCCCTACTTTAAACACTTAAGTAAATCAGATAAGTTTAAAATGTACAATTCCACTATAATACATTTTCACTTAATTGCTAATAATCTCAAATTAAGTGAAAACTTTCCATGCAGTTTGTACTTAAGTATATTCTTTCAGAGTAATGTTTTTATTAAATAAATAAAGAAAGAAAGAATTTCCACTAAGCACTATTATAAAGTGTGCTTCACACATGTAAGTGAGTGGGCTTGACAAACCACCTGTAGAAACACACTTCACTCTTCTCTCTGCAAAAAACACTCCCCTTTAATCTAGTACTTAATTCTCTGAGCACTAACAGTTACTTTGTATAACTTCCTGTGTGTACTGCCTCTTGTTGAATAGCTGAATGTCTCCTCAATAGTAAGTTGCTTTGCTCAAAGGCATCTGCCAAATGACTAAATGTAAAATGCAAATGTTCTAATGTATACTTGTGTTTAATTAATGACATACTGTGTGAATTTAATCGCTTACCACTGCACTTTAATGTGCCAGATATCTTAATTTATTTGTCATTCAATATAACATGTCATAAGCCACATACAAGTTCTGTTTGCTTATTTTGCTATGCTTTATTCCTTAGGATAGAGAATCTGTATGTAAACCAGTTCATGCACATGTTCCAGTCCTCATGGGGAGATTTTGCAGACTTTGAGCGGATATTTGTGAGAATTAAGAACACAATATCAGGTTGGAACTGCCAGCATACACCTGTAGCAGATCTTTATGAGTATTTTAGTTAAGAATTGAACATACACAATTATCCATGGGCGTAGATTTAGGGTGGATAGAGGGGACGCGCGCCACCAATATCCACCTACCATTGCAATGTCTCCACCAATAATTAAATCCACTTTTTAAAAAAAAGTTGTGCTATCAATATTAACCTAGACATGCCGAAAGGGTTAAATCCGTAGAGTGTAAAAGGTTAAATCACATTCTCTTATTGAGTCCTCCCACCCCCAAAACGCTTATGGACATTTTGATTGGCTGTGCCTTTCCTTGCTGTCGTGTAACAGGCTGTGGCTTCATTCAGATACAAGCAGAGCCTGATTTTTCTATTTAATTAAGAGGTATAAATATTGCATATTAAATACATTTTAAGAACTAGTTTTTGCTGGATTATCTTGTCGCATGGTTATCATAACCACACTTTTTGATGTACCAAAAGCTATTTCCAACCATTTTGTCAAATTACTTACCATAGTATTTTAAGTTTTTATTTACAAATGTGCAATTAAACTGAAGGTTTTATATTACAGTTATATAAATAATGAAAATTTATAATAAAAAATTAAAAAGATACTTGATTTTAAAATACAAATTCATTATCATCTATCATTACAC
Source organism: Danio aesculapii (assembly GCF_903798145.1). Taxonomy (NCBI): domain Eukaryota; kingdom Metazoa; phylum Chordata; class Actinopteri; order Cypriniformes; family Danionidae; genus Danio; species Danio aesculapii. The sequence goes on along the minus strand of NC_079447.1, from coordinate 39,496,170 downwards.
TTTGTTTAGAAACCTATTTAAAAACTTACATTTACCTGTAAAAACCTGTAAAAAATTCAATTTAACACTGAAGCCTATCACAACCTATATTTGCCTATAGCAAATAACAATCTGGCCAGTACATTCAACTTTCCTCAGTCAGAATTTGGCCATTTGAATAATAAGAACAATTCAAAAATAATAATAATCCTACTTTTGGTCTTTCGAACCACCCAAACACCCCTTGGCTACAGGCCTGAAACCTAATAAATTGTATTGTATGAGGAGAGGATTAATTTTTAATACATTTTAATAGCAGTTAAATACATTTTTACAGTTAAAGTCTTATTTGTTTTTCTTTGGCTAGAATAAAAGCAGTTTTCAATTTATTTTTTCGATAGTCTACAGAACAAACCATCGTTATACAATAACTTGCCTAATTACCCTAACCTGCCTAGTTAACCTAATTAACCTAGTTAAGCCTTTAAATGTCCCTTTAAGCTGTATAGAAGTGTCTTGAAAAAATATCTAGTCAAATATTATTTACTGTCATCATGACAAAGATAAAATAAATCAGTTATTACAAATGAGTTATTAAAACTATTATGTTTCCGTTTAAAGGAAATTGGGGAAAAAAAATAAACAGGGGAGCTAATAAATCAAGCTAAAAAATTCTGACTTCAACTGTATATATAACTGATGTTCATTCTTGGGGGATAAGGGGGGGGGGGGGTGTTATTTGATCCACCCGTCCCCACCAATGTCGAGTGCAAACCTATGCCCTTGCAATTATCCTTCTCAAACACACCAATTTATATGATATATGGAATATTCCAATTTGTTTACACATAAAAATTTATTAAATGTGTTTAGTATACTTACTTCATAGTAATTATAATTTATAATGAAATACCAAATAAGCTCAAGATAACACTTTTGGGAACCAGTTCTTATCAACCACTTGATTATTAGCCGAATATTATTGGCTTTTTTTTCTGATATTGCATAACATTATTGTCTGATATTATCTGATATTGCATTTCAGATCCCTTATTCGTACCTCATACCTAAACTTAATAACACTACTATTAATAAGCAGCAAATTAAACGTTTGTTTAAGCCAGCTTAATAATTAGTTAAAGGAATAGTTCCCCTAAAAACAGTCGATTTGAATGTTATCACTCCATTGAATGGGTGTTATCAGCAGATAGATATGGGCCAGTAGGAGCCTTCTGTGCCTACTGGTAGGCTCAGAATGCTGTTATCATCCACCCAATCGTCACAGTAATGTATAGACAGATTTGGAGTCTTCTCTATTAGTATAGCTAATTAACCATAATAATTATATATAATATTTATTGAATTTCCCATTAATTGTATTTTACAGTACATCTACCCCTACCCTAAACTCAACCATCACAGTAATGTAAAAACAGATCTGAAGTCTTCTCTAGTATAGTTGATTAACCACGTGGATGGATGATAACAGCCTTCTGAGCCTACCAGTAGGTGCAGAAGGCCCCTACTGGCCCATATCAATCAGCTTATAACCACTAATAACACCCATTCAATCGATTGATAACATTCGAAACAGATGCCCAAAAATGAAATTCTTTCATCATTTAGTCACCCCTGTTTGAACACAAAAGTAGATAGTTTGAAGAATGTTGGAAACTGGTAACCATTGACTTCCTAGTATGTGTTTTTTCTACTACAGAAGTCAATGATAAGGTGGCAAACACAACATCAACATTGGAAGATAATTGAAAAACGTTAGAAGCCTGGAACCATTGACTTCCATTGTAGAAAAAAGCAAATACTAAGAAAGTCAATGGTTGAAAGTTTTCAACACTCTTCAAAAAATCCTCTTTTGCGTGTAAATGATGACAGAATGTTCATTTTGGTGTAAAATTGCCCTTTAATAGTGTGAATCGGTCACCAAATTTAGTGCACACTAACGTTAGCTAAAGCTTTAGATATATGCTAACCAGAAACGTGATTTTAATTGGCTGTGTTTGTTTCCCCTTCTCAGAATATGTGATGGAGCACTGGAAAGAAGACTTCATGTTTGGATACCAGTACTTGAATGGCTGTAATCCAGTGGTAATCAAAAAATGCACTGAAATTCCTGACAAGTTTCCAGTCACATATAAGATTGTGGAAGACAGTCTGGAGAGGGGTCTCACACTGGAAGAAGAGCTCAAGGTATGCGAGACGTGTCACGCAATCTGTTTTTAATAATTTTTAATTCTTTCAATCAATTTTAGTTTCCTGTTTCGTTGACTCTTGTTTATGTAAAGCACTTTGAATTACCATTGTGTATGAAATGTGCTGTATAAATAAACTTGCCTTGCCTTACAAAGTGGCAGTTTCGCTATTCCATAATCAGGATGGTTTTTGTGCAAACGCTGTGTCTTGCTTTTACAGGAAGGAAACATCTTTATTGCTGACTATGAGATAATGGATGGTGTCACTGCCAATTCTACAGACCCGTGCACCCTTCAGTACTTGGCGGCACCCATGTGCCTGCTGTATAAGAACAGTCAAAACAAAATAATGCCGATCGCCATCCAGGTATCTGATCTACGCAAAAAAAAAAAAAACAAGCACATACAGTGCCTCCGGAAAGTATTCATAAAACTTTACCTTCTCCACATTTTTTATGTTACAGCCTTATTCTAAAATGGATTAAATTCATTGATTTCCTCAAAATTCTACACACAATACCCCATAAAAACAATGTAAAAAAAGATTTTTTGAAATTGTTGCCATTTTTTTTTATAAAAAAAGAAAAATCACATTTACATAAGTATTCACAGCCTTTGCTCAATACTTTGTTTATGCACCTTTGGCAGCAATTACAACCTCGTCTTTTTGAATGTGATACCACAAGCTTGGCATACCTGTCTTTGGGAATTTTTGCCCATTCCTCTTTACAGTACCTCTCAAGCTCTATCAGGTTGGATGGGAAGTGATGGTGTACAGCCATTTTCAGATCTCTCCAGAGATGTTCAATAGGATTTAGATTTGGGCTCTAACTGGGCCACTCAAGGACATTCACTGAGTTGTTGTGAAGCCACTCCATTGATATTTTGGGGTCTGCTTTGGGTCATTGTCCTGTTGAAAGATGAACCGTCTGCCCAGTCTGAGGTCAAGAGCACTCTGAAGCAGGTTTTCATTTAAGATGTCTCTGTACATTGCTGCATTCATCTTCCCCTCTGTCCTGTCTAGTCTTCCAGTTCCTGCTGCTAAAAAACATCCCCACAACATGATGCATGCTTTGCTGTAGAGATGGTATTACCCTGTTGATGAGCGGTGCCTGGTTTTCTCCAAATGTAACGCCTGGCATTCACTCCAAATAGTTCAATTTTAGCCTCATCAGACCAGAGAATTTAGTTTCTTATGGTCTGAGAGTCCTTCAGATGCCTTTTGGCAAATTCAAGGTGGGAAGTGGCTTTCGTCTGTATTGGTAATTCATAAATTGGATAATGCGGGACCCGCCACAAGCAATCATGAGCACGTGATCCTCTTGAAATTAGTTTATAAATAAAATTCACTTATTGTCCAACATCACACCCAAATATTTATAATTTGTTACTAACTGAATTTGCTCCCCCATTAATTAATGTGGACTAAGTTTTGCTTTGCGCTCTCTTTCTAAAATCAATAATTAGTTAAGAATATTTTGGAGAAGTTGTTGACTTATATTAAAAAATATTTTTGCTGCTTGCTCAAACTACTTATTTAAAATCAGATAAAACAACACAATTGTTTAGGTTTGTTTGGAAAACATCATTCACTCAAAAAGAGACATTTGTTGGTTCAAACTACTTATTGAAAATGAGCTGAATCAACTCAATTCTTGAGTTGTTTTTTTTGGGACAACTTAATTATTTTATGTTCCACTTAACCTTAAAGTAAAACTAATGAGTTAACTTAATTTCTTCATGTCGTCTCAACACAAATCGAGTGTGTGAAACCCAACATTTTTTACTGTGCAATTCTTGATTTTTTTTTTGTGGGGGGAGGGAACAATTTAAATGTTTTATGTTCAATCCACTTAAATTTGTAAAAACTAATAAGTTAACTTAATTTCTGTAGAATTATCTGTAGACCTCCGAGACAGGATTGTCTTGAGGCACAAGGCTGGGGATGGTTACAGAAAAGTTTTTGCTGCTCTGAAAGTTCCAAGGAGCACAGTGGTCTCCATCATCCGTAAGTGGAAGATGTTTGGAACCACCAGGACTCTTCCTAGAGCTGGCCGGCCTTCTAAGCTGAGTGATTGTGGGAGAAGGGCCTTATTCAGGAAGGTGATCAATAACCCTATATGGTCACTCTGTCTGAGCTCAAGCGTTCTTCTGTGGAGAGAGGAGAACCTTACAGAAGGACAACCATCTGTGCAGAAATCCACCAATCAGGCCTGTATGGTAGAGTGACCAGACGGAAACCACTCCCTGCCTGGAATTTGCCAAAAGTCATCTAAAGGACTCTCAGACCTTAAGAAACAAAATTCTCTGGTCTGATGAGACTAAAATTGAACTCTTTGGAGTGAATGCCAGGCTTTACGTTTGGAGAAAACCAGGCACCGCTCATCACCAGGCTAAAATCATCCCTACAGTGAAGCATGGTAGTGGCAGCATCATGCTGTGGGGATGTTTTTCAGCAGCAGGAACTGGAAGACCTGACAGGACAGAAGGAAAGATGAATGCAGCAATGTACAGAGACATCCTGAATGAAAACTTGCTTCAGAGTGCTCTTGACCTCAGACTGGGGAGAGGGTTCATCTTCCAGCAGGACAATGACCCAAAGCACACCGGCAAAATATCAGTGGAGTGGCTTCACAACAACTCAGTAAATGTCCTTGAGTGGCCTAGCCAGAGCCCAGACCTAGATCCTATTAAACATCTCTGGAGAAATCTGAAAATGGCTGTACAACGTACAAGCTTGTGGTATCATATTCAAAAAGACTTGAGGCTGTAATTGCAGCCAAAGGTGCATCACCAAAGTATTGAGTAAAGGCTGTGAATACTTATGTACATGTGATTTTTCAGGTTTTTTATTTTTAATAAATTTGTAACAATTTCAAAAAATCTTTTTTCACATTGTCATTATGGGGTATTGTGTGTAGAATTTTGAGGAAATAAATGAATTTAACCCCTTTTGGAATAAGGCTGTAACATAAAAAAAGTGAAAAAAGTGAAGCGCTATGAATACTTTCTGGATGCACTGTATGTATATATGTCTATATCTATGTATATCTAAATGCATTGCAGTAAACTGACACTACACTCATCAATTAAACACAACAGCCAGAGACAGTTTTTGCCACCTTATCTTACATTTTTGTTTAGATTGACGGCACCATATTTTGCACTTTTCTGCCACTCTGGAATTTATTTTTGAAATAATAAATAAATAAATAATAAATAAATAAAACCAATTGTGAAATATTTTCCACAGCCATCCAGTCTTCAGTGTCACATGATGCTTCAGAAATCATTTTAATATGCAGATTTTTGCTTTCTTTATGAGTTTTTGAAGTAACCACAAAATAACCATGGTATTTGTAGATAACTGTGATACAAATGGTAATCAGCTTGCCAATAAAGCAATCAGTTTCTACACATGTACTATAATAAAACCATGTTTTTTTATTAAAGGATTTGCTGCCTTTATGAAACTCCAGTTATTACAGCCTATATATGCACTACATGGCAAATTTTCTGAAATGTAGTAAGTTCGTGCAAGGAACAAAGGAAGGAAGCCATGCAGGGAAGATATATTGATTTTAATGAAAGGGGGTGAATAGATTATGAGAAACGCGGAAGCCTCCCACATGCACAATACAAATTTACATGCACTATTACTTTCATTAAATTCTGCTATCATTTACTCTCCCTTCACTTGTTTGAAACCTATTTGATTTTCTTCTTTTCTGTTAAACACAAAAGAAGATATTTTGAAGAATGCTGGTAGCTGGCACCCATTGACTTCCATATTTTTTTTTTCTATGGAAGTCAATGGGTGCCAGCAACCAGCATTTTTCAAGATATTTTATTCTGTGTTCAAACTACATCACAGCGAATAAATGATAATGGTAAATTTTATTTTTGAGTGAACTGTCCCTTTAAGAACCACGCCACCTATGATTGTCTATAAAATGAGTACTGATGAGTTCTGAAAATGATCTTGATTTCTTTTACACAGCTGCATCAGAAACCAGGAGAGGACAATCCCATCTTCCTTCCCAGCGATGATGAGTATGACTGGTTGCTGGCCAAAATCTGGGTGAGATCTTCAGACTTCCACGTCCATCAGACAGTCACTCATCTCCTCAGGACGCATCTGATTTCTGAGGTCTTCGGCATAGCCATGTTTAGACAGCTGCCTGCAGTTCACCCTGTTTTTAAGGTAATGTCTTTCTATGTTGATTCTATTCTACTCTTGCTGGCCACTTTATTAGGTACACCTGGTCAAATGCTTGTTAATGCAATTATTTAATAAGCCAATCACAATGGAGCAACTCAATACATTTATCTGTGTGGAGACATGATCAAGATGATCTACTGAAAATTAAACTGAGGAACATGTTGGAGAAAAAAAGATATTTAAAAGGATAGTTCACTCCAAAAATGAACATTTACCCACTATTCATTCAACCTCAAATGGTTTCTTTATTCTGTCAAACACCAAAGAAGATATTTTGAAGAATGTTGGAAACCTGTAACCACTGACTTTTCTATAGTGTGAAAAAACAAACAATCTTCAAAATATCTTCTTTTTCTTTTCTTTTTTTATGTTTTATTTGAACATAGTAAAACACATTTCAATAATATGCCAAAAGAACAACATAAACATGTAACAATAAGCAAATACACTGAAGAGTATTTTGAGCAAAACAAAACAAAAAATAAAAACACTAGTGCAGTCTTATATACAGAAAATACAGGCCTGCAATGTGCTGACCAGAACTAGTATCCAGTACCAAGCTATCAGTAGGAAGTGGGGACTCAACAGCCACATTTCCACTGTTAGACCAATGCGAGCCAGGGCTTTTATCGGGCCGGCCGGGCCAATTGCTTGGGAGGTTGAGCAGTGAAGCCGAAACCATGTTGCTTTTCCACTGTCGGACCAGTGTTGCAAACTATTTCCAATGAAAAGTAGCTAGAGCCTGCCCGAAAAGTAGCTAAACGTTGCCAGATGACATCACGCACGAATTTGCATATCAGTGACGTCATCACATAGTATCTGACAAGCGTAAGCCCATCATGTCTCTACTCTCTGAGGCACGGTGTATAATATTATATAAAACATAACATTCAGATGCACAATAAATAGGTTCTTATTAACATATTACGTTGCGTGATGACGTCATTGCGTAATCGCAACTCAAAACTACATCTTTATGTAGTATACAAAATAATTAATGTTTTCTCAAATTGACTGGCCATCTCAGCAAAAACATTGTTTGAAATATGTCCATTTAGATTTGTATGTATAGTTGACTATTTGTAAAATACAAACCCTTTTTGATAAGAATGTTTTATTTTTAAATATAACACTGATAATGAACAGTTACTGTACATTCTTTTAAACAATCACAGCTTGTGTACTTACTCTTTTTAACTTGTGAAATTAACACATTTGTGAAAGTGACAACAATTATAGCACTATTGGAATTTATTGCTACCTAAATTACCAACAATTATACATGTTAACAAATATCAGTAAATGAACAGTTATGAAAAACAATCTGAGCTAGCAATTTGCTCTACTGAGTGAAGCCTGCAGCTACTGCTCTTTTGAGTCACTTTTTAAAAACTGCTAAAAGTAGCCAAATGAATGTTAAAAGTTGCTAAATTTGTTGCTAGGTGCTTTTTGAAAAAAAAAAAGTTACTTGGGTAGTAAAAAAAGTTGCTAAATCTAGCAACAAAAATGCTAAATTGGCAACACTGTGTCGGGCTAGTAGCTCGCAGCACGTTATGCAAACCCCACCCCTAGATTGTCCCCCGAATCAAACGTCACACAACCCGCCCAGTTCAGTGGGAATCAGGCAGACAAAGCACACCATCGCATCATCACGATTTAAATAAAGACAACTGAAACAAACAAATGATACGTTATTGTACAGCATTACATTATATGTCCATAGGCACTGGCCTATTTATTTTCATTCACAACATTTGTTTAGGCTACTCTCCGACCGACTGTTGGTATCGTGCATCGAGAGGTTTTACCACTAATGGAGGGATGACCCAGCGCACCATCCATAATTTAAAACCACAGAAATTCTCCGGTAATAACTCGATCTGAAGCAGGAGGTGCATTTGGAAAGTTGACCTTTTTTTGCGCACAAAATCTCGAATTTGTAAATATCTGAAAAAAAAAAGAGCTTTAGGCGACGCAGTGGCGCAGTAGGTTGTGCTGTCGCCTCACAGCAAAAAAGTTGCTGGTTCAAGTCTTGGCTGGGTCAGTTGGCGTTTCTGTGTGGAGTTTGTATGTTCTCCCTGCGTTTGCGTGGGTTTCCTACGGGTGCTCCGGTTTCCCTCACAGTCTAAAGACATGCAGTACAGGTGAATTGGGAAGGCTAAATTGTCCATAGTGTATGAGTGTGAGTGAGTGTTTATGGATGTTTCCCAGAGATAGGTTGCAGCTGGAAGGGCATCCGCTGCGTAAAACATGTGCTGGATAAGTTGGCGGATCATTCCGCTGTGGTGACCCTGGATTAATAAAGGGACTAAACCGAAAAGATAATGAATGAATGAATGAATGAATGAATGAATGAATGAATGAATGAATGAACGAACGAATGAACGAATGAATGAATGAATGAATGAATGAAAAGGAGCTTTAGGGATTTTAAATTGAGAGGCCAACTGACCAAAAGAGGCAAAAACGCCATCAATGTCAAGTTCACCAAAAGAAGCCTATCCAAGATCTCTCCATGAGGCATAAGCACTGTCCATGATAGAAGGGTAAAACAGGGGATTGGAGTGTACTGGGGATAACAAAGGAATATTATAAAGACCAAAATGCCAAATATCTTCTTTTGTGTTCGACAGAAGAAAGAAAGTCATAGTTTTGAAATAAGTAACGGGTGAGATTTTGATGGTAGACTCTTCCTTTTTGGGAGAAAATCTGAGTGACTTTTGAAAGTGTGGCATGGTTTGTTTTTACCAAATAGGCTGGTCACGTTTCAGAAATGTGATGGCGTGAGTTTAATTGCATGTTTGAGCACACATTTTTAACTTCCACCTCCTGTTCTTCTAGCTGCTGTTACCACACATCCGTTTCACCATTGCCATCAACACCAAGGCTCGTGAGCAGCTCATCTGTGAGTGTGGACTCTTTGACAAGGTCAGCTTTTCTCTCACTTCCTCCAGTAGTAAAATCTAATATTTTCGATGCACATGCAAGCTGTGTATACAAAATATGTGTGTTTGAGTACAAGCAGCTAGTGCACATAATATTCTGCATGCACTGTATGCAAGCCTTTGCGTGTAAAATCAAGGGTATACTTTGGCCTTTTATAAATTTCTTTCATGTTTGCTGCACTTATAGTCACTATTAGTAATGTATTTTGAAAGCATCAGTACTAATTAGAGTTATTTAACATGCTAGAGGATTTGAATCATTATTTACACTTTACAATATCACAAACAGTTAATCAAAATGAATATGTAATTAAAAACTTATACAGTGCCTATAGAAAATCATCATACTCTGTGAAAATCTATATTTACTCACATTACACCCCGCTTTCATTTCCCAGTGTTGGGTTGGGAGGGCATCTGCTGTGTGAAACATATGCTGGATAAGTTGGCGGTTCATTCCGCTATGGCGACCCCAGTTTAATAAAGGAACTAAGCTGAAAATGAATGAATGAATGAATGAATGACACCCTGCTTTCAAAAGAACTCAGAAGAAAGTTGTAGAAAGGAGAAGACTACAAAACCATTTCAAAGGCTGGATAGGTTATTTGGAATGTGATTTGATTTCAGGCTATATGATTATTCATCCATTCATTTTCTTTTCGGCTTAGTCCCTTTATTAATCTGGGGTCGCCACAACGGAATGAACCGCCAACTTACCCAGCATATGTTTTTACACAGCGGATGCCCTTCCAGCTGCAAGCCATCTCTGGGAAACATCCATACACACTCATTCACACTCATACACTACGAACAATTTAGCCTATCCAATTCACCTGTACCGCATGTCTTTGGACTGTGGGGGAAACCGGAGCACCCAGAAGAAACCCACACGAATGCAGGGAGAACATGCAAACTCCACACAGAAACGCCAACTGACCCAGCCGAGGCTCGAACTAGCGACCTTCTTGCTGTGAGGCGACAGCTCTACCTACTTCGCCACTGCGTCGAAGTGATAATTAAAAACATTTTTTCAAAGGAGATGATGATTTTCTGTAGGCTCTGTATTTTAGACACAATCTTGTTGGGATGTGATGTAATGTGATCTTCAGACTGCCAGTGCATTTGTGTTGGGTGATTTCCAGTTCTTCTCATATTAGTACACCAGTAGGTGGCGACTCTTTATAGGTGAATGACTGATTTGTTTAAACAGTGATCAGAAAAAAAACAGTGCTAAAAACAGAAATATCCTGTCATCTTTTTACATTACACTTACATTTACATTACCAGTGACTTTTCATTTTCAATTGTGCTCGCTGATCCTCGTAAATCTCTTGTTTTCATCTCCTTTTTCACTTGAACAACTAAACGAATGCTCAGGTCTGTTTAACCGACTATATTATCAATATTATCTATATTATCTATATTATCAATATCTATATTATCAGCACACAGTTGGCTGCAAAACTGTACAAAGACACAAATGACTTTGTACTCTCTGCTTGGTCTGTGTCCGAGTTGTACATGTACAGTTGAATGCTGGTCCTCTCACTCATGTTGCTTCTCTCTGTCTGCCTGTCTGTTGCCAAACACAATATAAATCGCAGCAAAACAAAATATCGCAATGTCAGATTTTTCCAATGTCCTGCAGCCCCAATACACAGACATGCATTAAACTGAGATCAGAATTCTTTTTCTTAAACACAGATGCAACTCTGTGCCTATTGGGTCTCTTTGTGTGTCTTACAGGCTAATGGGACAGGTGGAGGTGGACACATAGAACTTGTCCAGAGGTCCATGAAGGCCTTCACATACAAGTCCTTGTGTTTCCCAGAGAATATAAAAGCACGAGGCATGGACAGCCAGGAGGAACTGCCATACTACTTCTACAGAGATGATGGTTGCGCAGTCTGGGAGACTGTGAAAAGGTGTGTTGCACAGCTAAAAAAATAACTTTTAATGATTAATAATATGATGAATATGACGAATATCAATGTTCTCCTAGTTTTGTGTCCGATGTCGTTGACATCTACTATGACAAAGATGAAACGGTGCAGGAGGATGAAGAGATCCAGGCATTTGTGAAAGATGTTTGCAGCTTTGGAATGCAGGATTTGGACCAATGTGGTAAATACATGCTTCAAGAGTTCACACTTAGCTGATGATTGATTATAAGGCTTGTTTGGCATGCTGTCCCAGGAGAGAGCCCTGAGCTCATAAGATCCCTGAGCCCGGGGCTCCCTCTCATTTGCAAGGCGAGAGCGGAGTTTAAGCTAAGGTAGATCTTGAGAACTCCACTGCTGTAGTAGCTAATGAACAGATAATGATTGCTCTTAAGCGATAACTACTTACTCGGAGCATGTCTATGGTGCCTATTTGGATTAATCAATTAATTTAAGTTGCATGTTTTTGGGTAGTGGGAGGAAACCGGGGAACAGGGGAAACCCACGTGAGCATGGGGAGAACGTGTAAACTCCACACAGAAACATCAGCTGGCTTGGTAAGGACTAGAACCAGTGACGTTCTTGCTGAGGCAACAGTGCTAACCACTGGGGCACCGTGCCACCCATCTAGGAAAGGAGGAGGAGCAGGGGTGGAAGGGGGGATTCTTCAAAATGAAGATGGCTGTAATATGGAAATTAGGGTATTTATTGTGGCTTAGGAATTGTCTGATTGGAGAATCGTGAATTGAATAATGCAGGACCAGCCGCAAACAATCATAAGCACGTGATCCTCTCGAAATTAGTTTATAAATAAACTTCACTTAAAATAATATCCAAAATTGCATAATGCCATGAAGGTGTACTGCTTAATCTGGGTTCAGCCAGCATATATTTTGGTATGACTCATTTCAATTCAATTCAACAAATTGGTTGAATAATTCAGTGACTGACTTGTTAATACAAATGCTGGATGGGCGCTCATGATTCTTTGCAAAGGGAGGTTGATTGGTGTGAAACAGCCCATTCCATTCAGGAGTCATCCCCAAGCCCTAATCCATTCAAAGAATGGAATGTACTGCATTGTCAGTGTGTTTGAGCAAATGAGTGATTCAATGATTCACTTATTAGGAAAATCGTTAGTGGTTAGGGTTAGTGTGGTTTTACCAAGTACTGTAGGACATGTTCCTGGATTAACTTCTATGTTGAACCTAGAACAACATTCCAATCAGGCCCATCCAGCATTTGACATACTGTACGGTACTGCATCTGGAACACATCACAATGTCCAGATCAGGGAGTATCTGTCATATCTGTGACCAATAACTGCATTGAATCACTTTAGATGTTTTCAAATATGGTAAAACAAAAACAATACGATGGTATACTAGATGGAAAATTTCATGTAGCTTTTAGATAGACAGCACAAAACACAGCTTCAGTAGCCATTGTATAGACTGACTAAACAGACTTTTGAAAATTGGGACGGGACTATCCACAATCGATCTTGTTTTCTGGACCCCAATTCCCTCTGTTGTTGCCCAATTCATCAAGCCCCTCTCATATGAACAACCGGTAGACTGCAAGTGTGATTGGTAGCAAAATATGCACATACTGTATGACCATTCACACTCACAAAATACGTGTAAATGGTCATGTGTTTTAGCATGTATAGCATGGACGAAGACAAACGCCAGTCTGGATGAGGAGCATTTACATTTAAAAATTTTAAAATACTATTTAAATACAAAAATGCATTATAGATTAAATGCAGCTTCAGAGATTCTACTGACAAATCTTTAGGCTGTAACCCCTCTCATCTAGATGTTATCATAGTAACCTTTGACCTGATTTGAGCTGAGCTAATAAGGCTTGGGGTTAACATGCTCCTGCAGGGCATATACTGGCTTTTTTCATCCACAGTGGGACATGGTTATCCCATAGCAAATTTAAACAGTTAAAAAGTTTAAACAGTGTGGGCTAGCCCAGGTTTGGCCCACAGTTCACTGTGAATAGCCCACACTAGCAGACAGCCTACATTAATCCCACGATGGCCATCCATTTTGGACCCAGGGCAGTTTTTTTTTCTGGGCCCATGCAGCTTTTGTATAAGCAGCTCATTTCCATTTCCCATTTGATGAAAGGAGTACTACCACCATCTGCCAACTTGTAAAAGGGAGGAATAAACTTTGCCAATGCATTTTGAGCACACCTAAACACATTTTCCACTGTGGTTAGATTAATTATTTTGTTTTTTTTGTTTTGTTATTTTTACATATTATATAGTATAATGTAGACAATTTGTAGACCCTTTTAGAGTGTTAGGACCAGTGTGGGCCAAGTGAGGTTTTCCAGAGATAAGTGAGGGCTGCCAATGCAGAGCCAGCACCTATAGCACAACATTTTGGCAATGAACATACTTACCAGAGCCATTTACACTAATGCATTTTTGTTTTGGTTATGTTTTGCTAAGGTGCTGTAAGTGATTGCAAGGGTGTGGCTAGTAAGTTGAAAGGTCATCGGTGATGGGCAGATTGGCAGTCTGAGTTAAATGAGCCCATCCTTAAGTCTGTATGACAGTCTGGTGCAAAGATATGAGGTCACAAAGTTAGGTCTAATGTTAAGTCAATGGGAATTTTCCAAATTTTCCAGATCAGTTTTCGGAAAACCATAAGTCGGATTAGTTGGAAAAGACATAGCAACTTAAATCAGTACAGTTTGGAAGTTTGGAGTTTATTTGGTGTTTGTAATATGAATGGTCTAGGTGGAGATGCATTCTTAAAATAGTCTAAAAAGAAGAAGAAGATGGAAGAAGAAGAAGAAATTTATGTAGTATAACAGTATTTTGGCTTTCTCAAGCCTATGAAATATGAAATCCATTTCAGTAGACGGATTGAAATGCAAACTTTGAAAAATATAGGAATATCTATCCACAATCCGTCTCTGGATGGTCTTCTGGACTATTTACATCATTCCTTGATTCATCAACAAAATGAAAAATGCACTGGGTCTCCTTAGGTTAGCCCTAATTGGTACCATAAAGAACCAGTGCAGGCTTGTTTGCTGGGGACTAGAACAGTAGGCCTGCTTGTGGAGTGTAATTGCTAAATATAACAAATAGCTGTGTGTCTAACCTGTCTCAAACTCTACAAATGGTTGGCTCCAGGCTAGGCTCATGAAAAAAAAAAGTTTAAACAGTATGGCTTAACATTTTCTTTCTCGGTTAACTTTTCAGCAGGTGAACTGAACCTCAGATCTTTAGTTAGCAAACTCATAAATCATAGTTTCAGGCCAGAGGGTGTTCTCAGGAATGTAAATGTGCTTGACCTCTAAATGGCCCTTTAGGGATGACACGTTTTTTTTATCTTCAGAATTTCCCAAGAGTTTGCAAACCAAAGAGGAGCTGGTGGAGTATCTAACTGTCGTCATCTTCACTGCTTCTGCACAACATGCTGCAGTAAACTTTGGCCAGGTGAGAGTATGTTTCTGCCATATTTTGTTCCAAGAAAAATGGACAGCAAATCTCCAATAGGTTAAAATCCATGCTCTGATACTTTACTTCAGTATGACTGGTGTTCATGGATCCCAAACTCCCCTCCAACCATGCGGAAACCTCCTCCTTCGAAGAAAGGCGAGGTGGACTTAAAGTATATAGTGGAGAGTCTACCTGACCGAGGACGCTCCTGTTGGCATCTGGGAGCTGTTTGGGCCCTCAGTCAGTTTCAAGAAAATGAGGTTTGGAATAAGTGCTTATCTGCATAAAACATAATTTTACATAATATATACGTTATATTGTGCTATGACAGGTACTAAAAGTTTTTTTTTTCTTTGGCAGTTGTTCCTAGGCATGTATCCAGATGAACACTTTATTGAGAAACCGGTGAAAGAGGTCATGGTAAAATTTGGCAAGAAACTTGCAGAAGTGAGCAAAACCATCAAGAACCGAAATGAGGGAAAGAAGCTGCCATACTACTATCTGTCTCCAGACAGAATCCCAAACAGTGTGGCTGTCTGATTCATCAGAAGTGCTACACTAGTAGTAGCAAGTGTTTATGGGTTTAAAAAAACAACATAAATTATATGTTAGAATGATTAGCCCTCCTGAATTATTAGCCCCCTGTATATTTTTTCCACAATTTCTGTCTAACACAAAAGCCCCTTTCACACAGTGATACCATTCCAAAATACCGGTAAAATCTGACATCATTAACCAGAAACGACCTCTAAACGGCTGCGCTTGTACATATAAACACAGAATGGGTCGGGCTTTTGTTGATGATTGATGGTACATAATATGTGTGTGTGCTGGCGCTTACCGACTACTTCACATGCACACGTGGCAGAGTTTGAAGGTAAACAAACAGCGGTTTATCATAAGCATTTTATCGATAATTTTTACAAAGTTGCATCAAGATGGAACATAGAAACAAGAGGTGTGAACCTACACTGGTCTCACGGCTCGATTCGGTTATGATTATCATGCCATCAATTCAGTACAATTCGATATCTTGGTGCGTCACAGTGCATTGACGATGCTTTCCATACACAGTTTTATATTTTTTTCACAGCACAGCAATTCTTGTATTAAAATGTAAAAACATATTTATATTTATATACTATGTGTAATACAATTGTGTCCTTTAATACAAACAGTCAGATATATAAACTGTACCTTTAAACAAATTGAGCATTTATAGCAAATAAACAAATATAAATATCCTGCTCGCTTTCTGAGCCTTGTCTACCAAGTTCTTTCTTACACCCCTTTGATTGGTCACACGCTTTACAGAAAGCGCTGCAATTGGCTCTTATGCGCTGGTGCTCTTCACAGATGAGTGACACTGATAAACTGCAGCAGCGATCACAGCTGATCCATGATAGACAAGGTGGAGAAAATTCTGCAGACATGCGCTCGTGTCAGTATCCAGAAGTATCGCTGTAACCGAAGCCGAAAGGAGAGGAAAAGTCACGCCAGCAGGTCAAATGGGCCAAAGCGAGAGAAAGAGAGAGAAATGGAGTACTTTCATTTTCTCAATCGCAGTGAAATAGGGGCTTCTGCTGTAAGTGTCAGTGAAAGAATGTCCAGCAAACACACACGCAGTTAAATTGTAAATACTCACGCTCGCCTCCCTCGCCATAGTAAGCTACGGCGACATAGCGCATATGAGATTAATGACATCAGAACATAATAACTGGTTTTGATTATTACTGAACCGATACCGAATTGGTGCACCGAAGAAACAATTAATTTTGACAACCCTAATTGAAACATTATCTGACTAACATCTATAAGCTAAACGTGTCTGGAAAAATATTCAAAGGCTTTTGTTTTCATAAACCACGTGGATGTGAATGCATCTGAATGTTCTGATTGGCTGGAGTACACGTCTCACGTCAGCGCGTTCTAATCATGAAGTACTTCTACAATACAACTGCAGTACTAATACTACTTTTCCTGCTCGGTGGGCAATGGTTTCCAAATGAGGTTTCAGTACTTCAGTTGTATTGCTGAAGTACTACCAAGATACCTTGTATTGCACTTTTCAGAAGTATAGCTAACTAAATACATCTACAATACTGCAATAGGGTATATGCAGAAGTATGCTAAAGGACTTTTAATTTGTCAGTAACCTGGGTTTAGCACTTCTGGTGAACTGTATGCCATTACAAAATCGGCGCGTTTAAGGTCTGTTTTCTTTAAAAATCAGCTATCTCCACTAGCTAAATGTGATATCTGATATAAAGTGGGTCTTTGTACAAGAAGCACTGCATTAAATTACATTTTTCCCCACCATGTCTTTAAAATATGAACACTTATTTTACCGCAGTATATTCAATAGAGCTTCTCCGCTAGCCTGCAGATTCTGATGGCTTTTTTATTTATTTAATTTTTTATTTAGAAATTTAAAACTGCTTTTATTCTAGCCAAAATAAAACAAATAAGACTTTCCCCTGGAAGAAAAAATATTATAGAAAATACTATAAAAAATTCCTTGCTCTGTTAATTTGGGAAATATTTGAAAAAGAAAACATAATTCGGAGGAGGGCGAATAATTTTGACTTGAACTGTATATATGGGTAAAATAAGTATTGGACATGCTGTTGACTTGAAATTTATACCAGATGTTGGTAACAGGCCAACATCTGTAATCCATACAAAGATGACAATACTTGTTGTTACAAAGATGTTCAATAACCGCTGTATATAAATGTTGCCATATGTAAAGTATCAGAAATATCATAATTCCATATAATTTACAGTTTTTGAGTTTTATTAATATTTCCCAGTAATGTGTTGCAGCTGGAAGGGCATCCGCTGCATAAAACATATGCTGAATGAGTTGGCGGTTCATTCTGCTGTGGCGACCCCAGATTAATAAAGGGACTAAGCCGAAAAGAAAATGAAGGAATGAATGAGTTTTATTAATAATATTAGTTTTAATGATAAAGTTTTAGCAATAAATGTTTTTTATGTTCTTTAATTAACCTAATGTCAATAATTTGATATGTCTTTGTTTTCTATTTGCAAACATGGCTTTTTTCATGTAACAGTATCTTTTTATCACGTATCGGATTTCAGTGTCAAACTCTGAGTGTGAAGCAGCTTGTGTGAAAACAGTGTGAAATGTTTTATTGCAATATTGTTCTTTTTAAGATTTTAAGATTGATTAAATACTTTTGTAAATGTCTAGTAAAGCTCTGTAGTAGATAGCTTGTTTAAACCTTTCAGACTCTGGATAAATGATCCTCTGTGAATAAACAGGCAGCTGTTTTATAACACAAGTCGAGTGATGTGGACTGTGGTTTTGGATTTGAACCGGTCTCTATATACAGTACGATGCATTGTAGTTGATTTTTAAAATTTTTGCTTAAAGAGATTTATCCAAAATATATAATGATATTATATATTGATACTAACTTCAAACCAGATGAAGGTCCCTTTTTTAAAGAAGACTTTTAGCTGAGAATGTAGTCATTAGTAATTCAACAAAAACGTAACAGCTATACTAGCACTTTCAGAGTAAAAAACATATACTGTAAACCCCAACAGTAAACTTTACCAAATGAAATGAGTATAGGTAACTCAAAATTAACTAAAAGTTAATTCTACTCATTTGAAAAGTGTTTTGAACCAAGTGTTGAAGGTAATGAGTAAATAAAATACCTCATTACTTTTACTTAAATGGAGTAAGTTCACAGTTTAGTTTTTTAACTCAAATGGTTTGTTGCAATAGGTTTCCTCAAACGGCTTGAGTTGCCTTAACTTATTGGGTTTTACAGTACTCAATTGGTTTGAGTTCTGTTATTTTTTTGGGTTTTGCTGTGCTCAAATTTCTTTTGTTTACTCAAATGGATTAAATTTACAATACTCATAAGGATTAGTTTTTGAACTTAAATGGTTTGTTGCAATCGGTTTCCTCAAATGGTTTGAGTAAACTTAACTTTTTGGGTTTTACAATGTATGGACAATAATATCCATGGTCTCATCAAGTGAAACAATTGGTCTGTGCAATTAAATAAATAATTATGTGTTGCAAGTGTGTGTAATTAAATATTGTGTATTTTGATTAAAAATCTATGTGTAGCGTCTTTCAAAGTGGTAGTACCCATTGAATTGAATTTTATTGATCAGCAAGAAATATGGGTTCAAATCTCTAAATTTTCTGTACTGTTTTACTAATTATGGATGGACAATCCGTATTAAGTAAATCAGACTTATTAAGATAATAACAATGTTCTATAATCGCTCAGTGAAATGAATTATTATAGCACACGTGTGAAACAGTTTTGCGTTTATGAGTTATCTGTTTACAAAGATTTAATGACATTACTATAAATTCACTTCATAACATCAGATGTGTTTAAAATATCAGTTAATTTTTTGGTCCCCAGACATATCGTCATGATAAAGTTTATGATTACAATATAAATATATTTCTTATAAAATATGCTCAGAGTGGCTTGAAGAACACAAATAAACATGAAACAATCATTTGTTTATTGTCTTCATGTTTGGTCACTTTAAGCATTTCTATCTTCTCTTTGCTCAGCTACAGGGATTGTTGATGTCTTTACTTCTGTAATGCACTTGTGAAATTTATATGCACGAGGTTGCCTTTTAGTGTCCAGTATGAATGAAACAGAAATAACATTACTCCTGTAGGGACTCACTGTGTAAGCATATTTCCAACCTGCTTCAGCACATTTGCTTGCGCATTTTAAATGGTCCTGAAAAGCTTGATTAGTTGCAGCAATGTGTTTGATTCTGCTGTAAAGTGGGTTATGTATTTATTTTTGCTAAAAAAGAAATATTATGCAAATGTATTTTTCAACATTTTTTGGGGCTCTCTGTGCATATATGAATTATCACCATCAATATTGTTATAACGATAAATACCAGAAAATATTTTTAGGTCCGTATTGCCCTTTCCTACTACTGAAAAAGAGGTCACCTACATCTTGATGGCCTGAGAGTGAGTAAATTAACAGTGAATTACTAGCTACTACACATTATTAAAGTACAAAGTTCAAAGTACAAAGTACATCTTCCACCGCGTTACTGTAATATAATTACATTTTTGAGGAACGCAGTAATGTAACATATTTCATTTTACATGTAATTTGATTACATTTACTAAAGTCAATATAATTCCGTTACTTACTTTACAACAGTGAAGTGCGGTGAGGTTTGTGGCTGGTTGAGGCACTGACACTTTCTAAGTCAAAAGTCAGATTTACAAACATATCCACCCGATATATTTGCCAACTACCGATTGTGTTTCATATATCATATCAGCATTCTTTCACATGGCAGGTACATATTGGGCCAAGTAAAAATCTAAAATGTATAGCGATTAAATATGCCTCCCTAAAAACACCCAGCTGGATGTTACAGACAACTATTACAAGCGACACAAACAGCACCACGGCGGATGCTCTCTCTCTCATTCACACACACAGACAGACACACACAAACAGCACCACGGCGGATATGCGCGTTCTCTTTCTTTCTTGCTTGCTTACTTGCTCTGCCTCTCTCTCTCTCTCTGTCATTCACACAAACACACACGATTCACACACTGGTTTTACCTTTACAGTAGCTGTAAATGAAGTCTTAACATGACTTGCACTATTTTGAAATGATTACGTAATCTTCTGTCCCATCCTTCGAAGCAAATCCTTTAGCTCCTGTATTGGTCGTCCATTATTTATTCACGTTTTGTTTGACAGTGCAATTTTGAGAATTTTTTTGAGCTGATATCCGCGATTTTCGCAGTTAGAGCAAAACAAATTAACAGACTACTATTGAACTTTACTGCATTGAAGAAGAGCAACCACTGAACAAGAATAATAGTAAGCTCACGAGCGCCCTCTTCAGTGCGGCAGAGCTACTGCCTGTCTCACCTCATGTCTTTTTAGTGCGGTTTTATGTCTGATGAACCTAACACTAAATAAGTGATAACCATACGTGCAATACACTACCTATTATATGGAAAGTGAGGACATATAATAAAAATGTCTAGAATGTATAAAAACATTTTAATAAAGCATTACACTGGTAGCATACACCGAGGGAGTAAAAGGAGTGCACTGAACCGCAGTGTGCAGGGGATTGCGCAATCTGACGTGAGGCTCAGCTCAGTGCTGCCTCAGTCTGCTTCCTATGCTTCAATTGAACAGGCAGGAGATATGCAAAATACAGCAATTTTGATAATAAAAATTATTGAAATCATTTGAATCATATCGAAATTGCATTTATTGTACATATTATTGGACAAATATGCATTTTATCATTAGTATACATCTCATGATGGCAGGTGAGGATGAGGCACTGTCCTGCGTTAGAAATATAATAATTAGAAGAAAAAATGCTTCTTTTAAATCACGTTTTCTGCAGCAGCGTCAGTTGATAATCATGTGCTTTTAAATTGCTGGAGAGCTGAAATAGCTGCTGTCGAGAGCGGCTGCTTTAAGTGGAAATACAGACATTACTTTGATTTCATTGGCATAAAAACTAAAATATTGTTGTTATTGTTACCCGATGAGAGGGGCTTTAGTTTTGTCTATTTAATTTTAGAAAGTGAGCTGAAAGCCAGATTTTTATTTCAGCTAAACATCTAATCAAAGCTGAAGGAGGGAAAGAACTAGAGGGTATGGTAGACAAGTAGAGTTGAGTATCATCAGCATTGCAGTGAAATTCATTCATTCATTTTCTTTTCGGCTTAGTCCCTTTATTAATCTGGGGTCGCCAATTTATCCAGCATATGTTTTACGCTGTGGATGCCCTTGCAGCTGCAACCCATCACTGGAAAACTTCCATACACACTCACTTACACTCATACACATACACTATGGACAATTTCATTCATTCATTCATTTTCTTTTTGGCTCAGTCCCTTTATTAATCTGGGGTCGCCACAGAGGAATGAACCGCCTACTTATCCAGCATATGTTTTACACAGCGGATGCCCTTCCAGCTGCAACCCATCACTGGGAAACTATGGACAATTTAGCCTACCCAATTCACCTATACAACGTCTTTGGTATTGTGGAGGAAACCAGAGCGCCTGGAGAAAACCCACGCCAACACGGGGAGAACATGCAAGCTTCACACAAATGCCAACTGACCCAGCCGGGGCTCGAACCAGTGACCTTCTTGCTGTGAGGCGATCGTGCTACCCACTGCGCCACCATGCAGCCTAGCAGTGAAATTGTGTGTTGTGTTTTCTAAAAATATGACCAAGGAGGGATTAAGTAAATAATAAACACGAGTGGCCCCGTACGTAGCCTTGAGGGACAGTAGTGACAGTCTGCGATCTTGATCTAAAGTCCTTAATTGGACAAAGTATAGGTTAATTGAATAAACTCTCTAGGCTGCAGTGTATGAATGGGAGTATGTGTGGGTGTTTCCTAGCACTATGGGTTGCTGCAGTGCATCTGCTTCATAAAACATATGCTTTCATAAAACTTGCCGGTTCATTCCACTGTGGAGACTCTTGATGAATTCGAAGGAAAGTGAGTGAGTACTAAAAAAACTATATCCAAAAACAATTTGCATTCACAAATATACAGTGCAGCTTACACATTTTACTTTTCATAAAAAGCATGATAGGGCAGCACGGTGGCGCAGTGAGCTGCACAATCACCTCACAGCAAGAAGGTTGCTGGTTCGAGCCCCAGCTGGGTCAGTTGGCATTTCTGTGTGGAGTTTGCATGCTCTCCCCATGTTTGCGTGGGTTACCTACGGGTGCTCCGGTTTCCCCAACAGTACAAAAACATGGGCTATAGGAGAATTGTATAGGCTAAATTGTCCTTAGTGTATGTGTGTGAATTGTGTATAAAGTTTCCCAGTGATGGATTGGAGCTGGAAGGGCTGGGTAAAAACACTGGATGCTGGATAAGTTGGTGGTTCATTCCGCAGTGGCGACCCCGCATTAATAAAGGGACCAAACCGAAAATTAATGAATGGATAAAAGCATGATAAAGATTAAATTGGTAGCATTTTTGCATAATCCTGATGACAGCAGCACCTTTATGCATGTAAATAACTGTATAAGTTGGCTGACCATCTATTGAGCTGCATCATCTCAGCAAATGACCCAAGAGGCTTAGCACCCACAAGACCCAAGTGTTTTAAAAGAGGAAATCCTGTAAGTGCTGATGAAAACAAGAAGTTTACAACATCTGCTCAACTGCAGTTCTCATGAGAGCGCCAGACACTCAAACATAACATTCATCCACATGTTTGAACACATGCAGTTTGAAATAAAACCTGTCAGCCAACTAACCATTACATAAACTATCCATTTCAGCACTGTGTGCTTACAAAATAAAGAATTAATTACAGTTTTAGAATATTTTAGCTGATAAAATACATCCACAATGCATCTTTGTTTATTTAACAGTTTGCATCACCCAATAATGAAAATCAATTACAAAAAGCATGGATAAACCATATTACGTTGCTGTCAGGAAGTGCAGATTTGAGATCAGTTTGACAAATCCGCTCTGTTTCTGTAAAGCCCCGGTCACGCGCATCAGAAGCTGATCTCAGATCAGTGGCGCCGGGTCTCGCGCTTCGGTCAGGTGACTAGAATCAGCTGATTCTCTGCAGACGGAACATGGCCGACCTCTCAAAATACTGAGCTGATGATGGGGCGAATAAACAGCGATAAAATACCCTTGACTTCCCTCTCTGCGGGATTCAGGAGATTTTGAGGTGAAGGAAAACACTACAGAGGATATCTGACAACTGTACATTTATAAGGTAAAGCAGTACTTCAAATGAAAAGAGCAGAGATTCAGACTGTTAGCACAGCAGCTAGCCTTGCATGACAGCAGGTGGAGGAATCACATAAATGCACAAAACAGTACAATAACAACTAATAAAATAATCAAATGTGCATTTAATAAGTGTGTATTTATAATTTTAATCGTTTACATTTTTAAGAAGAACTTGAAAGCTGTTTTGTTTGCACTTTATGTTATGCTAAATATATATAGCGTTGAAGTTTTAGTGAATGTGGAATTTTTATGTTTATCAGTCTCTTGTGAATAATTAGTACACTAGCATAAAAATTTAAAACGCATAGTTGACTGCTTAAAGGTATAGTTCACCCCAAAATATTAATTTATTTGAATTCATTTTATTAGGATAAACCCTTTGAGAAGTACCATCTCATTTTTGAAGGGGTCTCATAGTGTCTCCCAATCACATAATAATATCAAAGGCAACAAAAAACAAATGAACTTGTCATCCATGAGACAACAACAAAACACAAACATTAAATGGAGAATCAATTCGTCAAGGTTATCTGATAAGCAACCAAACATAATACAAAATATCCAATCGCAGTATATAGTTGAAGTCTGAATTATTAGCCCTCTGTTTATTTTTTATCCAATTTCTGTTTAACGGAGAGAAGGTTTTTTTCAACAAATTACTAAACATAATAGTTTTAATAACTCATCTCTAATAACTGATTTATTTTATCTTTGTCATGATGACAGTAAATAATATTTGACTAGATATTTTTCAAGACACTTCTACACAGCTTAAAGTGACATTTAAAGGCTTAACTAGGTTAACTAGGCAGGTTAGGGTAATTAGGCAAGTTATTGTAAAGCGATGGTTTGTTCTGAAGACATTCGAGAAAAAAAATAGCTTATTGGGGCTAATAATTTTGACCTTAAAATGATTCCTAAAAAAATAAAAACTTCTTTTATTCTAGCTGAAATAAAATAAATAACAAATAATAAATTTCTTTCTTCAGAAGAAAAAATATTATCAGACATAATGTGAAAACTTCCTTGCTCTGTTGAACACCATTTGAGAAATATTTAAAAAAGAAAAAAAAAATTCAAAGGGGGGCTAATAATTCTGACTTCAACTGTACTTAATTGCATCTTAAAGAAAAACATGTACAATCCAAAGTAAAATATGATAATAAAGTTTGCTTAAACATCTTTAAAGTCCACATGCAATCAAAACTATATGATTTTTGTTAGCTCACGTTGCCAGTTTTGTGGTAAACAATTTATCTGTGCATGCTGTTAAGATAACAAAAAAATGTTTGCTCTAGTAATCTAAAACTCAAATCTGAAAATGCCATTCCTGTCCTTTTCAGTTAAATGATGAGATTACATGATTTTGAGGTATGGGGCGTGGCTAACATACTTAACCATGCTGCTCCAGCTGTTAGGTTTGTTAACACACAGAAACAAACAGGAGGAGCTGTCATAACTCTCCCGAAACACTTTTCCTGATCTTCCTGAAGGAAATGCCTACTTTACTACATCCATTCAGGTTGCAGCAGAAAAACCAAGCCACACCAGAACAAAAAAAACCTGAATCCAAATCTTGATTCCATCCACCAGACTTTCATTTGCCCGGTCCCGCCATGGAGGTTAAATAAGTTGCATGTAAATCTGGTTCTGAGCAAGCATAGGAAGGCTGATACTTTACTACATGTCAACAAGCACTTGCTGACATAAGACAATTTTATCCTACTCATAAACCAATATAAAACAGATGGATCAAAAAAGGGCAGTCATGTTTCTGCAGCAGTATCAATTTTTACAGCTGAAGCAAAGGCTCTCTTTTTAGCGCTAGAAGACATTGAAATGCTGAAGAACACAATTTTATTTTTTCGGACTCAAAATCTTGTCTACAGACATTGAATTCTTTTAGACTGGAGCATCCCATTGTTATTGACATTTTTATCAAAGTGAACGAACTACAGAGAAAATTTTGTAGTTTTCTGCTGGATCCCAGGACATACTGGACTATTTAGAAATGAACAAGCCGATAAAGCCGCCAAAACAACCCTAGCAGGAAAGCTGATGGAGTATAAAATCCCACCTTCCAATCTAAAGCCACTAATAAAAGGCTATATTATAAACAAATGGCAAACAGAATGGGTTCAGTACCCAGAAAATAAACTTTTTGAAATTCAGCCAGAAATAGGAAAATAATCTTATTTATTTTTTAAGTCTAGACACGATGAGATTTATAGAAGATGCCGCATTAGACACGCGAGACTCACAGATGAACATTTACTCAAAGGAGAAGAACCCCCAAAATGTCTATATTGCAACAAAAACCAAACTGTAAAACATATTCTTGTGGAATGCCCTATTTTTAATGTTATCAGACAACAATTTTTATCTGGAGAGACTTTAAGTGAAATTTGTTTAAATGTGAATCCTTCTAAAATTGTAGAATTTTTATCAAAAAGAAACCTTAAAAAACTGTTTTAGATTTTTACCTTATATATTATCATTATTATTAGTTATGTGTTTTACCTTGTATATTATTTATTGCTGTTGATGACTTTTAATTAATAGGATATTTTTATAATTATAGAAAAGTGGTATTTATAAAATGTGTTAAAAACATGTTTTTTTTACAATGACATAGAAGCTGAAATGGCAATAAAATTAAAACTCTCTCTCCCAAGCCACGCCCACTGCTGTCTTATTTAATATTCTGTTTCTCTATAAACTGCGTCACAATACGAACAAAAAAAAAAAAAAAACGGTTCATGGGGACTTTAATGATGTAATAGTTTCATTATTCCAATCTGTTGTATTATTATTCCATTCGTTCAATCATTTTCTTTTCGGCTTCGTCCCTTTATTAATCTGGCATCGCCACAGCGAAATGAACCGCTAACTTATCCAGCATATGTTTCCAATTCTACTAACTCCACATGTCTTTGGACTTGTTGGGGAAACCGGAGCACCCGGAGGAAACCCACGTGAACATGGGGAGAACATGCAAACTCGCCACAGCGGAATGAACCGCCAACTTATCCGTCTTTTACACAGCGGATGCCCTTCCAGCCGCAACCCATCTCTGGGAAACATCCACACACACTCATTCACACACATACACTATGGACAATTTAGTTTACCCAATTCACCTGTACCGCACAGTCTTTGCGTCGCGTCATGGTGCATTTTCTATTTACATGGCAGACTTTGTAAGTGGAAACTGAACACTTTTCTGGCGAGAAAACAGTTAAACAGACCATCTGGAGCATGAGGATAAAAAAATGAGAATCCTCCATTCGGCCTTTACTTTCACTTTCTTTTTTTCTCTTTCGTGGAAAAGGAAACGGTGTTGTAGGCTATGCACAGACATCCATTAACCTACATAATTAATATTGTTTGTTACGTGCAAAGATTTGTTTCAAAACTATTTCTAAATTCAGTTCTAATTTCCAGCAAATGAATAAACGAACAATAATAATGAAGTGTGGTCAAAAAACACACATTATATCCACACACACGTCCTGTGTCCCATATGGACTAAAACCTGACAGGTGCACAAATCTAAGCTTGTTATTAATAAAGCAAATATAAATATTCATTTAATAAAAACTATTAATACTGCTACTAATAATAATATTAATACTACTACTACTACTACTACTACTACTAATAATAATATTATACAAAAGCAAGTTGTCGTGAATAAATTTAAAAAAGGCCCCCGAGATGAAGAAATGGAGGCAGCGGTTTTTATATTTATGTAGAAAGTAGTAATTGTTGTAATATTTTAATCCTTTTATTCTTTATCATTTGTAAAGATATTTGCATATTTCTGTACATCCTGTGTGTATTAAGCAATGTGTAAGAGAGACACATAACTAACGCGCTCTTCGCTGGACTGTAGACCTGCTTTCAGCTGGTCTATTGCTCAGTCTATTTTAGTTCCTTAAAATAGCATCCTGCCAACAATGCGCCTTAACACACCTCTTTTCTAGACCAGAACATCCATGGGTCCACAACTTGCCGCAAATGGATTTGCTATTTGAACAACGTGGTGGAAAAATGGAAAAATTAAGGTTGCGATGGTCTGAAAATAGCAATATGTTGGGGCAAACACGACTTGCGCCTTATTGTGCCTGGTGTATGATATAGGCCCTTAGTCTTCATGTTGTTTAAGAAAAAAGACTGGATCCCACGTTTTATCAAATTTCACGGTTCCTAGAAGCGGTATATCTAATTCTTTCCAAATAATAAAGTGAAGGTGAGTCCAAGAAGCCAGTCAGAAAAAAGAGGCCTAACATTTTTCTTCCAGAAACAAAGGAGAACATTGTTAGCTGTGATCATGCAATACTGGACAGGTAACCGTACATTTCAGTTGAGAGTCTCCAGAAAATCTGACCAGCCAAAACATGCTATCATTGGGTCAGGGAGTAAAACACAATCGTAAACCTTAGCAAAGAACTGAAATATTTCTAACCAGAAACTTTGAATTTAAACACAGGATCAAAAAAGATGTGCTAAGGTACCCTCAGCAGCTTTATGCTTGCCACATGTGGGGGAAGCCGAGGGATAGAATTGATAAGCTTTGTTTTAGAATAGTAAAGTCTGTGTAATACTGAATAAGGATGTGTCTAGAATTTATAGAACACAAATTAACAGATAAAAGGCATTGATCCCAATCAGTCTCAGAGATTAAAATCCCCAGGTCTTCTTCCCAAGTGACTTTCAAATGAAGAGAAGATAAATGTGTTTTGTTTTTTAAAGCATTAACAAATAAAGAGGTTAGGCCCCTAGCAACTGGAAAGTTTAAAAATAAATCAAATAATTCCTTTTCTAAAGGTAAAACATCAAAATCTGGAATATTTAGAAGGACAATTTCCATACTCTGATCTTTAATCAACAGATTAAACCATCATGTCTAGTTTTATGGAGAATGGCCCCAGTAATCACAATGGGGAGGCCGAGCAGGTGTGGGAGAGACCCTGGACACTGGAAGAGATGCAGAAATCCAGCACCAACTGGTCACTGGCAGCAGACTCTGGGGTATAAAGTGAAATGCATTCATTTTTCTGTTTTACTCCATTACTTCTTGGCTGTCCAGGTGATTTACACTTTGTGATTTTTTTTATATGTGCGCAGCTGTTTCTTTTCCTGCGAGACTTCTCTCAGAGGATGCTTTCCAAGACGCATGAGATTGAGAAGCAGCTGGACGGTCTCATTCGGGACACTAAAGCCACCGACAGCCAGCTACATACAGTGTTTAATGATTTCCTCATGCTGTCCAACACACAGTTCATCGAAAACGTATGTACACAGGGGTGTCCGCGGGAAAGTATTAAAAGTTGATCAATCAGTTTAGGGAAATTTAAAGCCATTAAAAGGTATTAAAAATCTTAAATGCTATTTACAAAGGATTACATTTTGTAGTATTTTTATTATACGATGTATAGGGAAATTACTGACCTACGTCACACATGACGTCACACGGGTTCAACCGCGCATACCGCGGATGCAAAGAAAGACCGGTTGCAATAGCAAACATGTTTTGTGCGGTAGGATGCCAAATTCGAAAGTCCTAAAATAAAAAAACTTAAACTTTACCGTACTCCACACTGCTTTTAATGCCAATCGCAGACGTCTTTGGCTAACAGCCATTGTAAGAGCTGAATGGAGTGAGGACCTAATTAAAAATGCTTGACTCTGCAGTTATCTCATGTTGTGTCAAGTAAGTTCACGCTATGGTGAATCATACACTTTACTTGTTTTTGATTGGAACAATGATTTCAGCAAAAACAGTTAAATATGGTGAATTAAACTGCGGACACTGAATGCTTAGAATGAAATGTAAATTCAAAAGTTCACATACCCTGCTGTACAGGTGCAGATCGCTGTTAGAATGCAGTTGTTTTGCTTGTTGATGATTTCCCAGGTCTTGTATAGCTCCGTCTGCTTTTCCTTGTTGTTGGCAAGGCAGAACCTCGGTTTTTAGCACTACAAAGTTTTAAATCTGGTAATCATGGAACATCATTTCTTGCACATGCAAGACATACACAACAAAATTGTTGGCATCCAAAGACTTGTAGGCCTTTAACTTCTCTTTTGTAAAATCACTTGGAGTTTCAATGAGATAGTTGTATATTTCGAGTTGGATGCTTGGCCATTTCGTCTTATATAATATCCATTGGGAGGGTGCTATCGCAAATGGACCTGTCAGACGAACGCCGCTAACTTTAACGTTAATTTTGCTGAATAACTGTGCTTGTCAGTGGTTGACAAGCTGTTATAATACGATGAAAGCATTATGTAAATATTCTACATAATATGTAATCAATATAATTTATCTGTAATAAAACAAACAACTCTGGACTACATCGGATGTCATTCCCTCGCTGTAAATGCTAGCGCTCCTGTTTTTTTCCGCAACCTCGCTGCGTGCGCATCCTGAATGTTTACAAACCGGTAATTCGTATATAGTTGTATGCTAAAGTGGTCACACTTTACAATAATGGTATACCAGTTAATGTTAGGTAATGTATTTACATTACATGATAATTAATGTTAGTTAATGGAAATAAAGGTTAGCTCACAGTGCATTAACCAATGTTAACAAACATGACTTTGGGGTTTAGTAAAAAGGCTAAAATCCAAGGCTAAAAAGATTTTGGTTTGAGTAATAAATACTGTACAAATACTGTTTGTCTAAATTTAATCTGCAAATATTGGGATTCTGCGTTGTTTATGAAATCGATGAAATCCAGCTAGATTTGACATCACACTGCTTTGGTTACTTTGGTAACCAAGAAAACACAGTTAGGGACCCTTTTCACATTTTCGGGTTTCTCAGTAGCGGAAGTCGTCATAGTTGGGTAAACTTAGAGTGAATGGGGAAGTATTTTTTCATTACAGTCTTGTGAAAAGGGTCCATTCTTGTAACTACAGTAAAAGAGTGAATTAGAATTTTTATTTGGTATATAAATAATGTTTTAGTTTAGTGGAGGTATGTTTTATGTTGCATATTTTCACAAAAACGCATTTTACATCAATTTAAAATAATTCAAACAATTTTAAATCACTAACTGCCCACATGCCGAATCTTTGTGTTGTAAGTGCAGTTGTTTCCTTTCCTTCCACATTTTCTTGGTTTCTTAAATTCTAAAATAGGGAATTAGTCAATAGTACAGAATCATATCATGAACGCAAAGATTCTAAAAGAGTCAAAAAGCTATTGAATTTCACTCTCTGCTTTCCGTATATACCCTAGTACATGATTATGATTCAATACCACACTGACTCATCACAGATTTTCTGTGAGAAAATAAGGGAGTGTTCTACACTTTTTTTATTTTTACATTTCCTGTTAAACGCTCCTCCATTGAGACTAAAAAGTGTCACAACTGTGCATTTTATTAGCAATTGTTCACACCTCCTAACAGGGAGATCAGATTAGAGCAGTTCCAAGTAAATATGAGGGTGTTAAAATAAAGGCTGTATTGTGAAATCTAATGTTTTTTTTATGCATTAGAGAGTTTATGATGAAGAGGTGGAAGACCCTTCACCAAAGTCTGAAACCACCGAGAGACAACCTGAACAGGTAGGTTATTTCTACTAGGATTTTGTACTGGAAAAGTATTATGAAAATGACAATGTTTCTAAGCAGTTTCACTTTTAAATATGCATGTAAAGGAGAAGACGCGAGAACAGAAGGAAGCAGAACTTATTCCCAAAGTCCAAGAGGCCGTCAACTATGGTCTGAAAGTCCTGGAATCTGCTTTTGAACAGCTGGACATTAAAGCAGGAAACTCGGACTCTGAGGATGAGGAAGTTCCAGAAAAAGTAGAGCCTATTTTGGAAGCAAAGGTGAAGTGTTTTTCTAGAGCACTAATTTGATTATGAGTAGGCCTAGATGGAATCTGCGCCTGCAGAAATCCCATCAGATTTTTAGCCCTTCATTGACTATTTGTTTACATGTGTAAAGGTGTGTAAATTGATATTTGTTCAGTTTTTAAATTAATTTCAGTACTATTAATATCACGAAGGGTCTTAAAAAAGTATTAAAAGTTGATAAATCAATTATGAGAAAATTAAGGCCCTTAAAAGGTATTAAAAAGTCTTAATCTCATTTTTACAAGGTCTTAAATGTTGTTTAAGCGTTGTCCGAAGTGTTTGACTCCAAAAAGCATAAATATATTTATTTTCCTCCTAATATTAACTATGGTGTGCTTGATCCACGTAATTGGTTTGGGCCGTGGCATGACCGGCCAAGCTCCTCTGTCCTTGTGATGACACGTTATTTGCCACAAACTCAGGAAGGTGATGTGACGCTCTCCACATGTAGTGAAACCGTAGAGCGAAACAGACGGCACAATGGGAAAATGTAAGTTTGCATACTCCTGGTAAGAGAAAGACGAGTTTAAACAGAGGCTGAAGCCTCTTCCCCTGGAAAATATTGTAAGGCCCCCCTCCACATTTGATGAAATTATCGCTCATATAAGTTTGCAGTAATGATGACAAAACATGTTGTTTTCAAACAAACGGTATGTTTATTACTATATCTAGATTTGTTTATGCACAAATAATAGCCTAATGTAAAATAAAAAGAGCAAAACATCAGTAGGCCATTTGTAACTGAAAGACGTAAACCTTTGGGCTTTAAATTGGCCCTATTTGAATATCAATAACAAAAATATTAGTATCCACACTGGTGTATACGGAAAAAATTATATAGGCTATTACATTTTAATACTTGCATGTTATTTGTTATGCTTTATCAATCAGTGTGTGGATTGTTGCGAGAAATTTTGCCAATTTTTCTTGGTCAGCTAGGGTATAAAATGAACTAAGGCAACGTGTTCTCCTAATTGTCCACTGCTAAGAAATTTTTAAAATATGACGCGACCCCTACAGAGTTCGCTGAGGCCCCCTTGTGGGCCGGGACTCTCCTGTTGGGAACCGCTGATTTAGTAGATATATTTTTGGAGAGACTTGCTTTATTTACTAAATAAGTGTATCTAAAGGGATTTGCATTGCATTGTGCCAACCTTTAAATGATGGAGATTTAACACTAACCCAATTAAGTAAAATATTTTTTTCTGGGGGCAAAGGTTAATATATTATAAAATTTTTTTATTAGCTCATTCGATCATTTTTGAGTTAATTCCCCTGGAATATTTTACCCATGTTTTACACAAGAAAAGAACATTTTTTCAAAGTTTGTAATCCATATTTGGATTATTTGCAACCTAGTCTTTGCGCTATCATGCTAAAAGGAATATTGTAACTGTATTATTATCTGAAAAATAAACAATGTTTTTAGCCCTTTTCTGATCTGTTTTATGTGGGGTAGTCCTGTTTAAATGTAATCTGAGCTTTTTTCTTTTTTAAGCACCGAGCACCGAAATGGTGCGTAGGCCCTACTGTAATTGCTTCGTTTATTATTATTATTAGAGACCGAGCACCAGAATGGTGCGTAGGTCCCATTGAAATTGCTCTGTTTCTTCTTCTTCTTCTTTTTCTTGTTCTTCTTCTCCTTCTTCTCCTCCTCCTTCTACTTCCCCAGAATGAATCGCAATTTTTGAGGGGCTAAACATACCCGTAAACTCGCAAAACTTTGCACATGCCCCAGAAGTGGCAAAAATTTATGTTTGCTATAGGTTTTGGAAGTGGTTGAGGCAAAATGACTCTACAGCGCCACCTATGCACATTTGACGGACTGGCCCTCGAGCTACGTTTCATGCAGACACACGAAAATTGGCAGACACATCAAACATGCCAAAACCTACAAAAAAAGTCTCTTGGAACTCTCAAACCCAACAGGAAGTATGATATTTTAAATTTTCTGTGCTGAAAAAGTGGTGTTTTTTGCCATTTACAGACATATTTTAACGATTTCCTCCTAGGAATTTTATCAGATCAACACCAAAATTGGGTATTGTCATCTAAAGGCCGTGGCGATGTTAAATTTTGAAGATCTAGAGTTTTCGTCGAAGGGCATGTCCATGGCGGACTCTGAAACGTTAACGATTCGCCATGAAACAGCAAGTTGTTATAACTCAGGCATGCATTGTCTGATCTGCCTCAAAATTCACACGTTTGATAAGAGTCCTGACCTGAACACGTTTACATGCCAATATCCAGATACAGTTATAGTGCCACCTGCTGGCAACAGGAAATGACGTTTTACAGTGTAACAAACTCCAAACAAATTACAACTACAAATCACATCGAATCCATGTTCCATTAGTTTAGTTTAAATGCCTTTGTGATGCTAAATTGTGAAGATCTAAAGTTTTTAACAAAGGGCATGTCCATGGCGGGCTGACATAGTTCAGTGTTCAACATGAAGGAGGAAGCATTCCAAACAATGTCTGATCTGCCTGAAACTTCACATAAAATTCCTCTCCTGAAGACATCTACATGCCAATATTGAGTCATAGTCATAGCGCCACCAGCTGACAGAATGAAGTTTGGCATAAATCAGTGATTCAGTTTGGCATAAATCAGATTTTTTAAAAATATATATCAGCTTAAATTATTATTGTCCACTGTTCTCTATCATCTTAAGGCCAACGGGCTGCGGTGAGCCCGAGTATGAGGTCCCTTTTTTTTTTCTTTGTTGTTTTGTGTTGATATTTTTCTTTGCGTATCTTTTGAAGATGTTTTGTTATGTCTGTATTATTGTGAAAATCCAATAAACATTATAAAAAAAAAAGATACTTGGGAGATGGTTGGAAATCTCATCTAATACGGTTGTCTTCAATTGTATATCAGCCATTTAGTGGTAATAAAACATGTTTTTTTAGAATTATTGTTATTTTTATTTAAAATAACACCCTAAATCATATCCGTGTGCACACTGTGACCACTGTTTCTGCATGTGTTTTCATTGGTAGGATTTGTATGTGGACAGGCCTTTGCCTTACTTGATCGGGTCTCAAGCCTTTATGGATCAGGATGATGTTGGTCTGGGAGATCTGTCCAGTGATGGTGAATATTCCATAATGTTAATTTAAGAATGATTTTTTTGTCATCATTGGCTGTTTAACTTTGGTCTGTTTGCTGTGCTTTATAGAAATGTCTATTGGTAGTGACAGAGACAGTGTCCTTGAGAGTGATGTCGACGATGGCGATGAGGTGAGAGATGATGATGATAAATACGTACATTTACTTTGATTTGAGTTGAAAAATTTCAATTTAATATTTTGAGATAATTTAAATGTTTTATTTATTGAAGAAAATGCAAATTTTTATTAAAACTTGATTAAAAATGTGTTTATTTCTGGGTCGTTTTGGATAATATTACAAAAGCATTCTGACCAGGACGATTACTCTGACCAGGATGAGGAAGTCCATGGCAACTTTAAGAAGGTAAGATTGTAAATGTAAAGGTGAATAGGAAATGTAAAGCTTATAAACAGTTTAAGTCAAAATTATTAGCCCTCATGTTGCGTGCCGGCTCAAGCATGTAACAAATTAAGAAGCGAATGGAACCAAATAGGATGAAAATGCCTAAAACTAAACAAAAAAATATAAAAGGGGCACAAACGTAACCCATATGCAAATTAAATGTCTAACATAACATATAAGGTTCAAAAGAACAACACGTAACTGAAGATCTAATTCCAAAATAAACAAAAATAATAGAATCAGTGGATAAGCAAAACAGCAGACTTTAAATGATCTTCCGAAGCTGGAACACATTTTTGCAGTTTCTTAAGTAGGTCGTCAAATTAGCTGCACCTGCTCATTCTGATGACTTACTAACATTAAGCTGCGGTCACACTAGAGTTTGAGCATGCGAAATTCTGTCATACGGCGCTGCGAAAAGGGGCGGGATTAAACAAGATGATTAGACATTTAAAAAAGCCAGTGATTGGTCCATATTTAAAATTTCTGTCCAGAGAGGTCATGTTTTGATCCTCGATTGGTCTCAAGTGATGCGATTTCGCAGGTCAGAGTTCACCAAGCTTGAACTTTGCAACGCAGCGTACTGCGAAACTTGTCGCACGAGTTTGCGTTTCCGGTCTGACGCAGTCTATGGAGAGAAAAGTTCAGTGTGACGGCAGCTTTAGAAAGCAAAACTAGGGAACAGAATTATCCAATAACGAACATGTAATGACTCCTGTGAAAATGTAATTTTTAACATTAATAAATAAATATTTAACATAAATAATAAATATTTCACAAGTGTTGCTTAAGGGAGATATTATTTTCAACACATTTTTTAAACATAATAGTTTTACTAATTGAAAATAATTCATTTCTTTTGTCTTTACCATGAATAACATTTTTCTAGTTATTATGCAAGATATTAGTATTCAGCTTGAAGTACAATATAAAGACTTACTGTAACTATGATAATTAGGTTAACTAGGCAAGTTGGGTGAATTAGGCAAGTCATTAGAAAACAGTTTTTTTTTGTAGACAGCCAAAATATATTTTTTAAAAAGGGGCTTATAATATTGTCCTTAAAAATTAAAATTAAAAACTGCTTTTTGATTTAAAGAGACAAAAAAAAAACTTTTATTCCAGCTAAACTAAACCAAATAAGCATATTATAAAGGAACTACTGTGAATTTGTTTTTATTTAAGCATTTATGGCTATTTTAAAATTTATTTTCTTAAATCAATGAATTTATTACTTCAAAAAAGGTGATAAATGTATTATTTTAAAGCTTTAATTAGGTAAACCAGACAAAGGCCCAATCCTATTTTTGTACCCCTTCCCTTTGGCCCTTCAAACTGAGTGTGAAAGGGAAGGGCATCAAAATTTACCCCCAAGAAATGAGACTCTCTTGCTTCATATGAAATCAATGATCACGACTGCTGTAGTTATTCCAGTTGTTTTATTTTTTTGGGATTTATTTTCAGGAGATCACTGAAGGCATATATTATGTTATCATGACAAATAATGTGGCAATAAGATCGTAAGATCATATTTACACAGTGGCCATATTCATCTATGTAAACACACAAAAAACAACATTAACATTATAGCAGACACTGTAAAAAGATCATTTCCAGCCACTAGACTGTCGGAATGTTGTAGGACTGCTATACAGGAGTTTTTATTATGGATTATAGCTAGCGAAACTGAGTGGTTTTTGTTTTAACGTTTTTTTGTTTTTTTTAAAGCATGGCATTAAAACATAAACGCGGTTATGAATATATTAAAACATATGCTTGTTTGTTGTAAAAATTCGAAATAATGACAAATAATACTAGTTTGTGGATCTCCTTACTTCTGGCTGTAGCTGTCCTACCGTTGTTGTGTATTCTGGGAATTTTCTTACCCCTTGGTTTCGAGTGTGGTCCTGAAAAATTCTTCTTTGTTTATTCCACAGAAACCGTCCATTGCTAGTTACGATGATGCCGATGAGGAGAACGACGATTCTGACATCTTTGGAGGGTCTGATAAGGATGAAGATGAAGACGACCTCAAAAAGGTCACTATCTTTGCATTTTCTGAACACCTCAGCTCTGACATCATTAACTAATTATGAGAAGTTATCTATTATGTGTGCACTAAACCATAACATTAAAGGTGTTGTATGAAAGTTTTTGACTCTTCTAAAGCATAAAAATACTATAAAATGTTTGCAGATATTTAAGAAACATGCTAAGTAAACATTTTTTTTAAGGTCAGATTTAAGGTCAGATTTAAAGTCAGATATTCTACTCTGAAATGTCTGTTACGTCCCGGTGCAATCTTTGTTTTGGTTTCCTTTAACCTGCCCACTGCCATTTTAGCCAATTATATTTCAGCCCTCTGGGTTGCCTTGATGGAAAACAGCGTATTTCATTTATTCAGTAAGAAAGGCTCTGAAAGCATGCACCCGTGACTGAAATGTGACCTCTGGTGGACAGTAATGTTAGCAGACTCCGAAATGAGATGCAGAGTCAAAGTTCCTCATGAGGTTATTAATTAGCAAACAAAATAAATATTACGAGCGTAAACATTTAGGTGAGCAGGTTGCATAGTAACCCCGTGTCCTAACAACACACAACATGAGGAGATTTGCAGTGATAAGGAATTTGGACGAAACAC
Source organism: Danio aesculapii (assembly GCF_903798145.1). NCBI lineage: Eukaryota > Metazoa > Chordata > Actinopteri > Cypriniformes > Danionidae > Danio > Danio aesculapii. Next base: position 39,458,560 of record NC_079447.1, on the reverse strand, counting down.
AACTTTAAATTCAGCCATTCAGAAGCACAGATAATGCATGATAGATACTCATGAAATGGTAAGGTTTATAATCTAATTAATACATATTAAACCTCTTTATCATTTTTAAATGCACATGCCGAATCACTTATACGTGTTGGCTTGCATTGAGTGACGGTTCTAAAGTTCAATTTCAAATGGTTTATTTTATTTTCAAGATTTGAGCTGAACTATCTGCTGCTGCTTTCAGTAGTATGGCAATAAACGTCATGTCAAATGGCATTCAAACTCACATTGTTAGCATTTAACACTGAATAAAGCACATGTGGTGTACCTGAGGTGATCATTGTCAGTTTATCCTGTTGTTCAGCTGCAAGAAATAGAAGCTGTTTCTAAAATATAAATTCGAGGTGTTGGATAGGACAAAAGTCTTTTTATTATAAAGAATATACCTTCTATCGCATGCTGTTGCTTTTATATAGAACATCTAGGCTCGATCGTCAGACTCGCTCCTATTGGTCAATCTGCCAACCTGTGCTTGCGTTTGTTTTGATCCAGGAATGTAATACCTACAGTAATTCAACCTCTGTGTCAAACTTACATACTGCACCTTTAAATGTCTTGTATCCAATGTCTTTCAGGACACTGGTGTACCATCCTTTGCTGATGAACTCGCAGCCAGAATCAAAGGAGAGACTCAAAGCAAGTCAGAAGCGGATCGCTCATGTATGATCACTAAGAACATGTTTACGTTTTTAACCCATTTTCAGCTTTCCATTTGGTTTATTGGTGCATGCATTTGTTTGTTCTCAAGCATTGTCATCAGGCCCATCCACCACCAGCAAGAAGAGTAAAACCAAGAAAGTGCCGAAACCTCAGGGTATGAGCAACTGTGTGTTCACTTCATAACACATGCTTATCAAATCATCATGCCATATTTTGCACTCTGTACGCAAATTTTTTATAGTCAGTAAGAGTTTACGGTTGCACATTATTTTATGTATTTGTATATTTATTTACATGTAGTTTACGTGCTTATACAGTATACTTGACTAGGAAAGATTCAGTTCAGGGTCACACTGCGAAATTTTCTTGCTTAAAAGTTTTTTTCTTGTTTGTTTTCATTCCAAATATCAAAAAAATATTATTTATTTTTATTTAGAAAATTTATAACAAACCTTAAAACAAGCAAAATATTCCACCAGTGGGGTTTGCAAAATAATAATAAGAATTTTTTTCTGCCAACTAAACTGTCTGAGCTTGATTTGGAGCACTCACACTTGTCAAACGAACAGAGAAACGCGCCTGGACACGGTTCGGATAGCATAGTGTGAGTGCGCCCTCATTTAAAAAAAATTTTTTTTGAGAAAAACTCATGAACAAGTCCAATTTTCTGTATTTTATAGTAAGTAATTATTACTTATTATCATTTTAAAAATAAAAAGTATTATATGACATTGTGAAATACAATATTAAAATATACATATAATATTACATCATTATAAACACATTTCTAGTTTTAATCAGAGACTATAGAATGCACAAGACATGTCACTCGTATAGTTTTGAATGTGGAAAAGTGTAACGGTCAATATGGCGAATGAAGCCCTGCCTACTATTACGGGAGCCAATCATCGATTGATATAGATTGACAGAGAAGCTCGGACCAGATGTGTGCTTTTACGACAGTTTGGTGGTCAACAAACACACTGGAATCTCAGCGAATACTTGCTTCACATAAGAAATATATCCAAATAAAGCTTGAAATCTCTACTTTTAAATGAACCATTTGAAAACAAAAGCTTTTTGGTTTTGTAATCTGTATGAAACAAATGCGAGGTACAGTTTGACTTGTCAAATGCATCACATGACAGCAATTACTCAAACGCCCACAAACTTGTAAACAGAGTCACTTTAATTTCTGGAGAAGATTCGTCATCAAGACCAGGTTTTGAATTACTTGAGAAGAGCAGCGCGATACCACAATCATTATCCAGATGATAAAAATGTGTTAAGCGACCATAAATGAGGTTGGTGTCGTGATCTCGTTCTTATCGAGTGCGCATTAGCTCGGGCAACTTGAAAATATGCATTTTTTGTTTGATTCGAATGTTTAAAAACTAAATTTATGAGACTGTTGTTTTTTATTTATATTGGTGATTCGAAATATGTAATCGGAAGATTGGCAAACAGTTTTGGAGAATCTGATGTTTTGCCATTCAGACAGAATACCCGAGTATACTGCCAGAGAGGCGTTTCAAAGATGTTTTAATATATTTAATTAATGTATTTTTTCCCTTCTCATTAGAAAACTTTAACGCAATCTTTCTTATTAATAATAAGTAATAGTATTAGCTGATTTATTATTAGGTGTTCATTTCCTTTTAAAACTCTTACTGACCTCAAACATTTGAATGGTAGTTTACTATACAGCATGTTTTGTTTTAGCTATTTTGTTTTTTAATTATTATTATTATTATTTTTTACATTTTTGGCATTGTTGCACCTAAGTTTGTACAAAAATGTAAGGCAATCTGTAAGATATAGCTTCTTACTAAATAAATGCCATATATCGCCTTACTAAATGCCATATATTATGTGTATGCTATTCCAGTGGAAGATGATCAGGATGAGATGTTCAGACCACCAACAATGGAAGATGAGGAATATTCTCCGTTCGGCGGGAAGGGTGGTCTCTTTAGTGGAGGCAAAGGCCTGTTTGATGATGACGAAGAGGTTGGTTTGATCAATATTAACATCCTGCTTATACAAAACACATGTACTAGACTAATGTATATAGCAGTATTCTTCAATAGTCAGTTCATATCATCTGTTCCTCAGGGAGATCTGTTTTCTGAAGCACCCAAAAATGTGCCTGTGGAAAAGGAGAAGACAGTAGCACAGCCAACCGGTAAGTAAATATTTGACATTAATTTCACTTTTCTGTCTCAGTTCCACTTGGTATTAAAGAGATAGTTCACCCAAAAATGAAAAATATGCCATCGTTCTTCACTTGTTTTCAAACCTGCTTGAGTTTCATTCTTCTGATGAACACAAAGGGAGATATTCTGAAGAATGTTGGGAAAAAAATGACTTCTACAGTACTCTTTGTTCTATGGATATCAATTCCCAACATTCTTCTATCTTGTTTTGTGTTCATCAGAAGAAAGACATTCATAAAAGTTGATGAACTATTCCTTTAACATGTTTTTGGTGACCTGGTTGCACACAATCACCAAAGATGCATTACTATTTCCACTAGGTAGTATGCATTCAAAAAGTGTGAGCGCTTGAGAACTTTCTCTTTATTTTGCAATTTTATTCTAAATAGATTTAGTGTTGTCCATTTGTGATCCGATTTGAAAAAAAAAGCAGGTGTAAACAGGGCTTATAATCATGCATGACGTTTAAATTAGGGATACACCGAAAAGAATATCCTCTATCAAAACCAAAAATAATTTGTAATAATTATTTATCATTTTATTATAAATAATATAAAGCAATTTTGAGACCGTTTTAAGGCAATAACCAAAATTCTGCTGATTTAAAAAAAAATACAAGCCATTAAAATAACTACATTTTATTAACAGTAACAATTTGTTGACAGTGAATGAGAGGTGTTGTTTTTTCAGCATTGCTATGACAACACTATTGCAAACCATTTTCAGTTGCAAATTTTTCGCGGCTGAAAATCTGGTGCATCCAAAATAGCAATTGTAGCACTTTTTTGTATCTTGAATTATCAGTCAGCAGAAAATTTTTTCAAATTAGTGTTATTACAAGCTATTTATGTTCATTTTTTTTACTTTATAGTTTAAAAAAAATATCATTACATGATTTTCTTTTAAAATTGCAGACTCCTCTGTGATTCTATTTATCGTTTTATCCAATCATTAAATCCGCCCATTTTTGCAATCATTCACAAAAAAAAAAAAAAAATCATCCTCCTCCTAATTAGGGCTGTACGATTTAATCGGAAGGTAATTGAAACCAACATTCAGAACTTTTAATCAATCTAATTTTTCCTGGAGGATTCATGTTAGCTGAGTAGCTGTATATAATCAAAGTAAGATTTATGAAAAAACGACATGATTTCCTTCAAGTGAAACATGAGCACACATTGCTTTGCATCTTATAAACACAACCAAGCCTTAAAATTACATTCTGGACCACCTTTTTAAATAAATCGAGATTTTGATTTTAGGCCAAATCACCCAGCCCTAGCCAAATCTAATATGAACCATGAAACATTTTTGTAAATAAATAAATGTAAAAATATATATTTCTGTTTATTTGTACATTTTGTTGTTTATTTTTTTTATTGATAAAGATTTAAAAAAAAAAATTATAAATAAAAAGAAACCTGTATTTTAAAGATCAGCATTCAGCCAGTTATCCAACGATATATGCTGACTGCTGGTCTTTTTTTTTTTTTTTAAATGTATGTTTTTGTTTATTTCTATATTTTTAAGTAGACCATTTTAACAGATTGCTCAGTATTAAAAAAATATTAGTTAAATCCCCAAAAATTATTTGTATTTAATTTTGTGTTTAGTAAATGTCCATGTGTAATTACTGGCTTAGATAATTGTAAAAATATAGATATAAAAAAATAATTAAAAGACCCCCCGAAAATTTAAATTTATTTGTGTATTTAGTAAATTACCATGTATAATAGCTGGCTTAAATAATTGTAAATATATAAAAAAAGAAAAGCATGAAATTCCACCCCAAAATTTGGATTTATTGGTGTACTTAGTAAATGCTCATGTGTAATAATTGGCTTAAATAATTGTAAATATTTAAAATGTATTTATATTTATTAAAGCACATTTGTAAATACTGCAGCATTTAAAAGACAAAAATAAATAGCAGCAATTCTTTTTTATATTTTTTTATTTATATTACAAATAGTCATACAAACTGACTGTACAAAAACAGTTCTTTCTATTTATTTGTGCATGTTTGACATTTACAATAACTGACAGACTATAAAGATATTTATTTATTTATGCATGTTATAATTTGTGTATTTTGTAAAGGCTATTTAACAAGCTTTGCATCAGGATGTTTGTTTTATCATAATGACTGGCTGATAATATCTATTCCACACCCGGTCTCTTTGTCATTCGGAAATATTCACTGTGCTCAGACATACTAAATAAAAGCTGAATTTCCATAGTAGTCACCTTATCTTTTTTATGTGCTTTTGTAGAGCCCCATAAAAAGAAAAAAATACCCACCGGCGCAGTCTCCATCTTTCCTGGTAAGCATTAACAGCATTCACTTTGCATACCCACACAATGTTTTACATACAACTTTGCAGTAGTTACTAATGAGTAATATACTTTCACCGCAGGTAACAGCCTACTTGGCTCAGCAAATGATTCCGAGTCTCCAAAGAGCAGCGACAGCAGGAGTCCGGCGCAGCCTAAAGCCCAGCCGGCTCCGAAACGTGCCTCTATTGGAGGAGGACTCTTTGACGATGACGAAGAAGATGATGATTTTTTCAGTGGAAAGACGCAAAGCAAATCCACCCCTGGTAAATCTTTCACATTTACCCTGCAGCTTATTAAACTGACTGTTGTTTTAAGCAATCATAAATGCTTTTAAATTGTGATCAGGACAAGATAAAAAAATGCCAAAGAAAACCGTAGACCTGTTTGGGGAAGCTGATGAGGAGGAGGATGAAGATGACGATACAGCAATGTTCAGTGGGAAAGCCATTGCAGGTCTTCCTCAGCAGGACATAAGAGCCAACGGAGAGGAGGAGACGCGTCCTCCTGAGAAAAAGGTTTGCTTGATAATTATCCTTATGCACGCTGTCAAACCAAACTGTAAAACTGAGTTCATTTAACTTAAATAGATTTAAAAAGTTCACTGTACTTAATAGAAACAAATGAGGTGAACTCAAAATGTTAGTCACGTAAACTTCAAATTAAGCAGATTTTTACAGTAAAAATGACTGCCTTAAGACTTTAAGACTTTTTTATGAATCAAACCTTCTGATTAGGCCCAGACATAGTCTTTGCCTGCATAAATACACAAGATTTAGCAGATTGTGGAACACATCATTCTGTTTATTTACTTACTGTATGTAAATGTGTCTAATATTTATTTATTTATTAATTCAGTTTTTCACATTTATATTTCAGTTATATTACTGAATATTATGGCCCATTTCCACTGAGTGGTACGGTACGGTACAGTACGATTTGGCTTTTATGGCCGTTTCCACTGTCAAAGGGTACCTAAAAGCGAACCGTATCGTACCACTTTTTTAGCACCCTTTCAAAAGGGTACCTAGCACAAGAAAAGGGTACCAAAAGGCAGAGCAAGACGTGCAGCTGAACGTTATTGGTTTACAGAGGAATGTCACTCGCAGAAGCAGGAGATTGAAAACAAAGGAACCGCCATTTAAAATTTTTTTTTAAAGCTGAGACATTACACAGTAATAATATATACATTAAATAATGAGCCATGGTCGACCCAAGCTCAAACAAACCTTGTCGTCGTCTTGATGAACAGCCACAAAGCCAAGAAAAACGAAATCTGCTGTGTCCTGTTGTTGTTTTATGAGCCCGTCTAAAAGTGAGAGCGGTTTCACTTTCTCCAGAGAGCTTGCCGTGCGTCTATGTTATATTTGAAATAGCGAACTTTATGAGCTCATTAATAACATGTGCGTGATCATTGAAGCGCTTCTGATATCCGATCCTTTCAGAAACGGACAAACGTGAGAGTGAAGCGTGAAAAAACAGCAGCAAATGATTTTTCTGCAACATAAAACATGAAGAAACCGCCGTGTTTAATTATTATCATCGCCTTTTGGACTATTATGAATTCGGAATGAAGGAATTACTTTCTAACAAGAGGTTACATTTGCTGGTGAAGATTAAAGACATGGATGAGAGGTTTGCAATGACTGTGGGCTATATTTCGTGATGTTTTTAAACCCAAATAAGGGTTATATGTATGCTGTGTATAGTTTTTCTGTAATTGATAACATATCGGAGACTGTAAGGGTCTGTATGTGTTCATATATGTTGCATTTATTTATTTATTTTATCGCAGACATTATAGTATGCTATCAGATCATTGATCTGCAGTTATAATCAAATCATGTTCATAGGTTAGTAATGAACATTTATACACAAGTATTTACTGTATGTGTATAAAGCATCTGTTTTATGAGTAATGCTTCTCATATGATATGTGAACGACCCGTACAGCGTTACTGTGACATTTTCTCGAGTAAAAATGACATCATCTAAAACTTTCGGTCATACAACACACCCACCAAAAGGGTACCTATTTGGCAGTGAAAAAACACAAGCCTGATAAAGGTACCAGCCCGTTCTGTACCTCTCAGTGGAAACAGGCCATTATACAAATGTTAAGATGTTCTGTCTATTAAGTCATATTTTCTGTCCAGCTTTGTTTATCAAACAAGTGATTCCAATTGCATTTATAGCGTAAAAACATTAAATAAGAGTTAAACTCTGCGTACCGGGTCCATGACATCATTTACTTCCGCATTCATTAAATTTGAAAGGTTCCTACTGGCCCGACAAAGCCGCCAAAACAGCCCTAACAGGAAAGCTAAAGGGAGTCAAAATCCCACCTTTGGATTTAAATCTACTAATAAAAGGCTACATTCGTAACAAATCATCACCTTAGAATTATAAGGTTCTATCTAACATTTTTGTCAAAATTTAGTTATTGACACAGTATTCTTATTAACCTCTTAAGGCCCAAGGTGTTTTTTTACATACATTTTTTTTCTCTTTGCTATTTGGGCTTATTAGAACCTAATAAGAATAAAAACCTAAGCATCATCTTTTGATACAATGTAATTTTACATATATGTGGACTCGGGATCCGAAACAGTTTTTCCTGAAAATGTTTATGCATATTTAACATAGAATTTTTTTTTTAACTTGCTTTGTCTATCAGAGAGTAAAAACATTTTTTCCCCATTTTGGACAGTTAAAAATAGTGTTTGGGACATTTCATATGCTGCAAAACAGTTGCAGGATGACACTGAATGTTTTATATTTTGTTACAGACATACAAAGTATTTTAAATAGCCACTTAAGAGCTAAAATGTGCTGTCCACAAATGTGGACACTCAAGCCCTAGGAGGTTATATGACAACTTATTTTCCATTATGGGATGTTTTTTTATAAGTTGTTTACATTTTAAGGTTTCAAGGTGACGAAATGGCAAACAGAATGGAATCAGTGCTCTGAAAATAACGTTTTTAAAATTCAGCTAGAAGTAGGAAGAAAATCCAATTTATTTTTTAACACTCGACATGATGATTGTTCATAGAAGATGCATTGGACACACGAGACTCACACATGAACATTTACTCAAAGGAGAAGAACCCCAAATTGTCAATATTGCAACAGAAACCAAAGTGTTAAACATATTCTTGTGGAATGCCCTATTTTTAATGTTATCAGATGTTTTTTTATCTGAAGAGACTTTAAATGAAATATTTTTAAATGCGAATCCTTCTATAACTGTAAAAAAATTGATCAAAAGTAAACCTTAAAAAACTGTTTTAGATTTTTATCTTCTTCTTATTATTATTATTATTATTATTATTTATGTATTTTACCTTGTGTATTATTTATTGCTGTTGATGATTGTTAATTGTTATAATATTTTTATAATTATAGAAATGTGGTATATAAAACTTGATCTGTTTTTTTTTTCCATGACAAAGAAGCTGAAATGACAAACTCAAAAATCTCTCTCTCTCTCTCTCTCTCTCTCTCTCTCTCTCCCCTCTCCCTCTCTCTCCTCCTCTCTCTCTCTCTCTCTCTCTCTCTCTCTCTCTCTCTCTCTCTCTCTCTCTCTACACAAACAGTGCGTAGAAGTATAAATGCACGACAACGCAAGGCATGCACCATGTATATGAGTATAAACCAGGCTTTATGAGTCTTTTTAATTTAAATGACTTATTTTAGTAAGTAATGGTTAACTTAAATATATGTTGTCATGGCTCATACAGAATATCATTATTTACAGTATAGTTCACAGCATTTTTTCATCAGACTGTATAAGGAAAATAAACGAGTAGTTTTTATTATTATTTTAGTTAGATTTTGTGTTATTCTATGTGTTTATTGGACAAGAATAAAAGGAGATACATTTCTACAGGTGCTTTGAATAATCTGAATTTATTATGGTGCACTATATAACCTTTAGTTCAGATTAATCAAAGCATTTTACCTCAAATGTATTGCCTCAAACTCTAGTAGACCGTTTTATACACTTAGATGATTCGCAGTATACAGTGCATGGATAGATCATGCAGTATACATCGGGTAAAATAAGACAAACACATTACTGTTTTTCTCAGGTGCTGTTGACTTAAAAGTTTCACCAGATCTCAGTACCAACTAAAGTAATCCAACAATACAATGAAAACAGTTTAGAAATAAAAAAATAAAATGAAAAGATGCAGGGAAAAGTATTGAACACATGAAGAAGGGAGGTGTAAAAAGGCAAGGACAGTCCAGACAGCAGCTGAAATCTCTCAGTAGTTATTCAGCAACCTCATTAATGTAAATCAATATTAGCTGCTTCAGTCCAACATCTACATTATCAGATGATAAAGATGAAACTAGGGTGGACATTTCAGCAAGACGATGACCCCAAACACAGCCAAGAAAACTCAACTGCTTTCAGAAAAAAAAAAGGAAATGAAGCTTCTAGAATGGCTTAGCACCTGAATTCATTGGAAAATAAGAACTAACGATCAAATTTCCTAGACGAGACCCACCGAACTGTCAAGATTTGAAGACTGTAAAAATTTTGGGGGGAAAAAAAATCACACCCGAGCAATGCATGTGACTCCATTCTCCAGACAAGAGGCATCTTGAAGCTGTCTTCAAATAAAAAAGTTTTAGATAATATTTTTTTATGCATTTCAGTAGTTTCTGCTTATGTCATTCCATTGTTATTAAACATAAAACAACCAACCTTTTTTATTTGTATGTTTTTATGAAAACTGGGTAAATTTTATGCCAACAGCTCTTTTAGAAACACATTTACCAGTAAAAATCATTATGTCCTTAATACTTCAATAGTGTACCTGCTGTATATAAAAGTCAAAAAATTTTTAGCACATCCTTAACCCAACCACACACTACTCTTCACCACATTGAACAGAAACATCTGTAAATCCTAACATAGCACAAAGCTGAAGCCTAAGTTATGTATCCCCATGTTAAGTTTGCACAAACACACGCAATAATCCTTCATTTATAAGCAATCATTTCCTACAATCTGATCCAAAGAACTATATTTTAGTTTTTACTCCGTTTAAGTTCAGCTTTTGAGTACTCATAACTTTTTCCTATGGAGTTCATTGAGCTTTCATCAACATTTGAGTGAAACAAGCTCTTTTTAGGGATTTCACTGGATGGTTTTACATTGCACTATTCTGATTGTTGTCATTGCTCATATACTGATTGAGCTTGTTTTTCAGCCTCCTGCTGGAGCCGTTTCAATGTTTGGGCCTGGCACTAAAAATATACTGGAGGGTCTGAAGAAACGTCGGCCTTCCACAAGCGAAGAGTCTACCAAATCTGAAGAGGTTCAAGTTGTTTTGTTTTTGTCTTTCTTGCTTATATAATTAACATCTACGTCTGTGTTTTTTTTTCTGCCATATTTTGCCTTTTTTCTGATTGGACAGTGTAGACATATTCAGAAGCAACTTTGCTATAGTACATACTGTAGTTCTGTAGATACTGTACATAGTGCATAGATAGGGTCTGCTGTGTTGATGGTTAATGGCATCTATTTCTGCAGAGTGGACCTCCACCTGAAGCAGTCAAATCTTTACCTGCTCTGGGATCAGCAGAAAAAATGCAGAGCAAGAGTCTGTTCTCAGATGATGAAGACTCTCAAGTCGTCTCTTTTTTTATAGTCTTCATTTAGAGAGCATATTCTGAGTTATGTAATATGTTTCAAGTAGTATCTGTCAATTAATATGATGTGTTTTTGCACTGATTTTACTTATATGCAATTATAGATGATATAATGCAAGCCCGTAGACTGAGGTGGTTAGAAAGACATCCCCCCCCCCCCCCCCCCCCCCCTAAACCTCATAATTTAATAAAAGACGAGGAGCAAAAATAACAGCAAAAAGGTCCACTTTTTGAGAAAAAAGAATCACCTTTTTTAATAGGCTGGCTACGGGCCTGTAATATATAAGTATTGTAGTCAATATTTGAAGTGAATCAGAAACTGCTTTTTTGACAAGTATGGGTCTTGTTCAATAGTTTTGACCACTAGTTAATGAATACTGTGTACAGTATGTTTATATACACTCACCAGCCACCTTACTAGTGCCAGGTTGGACCCCTTTTTGCCTTCAGAACTGTCCTAATCTAATCCTTCTTGGCATAGATTCAACAATACTGGAAATATTGACAGATTTTACTCCATATTGACATGATAGTGTCACACAGTTCCTGCAGATTTGTCTGCTGCACATCCATGATGCGAATCTCCCATTCCACCACATCTCAAAGGTGCTCTATTGGGGCGAGATCTGGTGATGGTGGAGGCCATTTGAGTACAGTGAATTCATTGTCATGTTCAAGACACCAGTCTGAGATGATTCGCGCTTTATGACATGGTGCTTTATCCTGCTGGTAGAAGCCATCAGAAGATTGGTACACTGTGATCATAAAGGGATGGACATGGTCCGCTGCATTACTCGGGTAGATTGTGGTGTTGACACGATTCTCAATTGGTTCTAATGGGGTCAAAGTGTGCCAAGAAGTGGCACCCGATGTGGTCTTCTGCTGCTGTTGCCTATCTGCCTTAAGGTTCGATGTGTTGTGCATTCTGAGATGCTCTTCTGCATACCTCTGTTGTAATGAGTGGTTATTTGAGTTACTGTTTGCCTTTCTTTCAGCTCAAACCAGTCTACTCAAACAAAGGCATTTGCGGCCACAGAACTGCCACTCACTGAATATTTTCTCTCTTTCTGACCATTTTCTGTAAACCATAGAGATGGTTGTGCATGAAAATCCCAGTAGATCAACAGTTTCTGAAATACTTAGACCAGCACGTCTGGCACCAACAACCATGCCACATTCATTCAAATAATTTAAATCCTCTTTCTGCCACATTCTGATGCTCAGTTTGAACTGCAGCAGATCATCTTGACCATGTCTACATGCCTAAATGCACTGAGTTGCTCCCATGTGATTGGCTGATTAGAAATTTGCCTTAACAAGCAGTTAAGGACAGGTGTACCTAATAAAGTGGCCGGTGAGTGTACTGTATGTGTGTGTGTGTGTGTAAAACTTTAAAATAACTATATTAATAATAAAAACTAAAATACAGTAGTCAGCATTCAAAGTGAATCAAAAATGATTTTTTAAAATTGTCCTAGGATGAGAATGGGTGTTGTTCAATAGTTTTAGGATAACTTTCATGAAAGGTGATGATCCACTTTAAATGTTGACTACTGAATATGTAATACCTATATATAAATAATAATATGTTGGTAATCACCAGAACGGTTAGTATGCAGCAGCAGCAACTGCACGTGTATAAGTAGATGTGTCTGTATTGAGAAACATTGTAAATGTGGTCAAAATATAATTGTTTCAGTTATATTATATTCATTTCATAATGATTCATCATACTCATTCCTCATTACTGATGTCTTTGCTTCCTGTTCTGTTTCTTGTTTTTTTTAAAGATATTCTCAAGTGAAACTACAAGTAAATCAAAGCCTACAACTCAGAACAAACCAAGTAAAGCTCCGCTCTCGATATTTGATGATGAAGAAGAAGAGGTGACGTTAAATAAACCTGATTTTATATTTAGATACATTTAATTGTAAATTTGGTTAATATTAACTAATGCAATAAGGGATAGTTCACCTGAATTTTTTTTTATTCTAAAGTTTAAAAGATTTTTATGAGTTTCATCCTTCTGCTGAAAACAAAAGAAGATTTTTTTGAAGACAGCTGGAAACCGGTAACCATTGGCTTAGATAGTATCTGTCTTTTTCCTGCTATGGATGTTTGTGGTTACAGGTTTTCGGCTTTCTTCAAAATATCTACTTTTGTTTTCATCAATAAAAAGAAACTCATAGAATACTAGAACCAATTGAGAGAAAGTAAATAGTGTGGATAATAAAATTTTGGGGCGAAGTTTCACTTTAACACATTCTTGTATGTTAAATTAACCCTTTGTGTAATGTTTTCATCAACTCTGTGGTAATTTTGAGTCTTAATTTGGCCAAAATTTTCTCTGTGTTTCAGCAAATGGAATGATCTCTTAGTTTGACACATGTTTTGTGAAAAAGCTTTAACATTTTTCAAAAACTTAACAATAGACTCTGGGCAAATTTACTACATTTTAATTTTTTTGGTGGCTGTTTTTGCCCCATTGACTTTCATTATAATGACATTTTTTGGATTGCAAAGCCATGACATCATATAATTATGCATTCTTCGCTGTTGGTGGTGTTGGAAAAAAATAAGAACCCAGTCCAGGAGACTCATTTCAAGCAGAATTTCTTTATTTAGACGTGTTGGTTAGTCTGCAGTCAAACAACGTCTTCAAGGAGGAGTCCTACAGGTGTCTCTTACAGTGACAAGAGTAGTCTGCAAGTTTAACAAGTCTGATATTCCTTGAGCTTGAAGTTCCAAATTGATTTCAAGTGGATTTCAGTCTGTCTGGGTTGCTGCGGCAAATTGTTGAGCATTTGATGATTTCCATTTCCATCCGGGTCACGGCACCAAGTTGTTGCAAAAACAAAATGAGAACACAGTCCAGGAGATTTGTTTCAGACTTGAAATGCTGTCTTCAATTCAATTCAGTTTATCTTTATTTCTATAGCGCTTTTACAATGCAGATTGTGTCAAAGCAGCTTCACATATAAGATGGTGAATTGAAACAGTGTCAGTTCAGTTTTCAGAGTTTGAGTTCAGTTCAGTGTGGTTTAATATTTACTGCTGAGAGTCCAAACAGCAGTCCCAAACCACGATAAACCATCTGTTCACACCAGATGCAGAACACATGAATAAATTGCACTATTCGTGCATAAATAGACGAGTAAACATTGTTTGCCTTGTGACTTGTTGCTATATATGTCTAACATGGATTTTATTGAGAGAATAGTTGTGTTTATGTGCTTTAGGAATTCTGAAAAACAGCGTAGATTTGTTCGGCGCCATGTCTGAGTGCACTAGATCCTTTCAGAGGTGCACCCAGCTCTGTGAGTTCATCAACACCTCCAGAAATTATACCTGGATGATGGAGACTTTCAGCGGTGCTTTAGATTGAGCCGAGTCCAGTTTGATGAACTGTTGTCCGGTGTTAGCAAGAGGATTTTCCCTCGGGACACCAACAACAGGCACTACGTCATAATCACACTCCCACAAGAGCAAGCTCATGATTGGGTAACATGATGCGAATATCCGAGGATGTTCAGATTTTCCAACTTTAGTAACTAATCATTTGCGTGAAACGCGTCATTCGCACGGATCGCGCCACAGGATGTCTATTCACATCTTTGCATTGACTTAACATGTGAGCGCAGAATTAAACTGCATTTGCTTTTTTAATGCAATTACTAGTTGGAAGACGCTGTTTGACTGCAGGACAACCAACACATCTAAATAAAGGAACTCTACTTTAAACTGGGTGATATATAAGCAGCTCAGCTCTCAGAGCATGACACACACACACTATAATTTGCTGTTTTATGTAACTCCATATAAAAGCCAGAAACTTTTTTGCCCAGGCCTATCTAAAGTTTTAATGGTGCCAACTGATGATTAACAGTAAAAATGACAAATTTGACCTCGTCCCAACAGGGAAAACAACCAAAAATCAAGAATCCATGATTATATGGTTTGTAATAAAAAAATATCATTATAATGGAAGTCAATGGTGCAAAAATAGCCACGGACATATCAAAAGGGTAGTCAATTTGAACAATACACAAGGGTTAATGTAACTAATATATTAACTAATTTTACCTAATACAATCTTATTTTAGTGTTTACATTTAGTTTTATTTAGTGGTCTTCAACAAATCTGTTTTGATCTTTTAGGACCTGTTTTCATCAACACCAAAGCCAGTTCCGGTCAAAAAAACATCTCTGCCACCTAAGAACGCTTTATCCAGTTCACTCTTCAGTGATGATGAGGTAATTGTGTTTCATTCCTTCAATGATACTGTAAAAATTTGGGCTGCACAATATATTGTTTGAACAACGATATAGCAATGTGCGCATCTGAAAGATTTATTTTGTTTAATATTTTTTATATGAATTAAAGCCCAGCTGTCAATTAATTTATTTATTATAATATTTTTAATTCATTGTGTTTATTGATTATCAGATGTTTTTTTTCTGAATTTTTGTATCTATATTTAATTTAAAAGTCTTATCTGTTGTGTTGTGACTGAAGTGGTTGTTAGGTGGCCATAAATTGATATCCTAGAAGGCATATGAACTTGAAGGGGCGGAAGAGGGGCCTTTTTTATTTACATTTGATTATTCAATTTCTGAATACAATTAGACTCTCCAGAAAGCTACAAACCACTGTCTATTTTATTTATTTATTGTATTTATCTATGCTTATAATTTGTATATTATATTCTATTCAGATGGACTGCCCTTTGAAATCATTCAGTCTAAAATTATTAATTGTTTCCAAATTATATTCATATCACAACATACAGTACTGTGAAAAAGCCACTAGTTTCTTCACAAAAAAAGGTTTAAAGTTGGTTATTTCTAGATTTTTCTGTAGCATGTCTTTTTGAAATATCAATTTACATTTCCAAACATTATATTTGTCATTAATTGTAATTATACAGTGAGATTATTGTCTGCACAAGGAGTCTGAGATGTGATCTGGGGTGCATTTCCGAAAACCATCGTTAGCCAGCTTTGCAAGTTCGCAAGTTCCGTCGTTACAAGCATAGTTCCTTGAT
This sequence comes from Danio aesculapii, assembly GCF_903798145.1. Lineage (NCBI taxonomy): Eukaryota > Metazoa > Chordata > Actinopteri > Cypriniformes > Danionidae > Danio > Danio aesculapii. Next base: position 39,442,593 of record NC_079447.1, on the reverse strand, counting down.
TTGCATTTCTCAAATCTATTGTTCCAGTGAACATTCGCAAACTGCACCACAAACTCATATGCTTGCAACTACAGCTCTAGAGCTGTAATTAGAAGAATAGTTCCTGGTTTGTGTTCTATTCCCAGTTATCCCCCTATGCCCTATTCATTTAGAACGTTCTGACATTTAAACTTGGAATGATAAAAAAAACAAAAACAAGAATTAAAGTCATCTCTCTTAGGTGTAATTTGCTTTCAAAGTATTTTTACAGTTCAGTTTTAGCGATCTTCATATTGACAGTTGCACTTTGAAAACATTAAATGCCATTTTGAACACAGCCGTGGCTCATGATGAAAGCTATAAGCTATAGCTATAACTATAAGCTATAACATAATGTTACGTCTCCAAAGGACAAATTTGTCTTTTTCTGTTTCTGAAACTTATCTTCATCCCATAATCTTGTCTACCTTGTCTTACTGTTTGCCTGTTTGGTCTCTCACAACATATGATATCTTGAAGCCAATAGCTAGACTGTACAGTAGGGCCTATAAGATCCGCAATAGACTTTCTGGATAGACTTCTCACAATAGACTTACTGTTTTGCTCTATCACTCTCTAAAGCTTTATCATTTCAAAATTACATTATGAACACAGGAATTAAACTGTACCATAAAATTTTAAATGGTGCTACCTCAACAGCTCTTTGTGCTTTGGTACCAAAACTTAACACAAGGACTGATTGTTCCATCAGATCTGCAACAAATGGATGTTTGCCATTACCGGCTTTTAAAAACTGTTATGGACAGAAATATTTATTTTATGTATTCACAAAAGCCTGGAACGAGATCCCACAATACCAACATTAAGACTTTTTTAAAAAATCCCATGCTTATCATCTGATGGTCAACTATCGCTGTAGCCACTGAGTTAGTAGCTTGCTTCCCTCTATTTTGTATGTTTGGTGATTGTTTGTACTGTTCTCATGTGTTGATGGATGAGATGGCAAGTTGTGTCTGTACACTAAAAAAAAGTGTTGCATGCAAAACTGTTGCAAACAATTTATTTGTGTTGAATTTAAACAAACAAATTAAATTTAATAATGTTCAACTTAATGTTTTGTTTAAATTCAACTCAAATAAATTGTTTACAACCACTTAACATAAAAAAATTGAGTAAATCCAATGAATCATCCAATAAATAATTTTTTCAGTGTATGTTGTGATGTTCTGCAGAGCAGGAACCTGCTGAAAAACAGCATTCATGCTGAGTCAGGCCCGATTATCTTTTAATCTTTTCCTGTTGTAGAGCTAGTATACAGTTTTAACCCAAAGAAAGACCAGTCTGTCAGATGAAGAAGAACCGGAGTCAGAGATTCCAATAAATAAATGAAGTTTACTGAAGATAGTTTGCAGTTTCATCAGCAGAAGCCAGCTTCAACACTTGCAATGAGTTCCTAGGCCGCTGTGCTTACAATCACAAATCAATAACAATTATACTCCCACATAACGTCATTAACTGCATCACACATATAGGTGTTCTAACCTGATTGGTTAAAACACAGATAGACCAGGAAAATTTCCACGTGGGTGCGTGCGTATAATTCTGAACAATATCTTGAGCATAAACGTCAGACATCTACTAGACTGTTTAGAGCTGACTCCAGACCTGTGAAACGGATCCACAATCAAATAGAACACACACACTTAAAGTATAATCTGTTTCTTATCCAAGGCCGAGTGTACTCTCAGCCGTCTTTATCAGAACTGGTTAAAAACCGGTATAATCTACATGCAGGCAGTCATAATATCCTTACTACACAAAATCTATCTTGAATAAAAAGTAGAATCACTTATTTAACCATAAAAATAGCAAAATCACTTAAGACATTTTAGATAGTATTAAATCATAGAAATAACATTAGAAACGGTTGCTTCCAGTCCTCAGCCCTCAGTTCCACTCAAGTACTCCGTGACCTCTGACCTAGTTTGGTGGCTCCTGAAAATAGTTACTAAGAGTCAGGCAAATGCACTCAACATTCTTACATAAAGCAGTGTGTTAACTCGTTCATTAGTTAAAATCATTTTTAAAGTTAAGTACTCATTTAAATAATCAAATAATCATATTTAATAAAAATAATGAGAAACGGGATGATGAGAAAAGGATAAACGTTGAGTCGTGCTGAGATGGATTGGATTTAAAAATTCATAAATAAATAAATAAATAAATAAATAAAGCTGGTGAAAACAAAAATGTAAAGCATACCTTAATGGTTTTAATTTATAGTAGGTTATTAATAAGAAATGTATCACTATATAATATGGGCCTGTGAGTTAGAACATTTCTGCAGTGGTTTAACTGTGTCAAATTGTGAAAGTAGACTTTTACAATAAAAAAATTGTAATAATAATAAAAATAATAATAATTATTATTATTAAGTAGGATTTTGCTTCATTTCTTAATAAATAGCCCACTGTAATATACAACCATTTATATATTTCATATATGAGATTAAAATACGTGTTAGGTAGTTTATGTTTTAGAATAGAATATGTTATGTTCTCAATAATATTTGTAAAGGAAACACTGGACCTACATGTGCATTTTACATATATTTCAAGTAGTATACAAAACGAGTGCATGTTTTTATTTTTTTTACCAAAACTAATATTGGAGTTTTTTTAAGTGCATGTGTGTGTATAACAATAAAATGTGCACAATAAATGATGGGGTTTTTCTCTAAAGAAGTTGTTACTCCACCTCATTTAGAGCGTCATTATGGTCGTTTCATATTATAACTAATGTGCTTCAAATGAGGGATCTGCGACAGAGAAACTACAATTTTGAGAAACACTCGTCACTACATTGTTCATTGTTCAAACGATGCATTGCACTATGATAGTTGTTTGGGAAACGCACCCCTGATCATCATTCAGTCTGTCTAGATTGACATGAAGAAACAGAACAAATTGGACAAAAACTAAATCCAGAAGAACATTCGCAACATCTCTAAGATGCTTCTACCTGGAAAGCTACAGTACTTTTCAAAGTTTTAGGCACTTGTGTAAAATGCTGTAAAACGAGGATGCTTTCAAAAATAATGCATAAATATATTTTGTTTATCAATTCATTTGCATTAAATCAAATCAACATTTGGCGTGACCACACTTTGCATTCAAAACACTTGGTATACCTGCCCATAGCTTTTCAGGTAGCTTTGCAAGTAGTGTTTATTTTAGGTCTAGTTAAAATACAGTAAAATATACAAATATTTAAAATTAGCATTACAAAATGTTTCTATAATCATTTTTAATTTTTAATTTTGAAAATCCATTCTGGAATCACATGACTTGACGCAATATTTGCTCTGTCCTAATCAGGATCAGTGGATGAGCTCAAAGCTCAACAAAGAAAGCCCCGAGGTGAAGCCCAGTGGAATGAAGCCAAGTATCAGCGCCCCCTCCAGGCTGCCCAGTGTCAAAACAACACACAAAGATGGCCTGTTTGAAGATAAAGATGACGAGGATCTGTTTGCAGCCACAAATCAATCAAGGTTTGTGAATCTGTAATCAGTGAATGCTCAAAAAAGTGAGAGAAACTACAAATCTGTGAGTGCTGTAAGTTGTATCTTTTTTATGTCTTTGTCTTTGCAGTAAGACGTCTTCTCAAAGAGTGTCTCTGTTATTCGAGGATGAAGATGATGAGGACAAAGAGCCACTTTTTGGCTTCAAAACGCCTGCAATTAAAACTCCTCCTGAACCGAAGGTAATCATTCTTGGACTACAGATCAGAAGTTTGAGGTTGGTTCATGTTTTATTTGACATCTCTGTGTTTCAGGCTTCTGGAGTTTCCTCTCTGTTTGAGTCTACTGAGGAGGACACTGGACCCAGTGTAGTCAAAGACAAGATAGCAGAGGAGAAGAAGAAGCCTGTAGAGTCTGTTCTGTCCTCGGTCGACAGTTTTGAGGTGAAGAAGAAGCCTGCAGGAGCTGTGTGCCTTTTTGGTGGGATCGATATATTAGGAGACAAGGAAGACACCATTAAAGTGAGTAAAATGTTTATATTTATATGTTATATATAGTAGAATGAATATAGAGTATATGCTTGATGGATGCACTAATATTTTTAGGTGAAACAGCCATTTGTCTGTGTTTCAATATGTTTTTGAAGAGCCAGAAATTGCTCCTCAAAAAAGTTATGTTTAATTTTATGCACATTTCAACTGGATTAAATAACTAGCTTTGCCTTAGTTCCTTTTAAATGTTTTGTATAGTTATATCTTGTATTTATTAGAGAGTTGGTTATTTAATAAATGTTATTGATATTTTTTTAAATATACTTTTAATTTTGGAGAACTAAAATTTTAGTGTTTAAGTAAAATTTATGAAGAAAAATGGTAAAGTCTGATATGAATACAGCTTTACAAATTAAGAAAGGGGAAAAAATCCCCTTTTTTTCAAAACATTTTTGGTTTTCAGTTTAGAATTTTCATTTTGGTGCATCATCATAATTATGCATTAAGCTCTTGGAAATAAACAAGAGACCACTTAAGTTCTCTGGATTTGGATTATTATGAACTGTAGATGATTTGAGTAAAAATGGTAACTTTATTTTTAATCCATTTCATGAACTGAAGAAAATTACTAATAAGAATATCATCTCATAGAAAATGTGTGTACAAAATGACAGGTCAGTATAGAACATATACAGTGGGGGGACAAATATTTAGATTTCCTGCTGATTATGTATGTTTTCCCACTGACAAAGAAATTATTAGTCTCTAAATATTGTTGTATTATTATTATTATCATATATCTGTACAGTTGAAGTCAGAATTATTAGCCTCCCTTTTATTTATTTATTTTTAATTTTTCCCAAATTATGTTAAAAGAGCAAGGAAATTTTCACAGTATGTCTGATAATATTTTTTCTTCTGGAGAAAGTCTTATTGGTTTTATTTCGGCTAAAATAAAAGCAGTTCCTTATTTTTAAAAGCTATTTTAAGGACAAAATTATTAGCCCCTTTAAGCAATATAAATATTTGGATAGTCTACAAAACAAACCATTGTTATACAATAACTTTCCTAATTATCCTAACCTGCCTAGTTAACCTAATTAACCTAGTTAAGCCTTTAAATATCACTTTTAGCTGTATAGAAGTGTCTGGCAAAATATCTATTAAAATATTATTTACTGTCATCATGGCAAAGATAAAATAAATCAGTTATTGGAAATGAGTTATTAAAACTATTATGTTTAGAAATGTGTTGAAAAAAATCTCTCTGTTAAACAGAAATTGGGCAAAAAATTTAATGGGGCTAATAATTCAGGGGGGCTTATAATTCTGACTTCAACTGTGTGTGTATGTATGTATGTATGTATGTATGTACTGTATGTACTGTATGTATGTATGTATGTATGCATGCATGCATGCATGCATGCATGTATGTGAAATGTAAACATTTTTAACTTAAAATATATTTAATACAATACAAATACCAGTGAATAAACTGATTTTATACATTAATACATGTTCACAAAAAATGTCTGTCCCATAGAAACCCACCAAGACTCAAGAGGAGATTCCTGATGACGAGTTACAAAAGGAGGGTCCACCGCCCATGGAGAGTAAAGGGACCAAGACCAAGAAAACAGCTCTGAGTCTTTTTGATGAGGACGATGACGATGACGATTTCAGCACAGATCATATAATTCCTGCACCACAACCATCCAAATCTACAGAAAAGAATGCACTGAAGGTCACTGATTCATTTATCCAGTTTTGCGTGAATCTGAGTACAACTTTTAGTAGGTTATTCATTGATTTTGCTGGTAATTTCAGGATCACGGGCCCCGCATGAAGAGCACGGGTGTGTTTCAGGATGAGGAGCTGCTTTTCAGTCAAACACAACAGAGAGACAATGATCCTGATGTAGACCTCTTCGCCACTTCTCCTAAACCAGCTGTACGTCTATGCTATGATGAGGGATTTTGTCTTTAGCTGAGCTTTTTAACTATTACTCCATATCGCTTTATTAGTGTTGTCACAACACTGGAATTTCTAATTTCTATAAGTTAAAATTATTGACTCGTCCAAAAACCGAAACTGAAAATGCTTTATAATAACTATTTATTATTTTATTAATTAATATAAAGAGATTTTGTTTGACTTTTTAAATTTCAATTGAAAAATTCAATCATACTGGTTAAATTATAATAAAAGCATTGCCATGACAATACAGTAGTGCTATTGCAAGCAGCAATGAACAAGTATACTACATAGAAATGTGCATTCTTTGAAAGAACTTTGGTTTTCCGGTTAGCATGTGTGCTTCACGCATGGATAAGTATAAGTTTGCATAAGAGGAATATCCACAGAATGGAATATTGAGCTATTTTAAACTTCGACTTGATTTTAATGGTGCACACCACTGCTCTTGCACTTTGGTCAGTGCAGCAACAATCCATTCTTGCAGTACTGGTGTGGGACAGCCGTGGGACCCAACCAGGTTTCTTGCGATACAGGATTTATTTTCCTTCTAGAATGCGGGAGTGGGTGGATCTATCATAGCAGCTATCATAACATTATTTATCAATATGTGGCTCTTTTTGGAAATCTCAGAAGCAATAGATATTAAAAATGTGAAATAGGAAATACGTTGGGACCATTATTATTGTTTACATCCCTCAAAATAGTCTATAGCACGATGGGAGCAGTTCTGCACAGATCTCTACCTTGCAAGGCACAAGCCATTGAAATGAATGGGTTTTATCATGTCACATATCATGTCATTTAGGTAGTATAGTGTGGACGGAGATTTTCTAAAACACATTAAATCATCTGGACGTGGAGTCTTATTAGGCAGCTTTGAATTTAATAAGTTTCTTCGTCAAATGTTTTACTTTTATTTTTAGACATAGATGGCAATTTTTTTTGAAGATTGGTGTAAATTGTCATATTTTTGCAAGAGTATATAGTTATCTTTTGTGGCTTAATGTTTGATGTTTAAACTGATAAAACCTGGAATGTGTAACATTAACTGAAGTAGGTCACTGGAAACTAGTGATGGGTCGTTCTTGATTGATTTGTTAATTTTGAACGAATCTTTTATGTGATTCAAGAATAAAGAGTACTCTCAGGGAGTGATCTGTTCATTCGCGCATGCGCACATTTGTGCAGGTGGGGTAGAAGATTAGTTATTTGTCGAGTCTTCTATCAGGTTTTAGTCGTTCGTTCATCATGTGAAGGACAGAAGCCAATCATATGCTGTCAGAGCCGAAAAAAGATTTGATCTGTTCATTTCCTCAGTTCTCGGTTTTGAGTCATCCCTTTTTACACGCTGTCACGTGATGAACGAATGACTCAAAAACCCGAAGACGCAAAAGGTGAACTAATCATGTGTCCTTTCAGCTCAGACTGTGTGCATAAGTTAAGCTTAGGTTGTAGCTATGGGACTGTTTGTGTCACGAGAATGAACAACCTAAACTTACAGACTTGTAAGAAGAAGTGAGTTGAGCTAATCATAGACAAAAGGTAAAGTAATGAATGATTATTTTCTCTTTTTTTAAAGCATTCTAGTTATGACTTGTTTGTAGTGCGATCAACATTTGGGCTAGTTGTAGATGTGTTTGGAAGCAACTCATAATATTTTAATAATATTTTGGCAAATTGAACTAAATGAACATAATATATAATAACATATATATTTGTTCCTCTTGAGGAACGAGACTCAAAGGTCTTAGTCAGTTAAACGATCCAATCTTCCCGTCATTACTGGAAACTATACATGAACAAAGTGAAACTGTGGCATGACAGACTTTGACCAGAAAAACTAAATTATGTTACACCCCCTAGTGGCTCGGAAAAGACACGCAAAACAAGGAGACTCCTGTGACTTTGGAAATCTCCCAGATTTATAATAGATAGATTTAAAATGTATTCAAATGTATGCTATTCAATATTGATTCTTATCAAAATGTAGCTACTTCGGACAACTTTTGCTCTTTCTGTTCTGTTTCTGCTTTATGGTGGATTCACTGATACAGGTTTTGTTGATTTTCACAGGTGCCACCTCAGAGCTCTGTTAAATCTGTCGCCCCAACACTGTTTGGGGATGATGATGAAGATGACCTCTTCAGTTCAGCAAAGCCTAAAGCTCCTCCGGTACGGTTTAATCCTCAACTTGTACATTTAATATAATTCGTGTTGATAACGTTAATGCTTTAATATTCACATACAGAAAGTACCAGAGAAGCCCAGCAAGCCTAAAACAAATGAAATCGACAAATCCACATCCACCTCAAGCAAGGTATTATCAAAACAAATCTGCTTTGTTGGTTTTTTTAATTGTTATAAAAAAAACATTATTTAAATGTATTCAATAGAAGTATCGAAAATAATGTAAATTAAAAAGCATTCATATTTATGACTTTACAATTTCTAAATTTTTTATACATGCATAACATTTTGAATGATGTCTAATGATTAATTATGAGTAGTTAAATACTTTTACATGCAATTTTTAATAGATTTACTACTCATATGTTTGCTGCAAATCAATTATGTTTTGAGTAACTGAATACTTTTTACACATTTAATTAAATTTTGAAACATTTACTGAATACATAACATATATTTTTGAAAACTATGAAAGTGGATATTGGTTGCAATGGTTGACATAAATGTAATTGACATTATTTAATTATGCAGGAGCCCACAAACCCTCTAAAATCTAAAAAAACCTCCTCACGGATCGGAGAACTTCAAGTAATGTTTTTAAAGATGAAATATCTATATTTTTGCACTTCATTTCTCTCATTGTTAAAGCAATGTTTTCTGCATTTCTCTGTTTTTAGTCCTGGCATGATCTTTCTCAAATGTCAAAGAAAAGCACCAGCTTTGCTTTTCATTGAGCTGTTTCTACAATTCACCAATAGCTTTTTCTCTTTAAAATGTACACTCCTTGACAAAAGTCTTGTCGTCGATCCCAGTTGTAAAGGTAACAGACAATAACTTAACTTCTAGTTGATCATTTGGAAAAGTGTCAGAAGGCGGATTTTTCTGATGAAACATCTGCTGAACTGCATCCCAATCATCACAAGTACTGCAGAAGACCTGTTGGAATGGACTCCTGGATGGACCCAAGGGTTTTGTGAAGGAAAAAATCATGATTTGGGGTTGCATTCAGTGTGGGGGCTTGTGTGGATGGCAACATCATCAGCCTGAGGTATCAAGACATTTGTGCTGCCCATTACATTACAAACCACAGGAAAGGGCAAATTCTTCAGTAGAATAGCGCTCCTCATACTTCAGCATCTACATCAAACTTCCTGAAAGCAATGAAGGTCAAGTTGCTCTAGGATCAGCCAGCCCAGTCATTAACATTATTGAACATGTCTGGGGTAAGATGAAGGAGGAGGTATTGAAGATTAATCCAAAGATTCTTGATGAACTCTGGGAGTCCTGCAAGAACGCTTTCTTTGCCATCCCAGATGACTTTATTAATAGGTTATTTGCATTGCAGAGATGCATTTCTCCAAGCTCATGGGAGTCATAAAAATATTAATTATTTTTCCACTGCACCATGACTTTATATTCTGTACTGTACATTACTTCTGCTAAGTGACAAGACATTTGTCTAAGCAAAGTCAGAGCTTACTGTGCTAATTAAATAATTGAAAATCACGACATGATCATATTTTACTTTGGTAAAATAAGTGTAATCTAGAGGTCTTTGTCTTTTATATAAGCCACTTCTGATACCAAATGATCAACTAGAAGTTAAGTTATTATTTGCTGTTGCTAAACTTGGATAGACGACAATACTTTTGTTAGGTAGTGTACTTATACTGTACATTCTTGCCTGTTAACATTTTCACTTTTTTTTCTGGCATACTGGCTTGTTTGTAGCTTTGCCTTAATGTTGTTTCTCTCTATGGCGACGTTGTAAATCATTATTGCATCATCTGCACTGACAGAAAGACTTTACATCTGGCCAAAATCTGTGTATAGTGGTTGCAAGTCAGCAGTGTATCAATTCTTACCTTGCAATCAGCATTGATAACATCATCCTTATAATTATTCTACCATCAAATTGAAACATTTGAGATCAGTAAGATCATTTTAAATGAAACCTCTTTGCTCACTGCATTTATTTTCTCAAAAATACATAAAAAGGGTCTAATTTAAGATGTTAAAACATACATAAATGGTTTACGATAAAAAAACTTTACCTAAACAAACAACAAGATTTAAAAAAAAAATGGTAAATAAAAAAAAAATGGTAAAATTCTCGAATACTTGATATAGGTGTGACAGTGGAAACACGGCTATTGCTACAATTATAAATAACTTTTTTTACATTTAAATGTAATTAATTTTATTTATAAAGTGAATTTTCAGCATTATTACTCAAGTCATCAATGTCACATGATCCTTCAGAAATCATTCTAATATTATTGAATTGCTGTTCTATTATGATGAATAACTATTGGTATAGAATCATCAATTTTTTTTTTGTTTGTTTTCCTGCTTCGTAGTTTTGTGTAAACTGATACAATTTACTTAATAGGATTCTTTGATGAAAAGTTCAAAATTGCTTAGTAAAATAATTCAATGAAATAAAATAATTTAATTGATGAAAAGTTCAAAATAATAGCCTTAAATTGCAATATATATATATATATATATATATATATATATATATATATATATATATATATATATATATATATATATATATATATACACACATTATACAGTTGAAGTCAGAATTATTAGCCCCCCTTTGAATTTTTTTTCTTTTTTAAATATTTCCTAGATGATATTTAACAAAGCAAGGAAATTTTCACAGTATGCCTGATTATATTTTTTCTTCTGGAGACAGTCTTATTTGTTTTATTTCGGCTAGAATAAATGCAGCTTTTAATTTTTTTAAAAACATTTTAGGGTCAAAATTATTAGCCCCTTTAAGCTATATGTTTTTTCGATAGTCTGCAAAAAACAAACCATCGTTATACAATAATGTGTATCTATGTGTGTATATATGTGTGTATGTATATATATATATATATATATATATATATATATATATATATATATATACATACGTACGCACGCACGCACGCACACACACACACATATATATTTAAATTCATATATGACTTGAACGTAACAAAATATATATCACACAAACATATTTTATATCTAAATGCAAGTAAATATTTTTTTCATGCATGTGTGTATTTGTATATACAAAGTAATTATTCACAGTATACACATACATTTTGTCCAAACAAGCTTATTTTGGATGCAATTTATCAAGATTACTTTTTGCCCATCGCTGTTCTTTGTATTAAATAATAAAAACTAATAACAATTTAAACCACATCCAATAAGAAAACGGTTATTTCATATTGTAATAACATTTCATAGAAGAAGGACTTTAAATACTCAGAAAAGCAACCATATGTAAATGCAGAAGTCTCCGTTAGTTTAGCATTGTGTGTGTGTGTGTGTGTGTGTGTGTGTGTGTGTGTGTGTGTGTGTGTGTGTGTGTGTGTGTGTGTGTGTGTGTGTGTGTGTGTGTGTGTGTGTGTGTTTTAAATAAACAGATAGTTAAAGTATAGGAAAACGTGCTATTGTTTTTTTCTTTTATCAGTTTAAGCATTTAACCCACATTGATTCATCTGCTCACACACAAACTATAATAATAATACATACTGTAAACTATTACACTTCTTCCTTGCAAGCTGTTCTATGTGCTTCAGGAAATGCTAATTCTCATGCACTTCTAAAATAGATCAGTTCCTCTCTGATCTTTTGCATGTGAGCAAAGAGCACAGCGTGTTGATTTAAAGTTTTGTCACAGATTTATAGAGCGGTCTGTTTCTTTCAGGCGGGCTTAGCATTGAACACTGCGGGCCTCCTGCCAGGTGCTGTGCCACGGGCTCCAGGAGCTGTCAGTGTAATCCCCGGACTGGCACACACTGGCCTTCCTGCAGCTGCCAGGACGATGCCTGATCATCAGGGCTCCAGCGAGGGCAGCGTGAGCTTTGACTCACCCGCTCTGATCAGCACACTGCTGAATGCTAACAAGGTGGGTTACTTATGGTTCGCGCTTTCAGATGGTGTCATGACATTTTGCTTGTGTATAGGGCTGCATACTAACTGTCCGAAAAATATTGTGTTTTATCTGCAATTTCTATGAAGGATTAATGACTATTGTATATTTTATTGAGATTTATAGTATACACACATTAAGCAGTTTTGGTCATTTAGTCAAATTTTGTATGATTTATATTTAATTAGCATAGCATTGGTTAGAATAAGTATATTATTTGAATGTTACACACATATATGTTATGCATCAGGGCAGTGATATATTATTACACCTATGTTGTATTTAAAATGCTTAAGTAGACACTTGCATTTAATTTGCTTTATAGGTGTGTATAGTCACTTTTGTGAATTTGATTTCGTATGTTTAACAAAATGGGATGCCTCTTCTTTAACTTATAAAGAGAAATAGCTACAGTACTGTGCAAAAGTCTTAGGCCCCCAGCTTCATTTTTTGTTTATAATGACATTATATATTACTTCACATTCTCTATCTTAAATTACAACCAGAAAATACAGGCTAGTTCTAGATCTAAGACGGATGAAAAAAAGAGTTGGAAGATGGAAGAATGACATGAAAATTCTAGTGTTTCTGTCTTGGTTTGTTCTGCATTTCTGCCAGAGCTGAATATTGCTTGAATTGATGGGATTGTGAATGCTGAAAGTACAGACAGGTTTTAATTTGTCATGTAATTCCTACTAGAAAGCACCTAATTTGTAATAGTTTTATTTTTCAGTGTGATAAACACACTGCGAATGTAATGAAGTCATATTTGGAGAGAAAGTGGCCTATCATGTGCTGATCATGATTTCGAGTATCGATAGATCTGTTCTTCCCAACACATACAGCGATCTCAGATCAGTTCATCCAGACATTTTAATCTGATTCGCGAACTTGTTTGAAGAACCAACTTAGCCAGAGATCAGTTATCAAGATTAAAAGATCCAGGATCAGCCAATTCATCTTAGATCATTTAAGCGCGATACAAAGAACAGACCCCAGACCTGAATAGTATATATAGTTTGTATTGGCAATATTATAGGCAAAATGAGATTCACCTGGAGAGAAAAAGAAAGATAGAATATGCTAAATCCAATGCTGAAAGATGCTAAATGCTGAAAGATGCTTGATTTTACACAATTTCAGAAAAGACTCAACAATTTTAATCCTAAAGATATATATATAAAATTAAGTACAAGTAAATAAAGAAGACAATACAAGAATTGTCTTTTTCAAAGTAAATGATAAACAAATAATATTGTATTACAAAACTGAGTAATAAAATGTTTTTTTTATTTATTTAGTATTAGCTAATAAAAAGAGTTGTAGAATAATACCACTGTGCAGTAAAAAAACTGAGTAATAAAATGTGTCAATGTTTTAAAATTTAGTATTAGCTTATAAACTAATATTTATCTTAATTGTTGAGCTTGTCTTATTAAGCTTTTCAATTGATGGGCTGCCACAAATAAAAATGTGTGCTGTCTGTTTCTGAGTGAAGCATGGTAGTGTTTTCACTTACAGTACACATATACAGCTCATGATATCAAGTGTGAAAATGCTATGCTTCACTATATAAAGACATGAGCCACTAAACCCGCTACATTAAAATAGTCAGCAGCAGTCACTGCTCTATTATTAATTTGCATGACTAAACCATTTTTGCCATCAACCTCTGCTGAAACAAACTCAGTTTTTGATTGATTAGAACACTATTCAATCTGCAGCAACCATTGCCTCTCTGTTGTGTGTGTTGATTAGTGTCATACATTTATTCACTTTTGTTGCATTTATAGGGATTCAGTAGAGGCAGTACAACTATGAGGACAGTTACTTTAAGCAGTACTAAACTGCAGTGAAAATGCAAACTGCATCGAACTGTACCGTACCACACAACGAAAAGTTACTTAAGTGGCAGTACAAATATGTAGTCATGTACATAAAAAAATTAGGACACTCAGTGAAAGCCTGGGTATTTTTAAAGTTTTTTTTTTTATTTATATATATATATATATATATATATATATATATATATATATATATATATATATATATATATATATATATATATATATATATATATATATATATATATATATATATATATATATATATATATAAAAGATCTCAAAATATTGTAACTGAAGATCTCAAAAGATTTTGAAATGAGTCATTCCACTCTCCGTATAATAATCTACAAGTGGAGGGCTTTCAGAACAACTGCCAACATGGCCAGGTCTGGTCGTCCCAGCAAGTTTACCCCGAGAGCAGACCGAAAGATGCTAAAAAAGAGGTCTCCAAAACCCCTAAAATGTCTTCACAGGACCTACAGCAGGCTCTGGCTACTGTTGATGTGAAAGTTCATGCCTCTTCAATCAGAAAGAGACTTGTATGGCAGGTGTGCAAGGAGAAAAACTTTGCTTTCTAAGAAAAACATCAAGGCCAGACTAAAGTTTTCCAGAGAGAATATTGACAAAGAGCAGGACTTCTGGAGTTCTTTGGACAGATGAGTCCAAAATTTAATTATTTGGACATCAGAACAGGCGAGATGTTTGGTGTAAACCAAAAGCAGCATTCCAAAGAACCTCATACCAACTGTGAAGCTTGGAGGTGGAAATGTCATAGTTTGAGGTTGCTTTGCTGCAGCAGGACCTGGTCAGCTGACCATCATAGAATCCAACATGAATTCTACTGTATATCAGAGGGTGCTTGAGGAACATGTTAGACCATCAGTCTGAAAATTAAAGCTGAAACAAAACTGGACCAACCAAGTAAATTAGCCAAGAACTGGCTGAAAACTAAGAAATGGAGAGTCCTGGAATGGCCAAGTCAAGGCCCAGATCTTAATCCCTTTGAGATGCTGAGGGGTGACCAGAAACGATCTGTACATGCAAGAAACCCCTCAAACATTTATTTATTCATTTTCTTTTTCGGCTTAGTCCCTTTATTAATCTGGGGTCGCCACAGCAGAATGAACTGCCAACTTATCCAGCATGTGTTTTACGCAGCGGATGTCCTTCCAACTGCAACCCATCACTGGGAAAATTATCCATACACACTCCTTCACACTCATACACTACGGACAATTTTAGCTTACCCAATTCACCTATACCACATGTCTTAAGACTTGTGGGGGAAACCATGCAAACACTGGGAGAACATGCGAACCAGCGACCTTCTTGCTGTGAGGCGATCGTGCCACCCACTGCGCCACCGTGCTGCCCACCCCTCAAACATCTCACAGCTAAAAGAATTACTATATATTTAATTTAAATGCTATTTGACAATCCATTCTGCGATAATGGTTCTATTTTAATATTGCTACATGAAATCTGCTTTGTAAGTAGAGTATACAATCAATTTTTTTTTCCTATCGCAGGGTCGAGCTAAAGGCGCAGGTAAACGGCGGCCACAGACGAGGGCAGCGAGACATCTTGCAGCACAGCAGTCTGATGAAGCTTCTGGTGAAAACGTCTCTGTTCAACACCATGAACCAGCAATGGCTGCTTCCCTCCCTCCCTTCAACCCTGTTTCAGTGCGACCCTCCGCGCTCACTATCCCCGTCAGCGCCCCGGCTCCTGCCAAAAGCCCAGATGAAGCAGTCCGGCCGAAGAGATTTCTGGAGCCTACAGACGATCTGTTTGATTCTGATGATCTCTTCGCCACGAAGCCTGTTTCCTCCTCCAAACACAAAGTCAAAACCCCCGAGGAAGGCCAGAAGAAAGTCGCCAAGACAGAAGATGTCACACCCTCAAAGAAAGACCAGGCCTCGTCTATTTTCGACAGCCACGAGGAGGATCTTTTCGCCACAGTGAAACCGAAATCTGTCCAGAAAGCCAAACACATGGCGTTTCTAGATGATGGTGGAGATGATAGTGATGAAGATATTTTCGGAGCAGGAAAAAGTAAAAGCATAGAGAGTAAAAACTCCAAAAAAGAGGCCAGCGCTGTAAAATCTGACATTTTTCAGGTAATAATAGCACAATAAATATTGTTTTTTGGTATTTTTGAATTATAAGTTGTATTAATTTTGTCAAGCAAGGTCATGAGTAGCAGTTTGGCTTATTTTTATGTGTTGATCATAAAATATAACGTTTACAGGATGAAGTGAAAGAGCCTCCCAAGACCCAGAAGAAGCCCAAGGAAGCGTCTTTGGATGCAAGTTTGTTCGATGACGATGTTGATATTTTCGCTGACTTGACTGGCACCTCAAAGCCAAAGGAGAAGAAAGCAAAGAAGAAAGTGGAGACTAAATCTATATTCGACGATGACATGGGTTAGTTATCGCTGCAAAGCACTCTTCGCACTGATTTTTATCATTGGCCTCATGTATAAGATGTTTCATGGATCCTAAAAAATGTATGCACATTAAGGATGTATAATAAATATAGTATAATTAGCCAGGGGGGTTGGGTTCGGGTGGTACGGAAGACTGACCCCTCACTGACAAAGGTCCAGAATTTGTCCCATACATGAGCTCACTTGTCCTATTTTGACTGCTATGCCATCACAAATAGTGAAAATAACCCATCGAAAAAGGCTTTAAGACCAAGCGGAACCCTCTGTTGGCTGTCGCTTTAGCAGGAATCAGTTTTGGCCAATGCTAACAAATATTTTCATTTTACAATCTGACGTAAGTGAAGTCATCTTTCGCTATTGTATTGTTTTTAAATAGACATAACGTATTGCAAGTGACTTATTCTAAATGTTGGACCTTATTCTTGAAAAAAAATAAAAGGTGTGAAACACCAAAAGTGGCCTATATTAAAATGAATTTGAATACTATTTTGGCCATTGTTTTTATCCATGAGTTTTCAAATATACCTTTTTTTTTACAAGAGAGGCTAGAAAAATCGTGAAGCTCTACATTATTATTATTATTATGTTTTCAATAATTTTTTTTATCAAATGGCCAAATTGTGACAGGACTGTCTTGAAGTTTTTTATTTGACTAATAAATGTCAATAGGCTACAGTTTTTAATTTAAATCTTTAACAGATTATTGTTTTTTTCATAATCTTTAGGAAATATTTTTTGGCACGTGAAAAAGTGTGGTTATTATGACCATCCGACAAGCTAACCAGCTGAAAATAGTGCTTATAATGTCACTAAAATGCAGTATTTAAGTCTCATAGTTAAATGTAAAATGAGGTAAATAACTGCAAAAAGGTCCACTGTTTGTGAAAAAAAAACCCACTCCTTTCACGGGCTACGGGCCTGTATACGATAATAACTGTTGTTTTAATGATATGCAGGCAGATATTGAGTATAAAAAAAGTTCAAAAACATTCACTGCATAATGAAGCCTCTGAGAATGCAGTTGGATTTGTAAAGGTTTTGTAAGCAGAAAAATAACCCTGCATGGGTTTTAGCTTTGTGTATTTCTATGATACAGCACTAATACCACACAGACGAGACTGCAGTTTTATTAAATTCTGGTGCTTGAGCATGATCATATAAAGTGATGACTTTATACTAACCAAAGGTAATATTTAGAGCGATGTATTTTAGGCATGTATTATTTATTTTTCTGCTAAACAAATCAGCAGCAGGATATTTGTGGATCTCAAAGCATAATTTTTTTATTTTGTTCAAACTATTTATTTATAAAGACAGTCACATGCTTTGTTTTTAACTGAATCAGCTATTTGAAGGAATCATTTGAATGAACGATTCAACAAATCACTCATTAGCATAAGAATTTGCTGCCACATCTAGTTTTTTTTTTTTTTTTTTTTTTTTACATTGTCACGTTTATTTTTCCATGATAGGTCTAAACCAGCCAAGGTACCAGCACTTTTCAAAATATTGTTTAGTTGTTAGAAATCAATCAAATGCATTTTTTGTTTACTATCACATCCCTTGTATGCCAATAAACTCCTCCCCAAAATAACCTTATATGGATACTGGCATCATATTATTTTACTAAGCATACCCTCATGTGTTGTGTATATCATTTCGTTAGTTTGCATATTCTCTTCCATATGATGCCTTTGAGTGCAATAGCACAAAACAAAAATAAAATTAGGTCTGCCATCATATCAATTATTAATATTAAATGAATGTGTTAAAGATGAAAGGGGTTGTCAGTTTAATATATCCTTATTACTGTTTTGACTCATAAATTTTTACCATAATTTATAGAATATCCCCACTAAAAAACTAAAGTATTATCAGGTAGAGAAAGATCATGTATTGACATAAAAAAACTACATTTAAAGGGATGGTTCACCCCAAATGTGCTCATCTTGTGGAATGACATTACAAAAAAATAGTCCCCTTCCAGGTAAACAGTTCTGCATAATGTCATTGCGACTGCTGTAGCAATGCTATGGCAGTAAAGTTCCTTGATTATTACGCCAGAATGAGACTATAGTTTCTAAACATATCGCTGTAGAATATAGCAACTTTTTATTATCCATGATCCTTTGTAAAGTCAAACTATAAATAGAAAATTTATTATTTATTTTTTTTATTGGATGCTAATGGTCTAATCCGATTCAATGATCTATGCTAAGCTAAGCTAAAAGTTCTCCCTTTAAACTGAGAGATTTGCTGAATGGATTGTAAATTGTAGAACTCCACTGTTTAACTCTTGGGGACTTGTTAAATGAGCCTGTTTTAAAAAAAAGAGTGTTCCTTTTAAAGATTTTCATGAGCTTTATTTTTGGGTAATATCTTTAACCTCCACCAATAAAAACACGCTCTAAAATTCTAACTGCTTTCCTTATCACCTTCACAGATGATATCTTCTCGACTGGGACTACAAAACAAACAGTAAAGCCGTCCTCCAAGTCCAAGAAGAACGAGCCCATCCAGGAGACCGCCTCAACCACAGAAACGGCCCACAATATTTTTGATGATCCCCTGAATGCATTTGGGGGGCCCTGAGTTTCCTTCATATCAGCTATGTTTTTAACTCTGTAGCACTATTCGTGGCCTAAAAGAAGGTAGACGTAATCTAACACCATTTGTGAATAATTTAAACTCTAATCTGTGAAGTCATCTGATTGGTAAATGATGTAGCGTCATCAAATGGCATTGACATCTGCAACGGTTCATGTGTCTTTTATTAGCACTTTAAAGGTAAGAATTGTGTGGTCGGGTGTAAAACAAGACATTCCTTTGACATTGTCAACTTGTAAGGTTTCATTTTCCAGTGTGGTGCCATAATTCTATGCCTGTGCGCCAACATAAGTGCTTTTGTTGTTTTTATAACTCGAGCTGAAGTTTTCTTGTGTTGCATGTTAAAAAAGATTTTTGGAAACTAAAGAAAATATATTTTATGAAACGAACAGTATGTGAGTGCTGGAATTCAAACCTTTGTTTAGTAGACTGATGGTAAACAAGCATTCAGATAAGAACATCCATAAACACTAAAGACAACACAAGTCACTGAGGTAAAAAGTAAATGGTACATTTTGTATGAGGACGGATAAATATATAGAAATAAAATTAATAGAATTCCACAAAATAAAAATATATACAGTTAAAATTGAATTATTAGCCCCCTTGTTTATTTTTTTCTCCAATTTCTGTTTAACGGAGAGAAGATTTTTCCAACACATTTCTAAACATAATAGTTTTAATAACTCATTTCTAATAACTGATTCATTTTATCTTTGCCATGATGACAGTAAATAATATTTGACTAGATATTTTTCAATCTTAAAGTGACATTTAAAGGCTTAACTAGGTTAATTAGGTTAACTAGGCTTGTTAGGGCAATTAGGCAAGTTATTGTATAACGATGGTTTGATCTGTAAACTATCAAAAAAATATAGCTTAAAGGGTCTAATAATTTTGACCCTAAATGGTTTTTAATAAATTAAAAACTGCTTTTATTTTACCCGAAATAAAACAAATAAGACTTTCTCCAGAAGAAAAAATATTATCAGACATACTGTGAAAATTTCTTTCCTCTTTTAAACATCATTTGGAAAGTTCAAAGGGGGAGGGGGGAGGGTAATAATTTGGACTTTAACTGTATATATATTAAACAAATAAAAAAACAGATGGATCAATATCCATCTATGTTTTTTATAACTTGAGCTTATTTTTAATGACACAAGTTTGCTTGTAACATATTGAAATGGTTTCGGAAACTAGGAAAATGCATTTTATTTAACCCTGCATGTATGAGTGTGAGTTCTGACATTCAAACTAAATTCGCAGAACACTAAGAAATTGCTTTCTCTGATTACAGATATTTATTTCTTAATGTTTTTAATTAAATTTATTTCAACAATTTATTTATTTTTATTTACCAAAAATTCAAGTACAAACCATTACGGCAAATTCAACAATCCAATACAAACAGTGTTAGTGTTGCTATAAAAGTAAATGACTAAAAACATAAACAAACAAACAAAAAAAAAATAAAGGGAAGCGTGAAGGTCCTAATCAAGTAGTAGAAGTGAGTCCAAAGTATGTGACTGGCATTTCTGTTCCTCATGAAATGAAGAGACCCTTTCAAATATCTTGCTAGCTAGCTCTCTGCAACTCTCACATGGTTGCTGATGCTAAGCAGGGCTGTGCCTGGTCAGTACCTGGTTGGAAGACCACATGGGAAAGCTTGGTTGCTTCTGGAAGTGGTGTTAGTGAGGCCAGCAGGGGGCATTCAACCTGCGGTCTGTGGGGGTCCTAACGCCCCACTATCGTGAAGGGGACTCTATACTGCTTAAACCTGGATTATACTTCTGCGTTAAGTGATCGGCATGACCCACGGCAAATACCTTGCATCTTGTGCATTTATACTTCTGCGCGCTGTTTCTGTTGCTCCCCAATAACACTTCAGAAACGCTAACTAGCAGTGAGGTTTTTATGTTCCTCTGTGTCGAGATTCTTTGCTGGTGATTTGCTTTTTTTTCTGAACGCTATCTCAATGTAGAAGTAGCTCAAACTAGCTCATTTTTCATACGCATCGTTGCGACGTGTAGTTACATTTTTTTTGAGAGGTGCGTGTCAGCATCAGCAAAGGCTATGCGACCACACGTAGGCTGTGCCAAGAGAATACGCGTGCGCTTGACGCAGAAGTATAAATCAGCCTTTAGTGAGTGCGATCCTTCAGATAAGATGTTAAACCGAGGTCCTGACTCTCTGTGGTCGTTAAAAATCCAAGGATGTCCTTCGAAAAAGAGTAGGGGTTTAACCCCGGCATCCTGGCCAAATTTGCCCACTGGCTTCAGTCCATCATGGCCTCTTAACCATCCCCATATCATAATTGGCTTCATCACTCCACCAATCAGGTGGTGTGTGCCGTGTGGTCTGGTACAATATGGCTGCCGTCATGTCATCCAGGTGGATTATTATCTTCAGATCATTTCTCCATCCGTTAAAGTGGGATTTCATCTTTACAAATTTCCATCTATGAATGAAGTGTTTTGCTAGAATAATTAGGTTATTTACCAAAAGGTCTAAGTCTTCTTCCTTCAAAAATATACCAACTTTGATTGAGACCACAGTTAAAGAGTATATTTATATCCGTTTAGAATGCAGCCAATTCTGAAATTACATCCAAAATCTTTTATAACAGTGAAAGAAAAATATGTTCTACTTTCTCACAAAAGCCGCACGAATCGTTCTCTAGTTAATTTTTTCACTTAAATTTATTTCATTTAAAATGTATTAGATAGGTAACTTAGATGTCATTTAAAAATTAAATGCTACGTCTTTGGCTCTAGGAAAACCGGATATGTTAATTATCGTTTCTTTTTTTCTTGCCTCTTTTTTGCTTTTGTAAAACATGTTTTCTCAATAATTGACATGGGAATTATTGTTTTGACAATACATTTCAAACAAACATATTTATTTCAAAGTTATACACTGAAAATGGAATCCGGTCCCAATTTGTTGTTTGACGCTGCCAGGGTGACCGGGGTAACATCCGGGAGATGGAAAGAGGAGTCGCGAGATTGACGCCGCCTACCTGGCGTTCCCATTGGAAGAGCGAAACTCTTTTTGCCCAACGGCTAATGTCATTCGCTCTCCTCCCTGTCAATCTAGGACATCACAATAGGCTGCCTCCTCTTCTGATTCTTGCATTCCCTCTTAATGGAGCCGCATAACATCGGAACAAAAGCAATTGTTTGCGGCTCGACAAAATTAGGAAGCGTTTTTCTCTGAAGAAACGGAAATGGTTAAAAAGACATCCGTTAGCGTCTACAGCATCTGTGGGTAATTTGTCGGGCTGCCCGTGCCGCTTTGCTAAACCAGCTAGCAACTAAAACAGAATTAAAGCACCTTTTATTGTAAGTTCCTGTCAGATAATAGTTCAGTGTCTGTGGAGGCTGTCTCGTTTACCTTTAGAGACATCTCTCTGGCTTTTGTAGTGTAGTATTTATATTTTTTTTACCTGGAACATCAGCCAGTTCGTGATCCATCTGTCCCTCCCTGCAGATCTGTCCTGATGCTGTCAAGGTAAGATGACAAATAGGTGCACAGAAAGCCTGTTTTGAAAGTGGCTGGAAGAGGATACTTTTTTTATTTGTCGATTTTGGCGAGAAAAAAAAGATAGAAAGCGACTGTTGTGGGTTTAAAAACACTTTTGGGTTGTTTAGACTAATTGTAAGTAAACATTCTGAGAACATCGATACACGTTTAAGACAACACAAGTTACCGAAGTAAAAGTCGTACAGTATGTTTTTGTGTGTGATAGATAGATAAATAGAAATTTCTAAAATGTTGGTTTGTTAAATGAAGTTTATTCTGATCTATTGTTTTTGTTGATATATATGATTAATATGATATATTGCATAACAATATGATGTATTGAATAATGTATGACACATTGAATAATATGATATATGAATAATATGATATATTATTTATATTTTTATTAAATTATTATATGTATAAATCTGTTTTTTTTTTTTTTTTTTTACCACTACTACTATTTACTGTGTTTACTGGTTTTTTATTATACATGTATGTTCTTTTATCTTTAATGTAAACTTTATAAATGCTTTGGCAATACATTTGTAACATTTGTCATGCCAATAAAGCAATTATTGAATTGGATAGATGGATAGTTAGATAGATTGATAGATACAGAAGATGATTCATTGATGAGGCGTAATTTAGTTTAATAGGATGCATGGTTTAATAACTCAGCCAATACAACATGATCTGTAAAAATAAATGCTTATGATTTATTTAATAATATAACATATTAAGTGGTAATTATTATCAATATGTAGTTTGAAGTAAAGTACAGAGTCATCCTAAAATCAAGTCTTTTGTATTTCATTAAATGTTTTTTTTTTGTAAATATGCATGACAATATTTATTGGTATTTAAACTTTTGCTACAGTGAATGGCATTTTGTTCTGATAAGTGTCCTCTGCAAATCTTTACAAATTATGGTATGAATATTTTTTCCTAAAAAATGACAGATTCTAGCATATAGGGAAAAAACATTTAAAGCTGTACACTTAAAATGTACAAAGCATGTTTTTGCACAAATACATTTGTGTGTTAACAGTATGTGAATATATCCAGCTTATAATGGTAAAAACGTATTCGTTTTTATTATATATTATTACACTTCATAAAAACAGTCTGCAGAAACGCTTTGGTTGACATTCTCCCTTTGTACATGTCATCAGAGGTGGAAAGTCCCACCCATTTGTGACAATCTCTCCTCATCAGCATTAGACTTTGTGATGTGTTCACACCAGATGCAGAATGCGTGAATAAATCTCGCTATTTGCGCATAAATAGACATGTGAACATTTTGAGTTTACTCACTTTATTTGCACATCAAATTCACTTCACAATAGACCCAGATTCGCATCATGCACAGGGCCTCTGTCTCGCCCGGTGACTGTAGCTTCGTTGCTAAATGGCTAACAAGGATTTAATTGAGAGAATAGCTGTGTTTATGTGCTTTAGCGAGGCTGAAAAACAGCGTAGATTCGTTCGGCGCTGTGTCCAAGTGTACTAGATCCTTTCAGAGGTGCACACAGCTCTGTGAGGTCATCAACTCCTCCAGAAATTAAACCTGGATGATGGAGACTTTCGGCTGTGCTTTTGACTGAGCTGAGCCCAGTTTGATGAACTATCAGCAAGAGGATTTCCCTTGGGACACCAACAACAAGTGCTACGTCATAATCACACCCCTACAAGAGAAAGCTCCTGATTGGTTAATGCGGTGCAAATTTCCACTAAAGTTCAGATTTTCCAACTCAAGCGACTCGCGTCATTTGCACCGCAGGATGTCTATTTGCAACCTTGCATTGGCTTAACGTGTAAATTACTCGCGCTTGATGCTTCATCCGCGTCTGATGTGAATGCAGCATCAGTCTTATTTTTGAATCTGCCACTATGCTGACACATAGGCATTTGTAGCTCCGCCCTCTTGTGAAAAGAGCATTTCATTTGAATTTAAAGCGACTGTATGGTTCAGTTACTATTGTTTTGATGCTTGAAAACTCCTTTTTTTTATTCCTACATATAAATCTATCTGATAAAGAGATTCTGCTTCTCCACAGCTCAAAGCTCGGTGCATGATGTGTTTCTGCTGTGACGTAGAAGACCTCCACCTTGGGCAGGGTTCATTGTTGTCACTTCCTGAGCCCTGTCCTCCGCAATAATGACTGACAAGAGGAACCCACCGTTTTTCAATGATGACAATGTAGGCGTGCTGCACTACAAGCTGCCCTTCAGCGAGACCATGGAGCTGTTCATTGAGACTCTGACAGGAACATGCTTCCAGCTGCGCGTCGCTCCGTTTGAACAGGTCGTCTCTGTCAAGGCCAAGATTCAGAGATTGGAGGGTATGTGTCCTCTCTTGATTCATTAGACTGCACACAGTATATGCTCTGGTAAAACATTATGCTTTATTAGATTGTGTTGACTTTAACACTGAGGATTTTTTCTGTTCAGTTCATACTTTTAAAGAGAGATTTTAACACTGTTTAAACAACTACAGTTTTAGAGGTTCTAAGCAAAAATAAATGGCAAAATATTCTTATAATTTAACTGTACTGTGTAATAATTTTTTTTTTTTGTTTATTTATGCTTTTGAATTGCATGATAGGACCTTGCCTTGATCTTTCGTTCAACAACTTTCAATCATGATAAGGTCAAAAAAGTCACTTTTTTTAAAAAACATTTTTAATAGTTTAAAGTGAAGCTGCCAGTACATTTTCTGTTATTTTACAGATACTTTCTCTATATATTATTTCTTATGCCTTATGTTATGTCAAACTAATAAGAAGTCACTTTGTTTAACTGTAGAGTTGAATTTTCGACATCAAAAGTCGACAGAGTAGAGATGTAGGTCCCATAATGCATTTCATAACCATAAATATACAGAAAACGCTTGTGAAAACGGTTAATTAACAGATATTTTTTACAGTGTAGTTTACATAATATAGCCATGAAAATAGCCATAGAAGCTGGCATGTCGTTAAACACATACCAACAAACAAATGTTCTGATATACCAAGGCATTAAACTTGTTACATGCATTATATTAAATGTGTTTTAGTTTTGTCATGTTAGCGAGTTGTTGTATTTTTATTGTTAGCAAATGGTCAGACTTTGGTTGAAGATTACCAAACAAACTTTTTTTTTTACTGTACATTTATGGATTAACTTGCATGGGTGAATTGTTCACCTAAAAATAGCAATGTGTGCTAGCAAAATAAACATTGCAAATTTTTATTTCACATCAACTTTAAGTATATTGTGGCATCCTATTGTGTTTTAATTATGTTTTTCTTAGTAAGCATCACATATATGGGAGATCATGTTTAGTTAAGGATCATATGGCAATTTGCGAACACTCTGTGACTTTGTAGGTGATTAAAACTGGATGCATGTAAAATATACACATTCCCTTATACCAGGGTATCTGCAGGGTCTTATAAACTTATAAATGTGTCTTAAATCACAAAAACAGAATTTTAGGTCTTAAAAATCTTACATTTACTGAAATATTGTGTTGTAGGTCTTTTTTAAACAGGTCCTAATTTTCCTTTGTTCATGTATAACTACCCAATCTGGCCAACACCCATCCAATCACCAACAATCTATTTCAATAAAACTTTTTTATTTTTTTTTTATTTAAAAATGTAATTTTTAACTCAGTTTACCATAATGGTGTAATTTTCCTCACAATAGCATTTGTTTAAAAGTTGTTCATGTTTTTACTGCAGAGTGTTGTGCATATATTTAGTTTGTTGTAGTTAAAACATTTAAAACATTTTGTTAATTTTTTAATTTTGAAAAAAGTGTATGTTTACAACTAGATCTTGCTTGGTTTGACACTGTATTTAAAATAATTTGCTAAGAAGTTTCTAAAATATAAATGTTTTTATTATTAAATTATTATTCTATTATTAAATGTATTTAGTTATAATTAGGTTTTTGATAGGGCAAATAAAAATATTTTCCATCTGGGACATTCGTAAAACTCCTTAGTGTTTAACCCTGTATGAGTCTAAAATGTCATTCAGAATGGTCTTAAAATGTCTTTAAAAGTCTTAAATTTAACTTTGTGAAACCTGCAGAAACCCTGTATACATTTACATACATTTTATGACATTAAGATGTTTAACTTAAGGCATTAAACACTTTACAAAAAATCCTAATATACTAACTTTTTAAAACTGTAAAATTAAAAAAATATTTGTACTATTTAAAATGACATTGTTTTATTTTAATAAACTGTATTGTGAAATGTCGTCAAAGTTTTAAGCAGCCACTTTTTTAGCATTCAGTGTCACACGATCGTTCAGAAATCATTATATGAGAATTTAGTGCATTTCACCATTATTGTAGAAAACTATTGAGCTGCTTAATATTTTTAAATAAACTCTTTAAGGAACACAAAAATAAAATCACAAGAATGCAATTTTGTGTAAAATAAGTAAATTTTTTGTTAATTTAACCAGAATTTACTATTAAATCATGTTTGGTGAGTATATCTTTTTTAAAGCGAGTTGTATAATAGAAATATAACAAACATAAGGCTTTATAATTATTATTCTAAACAACCCATTCAGTTCATCTGGAACAATAGTTATCCACTTATTAAGGTACAAGGATACAGAGTTATTTAATATAGTGCATAGTGATTTAATATAATATAATTTAATTGAAACAAATCAAAAGCAGGCAGTGGTTTTATTCACAGTAGTCTAGGTTTGATGTTTTCAGTCAGATTTAAAGAAAGAAATTGAGTCATTTATTAACAGTTGGTACACTCTGTAATTACATTTGTTCAGCAGATCCAGATAAAACGCGTGTTTTTCCAGTTAAACAGATGAGCAACCAAAAAAGAAGATAAGTATATCTCTCCCTCGCTATCAAAGCTGCCATTGTTATTGCTCAGTTGCTAAAATGGCTGCTTCTATAAAGCATCACATGGCATGGTTAAAACTGCTTTATTAGAATAGCAAATGTTAGAATTTTTGAGGGATGGGTGGACAAGGCTTAAAGTCTGCGTGAACTGAAAGCTGCTGAGACATATTTAGGTATGTTAATGTTCTTCCAGCTGAAATGGAATATTGAGTAGGGGGCAGGGCTTTCTTTTTTGCACGTTATTCCTACTAAAGTAAGAGAGGCGTGGTTAAGAGTATTGTGACTGAAGCCATCAAACTGACCACCACACCAAATGCAGAAGCAATACAGACTTTAAATGGAGTTTTTTTTTTTTATGTGATTCTGGCTGAAAATTAGGACTAAGTGTTCTTCATCTGTGGATTTGATTGGCACAATGCTCTTTACTGAAAAAAAAGTAAAAGGGGATGTTGTCAGTCCAAATGTTTGTTGCAAACTCTCTTTAAACATTTCAGTCCCAAGCGCAGATGGTTTTCCTTCCAGAATTCTTTAGACAGCAAGTGTTTGACTCTTCCCTGCAGAAGTTAGCTCGATTAAAGATGAATATGTCCACCCTGTGGATTACAGGTGAAGTCTGGCCTAGTTTTAGTTTTGCCGTGTGCTTCTTTTGTGGCTAATCTTAGATGCACAGATACACTTTGCATCTGAGAGCTGAAGCCACTGCCTATCTCCAGGGATCGAACCAGATACAGAAAGAAGTATGAGATGAGATGGAAATGTTCAAAAACTTAAATACAGAATGGGTTTTCAAACTACTGTTTAAAGTTGACATGGTATGGAAATTGTGATCAGATATTATCAGATATGTAAAACTGTTTCAGTTACAAATATATCTGTGAAATAAGTATCATCTTGAATGTGTTTTAAGTCACCTTTTTGAGGTGTGTTTCAGTGTGTGTTTACTTAACCTTCTTACAGTAAGATTATCCAATCAGAGAAGTGACCAAGTGTACACTGAGTGTGACATCAACATCACCTTCTCATAATGCAGCCTCCACTTCAAATTTGCTCCAGTTTTGGCTAGCCCAGTCACCAGAAATGAACATTATTGAGCATGTCTGGGGTAAGATGAGGGAGGAGGCATTGAAAATAAATCCAAATCTTGATGAACTCAGGGATTCCTGCAAGAACGCTTTATTTGCCATTCCAGATGATTTTATTATTGAGTGATTTGAGTCATTGCAGAGATGTATGGAATTGCAGAGAAGCTCATGGGAATCATACCAATATTCAATCTTTTTCCACTTCACCATGACTTTATATTTCATACTGTACATTGTTTCTGTTAAGTGACAAGTATTTTTTATATATTAATTTGGCAACGTTTTTTAAAAGCACATTATATCTAAATAATTTGATTGTTTTCATTTACCCGCAACAATTCAACCATTAAACAATTCTTAGAGTTGGCTAGATTGTTCTGAACTTACCTAGCTATGTTCGTTCCAGTTAAATATAAATAAATAGGATTATATTTAGAAAAACATTTCTTGTTTGTTATTTTTAATGCTTTGCTTTACATGATTCATATTTCTCACTTCCAAACTTCCATTAAGGGTGCATAGAGAGCATTGATGCTCAGAGAGCAAATGTTTCAGTGCACTCAAAGAACATTAAGTTCTGTGTCAATTAGAGGGAAAGCAGACAATCCTCTCTTATTATCAATGGGTTAGATGCAGGAATCTGAGTGACTTTGACAATGGCCAGATTGCGATGGCAAAGCAACTGTGTTAGAGTTTCTCTGAAACTGTCAGGCTTGTGGGTTATTCCTGGTCAGCAGTGGTGAGAAATTACCATAATTGGTCAGACGAGGTAAAACCCACAAACCAGCAAGTGGGTGTTGTTGGGTACCCAAAGCACATTGATATACATGGGCTACAAAGGCTATTCAGACAGATCCGAGCCAACAGTAGCAAAGTTAAATTTAAACTATTGAAGGAATGAGTCACAACACAGTGCATAACACAAAAGTCTTGTCGTCGATCCCAGTTGTAAGAGCAACAAATAATAACTTGACCTCTAGTTGATCATTTGGAAAAGTGGCAGAAGGTAGATTTTTCCAATGAATAATCTTTTGAACTACATCCCAATCATCACAAATACTGCAGAAGACCTATTGGAATCCGCATGAACCCAAGATTCTCACAGATATTAGTCAAGTTTGGTGAAGGAAAAATCATGGTTTGGGGTTACATTCAGTATGGGGGCTTGCGAGAGATCTGCAGAGTGGATGGCAACATCAACAGCCTGAAGAATCAAGACATTTGTGCTGCCTATTACATTACAAACCACAGGAGAGGTTCAGCAGGATAACGTTCCTTCAGCCTCCACATCAAAGTTCCTGAAAGCAAAGAATTGCTCCAGAATTGGCCAGCCCAGTCACCATTAATGAACATTACTGAGCATGCCTGGGGTAAAATGAAGGAGGAGGCATTGAAGATGAATCCAAAGAATCTTGAACTCTGGGAGTCCTGCAAGAATGCTTTCTTTGCCATTACTTTATTAAAAAGTTATTTTAAGTCATTGCAGAAATGTTTGGATGCTGTCACCCAAGCTCAAGGAAGTCATACTGTCATGGATTGGTCAGGCTCTCACGACCCCCACTCACGAAGATCACCATCACCTGACTTCTAATGAGCACACAGCTGCATCACATTCACGAGCACCAGATAAAAGCACAGCACTCCAGTCGCTCATTGTCCGGGCTCGTCTCGACGAAAGCGGACAACTGAGCGACCACTCAGCGTAGTCATCCTCAGCTAAACAAACGATTTACTTACCTGTTCTCTTTGTATTCCTCCTAGTCTTCCTGGTCCTCCCGAATCGTCCTGTCTTCCAGTCCTTCCAAGTCTGTGTCATCCTCTGTCAGCTGTATCTGGTGTGTGCTGTCCATCCTCGTGTATTCCTGTTACCCAGCCACGGAGGAAAAGACCCCAACATCATTCCTGATCCTCCTGGCTATCCTTCATGTGCTCCTGGTTGTCATTCAATAAACACCCTAACGTTTCCTTACCTCTGTCTCCTGTCCGCTTCATAACAGAAGCCCGGACCCATAACGACGACAACATGAGCACCCTCGATCACTTTCAAGAGCTGGTGGACCAGTTGAAGCGGATTCTACAGCCACCAGCTCCACTTTCCAACGCACCACCAGCACCGAGCACTTCCGCCTCCACAGTTTCTTCTTCGGCCCTTCCTTCCAGTCCCATGGCCCGACCAGCGCCCTACTCAGGCGGAGCGGGGGAGTGCAATGGTTTTCTGTTACAATGTTCCCTCATATTCGAAATGCAACCTTCTCTATATCCCACAGATAAGTCAAAGATCGCCTACATCGTATCACTACTCTCTGGACCTGCACTTAAATGGGCTGAGACGATCTGGAACCAAGCCGGGCCGGTCATGAATTCCATCACTACCTTCACGGAGTATTTCAAAGAGGTGTTTGGACGTTCTGATGGGGAAGTAGCCGCTGGAGAGCAGCTGTATCATCTAAAGCAAGGTACTCTATCTACACAGGAATATGCTCTCCGGTTTCGCACTCTAGCAGCTGCAAGTGGATGGAATGAGAGATCGTTGTTGACCACGTACCGGCTCGGCTTGGAACCCACTCTCCGAATCCAGCTGGCCACATTAGATGATACAATGGGTCTGGAGAGATTCATCCAACATTCTCTCCGATGTTCCGATCGTCTCCGTTCCTATCAACAGGACACCATCACCCCCTCGTCTGCACTCCTCCAATCGCCTGAGTCAACAGCCTCTCCAGAACCAGAACCCATGATAATAGAGTCTGGAAGACTGACATCAGCGGAACGACAGAGGAGGCTGACCCGGGGTCTGTGTCTATACTGCGGTGTCAGTGGACACACCCGTATGGAGTGTCCCCTTCGTCCCATTCGGACTTCAGTGAGTGTATTCAGTACGAATATTGAACAATGTAAACCACTTACTACCACCGTACAAATAACTACTGCCTCTATTTCTCTCCTTGTCACAGCCCTCATCGACTCCGGGTCAGCAGGGAACTTCATCTCCCAATCCCTCTGTCGTCAACTCCACCTCCGTACTGAGGCGTCCTCGCATATATACCAGATACAACCGATAACCCAGTGCACTCGATCTTCGACCCGTATCCATCGACAATGCGAAGACATCCTTCTTCAAGTGGGGCTGTTACATCAAGAGAGGATTCAATTTCTGGTTCTGGAGGGTGCAAATATGGACATCATTCTAGGGCGCCCGTGGCTGGTGAAGCACGATCCCATCATCTCTTGGGGCACAGGAGAGATAAAGAAATGGGGATCTGGATGTACACCTACCTGTTTTCCAAATCTCCCTCTTCAAGGTCGGAACCCCATTTCTTTGTTTGCAACATCGGTCGAGAGCCCTCCTGAGAAGCAGTCTATCCACATTCCTAAGGAGTACAGCTCCTTTCATGATGTCTTCTGCCCCAAGAGAGCTTCCCAGCTACCGCCGCATCGGCCATGGGACTGCGCGATCGACCTAGTTCCAGATGCCCAGTTGCCAAGAGGTAGGATCTACCCGCTCTCGCTTCCAGAGAATCAGGCAATGGAAGATTACATAAGGGAGGCTCTGAGTCAGGGGTACATACGTCACTCAAAATCACCAGCCGCCTCAAGCTTCTTCTTTGTGGCCAAGAAGGACGGAGGGCTGCGTCCATGCATCGACTACAGGGTCCTAAATAACGGTACAGTAAAATACCGATATCCCCTTCCTCTGGTACCAGCCGCTTTGGAACAGCTCCGAGAAGCTAAAGTCTTCACTAAATTGGACCTCCGCAGCGCGTATAATCTGATAAGAATACGTGAGGGGGACCAATGGAAGACAGCATTCGTGACCCCTACTGGCCACTATGAATATGAGGTCATGCCTTACGGTCTGGTCAACGCCCCCTCCGTATTCCAAAACTTCATTCATGAAGTCCTCCGGGAGTTTCTTCACCACTTTGTAATAGTGTACATAGATGACATCCTCATTTACTCCCGGAGTGAGGCCGAACATCGCCAACACGTTGCGGAGGTCCTACACACATTGAGAGAACATCACCTCTACCTCAAAGCGGAGAAATGCTCATTCCACCAGAAGTCGATTCATTTCTTGGGATACATCATTGATCAAACCGGTATACGTATGGATGGGAAGAAAATTGAGGCTGTTCTATCCTGGTCAGAACCCACTTCCATTAAGGAGCTCCAGAGGTTTCTTGGGTTTGCTAACTTTTATAGACGGTTTATCAAGGACTACAGCAGGATTACATCACCTCTCACTAATCTGCTCAAGGGTAAACCCAAAGGACTGGAGTGGACCAAAGAAGCAGCCGCAGCCTTCCGCCTTCTTAAGAAGGAGTTCACAAGGGCCCCACTCCTGACTCATCCTGACCCAAATCTTCCTTTCGTGGTGGAAGTGGACGCATCCACCACCGGCGTCGGGGCAGTATTATCTCAACATCATGATACACCGCCCCGACTGCATCCCTGTGCCTATTTCTCTCGGAAGTTGAGCCCGGCGGAGCAGAATTACAGCATAGGAGACAGGGAGCTGCTAGCAATCAAGCTAGCCTTGGAGGAGTGGCGTCACTGGTTGGAGGGAGCCAAACATCCGTTCCAGGTGATCACAGATCACAAAAACCTCCAATATATCAAAGAGGCCAAGAGACTATGTCCACGTCAAGCCAGATGGTCACTTTTCTTCTCACGTTTTGATTTCTCCATTTCCTATCGTCCAGGACCCAAGAATCTAAGAGCAGACGCTCTCTCTCGTTTACACGAGCATCACGATCATGAAGAACTCCCAACGAAGATTCTTCCCGAACACATCTCCATTTGTCCGATCACCTGGAACGCTCCTCCAGTCGTTGCCACTCCGGAAGCCCCTGCTCCGCCGGGATGCCCTCCTCATCGGCAGTTCATACCACCTGAACACCGGGTAGATCTGATCCACTCCTTACATACCTCGCTAGGCACTGGACATCCAGGGATCAACAATACTCTCTCGCTAGTATCCCAACGATTCTGGTGGCCAAACATGGCAAGGGATGTGAGGCAATATGTTCAGGGCTGTAAGGACTGTGCCCAATCCAAGAGCCCACGTCATCTACCCGCTGGAAAGCTCCATCCCTTGCCGATTCCGAACCGTCCCTGGTCACACCTAGGAGTGGACTTTATCACTGATCTCCCTTCGTCAGAAGGTAATACCTGTATTCTAATCATAGTAGATAGATTCTCAAAGTTTGTCAAACTAATCCCTCTGAAAGGTCTTCCCACAGCCTTTGAAACAGCCGACAATATCTTTAATCAAGTCTTCAGGTCATTTGGTATTCCAGAAGATATTGTGTCGGACAGAGGTCCACAGTTCATCTCACGTCTATGGAAAGCCTTCTTCAAGCTCCTAGGTGTGGCCGTCAGCCTCTCTTCTGGATATCATCCCCAAACCAACGGGCAGACAGAGAGGAAGATTCAGGAGGTGGGACGGTTCCTGAGGACCTTCTGCAGTGGTCACCAGAGCTCCTGGAGCCAGTATTTGGGCTGGGCAGAATATGCCCAAAATTCACTGCGGCAACCCTCCACCGGACTCACGCCATTCCAGTGCGTCCTGGGCTTCCAACCACCGCTCTTTCCCTGGGATGGCGAACCATCTGATGTCCCCGCAGTGGATCACTGGTTCCGGGAGAGCGAGAGAGTCTGGGACGAGGCTCATCAACATCTGCAGAGGGCAGTCCGTCGAAGCAAGGTAACCGCCGATAGAAGAAGGTCTGAAGAACCCAGATACACACCCGGACAAAAGGTGTGGCTATCCACCCGGGACATACGCATGCGACTGCCCTCTCGCAAGTTAAGTCCCCGATTTGTTGGTCCCTTCACCATCGTGGAACAGGTTAACCCCGTCACCTACAAACTACAATTACCCTCTCACTACCGTATTCACCCTACATTCCACGTATCACTCCTGAAACCCTATCACGATCCTGTTCTTCCCTCCACAGAGCCTGACCACGAAGAGGAACCCCCTCCTCCACTGCTCCTAGAAGAAGGAGCCGTCTACGCAGTGAAGGAGATCTTGCGTTCCCGACGTCGTGGTGGCCAGTTGGAGTACCTGGTGGACTGGGAAGGGTACGGCCCCGAAGAAAGGACATGGGTTCCCAGAGCTGATATTCTCGATCCTAGTCTCATGGTGGAGTTTCATGAGAGCCACCCTGAGTTCCCAGCGCCTAGAGGCAGAGGGAGACCACCACGGCGTCGGAGGTGTCGGCCCTCAGGAGCGGGCCCTGGGGAGGGGGGTACTGTCATGGATTGGTCAGGCTCTCCCGACCCCCACTCACGAAGATCACCATCACCTGACTTCTAATGAGCACACAGCTGCATCACATTCACGAGCACCAGATAAAAGCACAGCACTCCAGTCGCTCATTGTCCGGGCTCGTCTCGACGAAAGCGGACAACTGAGCGACCACTCAGCGTAGTCATCCTCAGCTAAACAAACGATTTACTTACCTGTTCTCTTTGTATTCCTCCTAGTCTTCCTGGTCCTCCCGAATCGTCCTGTCTTCCAGTCCTTCCAAGTCTGTGTCATCCTCTGTCAGCTGTATCTGGTGTGTGCTGTCCATCCTCGTGTATTCCTGTTACCCAGCCACGGAGGAAAAGACCCCAACATCATTCCTGATCCTCCTGGCTATCCTTCATGTGCTCCTTGTTGTCATTCAATAAACACCCTAACGTTTCCTTACCTCTGTCTCCTGTCCGCTTCATAACACATACACAATATTAATTATTTTTCTACTGCACCATGACTTTATATTCTATACCGTATACTGTGTTTCTGTTAAGTGACAAGACTTTTGTCTAAGCAAAGTCAAACCTTACTGTCCTAATTAAATAATAAAGAATCAAGGCATGATTGCGTGAAAGCAATAGAAGATCAAGACGTGGCCTCTCCGGACATAAATGAATAATATAAAGCCATCGCATGCTTTATCAATGTTTAATCATCTTGTTTTCACAGCGCCGTACAACATAATTTCACAAGCTCAAACTCTAGTGTGACCACGGCTTTAATTGTTGCAGATCAGGTACAGCCCTTCATGAAACTGGTGTTTCCAGATTGAAGTAGCTTCATTCAGCAAGATAATGCACTTTAATACACGGCACTCCGTGTTCTGAACTGGTTTAAAGAGCATGAGTTCAAGGTATCAGCCTTAATCCAGTTCCACATCCAGCATCTGTGGCGAGTGTTGGACGCAAAAGTTCAGTTCACAGTGCCTCAGGCTTGCATCCTACTGGATTTGAAGGATCTGCTGCTAGAATCTTGGTTCCAGTTATATACCAAAGGACATGTTATGGGTTTTCTAAAGCCCTTGTATTCGTTCCAAGTTACATACTTATGCACTGTTCTATACCATTTTAAATAGTGTTAGTAGTATTTTTTACATCGAAAACATTTAAAAGAATAATCTCTAAACCAACCTCTAAATACCAGAATGATTTACATGTTAACTGATAAAAGTAAATGTGCTTTAATTATGTTGGATTGTGTAAGCAAAATTCTCTCATCAAGATCCTGATGGTAAATGCAGTTGTTTTCATGATGGGTGTTATTTGGTAATTTGTTTCACCAAATCAAGTTTAACAGTAGTTAACTTCTTAATGAACACTGTTTTGCTAAACTAGCTAGCTACGCTTTGTTACGTAGGAAGAGTAATAGATTAAAATCCATTTACTGTCACTCTACAACCTGTTGAACTGATTTCACTTGCATTTTTAAGCATGATATTGTGGTCTAAAGCAATCATGACAAAATAATTTAAAAGCTTAAAATTTCAATATTAAAACTTTCGTTATTACTGAGCAACGGTTATTAATTAATTTGTGACAAGGATACTCATCAGAGTCAGAAACATTTCTTTGCTTGAGGGCAAGGACAAAACCTCAAAAATACCATTCATTCAGTATTTTTAGAAAATGATGGTCTCAATGTGTATTTAATATGATAATAAAAGATTCTCAGTTTATGGTGCATTACCAAGCCACCAACTATAACAAGGTTTTCCCGATGCTGTTTTTTAAAGACTAAATTCAAATCAAATGCTCATGCTACTTTAGAATTTGATGTTGACTTTACAAATATTATAATTGTAATAAAAAATGGTTTATATTGTTCAAATCGTAGAAAAAAGGGGTGCCTTTACAGTTGATGTCAGAAATATTAAACCTTTTGAATTATTAGCCCCCTGTTTATTTTTTTTCCCCAATTTCTGTTTAATGGAGAGAAGATTTTGTTCAACACATTTTTAAACATAATAGTTTTAATAACTCATCTCTAATAACTGATTTATTTTATCTTTGCCATGATGACTGTAAATAATATTTCACTAGATATTTCTCAAGACACTTCTATACAGCTTAAAGTGACATTTAATGGCTTAACTAGGTTAATTAGGTTACCTAGGCAGGTTAGGGTAATTAGGCAAGTTATTGTATAATGATGGTTTGTTCTGTAGACTATCGAGAAAAAAATATAAAGCTTAAAGGGGCTAATAATTTTAACCTTAAAATGTTTTTAAACTGCTTGTATTTTAGCCGAAATAAAAATATGACTTTTTCCAGAAGAACAAATATTATCAGACATACTGTGAAAATTTCCCCACTCTGTTAAAGATCATTTGTTAAATATTTAAAAAAGAAAAAAAAAAAAAATCAAAGGGAGGTTTAATAATTCTGATATCAACTGTATGTGGTTGCCAATGTAAACTGTATATCATCTGGTAGTAATGTTTGCTACTCCGGCAGACCAAAATGTTACTAAAAGCTCATTTATTTGAAGTACCAACTTTATGTTTGTTCAAATGTTTAGCTTTAATTTTCAGGCAAATTATTTTATTTTATTTTATTATTACTATTTTTTTTAACAATTTAATTTTAGGCAAAAACAGGTTTTGTAAAATACATATTTTATATGATATAATAAAATGTAAATTCATTGTTTTAATATTTTTAGAAGCTTACAGGCAAAAAACTTAAAAGAAAAAAACAAAATGAGACCAAGCTTAAAACTGCAATTAAAGTGTTGACGATCATTTGCAATCATTTAATTGAGCATGTCATTTTTATGGCATGTCTATGTCCATAAAAATGGAACTGACAGTTAAGGGCTTTAATCATTGACTGGGAAACTTTAGGAATTTCCATATGGGACAACACTAAATTCATACTCTACATAGTTGAGTCTATAAGTGCATGGTGTATAGTTTGTCATTTGGGATGCATCTCATGGAATAGGCACTGTTGTGTAGCATGTGGTGGACCGACAGCATTCGAGGAAAGTTGTCATGTGTTTTGACTTATCTGTTTATATCAGGGGTGCTCAAACTCGGTCCTGGAGGGCCGGTGTCCTGCATAGTTTAGCTCCAACTTCCTTCAACACACCTGCCTGGAAGTTTCTAGTGTACCTAGAAAGAGCTTGATTAGCTGGCTCAGGTGTGTTTAATTGTGGTTGGAACTAAAATATGCAGAACACCGGCCCTCTAGGGCCAAGTTTGGGCACCCCTGGTTTATATCAAGCTAAAACAGCTATTC
This sequence comes from Danio aesculapii, assembly GCF_903798145.1. Classification (NCBI taxonomy): domain Eukaryota; kingdom Metazoa; phylum Chordata; class Actinopteri; order Cypriniformes; family Danionidae; genus Danio; species Danio aesculapii. The sequence continues at coordinate 39,404,562 of NC_079447.1, read as the reverse complement.
GAACAAGAAGACATCTCAGGACTTGATTTTGTCCATCAGCTATCGATTTAATTGTTATATCAATGTGGTTTGCTGTTGGTCGATCCCATGTGAGTGACAGGTGATACTGCCTCACACCCCTAAACATGATCAGAGATAAGAAGAGATGTTGTTGCAGGCTAGGGATGATTTTTTAATAAAGCTTATGAGGTGCTTCAATTCAAAAACATACATCATTTATAAAATAAAATACTGTAATTATCTCTAAAAAATAATTATTTAATTTCATGCCGACTTTAAGATTGTTTAAGATTACACATATGGTGACTGTGTATAGTGTGACAGGCATGACTAGACAAGGTATATCTGTAAACAATGGGCAGGTTGGTCACACACACATACACTAACCGCTCTGACCACTTCTGGCTGTCGTCACACTCCTCACTCGTCCTGTCTTGAAAACTACTCCTCAAGGGAATGGACACCAGTTTTGTGTTGCATGGGTGCGTTCTGGTGTCTTATTGCACTTTACACCCGATAAAGGCACGTCGATTGGCTTAATCACAGGCACTGAAAAATTTAGATGATAACTAAGCTTAGTTTTATGTAATGTACAAGCATTTTGGCAGTCTGAAGTATTAACAACAATGATAACAAAGGAAAAAGTTGTTATACAGGCATTTTGAACATTATCTATCCTGAACACTGTGGTATTTGCTAGATTTAGAGTTGACATGGTTGTTAGTTTACTTGATGTACACAGGAGGGCAGATATGAGTCATATTTGTTCTGCTGATGGCCTTTTTCCATGAATATTTACTAAATGGATTGAATAGTTTCACTGCATTCATGGTTAAATGTTTCTAGAAGATCAGTGGTTTAGTATCGTTTGTGTTGGTAAGTATTTCTGATAATAGGGAGTAGTGGCATCAAAAAGATTTAAACAGCTGGACCTACTTTAACTTGGTTAGTTTGATTAATATTCATCAGTATAAGATTCCTTATGCTTTAGAAATATATGATAGGTAGAATTATAGATAACCTACAAGGTTCACAGGTTAAATATTATTGTTCCAACTTGTAGGCTGTAGGTAAATAGACAACACACTTTTTTATTCTTCTTGTAATTAGCAAGGATGCATTAAATTGTGACAGCAAAAATGTTTATTTTGTTACAAAAGATGTATATTTATACTACTGCTAACACTAATAATAATAGTAATAATTGTAACAAAATTAAATCAAATAATTCTGGAAAAAAACGTACTGTTTCCACAAAATATTTAATAATAATAATATAAAAATATATAAATATAAAACAGTAATAATATAAAATAATAATAATAAATGTTTCTTGATCAGCAAAGCATCATATTAGAATAATTTCTGAAAGATCATGTGACGCTGAGGTAGGGCTGCACGATATTGGAAAAATCTGACACTGCGATATTTTGTTTTGCTGCGTTTTTTTTAATTTATTTTTTATTTATTTATTTTTTATATTGCAATATAAATAACATTTTACCAGATGCTTTGAATAGCTAAGTTTTCTTTAATTTAGATCGACTAGCATCTGCAAAAATTACTGTTTAATAAATAACATGCAAAAATAAATAAATAAGCAGTGCTTCATGGTTTTCTGGAGAGTCTAACAGTATTCAAGTACAGAAATTGACAATCAAATGTATATTATATTATACAAATAGTTTGTTGCTGTAATAGACCCTTTTCACATTTCTGGGTTTCTCAGTAGCTAGGTAAACTCAGAGCACAGTGAATGGGAGAGTACAACAAATAATTTTTTACAATCTTATTTGCTCAAATAATAAAAGAAAAACTCCAGGATGATGTTATAAAGACTTTCAGAAAAAGGAAAAAATAATTGTGTGAGAGTGATAACCGCAGCCAGAGGATAGAATAACATCAAATTTACTCTCAGCCCCATAGATGCTGCATTAGAAACACCTCACACAAGTCGTAATCAGTTTTTTTGTAATTTAGGCAAAGATGATACATTGCTAAATGCATATAAATGTTCATACAATTTTTAAAAATCAAAATATGTCGGCGCCAATAGCCTAGTGGTTAGTGCGTCAACACATAGCACTGAGGTGCTCACGGTGACCCGAGTTCGTTTCCCAGCTCGAGGTCCTTTGCCGATCCTTCCCTAGCTCTGCTTCCCACACTTTCCTGTCTCTAATCTACACTGTCTTATCAATAAAAGGTGAAACCCCCCCCCCCCCCCCCCCCCCCCCCCAAAAAAAAAAATCCAAATATTAAAAACTTTCAAGTATTTAACATTATGATGACCATTAAATGTGTCATAACAGTCTTGTGAAAAGGGTCCATTGCTTGTGGTTTATTGTAGTTTGTATTGTAAAATACATCGTTACATGCTCCTCTTGTATATGTCCGGTCACTCACAGGCATCCTGGTGTCTCAGCAGCATTTAATTTGGAATAATTTGCATTAATTTCTGTATAATAAATAACAAGCGAAAATAAATATTATTGTACAAATATTTTTACAAAATTATGTTTAATAATATTTAATCTTTTAAACTTAAATAAATCATCTAATCCTGCGATTTGACTATTGCAGTTTCACACATTGGGATATTAATGCTCAAACAATATATTTGAAGGCTGAGGTAATGACTTTATGAACATTCAATAGAAACCAGTTCTTTTAAAAGGCAAAAATACCACATTATTACAGTTTTTATTGTATACTTTTTAATAAATAAATGCAGCCTTGATCCTAATTTAAACACATTAAAAACAATAATCATACCAACCCCAAACTTTTACAATAGGGTCAATTCTGTTAATATCAAAAGAATAAATCATGCAGAAATGGAAGCTCTGTGAGCATGGACTCATCCTAATGTTCTGCTATTTCTAAAGTTGGACATTTCTTTGACGTTTGAAGTAAAGAAAAATCAAATAACAGCGTGAAACATCATCAAAGAGGAAAATGAACGAAGCATTCTTGTGCACAATACTAATTTTGAAGCCACTAATGTGGTTTTGTGGCCACATTTAAATCTCAAATCTTTCCAGTACGTTTACATCAAGACACAAGACAAGTTTTTTTTATTGGTTTACTAATTCATGCACTTGTTTTGCCATCAGTTTTTCATCTCCACCGTGAAATCTTAACTAAAGCGTTCTGCATCATTAAGTTAAAAGGTGTTTGGGCAGTGGACATGTTATCCTTAAAATCTGTGCCTTGTGAAAAAAAAAAATCCAAAACTTGTAATGTCTCAAGGGTGTGTGAAGGTGCTGCTGGATATGGATTTTTACTACTCAACAGCCAGATGTTTTCTCTTTCTTTTTCCTTTCAATGATCGCAGTTCAGAAGCATTCCGCTTGGTCAAGCATTAACTGCAGTCAGATGTTGACCTCATGCACTTGTTACTTTGCTCTTTTGTTTGCTGCTGTAATTGCTTGTGGTTTTATGTTTATTGTAGTTTGTATTATAAAAGATGTCTGTATGTTCTCACCTTGTAAAGACACATGTTTGGTCACTCACAGGCATCCCGGTGTCTCAGCAGCATTTGATTTGGAACGGTATGGAGCTTGAAGATGAGTACTGCTTACATGATTACAGGTAAGATTATAATCTATTTTTTGTTTTTTAATTTTGAATCGAACATGATACAGAAGGTGATTATATATGGAATATTGTGGCATTCTAAAACAGAGATTGAAAGTCAGGGATTTTTCATTTGTGTTGTTTGACATCTTTTGTCTTTTTTTCAGTGTTTTTCCTGCTTGTGAAATGGCAATCGCTTAAAATGATATATCACTCCCCAAAAAATTAAACTTTACTCTAGGGCTGGGCGATATTGCAAATAAAATGATCATGATATCATGTTTCATATCATTCGATATTGATAAATATTGAATATTTTTTGAAAATACATTTAGGAATATATGGATTTTTTTTAACCACTTTATTTTAATTTACCAACATATACTGTAGTTTTATTAGTCAAAAACAAAAAAATATTTAAACATATCAATATTTTTTTTTTCGGCTTAGTCCCTTTATTAATCTGAGGTCACCACAGCGGAATGAACCACCAACTTATCCAACATATGTTTTACGCTGCAGATGACCTTCCAGCTGCAACCCATCTCTGGGGAAACATCCATACACTCTTGCATTCACACCCATACACTAAGGACAATTTAGCCTACCCAATTCAACTGTACCACATGTCTTTGGACTGTGGGGGAAACCGGAGCACCCGGAGGAAACCCACTCGAACACAGAGAGAACATGCAAACTCCACACAGAAACGCCAACTGACCCAGCCGAGGCTCGAAGCAGCGACCTTCTTGCTGTGAGGCGAAAACTCTACCTACTTCACCACTGCGTCGCCCCATATCCGATCTCTTTATTTTTAAATAAATATAAATGTTAAAGAGACTCTTAAACTTTATAAATAAAATGTTACAAAGTGTTTGCAATGGTAAAGGTAGATCAACATCTATAAGGTGTCAATATTAATGATAGTAAACCTCAAACTGTGTTAACGACACTAATTATAATAATCAAATCTGAGCTTTCAATTAAAGGAACCAACCATCAACATACAAATACATATTGAACATTCCAAATTGTGAAGTACAACTATATTACACCATGCTAAAATTTTTTTTTAGATGGGGTGCTAGTGGCTGGGATGCACAAGAAAAGAAACCAAAAAGCCACTCTGGCGACATTCTTACATCGTTTTTTATTTGCAATCTCACTGTTGCTATACGGGACTCATTTTCACATGTGTTGTTATTCTGACCTGAAATAACAAGCGTGAGTGCGTGGATTCCTTCACCATGGCGTCTCTCATAACTAGGCTACCATCAATCATTTTCTCAGAGGATGACAAACGGTCAAACCATTGCTGCAAGACCGAAATTGCGGTGCGTTTGCGACATTCGGAAAAGTTACATTTTTTTAAACTAGGTGTACCTGGAAAATGCGTGCGTCACATGTGCGTCACTTGCACAACATGTGCAAGTCGTGCACCTCCATTGGAAATGACAAACTTACACCATAAGCTTATTGGCACTGCTTTCAAGGCACGCGCTCACCAGCCACAATTTAGTAAATTTATAGCGCTTCTTACCAAAAATTCATACCGAGCGTTTTTTTATCGTTATTGACATTGGTGTTAGGTCAATAAATATCGATTCCGATTTTGTCACTCTGCCCTACTTTACTCACTATTTCATATCCTTCAAGTCGTTTAAAACCCTTATAGTTAGGGCTGCAAGGTTTGTTAAAAAAAAAAATCTATTATGATTTTTTTTTTCTGATCAATATTGCAATTTAAAATGCGATTTACTACTATTTCATAAAAGAGTAACCTGTAGTTTGATGTGGTGGTTTTAACAGAGCCAAAGAAAGACCAAGCATAATCACAAAGTATGCTACACTATGCTACTGTTTACTTAAAACCTCTTAAATATTTTTGTCTTTAAAAAAAAAAAAGTTTGTTTAAAAAACAGTATCTTAAATAAAATATAATTAATTATATGTAAAATCTTCAACTTTTAAGAATTCAAACACACTGTGAACAATTTTACATCAGTAAAACACTGACGTTAACCTACATTAAGGTTAAAACAATGACAGCAAACATTTTTAACATTTAAAGTGCAAACAACTTGAATAATTCTAAAGCCAAAAGGTCAGCAAGAAAACCTTCACGTTTAGATTGTTATATTTTTCACATTGATCAAGGTAATGTGCTTATAAACTGTCAGAAACTACAGTACCTGACAAAAGTCTTGCTGTCGATCCCAATTGTAAGAACAATAAACAATAACTTGACTTCTAGTTGATCATTTGGACATTGGCACAAGGTAGAATTTTTTTATTTATTTATTTATTTTTTTTTTTTCTTCAATGAACCATCTGTTGAACTACATCCCAATCATCACAAATACTGCAGAAGACCTATTGGAACCCACATGGACCCAAGATTCTCACAGAAATCAGTCGAGTTTGGTGAAGGAAAAATCATGGTTTGGGGTTGCATTCAGTATGGGCGCTTGCGAGCGATCTGCAGCGTGGATGGCAACATCAACAGCCTGAGGTATCAAGACATTTGTTCACCCCAAGCAAAGAAGGTCAAGGTACTCCAGGATTGGCAAGCGTAGTTACCTGACATAAACATTATTGAGCATGTCTGGGGTAAGATGAAGGTGGCATGAAGATGAATCCAAAGAATCTTGATGAACACTGGGAGTCCTGCAAGAACACTTTCTTTGCCATTCCAGATGACTTTATTAATGAGTTATTTGAGTCATTGCAGAGGTGAATGGATGCAGTCATCCAAGCTCAGGGGAGTCATACACAATATTCATTCTTTTTCTACTGCTCCATGACTTTATATACTGTACTGTACATTACTTTTGTCTTAGCAAAGTCAGAGTTCTGTCCTAATTAAATAATTAAGAATCAAGGCATGATCATATTTTATTTTGGTGAAATAAGCATAATCTAGAGGCCTTTGTCTTTCATATAAGCCACTTCTGATAACAAATGATCGACTAGAAGTCAAGTTATTATTTGTTGTTCCTAAAGGTTGGATAGGTGACAAGACTTTTGTCAGGTAGTGTACTGTATATGCTTATTACCAAATTTGATAGGGCATTGAAATAATCGTAGCTTTTGCGATGTTGAAAATCTCTCCTTTTCAAATTGCAATTTCAGTTTAGAAACAATTAATCATGCAGACATACTTTATATGCTTCCTTCTTCCATTGAACAAATAAGAGGATGTTTGGAAAAAAGTTGAAAAACTGTAACCACTGACTTCTGTATTAGGAAAAGCTAATACTATGAAAGTCAATGGTTACACGTTTTCAGCTTTTTTCTAAATATCTTTTGTGTTTAACAGAAAGAGAGTCAAACACTCAACAAGTTTTGGAAGGAGTAAAGGGAGAATAAATGACAGAATTTTTTATTTTTGGGTGAACAGTTTTTTTTTAGGTCAAATGCAGTCACCAGGATGTCACTGTTAAAATACTACATTGTTTTGTGTCTGCTCAGAGTTCAAGACAACAGCAGCCTTTGCTTCTGTTCATTATTTACCTTATTATTATTTTATGGGAATGCATTTGAACTTCTGATTCATTTGCCGTTATGGGAAAATCACTAAGAATAACAAACGTCAGTAAACAGTCAAACTACTTGTGCATCAAACATGCGTGTTTATTATAATACATTCAAATTTAAACAGTGTGATAAGAAATTAGCAGTTTGCAAAATCAAACAGCATAAGTTGTTTTGTATGGCTAAAAAACAATCAGTCAATAAAACCAGAATTTGCACCACTCTTACATCAAAAATAGATGGCTAGGTCATAGAAATTTAGCTTTTTAGTCAGGGAAAAGCCAGAGAATTTGATATTTGGCTTAGAGTGAGAAACCTGATTATTGCAAGTATGTTCAATTGCTACGTTTTGCTGAACCTGGCAAGGTCACTGATACATTTCATTTACTCATGCTCATCTCATTCCAAATTCTTTATTACTTTTGTAGAACACAAACTGAGATGTTTTGCTCGAAGGCCAAGTTGTTTTTTTCCCCATAAAGTATATAAAATGTATGTGTGTTACTGCCAGACCATTTTCTTCACCAACATTCTTTTCCATTCACTTGAACCCTTGTGTAAACTTATGGATATTTTTATTTTATTTTGTGGGATCATTTGGTCATGGTAATGCAAACAACATACAATTTAGTTACATTTTCTACATTCAGTTCCTGTTCCTGTCTTTAAATTAAGTGGCAGTTAAGTACATATATATTCACATACTGTACGTTCATTGTTAAGCCTGGTTTATACTCGATGCGTCCGCTAGTTCGCTTGAGTGTGCGTGGTAAATGTGACGTCATCGATGTGTTTGTGGAGGTTCGCATTGGGTGCGCGCGACATGATTTCGGCTTGCAGAGAGCATGTTTTTTTTGAGACTCGAGTGAACAGTTCGCGTGGCGCCACGTTTGAGTTGAGTTCAATATAAAACACTTTGAAGAGATTTTGTCTGAAACAGGTACAACTGTACATACATCTTTATGATCTGGCATCATAGAGATAACCAGATGATCAATAATTCTTGACTAGAAATTGCAACATCCGTGGGAAAGGAGAAACGTTTTTGTTAAAATGTTTGGAAAAACCTGAGGGATAAGTTTGTTAAAACCAATGGAGGCCATGGCAAAAGTGGAGACCCAGGTACACAATTACAGAAATATGTTTTTCCACCATTCATATGTTTTACACTGATGTATATGTTACAATTTTGAATTTAAAGCTATTTAAAAGTTACAAAACTATAATTAGGAAACAAATTATTTCTTTAATAACTGGAAAGCAGTATATGAACCTATATCGGTAGGCCCACCAAATCAGCAGATTTCCACAGATTTTTAGCCCATCATTGAGTCTATTTATTTGCTTGTGTAAATGTGTAAAAATTTATATTTGACTAAGTATGAAAGGGTTCATTTGATTTATTTACAATACAGTTATATTTTCTGTCTTTTAGTTGATATATTTAATGATAGATTTGCTTTGTTTACCAAATAAGTGGATCTAGATGGATTTGCATTGTAAGCATTAAATAAAAGTTAAAAAGCTATTATTTTTTTATTTCATATATTAAGTTTTTAGTTATGATACTCCCAAAATCATTCCACATAAATCTGCAGATTTTTTACAAAATTCTCTGCAGATTCTGTCTGGCCCTAACGGTTTACAATATACTGATGGCCTGTTTTTCTAGGATTTATTGGTGATAATGGTCAGGAATGTTTGACCATTATTGCCCTTTTAGCTTAAGAAGAGGACAGAAACTAGCCAGACAGTAATGTGTGAATTGTGGAGCGGGCTAAATCTAAAAAAAAATCGTCTGTATTTTTTTTTTGCTTTTATTCTTGTAATTAATAAAAAAATCTATATTTGTAGAGCTACCGTTGTCATAAATATTTTAATAAACTTTAATAGGTAAAACTGTCCGAGATATGAACAAAAGCAAGTGAGCAAAGTTTGATTAAAAAAAATCTTAAATGGTTATAAAAATAATTTATAAAAATAATAAGTTTCAAATTATTGAATGATATTAATCATATGATGTAGTTCAGGAAACTTCCTACTTCTCTGTATTCGTGGCGAACACGGCATGCATAAAAACCTTGCCCGTTTCGTAAGGTGCGCGCGTGCGCAGTCAGCTGAGATCCGCGATGCGGCACCAGGCGAAAGTATAAATCCAGCTTTAACAGGCTTCCATTTTGTTGGTCATTTTTAAAACATTATTAAAACACTATTTTTAAAACATGCAATTTTTTTTACATTTTGATACAATGTTCAGGCTGTGGAGCAGATGTTTCCTGTTTTCTGCTTTTCAGCACTGCTGGACAAGTTAATTAAAAGTATGCAATTATATCTATGTAGGTGTGTTTATGGATAATAGTAATTGGTTTCCAAGGTATACACCAAAAAAACTTGCATGTGTGGGCAAAGCTAAATACGTCTTTTGGCACACTTTTCTTACTCGACAATTTGATTGTAGGAAATTCTGCATAGCATTATGGGTTATGTAGTTTTTCTGCATGAGATGTGGATATGACGTTTACAGCTGAAGTCTGAATTATTAGCTCCCCTTAATAATTTTCCCCCAATTTCTGTTTAACAAAAATAATGTTTTTAACACGTTTCTAAACATAATAGTAATAATAACTAATTTCTAATTAGTTTTATTTTTTTTATTTTTTTTGCCATGATGACAGTTCATAATATTTTACTAAATATTTTTCAGTTTTACTAGTATATTAATATTACTAGTATTTAGGTTTAACTTTACTTTTTTTATTGTCCACAAGTGGAAATTTATCTTAGGCTTTACCAAACAACCGCATCAGCGTTCACATCACACAAATCACAGAAAACAGACAAGACAAATACATTCAATATCATCACATAAATCACATCCCAATTAAATTCATTCATACTTAAAACCCTGTATTTAAAAGTCTTATGGCAGTCGGCACAAAGGACATTTGATACAGGTTTTTCTTTTCTTGAGGTTGCCTAAAACATCTTTTTGATGGCGAGAGCTGAAATTTCATTTTAAAGAGATGGGAACAATCATCATTAATAACATGTGCTTTCTGTTTAATTCTCATTAAACACATTTAGTTTTGTTGTCTTTGCTTTACCTACAATTGCACTGGCAATTTTTACTACTCAACATAGTTTTTGCTTTTCCTTAATTGGCAACAGTCCATACTATGCAATCATGTTAAAACTCACAATTTCAACCATATACCATCTCCAAAATATCTTGACTCCCTCCAAATTGTTGTAACCTCCTATTAAAATATAATCTCTGCATTGCTTTTTTAAAAAAATACACTCTACATTTCCAGCAAATGTCAATCCTTTATCGAACCACTCTCTTAAGTCCAATTTAAAGGCTTAACTAGGTTGATTAGGCAAGTTAGGGTGATTAGGCAAATCATTGCATAATGATGGTTTGTTTTGTAGACAATCGAAACATTAGGGGGCTAGTAATATTGACCTTAAATTGTTGTTGTTTTTTTACAATCAATTAACAACCTCAGAACTCAGTCTGTCTAAATAGATTGACCAGCTATTATTAAACATCAGTTTCTGACTGTTATGTTGTGACTAGAACCTGTTAAGGGCAAAACAGTTAAGAAATGTATTATGAAAAGTAATTCCTTTTACTCATGAACTATATTCATTGGCTTCTTAAGCCTTATGGTTGCTTTACATGAGCAACAGTGTAAAATTCAGTCATTCATTTATTAATCTGGGGGTTGCCACAGCGGAATGAACCACCAACTTATCAAGCACTCATTCACACCCATACAGTACAGATAATTTAGCGTACTCAATTCACCAGTAGCGCATGTCGTTGGACAGCGGGGGAAACCGGAGCACCTGGAGAAAACCCACACGAACATGCAAACTCCACACAGAAATGCCAACTAACTCAGCCGAGGCTTGAACCAGCGACCTTCTTGCTGTGAGGCGATCGTGCTACTGCGTCACCATGACGCCCACAGTGTGATATTAAAGTATTTATTCACAGAAAACCTTTGTGTCATGACTTTCAAATCTCGTTTACAGTAGAACAACTTAAATGTGGTTCAAAAAAACGTATCTTTATATGCTCAATGAAAGCGAGAAAACAATATGAAAAGGATTGGATCAACATGAGGGTACACTATGTAAACCATGCATTCTGGGTGAGCTTTTCCTTTAAATGCAGCTGCTTCTCTCTTGAGCATTCTGGCTCAGTCTGGAACTCACAGATGGTGGATTTGTCACAAATTCGCTTCCATTAATGATCCACATGGACGCTTTCTGGGAAGAGAGTGTGTGTGGCTGGATGGCTCGTTGTGCTTCAGATTCAAAGTGAAGCAAATATTTATAAAGGCAGAACTGTATAGACTGTGGCGATTTTGGGTTTATTATGCTATGAGTTTCTTCTCTGCTTGTTTTTTTCAGCATCACAGAGGGCTGCACACTCAAGCTGGTGCTCGCCATGAGAGGAGGACCTGTAAACACTAGACGAGGTGCATTTCCACTGAGATTTTTACTGTTGAATGTGTCATTGTGAACCCCAGGTTCATTTAATGCTGGCTTCATATTTGACACTTTATATTTTACCCAGGGTAGTTATTCCTCCTAATAGTTTCATTGGGTGTATTTGTAAAACCCTGGTTTGCTTTCAGCTTAATAACAACACATTTGAATCTTGTCTGCCAGTTTAAATTCCATCACTGCTCTTTGTGTATTAACTCAGTCACATTCTATCAAACATGATAGATGGCTTTCTAAGGTCACTGCATTATTAACATAATCTGTGCTTTAAGGCAAGTCATTTCACTCGGCAGCCATCTTTGAAACGCCTCTCAGGCAGTATGCTCGGGCATTCTGTCTGAATGGGGAAACATCCAATTCTCTAAAACTGTTTGCCAAGCTTTCGATTACATATTTGGAATCACCAATAAAATTAATAAAATATAAATAATATAAATAAAATAAAACGGTCTCATAAGTTTAGTTTCTAAACGTTCGAATCAAACAAAATCAGCAATTTTTTTTTCAGGTTGCCTTGGCTAATGCGCATCCGATAAGAATGAGATCACGACACCAACCTCCTTTATGGCCGTGTTACACATTATCATCCTCTGGATAATGCTTCGTCAGATCGCGCTGCTGTTCAGAAGTAATTCACAGCTTGGTCTTGATGGCTAATCTCCTCCAGAATTAACAGCAAGTCTTTGTTTACAAGTTTTTTGGGTAGTTTTTTAAGTAGATTCTGTCATGTGATTTTGACATGTGATTGTACTTGACGTTTGTTTCATACAGATTACAAAACCAAAAAACTTTTAGGTGCACTTGGTTCCTTTAAATGCAGAGAGTTCAAGCTTTATTTGGATATATTTCTTATGTCCTTGAAGCAAGTATTCGCTGAGATTACAGTGTGTTTGTTGACCACCAAACTGTCGTAAAAGCACACTCCGTCTATATCAATCGATGATTGGCTCCTGTGCTAGTAGGCAGAGCTTCATTCGCCATATTGACCATTACACTTTTCCCCATTTAAAACTACACGAGTGACATGTCTTGTGTATTCTATAGTCTTTTTCTTCATCCAGAAAAATAGTATCTCCATGGCCTTGTTTGTTCTTCATCCTCTTCAGGAAGTAGAAGGACTATCTTTGCAATTCACTGGAAGACATGACAGATCACTTATTTCATGTTGTGACTTGTTAGTGAATGGATAGCCTGAAATAAAAATTTGCTTAATGGATTATTGGAAATGACTAATTTATTGGGTGGAGTTTATTCAATATTTGTTAATGTAGTTGATTAAAAAATGGATTTAATTGAACTAGAAGACCACAGAGAATTTGTAGATTGATTTAGATTAAAAAACAAAACAAAAAAGATCATTTGTACATTAGGTATTTACAAGAGATATGTTTCATGCTGACCTTAATATAAAAGTCTTAATATAAATAAATTTTAATCTTATTATTTTATAACATTAAATTAATATTATATTTGTAACCTTTATTTTTTTCTAAATGGGTGCCTGGATGTTACAATATTTATTAATTTGTCCTGATAATATATTTTAATGTATTTACATTATTCATTTATAACTTGCTTGGCACAAAAAAAAACTTGAATAGATTTAAATGAATAGAGCTGCAGTAAAAAAGGAAGACAAGAAGCATGATGAATCAAAAATAGAGCAATGCCTATTGAAATTGTTTAATATATATAAATAATTGTAATAACAATAGATATATTTGCCAAAAAGCAGAAAATTGCTCTCTGGAATTAAGTATTGAGTCTATAATTAGACCTATTAGTGATTAATGGAGTTCAGCTCAATCGGTTGTCAATTGATGTGTGTAAATGAAGCCTTTTTTCACAGTTTGAGTCTAATGAATCTTGTAATTGTCATACTAGATTATTAATCTTCTTACTTTTAATACAAAATAAGACTTAAAAATGGTTCTATGTTTGCAAACAAGCAAGAAACCTATTAATCACTTCAACAAGGTTCAATCAAAGACGCTTAAAGGGATAGTTCACACAAAAATAAAAATCTACTGAATATTTACTCGCCCTCAAATGGTTTCAAAAAGATATGTCGAAGAATGTAAGAAACTGGTTACTTCTATAGTATGGATATCTAAGAAAAAAAAGAATATCAGACAGGTTTGTGACAAGTGAAGTTTGAGTAGCTGATTTTTTAGCTTTGGGTAAACTATCTCTTTAAGACAAAAAGCTACACACTACATTAGTAAGACTAAGATTAGTAAGAATGGTTAGCAAACATATAACAAGTAAGAAACATTACTTACTTGCATTTGCTTGCTTAATTTCAATCAGTGACTTCTCAGGCAGTGTGTATCACAGTCAATTCAACATGGTTTCAATCACTCTTTGCATTGTTTTCTCAGATTATGTAACTCTGCACATGAAAGTTTCTGCAACTGTAAACCGCATGAAAATATAATGAGGGTAAACCACTGAGAACGCTTTAGACTGCCTTTTGAAAGTCTTAACCAGAGTTCTGCAATGCATGCTGGCTTTGCTGCAACTTTCTGATCCTTCCTATGTGCCGTTGTGCAATGTTTTTGAGGTCAAGAAAAGAAAAAAAGCACTGTTCATTGTCATTGCAAGCGCACAGTTAGTTAACAGTCTGCTATCGATTAGCGTGACCTGCATCCTGCTTCTTCTGGTTACCTGCAGTGACAGTGACAGATGACTCTGTGCGGGATATCAGCGACTGCCTTGATGCCGGGAGAGAGGAGATGTGGGAAAAATCTCTGCCTAATAAACAGGTCACCTTCCTGGTGTACCGCGAGGGAGACCAGCTCAATTTCTTTCGCGTGGTGGATCGGGGCGATGGGACACTCACACCTGTGTCTGAATCATTGAGGTCAGTTCAAAGAAGAGAAATGACTCGCTAAGAGGAACAACTGCATGCACACTGCACTCTGCTTCCCCTTTTTGTAGATGCAAGCAGATGTTTCAGAGCTACTGCCTTCATGTGTCATGCTGTTTTAGCAGTGAAGATATGCTTCAGCATTTACTGGCAAACTGCAGTTTATTACATGTTTATCAACTCTATATGTATACAATACATAGTTGAAGTCAGAAGTATTAGCCCCCCTGAATTATTTGCCCCTTGGTTTATTTTTTTTCCCCCAATTTCTGTTTAACGGAGAGAAGGTTTTTCAACACATTTCTAAACATAATAGTTTTAATAACTCATTTCTAATAGCTGATTTCTTTTATCTTTGCCATGATGACAGTAAATAATATTTGACTAGATATTTTTCAAGATTAAAGCTTAAAGTGACATTTGAAGGCTTAACTAGGTTAATTAGGTTATCTAGGCAGGTTAGAGTAATTAGGCAAGTTATTGTATAACAATGATTTGTTCTGTAGACTTTCGAAAAAAAAAAATTTGCTTAAAGGGGCTAATAATTTTGACCTTAAAATGGATTATTAAAAAATTAAAAACTGCTTTTATTCTAGCCAAATAAGAACAAATAAGACTTTTTCCAGAAG
This sequence comes from Danio aesculapii, assembly GCF_903798145.1. Classification (NCBI taxonomy): domain Eukaryota; kingdom Metazoa; phylum Chordata; class Actinopteri; order Cypriniformes; family Danionidae; genus Danio; species Danio aesculapii. Next base: position 39,389,436 of record NC_079447.1, on the reverse strand, counting down.
AAAAAATATTATCAGACATACTGTGAAAATTTCCTTGCTCTGTTAAATATCATTTGGCAAATATTTTAAAAAGAAAAAAAAAATCAAAGGGGGGCTAATAATTCTGACTTTAACTGTATATATGCAGAGTTCAGATGCAAACGCCGCTAAATGTTACTTCCGCCAAAAATAAGATAATGACATTGAGCGAATGCTTTAGGCACGTAGTACATTTTCAACAAATATTCCTGCTTTAAATCATTTAAATAGCAGCGTCAGCACATTCAGAACTAACAGTTTGTTGGCAAAAGCCTATAAACGCCACTTGTCTTTGACAGCAAAAGCCCCAAGAACCAATCAGAAGGTGCAAATCGAATCATATGTTTTCAGTGTAGCAACGTGCTGATACGCTGGCTTTTATGAGGAGACTCTTTTATTCCGATTTAGATTTTAAAAGATGGAGTTCGTTGTACTGCATGAGCCAGACGGACTGTCACTGAAAAGCAAATGAAAATGTACCTTAACTCTGTGCATTATAAGAAAAAGAAAACATATTGTACCTACAGTTGGAGGTGTAACATGCATTCATAACTTTTTTTTCTGCAACGACGCTACTTTGAGTCAGATTTTCTTTATATTAAACAGCAACTCCAATTCTTGAAAGACGAAAGTTAAACAAAATGCTTTTCTTTTCACATGGATGCTATGACATGATATAAATAGAACTAGATAAGATGAAAAAGAGATGATCAAGACTTGAGTATGATGAGGATGAATGAATGACAGCTTCTAAAAGTGTTTGACACTTTTTTTGCACAGTAGCCTACTTTGTGTTTTATTTGCTAATGTAAGCGTTTAAAGATAAATGTAATGTATAAATCTATACATTATTTATATAACTTTATACTATATGTCTGATAAGCTTTTAGATAAATGGACATTGCACAGATATTGATGTTTCTCTTTTGCCCTGTTCTACTTGCAGTACACCAAAATATTTGGATTGATTATTTTTATTTGCATTTTGCACATAGCATATGATAGCAAGGGGAATATGTTTTTATTCACTATTTTAATGTTTACATCAGAAATGTTTTATCAGAATGTTTTGCACTGTACATTTTACACTAGCTACATTATTTCAATCTAGCAAGCTTAGTTTACAATGTTTACATTGTTCTATGTACATTAAATCTAAATTCCAAACATCAGAAATGACAACAGAATGTTAGCATTTTATTAATGTCACTTTTAATGTTATTGGTTTAATGCACTTACTTGACAGATTTCATTCATTCATTTTTCTTTGGCTTAGTCCCTGATTTATCAGGGATCGCCACAGTGGTATGAACCACCACTTACCTGACAGATTTATATATTTTTAATTTTAGGTGGTTTGTGTAATGTATTTGGTAAAATAATTTGTAATTGCGTACTTAGTGATTTTCAACTAATTACACTGTCTTGTCTTGGTGGATTTAGAGTTTTTTGCAAAAAAAGCACAAGTGGATTTAGCTGGTTTTGACGCAAAAGAAAATCTACCTTGTTAAAAACCAAAGAATTGTCTAAAGTGACATTTTTGAAAAAAGTTATTTTATTTACCAGCTAATAACATTTTCATTATCTATAAAATGACACTGCTGAACCTAATCAGAGGAGCCTGATAAAAAATGCTGATTTACAAGAAAAGAGGCCTGATGGTTTAGAGGGTGTTGCATCTGAACTCTTCATATATATATATATATATATATATATATATATAGCAAATAGAATTACACAAATGTATTCCCTAAGTTATATCGACAAACCTTAAAATTGAAAATGTATATATTAATATTATTCATAAAAAAAATATAGATATTGTAAAATTTGCAATAGCACACCAAATAGAATTTGCTTCGTTAGCACACCTAATAGCATTACAAAAAAATGACATTGTCAAACCTTGAATTGAATTGAAACACCAAAATTGAATTGAAACACCAATAAACTGATATTGAGTGTGTCTCATTTCAGAGGCTGCATCCTCCAGAGGATGCATTCGAATGGCTCTGCGTCATTGCGTCTCATTTTAAAAAACTTCGAAGGCTCCTTTAAATGCAGCCTTAAAACCCGTCCTTCATTTCCCAGGTAATAAAGGACACAACCGGTGGATACTCAAGCATCCCAAGATTCATTGCGCGCTGATAAGGACGGTACATTTTTAAAAGAAAACTCTGGATTAAATGTATGAATTAAGCTTAATTTTACTTGAATATCTAAACACGTTAAAAAAATAAAGAGTATTAAATGTATTACTACAAATTTACATTTTTATGTGTACATGTATGCATCAAAAGAATTATATTTCCAGCTTCTGTAAACCTTGATTTGACTTAAAATAAGTTTTAAAATCACATTGAAAAAAAAGACATTACAAATTTTATTGCTGCTTATTAACGCCAGCTGTTTAGGTTGCTAGGTGATGAGATCTGTCCTCTGTAGGCAAGATCAACTCTAATTTTTAAAACAAATATAAGCTATTTTGCATAATGAGCATTACTAAATGGAATTCCAAAAATCAACAAAACCAATAAAAAGCAAAGGTTCCTTGCAAAAAACAGACCATTAACATCCCCGATTGTTGAAATTGTTTCTTTAGCAAATCTCAAAATTAAACAGCATTATGATTTTTAGTCTAAGCACTAGAATATCAAAGACTTGAGCAACCCAGAACACCATACCAACTGCATAGATGGAAACACATGGAAAGCTGAGTAACATTATCATTATTTAGTAACTTACTTTTACCCACTGACAGCACTGTAGTAACATTTTACTCAATGTTAAATTCAGGGAATTTTTCTCTCTCTTTTTTTGTTTGTTTTGTTTCATTTTGACACAGAGATGACAAACTCCAGATTCCATGCATGATTTACAGCTTTTGGTGTGTCAGTCAGCTGTCATTATGACGCATACAACCTTTTCATAGGAAAAAAGCCTTGTCAAACATTTTCAGTTGTACACAGAAAATGAAAGTAACAAGAGCTTCCATGTTTTATTTCAAATTATATTTTAATCATACGACAGACATTCAGTGTTATAACCAGATGTTAGTTTTTTTGCTTCATTAACCACAGGCCTTTGTTGAACCCCTTAGAAACCACTGAGCTTTTTCAGCAGATGAGACTTTTTCATAAAGCTCTACTCATGAATCCAAAATGGCATTCATTCAGTCCATTTAAAAGGACAACGAACAGCAAACTCTTATAATCTAAGAGTTTGTCCTAAAGAAATGTTATCTAAAATACACTGTAGTTTAGTACTTTACCGGTTCTCTTATTGGTACTTTTTGTAGTGTTATTATATTTTTTATTTTCTTATGAAAAACAACACTTTATTTTATCATTACGTTTTTAATGAAAAAAAAAAAAAATTAAACAGTAATTGTAAAACAAAAAAAGAAAAATTTTCCTGTAAAAGAATGTACAATGGTCCGAAGGAAAATGGCTTTCAGTTTTTAACCATTACTCTGGAGAAAAATCAACATGTTTTCCTTGTTATATCCTGTGATGTATTTCTGGCAGAAGTCAGGATCTTTCTTGGTTTCTTGTGCTCCCTGGAGTTGAAAATATTCTCTTTGAGTTGCAAAATGCAGTTAAACGAGATAATGTTTAAGATTTTTCATTAACACATTCACATCAATGAGTTAAAACTGCTTTGGGAGTTAACAATGTGAAAATAAGCTGTTTTTATCATTTCTTAATAAGCATAGTTAATTATTATGCTATTCATGGGCTATATTTGTAAATACAGCTGATGTAAAAGCATTTTAAATGTTTAAGATTTATTTAGGCTACTGCAGAAAAAAATACTTGTTTCATTGTAACCGAATGTGTGTGTTTATTAAACTTAATATTATACTAATTTAGAGAGACCGTATGTGATTGACTGCTAGCATAACGAGGTGGATGATGTACCTTTAGCTAGTCAGTCGAAAACTTTTCATTTGTCTTTCTGCAGTCAATGCACTTTTGAAAGATGCTTAGCCAAACTTGTTGCGTTTGTTGCTACGGGCATTGTCTGTGTCCACTTGGGAAATTCTACCTGTTTGGTTCTCTCCGCCACTCTGCAAGCTTAAGAGCTATGTGTGCGCGCTTAGCGCAAGCCTTCGCTGAGTGCGCATGTACAGCCAAGAACCGTGAAGACTTTTTTACTTGGCGCGCTCGCCTGAAACACAAGCATTTCTCATGTGAGATAGCCAACTGTGCAGACGAATATCAAATATCGCAAATTAGAAAAGGTTGGTTAAGTAAGTTATGCAACTGTATGTGATGTTTATTCGGCAAAAATTATCTAGTACCAATAGCAGAACCGTTAACGTCAGAGTTAATTGATACTTCTGTCTTTTATAATCTAGCACTGATAAAGTACAGAGTTTTGGTACCCATCCCTGATCGCTGGATCGAGTCCTAGCTGGGTCAGTTGGCATTTCTATGAGTTTGCCTCCGTGTGCTCCAGTTTCCCCCCACAGTCCAAAGACATGTGCTATAGGTGAATTGAATAAGCTGAATTGTCCGCAGTGTGTGTGTGTGAATGAGAGTGTATGGGTGTTTCCCCAGTGTTGGACTGCAGCTGGAAGGGCATCCGCTGTGTAAAACATGCTGGATAAGTTGGCAGTTCATTCCGCTGTGGCGACCCCTGATTAATAAAGGGACTAAGCCGAAAATGAATGAATGAATGAATGAATGAATGAATGAATGAATGAATGAGTTCTCAGCACTGTTAATTCCACATTTAGCAAATTTCAAATATATAAATGCGAAAAAAAGAAAATGAATAGCACTATTAAACACAAATAAAACAAAGTGTGTGCTTGTTAATAGAATTCCAAACATTTCTTTTTATATACAACATAAAATTAATGTAAAATGTTTTGTAAATCCAATACATTAAAAAACAAAAAACAAAAGTGAAACGATCAGCACTATTAAACACAAATAATCAGAGTTTCTCCTTTCGTGTGCTTTCAGTGGTGCTTCTGTACGAAATGTGCGCCCAGAAGAGGAGGAGGAACAAGAAATCACTTCTTCAGAGCAGCAGACGCTAGAAAACTCCATCACAATGGGCAAAATGAAGCTGCTCAAGGCCAAGATGGAGAACATGAACCTTAACAAAAAGGTAACAGCGCAGGCGGTTGAAAAATACTCTTATCTGTCTTTGCTCCTCCTCCACTGTTTCCAGCCCAGTCATCTTATCCTGAAGCGCACGAACCTTCTTACTGTCAAACACATCTGATTAGATCTGTCAGCCGAGCAGTATGGAAGTGCTCAATTCTCCAGCTGGCCTGAGGGAGTGCCGTCCAGCCCACGCCGAGTCTGATTATCTGGCGCTGTAATAAATAACAGCTCAGCGCATTGGCATATGAAGTTAATTATTCACACTCAACTATGCATTGTTGACAGAAGATGTGTCTTAGTCACAGATACTGTCTAGCTTGTCTGCTTTAGCTTGCGTGTTTATGTGGGCATTGGTACTGTCAACATCTAGAATTGTGTTGAGAGAAAAACCTTCAGAGGTGTAAAATGAAGAGTGGTTTAATTGGTTGTGGTTATAAATAATCTCATATTTTCATTGTTTTACTTTTTAATTATTTTAGAAAATGTTTGCCTTGAAATAGCCGGAGAAGCTGATATGGCAATACATTCAAAACTCTTTCTCGCTTACACAGCAAAATTTTCTGAGAACAGTTTACTTAGAAATTGTATTTGGTCCTGCTCTAAATTGAGTTAAAGTTAATGAGACAATGGAGGGACTAATTAAAAGTTGATTGAGTGCTGATGATAAACACCTGCTTTTAATAACCAGAAACACAGAATAGAAAGACAAAACTACAACTGACTTCAGTCACAGCCTTGGGTGAAATCAACTGAAATAAAACAAAATTTCTCAAAATCTCAGCAAAGAAACATTAAGCAACTTCACAAACAACAGCTTTACTTACAGTATTACTAATTTCTGCCAGACTCTAAAAAATTACATATAGTGTTGTTATTGAGAATGAACTGAATTTCTTTTTATTTTACAACAACAATTAAAAAACGCCACTTTTTGTTTTAAGATGTCACCATTAAGGAGAACAGCAGTTGCTTTACTTGGACTCATTGACTCGATTTCTTATATTAGTTTCTCTTTGCTTGTCAAATAGTGTGTTATGGCAAGTACTGCATAAAGAGAGCATGTGATTAGGATAATTGATTCTGTGGTGACTGGTCAAATCAATAACACTGATTTTGGTATGTTAAGTTAGAATGTTATATCACCAAAGTAATTCTGTGTCTGAGACACTCAAAACACACCGATATAATGAATCCGCATATGCTTCTCAATAATGTTTGAGTTTTTTTTTATTTTTTTATTCTAAACACTGACTACTTTGACATGGACATCAGTAATCAAATTATTTGCTTTAATCTAATTAAGAGAATAATAAGGCGTTTACATGAGTTGCTTTTTAAGTGTTACTTTCATGATCCCATTTTACATGTTATAGCACATAATTCGATTAACTTCATTGCTTCACCGCGCTATCTGCGTGTGTGTATGTGTGTGGACTATCCTGTCGCAAAACGCTGCGAAAAGTCCTACATGACGGTAATAATTCAATTAAGGTGTTTACATGTCTGTAATGCACTTCAATAATGCGACTAAAATCAACATCCTCCACACGTCTTAATTCGATTTTCTTTATCTTCGATTATGACCTTAATCTGATTAAATTAATCAAAAATCGCTGTTTACATGGTTAACTCTTAATCAGAGTATTGTCTTAATCGCATTAAAATCGAATTACTGGTGTCCATGTAAACGTAGTCAACGTTTCAAGTCAAAGAGCCCAAGTAATGAACCACTGTTCTCCATGATGGTGACATCAGGAAAAACAATTATTTTGTTGTTATTTTTTTGTAAAATGTAAATAACTAAAACAGTTAATTCAAAATAATTATCATATGGACATATGTTGGTATGTGACAGAAAATCAAACAGGTAAGTAATAAGTGAAACTGCTGCTGCTGTTTTAAGTCAGTTGTGGTTTAGTGTTTCTCTTCTGTGTTTCTACTTATTTGCAGCAGGTGCTCATCATCAGCGCTCAGTTATCACATAATTAATCCTTATTGTCTCATTAACTTTAGCTCTATACTTCAATTTAGAGAGGGACCAAATACACTCTGAACTGAGTAAATTTTACTCATATTTGTTTTGTTTTTAAAATAAGGAGTGATTGTAAGAACGTGTCTGGTGCAAATGTGCAAAACTGGTGCAAGTGTCGCTTAAAGTGTCTGAGAGATGAGAGTGTGTTTTTACTATAGGTGGTTTATCCAGCCCGTTCACCTGTGTGAGGTACATTCAGTTATTATGGTGGTGAGATTGGGGAGTGAAGAGGGGGTCCAGGTTTTGTTTACAGGGGTCATACACTTTATATGATTATATTTTAAATTTGGTCATAACCTTTATTTCTGGGGGCATATTACAGAAAGGTCCTAACTTTAAAATCTTAAGATCCTATCTGTTTGGTAGCCATGGTGGTTTTAGTTAGGATTACAGTTAGGAGAAACAGCATTTCCTAAGATCGTTGTCTTAACTCATCTACAGATAGAACGCTTGTATAACAGAAACAATCTAGCTTTACAAAAAAATCCTAAAGCTCTCTTAACTTTAGGGCAACCTGACAGCTGTCCTAACTTACAGTAGCTAACAGAAAACAAGAACTGCTTATAATTGCGCTGTTCAACAATGGCACTACATTTATCGATGACTGAAAAAGAAATAAAGATGTTTAATGGAAGAAAGATGCTTGGAGGACCTTGATGTTGACAAAACACTGACTGCAGTGTAGCATGATATTACTGTTAGTACAGGAACTGCAACCAGCATTACAGAGACCAACATGGAGGATTACTGGTTATAGTGTATGTGACTAATCTCTTTTTTGAGTTTCAAAGCGATGTAGCTTCTATTGCAAAAAATGTCAACCTGCTTTTGTCTAAAAGCTTACCGGTTTTGTTTAGGATAACTCAGCTCACACAGTGTTGGTTACATGGTAACAGAACTGAGACTGGATTGTCGAACTTGATTATGCAATTTAAGATACCCTATCTAGACATAAGGTACAATTTGGCAAGATAGAACACTCCTTAATTAGTTTTAAGATTAGCTTATGTAATATAAATTTACAAAAACTTCTAATTGAGCATATCCTATGTTAAAAGTCCCAAGAATTTTTTTTATTTTTTTTTTTAGATGTCAGTTTCAGTCTGTTGGTTTTAAGGATATCTACTGTATTAGCTCCAAAACACTGACAAAATTCGCATTAGGAAATATAAAACTGATATAAACAAATAAAGCTTGCAGTTTGTCACCTAAGTGGATCAATGATTTTTTTTTCATGTCACCTCATACTTTGAAGTTTTCAAAGTATGAGGTGAAATGTAATATTAAGGGGAAATTTCGGGGTATGCACTAATAATAAAACTTCAGCCAATAAATATAATGCTGGAACACAATGCATGAGATGAAGTTTTTCATCAAGTCTTCAAGACCAGTCAAATGCTCTCTAGTATCTGACATGCCCCACCTCCTTCAAGGCGCTTCTCATTTGTTGCACTTGATCTCAACCACTCTCACTGGCAGAGCTGTGATAAGAACAAAAACTATTGGCTGTTTTTAAAAGGGGAGGAGCCCTCCCACCCTCATGATTTTTCAGTTGATATCACGCCAAAAATCGAATAAAAATGCACATTTTAAAGCACTTCATGGGACCTTTAGACCAGATACTTTCAGCAATATGCCCCTGATCACAAAGGAATGCTCATTATATCTTCTGTTTACTTACCTTAATGGACAAACATGTTTTTTTTCTTCTGTTTCTCTGTCAGCCCAAAAAGTCTGCTAAATTAAAAGTCCGACCTCCAGTGGGTCCGCGACCTTGCAGCGGTTCCCACGGCTCTGCCCGACACCATCGAATGTTCCGTGTCCTTCCTCAAATAGGCCACGCCTCTTCAACTCATCTACCTCCAATCAGTGATCAGCAGCAACCTGTTGTGTCCTTCCCCACAACTGGCTCTTCCCACCAACCCTTCACATCTCTCTCCAGTCCCGCTTCCTCAGGCTGCGCTCATCCGTCCTCTGCAGCCTCTGGCATATACATGCTGCAGGCTGAGGAACCATGGGATAATCCGGTGCCCAGGAAGATTAGACTCCCTCCTAAAGTATCGCGGCTGGATATGAGAGGGCCTAAAGTCATGCGAGACTGCGTGTACCCACCTCTATCTCTTCTGTCCAGTCCTGGAGTTCAGGATGAAGTTGATATCCAGAGCGACCGCCTAACGCTAACTGAGAACACCTCTGTTATGGAGTCGCCCAAAGCTGTGCCCTTCAATCTTCCCGAACCCCTGAGTTTGGATGTATCTGCTCAGCGAGAGCGAAGTCTGAACTCTTTAACGATGCCTGAAGCCAACGCCGCAGCTCCTCTTCTTTCCCAAGCTGTCAACTCCAATTGGAGACTACCGTCCCAACATGACCTGACCCTCACCACTGAGCCCTTCACACCTCCGCGTCATTTTGAGTTCACCGGTTCCTCCGTTCATCCCAGTCCATCTCATGCTCTCCTCAGAACCAGCCCATCTCTCCCCGTCAGTTCTCCTTCACAATCCACAATCAAAGTTGACAAGCACTCAGAGGTGATTTCCAGAAACGAAGCCCGAGACATTACTAACTTGGCCAATAAAGCCACTAAAGAGCCATTGGGATCAGTGAGCAACACAGAACTTCTGGCTTCCCTTGCGGGCAGTGGTGGTCAGGAGGCCTTGACCGGTCCTTACGCTTTGGGAAGGTTATGTGCTACCGCCGCCCCCCTTCCAAACAACATCCATCTGTTGCAGGAGGACCTGCTGAGGAGGATCTCCCCCCTACAGCGCACAGCTGGTTTCACAGTGAGTTGGTAACCTTGACTTCTGCTTCTGATTTTACTGATCTCACCTCTTATTTGGCTTCTCAAACCTGATGTTTATTTGATCTCAGCAGGATATGGGGTATTTGCTATAACTCATGACATGCAAAAACATGTTGTGCAAATTAGTGATACTAGAGGTTGAAAAGATGCTTGCTGAACATTATACCCTGTATTTAAGACAAATTAAAAACGCGATGGACTTGTTTGAGCTGATGGGAAATTGCTGTTAACCTCAGAAATGCTTCAAAATATAAAAAGTCATGTTAAGATTGGTATTGGAAATTGTGAAATTTCTCTGATACCTGAAAATTGTATATTATACCGACCTTTTTTAGCCAGTAAACAGTAAACACAGTTAAAATACTATGTCAAAATAAATGTGTTATTTGGCTGTATATTCCACTTATAATAATGTAAATCATTTGTTATTGGAAAATATTTAATCTAAAATTATTTTATTGAAATGTTCATTTCAGTTGTTTTATTTGATGAGTTAAATATAAATGTTTTTTCTCCCATTTTACAGTTAATGTTAATTTGACCAATGTGAATCGTATAGGTTTAGTCTTGATGCTGCGTTCTCACCAGATGCGAAAGAAGCATCAAGCACAAGTGATTTACATGTTAAGTCAATGCAAAGGCGCAAATAGACATCTTACGGCGTGAATGATGCAATTCAAGCAAATGAAACGGCACGAGTTGATCGCTTTGCACGATTGACACGCTTAACGTGCGTATTGCGTATTTTGCGCAAAGCACTCGAGTTCGAAAAATCTGAACTTCAGTGGACATTCGCGCTGCGGTAACCAATCAGGAGCTTGCTCTTGTGGGGGCCTAATTATGAAGTAGCGCCTTTTGTTGGTGTCACGGGGGAAAATCCTCCTGCCGACACCAACAACAGTTCATCAAACTGGGCTCGGCTCATTCAGAAGCACCGCTGAATGCTTCCATCATCTAGGTTAAGTTTCTGGAGGAGTTTATGAGCTCACAGAGCTGGGTGCACCTCTGAAAGGATCTAGTGGACTCAGACACGGCTCCAAATGAATCAAGGCTGTTTTACAGCCCTCATAAATAACTTAATAGCGTAATTTATCCACGCTTGCCGCGTCTGGTGTGAACAGCATTAGGTTTTCATCATAACTTAACCACTGTGCACTAAATTAAACTGCTCTAAAAATGCATCAGATCAATTTTTTTTTTCAATTTTTTTGCATAAATCTGTGAATCAACCTTAGTCCTGATCAAAACTACTAAATTGTTTTTCAAAATAACAGGATTTTAACTCTTTAATTGCCAAATTCTTAAATGATGTCACTTATTTGATGAAAAAAACATTCAAAGTGATGTATTTTCAATACGTCCAGTAGTTGTAGACTGGATTTTTTTAACCTTTTATCACAGTTTTGGACATGTGAAAGATTAGTAACAACATTGGCTTTGATGGATTGTTAGATTGTTAGATAATTTTTTCTCCCTAATTTACTGTTGGTGGCTGTTTTTGCCCCATTGATACATACACAGTCTTTGTTTTTATTATGTGTTTGTTTTAGTCTTTTGTTTTTAGTCCCCATGTAGTTCTGAGACCTGATATTCATATTTTGATTATTCTCAGACACATCAAGGTAAGTGCGCAAAGGTCACTCTCACACACATACACACACTTTAATTAGCTGTTTTACTCCATAAAAAAATCCAGAAACTCAGCTTTTTTTGCACATCTAAAGGGTTAATGGTGCTAACTGATGATCAACAGTAAAAATTCGTCAAGGTATCAATGTTGTTTCACATGTCCAAGACTTTGATTAAAGGTAAAAAAAATCCAGTCCACTATTACTTTTCATATTGAAAATATGTCATTTTGTGTGGTTTTTTTTCACCAAAACAGTGAAATCATTTATGAATTTGGGAATTAAAGAGTTAAATTCCTGTAATTTTCCAAGCTATTTAGTAGTTTTGATCAGTACTGAGGTTGATCAATAGATTAATGCAAAAAAATTTGAAAAAATGTATCTGATGCATTTTTACAGCAGTTTAATTCAGTACGTGTTTTCATCCCAAACATAACAAAAGAGTAGTAAATTTGTGTTGAGTTTTTAAGCATTTTCCGAAAAATATGAGTCAAAATAAGATTTGTCACCAAAAATCAATTTGCTAGCTGAAACACAGAGAAAGCAATGACCAGATTAAGACACAAAATCACCCCAGAGTGGATGAAAACATCCGCAACGGTACAGAACAGTACGTTCATGTAAAGGTTTTGGTCATATTGCTCACTTAAATAATAATAATCCTGCAATAATACATTTCAATAAGTTTTTTACATTTAAAGAATATTTTAATTATAGTTATTATTAATATTATTGTGTAATATTATTGTTTTTCTTGATCTACTTGGTTATAATTGACTTGATTAATTTTAATAGTTAATTTAGTTTATGTAAAATTTGCAACACTAATATTAAACATACTATATATAAATAGCTTTATTTGATTGGTAAAATTTATATTAATGTCATAATTAATTTATTTTAACTCTGTATGACTTGTGAATGTCATCTTGCAAATTAGTGCTACAAGTAGAGCGCATATCCTGTCAAGAATAGACGCTCGCTGCATATTATGCAGCATGCAAAACAGATCACAAGGCCGATTCATTAGCCATGGCATTTCAGCTAATGAGAATAGTTCTGTGGATCTTGTGAACACTTTATCACACGAAACCTTGTCATTGCAGGCATCAAGCTCATCAAGTGGCCTCTCCAGTTCAATAAAGAGATTAGGTGAGTGGCTTGACATAAACGCCTCTGTTCATGTGAAATCAAGCATTCAAAATGCCGTCCTGCGGCAGAAACTTTTGTTTTTAAGAATATTATCATTCGTGGCGAGTCTTGGCCCTTTTTCACACCTTTTTACATTTTTACGCCTGCGCTCCCCAGGCCTGTGAAACCCATCTGTAAATCCACAGGCCACTGGTTTAATGTCATGCTGCACATGTCACTTGTGAAACTTTTGAGTGCCTGCAGCCTACAGCATTACTAATGGCCAACTGGTTTTCTTCAGTAGAACATTGAAAAGAGTTTTAGCTGAAATCATGATCTTTTTTGGATTTGTAAAGTGTAAGTCAGTGCTTAACGGAACTTTAAGAGTTAAAAATAAAAATGAAACATATGCAGTGTCATTTCATTTGTGAGTTTGTCATTATGTGACAGGAAGCTCACAGTTTAGACTGTTATGATGTTACTTCTTGATGCAAATTAATGAAAAGGATAGCGAAAGCTGTCTGAAAAAAAACAAATATTGACAATTTTATATTAAAATGATCATTGACTAGTTTTTACTTTAAAATATTTTGGGTCACACTTTATGATGAGGTTTCATTAGTCAATTTTTGTTAATGTATGTACTAACATGAACTAAGTATGAACAATACTTGTACAACATTTATTGATCATGCTTCAACATTTACTAATGCCTTATTAACATCCAAATTCATGCTTGCTGGCATTCGTTAATGCACCGTAAATTAACATGAACTAACAATGAGCAACTGTATTTTCATTAACTAACTTTTACTAACATGAACAAATACTGTAATAAATGTAATGTTCATTGTTTGTTTATGTTAGAAAACGCATTAACATTAACTAATACAACCTTATTGTAAAGTGATACCATAATTTATCAAGAAATGTCAAAGCGACGGTTTCTCTGATTGGAAAAAACTCCATCATTAATACAATTTCGGATCAATTATGTAAATGTTTGTCGGCAGTGTGTTGAAGTGTAGCGAAACTGCATTTCTGGCATTCTGGCTTTGAATCCTGGTTCGTTGACCCTTCCTGGGGGCTGTTCCATAAACCAAGCTTTGAGGGTTTTTGACTTTAACCTATGCTTTTCTTAACCGGTTTTATGAAACATCCCCCTGATCTATTCCACTCTTTCTATATACTATTCTATCTACTAATTTTGCAGATTTATGGTTCTGAAAGTACTCGCTTTCACACGCTGCTGAAAGAGTTCCACACCGATAACAATTTTTTATGCAGTTTATGTCCTAACAACAGATAACACGACTTTGAAACATGCGATAAAAGGTATCTTTGTTAAAAGGAGTTTTTGACAACAGCATATACTACTATGACAATGATAAATTCAGGTACAGATTATGTGCTTAATACAGTGTTAAATTCATCCAATGTGAGTTTAAATACCATTTTATGTAATATTTATTGCCATACTAATGAAAACAGCAGCATTAAATAATCTGAAAATGAACTGTAGCTCAGTGCAAACCAACAACATCAGTCACTCAGTAGCCTATTAATAAAGTTAATAGGCTAAAAGTTGAGCTTTAATATATATTAATTAGGTTAAAAGCCTTTATCATTTAATTTTGAGTCCAGTGGCTGGTGTTTAATTGTTTCTGTCATGCCGCGTTTGGTGCAGACAGACAAATTGCTTATCACTGGAATCGGGGTGCGTTGTGTGTTGTTAGGACACAGTGCATGACATCGTTGCCCATGCCATGACTAAGAACAGATGGGCTGAAATTGACCAGACCACTGGCCAGTCACCGGGTAAAGTCTAGGTTGGATTAGGCATGGGATGATAACTTTTTTCAAGATATACTGCGGTTTGGAAAAGTCAAGGTTTTAAAACTCCCAACATTTTCTGCAATACCGTTCCTAAGGTATGTGTAAGATTTTTTATTTACATTTTTTTGTTTTAAGGACAACAGTATCTCCAGCAAAAAAAAAATATCAAATGCCATTTTAAATTGTAAAGAAATCTGTGTTTTTGAAACAAATGAAGACAGCAGAAGTCAATGCTTTTTTTGATTTATTTAACCTGACATGTTTACTGCTCCAAAATATAAATATATTGTGTTCAAAGGGGGAAAAAGTTTTAGTTTTTTACCTAGACAGTTAAAAAGGCCTAGATCGGATATGCGGCCGGCCGGAAGTGTGATATGCACATCAATATAGCATCATTTTTTATGACACTGTATAACAATGATTAATATTTTTACAGTACTGTGATGGTTGGGTTTAGGGTTTGGGTGGGGGTAGGTGTTAAAAATACAATTTATTGGGTAATTTAATAGAAAGCATAAAGAATACTCTGTACAACTACTGTTTTTATGTTACTGTGATGATTGGGGTGGGGGTAGACATTAATAAAATACAATAAATGGGAAATTTAATAAATAATACAAAAAAATCTTGTTAACTTTCAGCCATATCCGATCTAGCAACAACCCAGTCACCGGGCAGTGACTGGGCAGTCGCAGGTCATGAGAAAAAATTGAAAAAATTGTCTAGTTGATTGCCACATCTCTAATTTACACATATAGAGAGTGTTATCCCTCGACATGTAGATTTATTTGCTATACTACAGAGCCCTATAGTATTTTATAGTTTTCTAGGTGCCAACAAATGTGCTTATATTGGAATGATTTACAAGAAAACTCAAGAAAAGACATAAAGTAGTTCACCAAAATAACACGAAAGATAACATTAACATAACACATGACAATAAGTTTACATGACAATTCGCACCATTTACTACTGGCTTATAACCTGCCTATTAAGAAATTAACTATTTATTAGCACTTATAAAGTACAATCTTTTTCTACATCCCTAATCCTACTTAATACTTAAATACTGCTTTACTAACTATTGATATGCAGCAAATTAGTAGTTTATTGAGTTCAAAGTCTTAGTTAATGGTATGTTGATAACATTAAAATAAATTGTGACAAAGATATTTTGAATAGTGTTGGATATTGGAAGCCATTGACATCCATTGTAGGAAAAAAACTGAAGAAAGTCAGTGGCTAAAATGAGTTTTTGTCCTAACCATCTGCATCGGCAAAGCGAGAAATTTATATTTTAGAAATGCTTTCTATTTCCGCAATGTTGCAGCAGAACAACAGCATATACTACTATGACAATCATCATCTCAGGTACAGATTATGTGCTTTATACAGTGCTAAATGCTACCAATATGAGTTTAAATACCATTTTTCGTGACATTTATAGTCAGTGGCTAGCAGTTTCCAACATTTTTCAAAATATTTTCAACAAGAAAAAGAAACTCAAACAGGTTTGGAACAAGTGGAGAGAGTGTTTGGGTGAACTATCCCTTTAAACTTTGTGTCTCTTCTTTATTTATCAAATACAGCAATGAAAGTCTGGTCTCCAGTAGGCCAGGACTGCAGTGCTGATTTTACCGGAGGTGTTACATGTGAAATGGACTGTCAGGCTCTTAAATATTCAGTGTCGTGCAGAGAATAACTACTGTCTGAAACCAAGAAATGGGCAATGAACAGCACAGGCCTGTCGCACAGATAAATATTCAGACTGTCACATGTTTACAAAAGCAGTCATTTGAAACAACACACAAAAAGCAGCTCAGGTGTTTGATGCTAAGAGAAACTGTGTGCTCGATTTGTGCTCTTCAGAGTCTGGATGATGCTTGTGCAACAGGTGGTCCTCCTGATACATTTGGGAAATTTTCCCTGACATTTCACCACGTCTGAACGTTCTGTCACATTTCAGATTGTTACTGGCTTGAAAATGCGGCAGTGATGGCAAATAATAGAATAGACAGACCAGCAAGTACATGACTGGAAAACCAATCTCATGCCCCATTGCGTGCCGCTTTTTTTTTCTCTCACTATCTGTGGCTTTCCATTGGTCTTCATTATTGTGAGATGTGTAGAGATAAACTGATTTTTTAAAATAGTACATGGGTATTTTTCCACATATTTTATAGGTGTTGTAATTATCTCTCTTGTGTTCCTGTGATTTGTTGTGTTTTGTGTAAATGTTGGTTTAGGGACTCAGACGCATCACTTGCCCCCTGTGAAGGTTTCCTCTGGAGCGAAGAAGAAGAGCTCAAAGCACTGCTTCCTGTGTGGAAAGAAGACTGGATTAGCTACCAGTTATGAATGCAGGTACACTATGGGCTCTTAATGCAGCACTTAAACCTAAAAACATTTTGCCACACCGATCAATTTCTGACCATCAAAGTATATGTGTTAAATTTGTTAAAAACAAGCAGAACAAATTGAAGAAATGCATATAATTCAATATTTATTTATTTATCGTTAATAATAATACTACGTAGTTAAATTGTAAAAATAAAATTAATGCTATTTGAACTAACAATTCATATTAAAAAGCATACTGCTTCATAATTATAATTTTTATAGTGATTTATATATTTATTTATTTATTTATTGACTCTTGATAATAATTATACATAGTTAAATAGTAAAAACAAAAACCAATAAACTGCATAATATTTTAACTAACAATTCATAATAAAAAGCATGCTTAATAATAATAATAATAATAAAATAATAATAAAATAATTGTTAGTAGTCAGGGCTTGACATTAACACCCGCCAAATGCAGATAGATTTCCGCTATGGCGGGTAAGACAGCCGCTCCCATTAGCCACTTTGGCTAGTTGAAAATAATTTTTAATTTGTAGTTTTCTTAAAAGCAGGGTTCGACAATAAAGATGGCCCAATATGCATGCAGATGTGATCTCAGAATCAAGAAGCAGCATGACTGACTAAACTAATTGTGTTCGCGCGAGCAAAAGAAAGCAGATGAATACAGAATGAGAGGATGATCACTCGCATGCACAGGTAATGTGATGCGTGTGACTGTTAAGAAGCGTGCGCGCTCCTGTTTACTTGCGGAAAGCAACCGTGCTTAGAGAAAACGCAACTGATGAGATCTCTGAAATAAACTGGACAAAAAGCGATGGTTGTGCACCCACAGTCCTGCTTATAAAATATATATATATATATATATATATATATATATATATATATATATATATATATCCTTTTGTAAGCAGCAGCCGTCACTGCTTTCATTTTAATTAGTCTATAAACAAATTATTAACAGGCCTAACAATAACCGTGTGCGCATGATCATCCTTTCATTATCACACACGGTATGTTTTTTTGCCAGCTTTTCTTTGCTTACAGGTGTTTTTGTTAATGATGTTTAATTATCATTTTTTTACAGTAACAATATTTATGTGTAGTTAACTGCTTATCTGGGACATTTGGCCAGGACAGACTGCTGTGCATATTTTAGATATAGCCTACATGACAATAATTCTTTTAAATGTCTTTTTTTTTTTTTTAAAGAAAAGTTTTGTTGAATTAAAAAGTGCATGGATACAGCTATATTTTACTTGTTTTGACACATTATTTAAAATTTGTGTCTAAGAAATAACGTGTGGTCAGAGATAAATTTGGTAAATCCTTAATTTTAAGCTCTGAGAAGTCATGTGAAATAAAAACTAATTGCAATGCGACAACCCATTTGCTCGTGCTCATTGAGCAAGCTCACACAAAAAAAGTGAATACAAACACACACAAAAAGTGAAATGAATGAGGCATGTGGACATTACACAAAATCAAGTAATTTTATCATGCCCATGTCAAATATGTATATACAGTTGAAGTCAGAATTATTAGCCGCCCTGAATTATTAGCCAAACATCTGTTTGTTAAACATCTTTTCATAAATATTTTTAAAAAATCTATCAGATTTAATTGACATATATAATATATATACACACACACACACACACACACACACTTTTATATATATATATATATATATGTATGTATATATATATATATAAAAAAACATATATATATAAAATATATATATATATATTTACACACACACATATACAGTATATATATATATATATATATATATATACTGTGTATATATATATACTGTGTATATATATATATATACTGTGTGTATATATATATATATATATATATATATATATATACTGTATATGTGTGTGTGTGTGTGTGTGTATATATATATATATATTTTTTATATATATGTTTTTTTTATATATATATATATACATATATATATATATATATATATATATATATATATATATATATATATATATATATATATATATATATATATATATATATAAAAACATATATATATAAAATATATATATATATATATATAAAATATATATATATATACACACACACACACATATACAGTATATATATATATATATATGTGTATATGTGTGTGTGTGTGTATATATATATATATATATATATATATATATATATATATATATATATATATATATATATGTACATTTAACAACAACAACAATAAAAATAATATTATTACAACTATTACATTAAATATACATTTAATTTCTACAGTCGCAAAACTAATATTTATGCTTTTTCCCCTTTCCATTTTAAATGTTAAAACATAGAGGTTTTATTTTGGTCAAATACACAAAGAAGCTTCTCCTTTGGTAACTGAAAAAATGAAAACATTTTATAACTTAGGAGGAGTGGCTGATTTGTTGCTAAAGTGAAACACCAGTTATGTGAAAAGAGCACTGTGCTGTGTTGCACATCAGATTGACATCATTACAGTGCAGTCTTTGCAATCTGATAATCATTCTAAGCTGTGTTGCATTCTCAGGTTAGAATTAATAAAGAAATGTTTACGAAGGTGGCGACTCGGTTTAATTTTCTCAGTTCACTTATTCTTGAGTATGAGTTTTTTGTAACACTTCAAAACAGAGGAACTTAATATACATCAGTAATCTTAAAAGGAAGTGTGCACTTTATTTAGTCTAAGTGCACGGGCCATTACCACACAGAGCTATTTCTGTTCATGTCATGTTTGTTATCTGTATGACTTCCTTCAGTGTCTCTGTGCCTGTAGTCATGAAGCTTTAATCCAGGCAAACAACTGTATCATGCATTTTTTTTCAAAACCGGTGAACTGAGTGATACATTTTGTGTGTGTGTGGTCACGTGATGTGCGTTTTCAGTGGTGTCGTTTGGACAGAGAGCTGTTACGAAACGCTAGGTGAAACGCCAGTGTGTACGTGGATTGTTTTTAAAACTAAAACGTATTAGTGTAAACGGGGCCTAAACTGTAGGTGTGTTGAAAGGTCTCGTGCATACAGAACAAAACAGGTAAACAAGAGCACATTTTACACTATTTAATTGATCGCGGATGTTTGGTTATATTAGGCGGATACAACAAAGTGTAAAAGGATGATGATAATAATAGTAAAAAACCGTGTCACTAAATATACCTGGGCGGTCGTTCATATACCTGGGCAGCCGGCCCAAGTAAAGTCTATGTGTGGGAAGCACTGCACCTATATATTACATTTTAAAAGACATCTTAAATATATTTAACATTTAAAAAAGAAATGTTTTCAATTTTAATATTACTTTGGGTTTGTTATATTTTTACGTAAGTGGCTTGCTAAAGACTTTTGGCAAGATCATTTTACTGCATATAGCACATCTACCGATTTAGATTTTAAAAGATGGTGTTTGATGAATTGGATGAGCCTTTTTGCCCAGTAGGCCTACCTTGTGTTTTATTTGCTAATGTAAGCTATTTTTTAAAAGATAAATATAATGTATAAAACTATACATTATTTATATTACTTCACATTACCTATATGTCTGATACGCTTTTTATATTAATGGACATTGCACAGATATTAATGTTTCATTATGTTTTTACACTACATAATTTGAATCTAACAAGCTTAGTTTAAAATGTTTGTAATGTTTACATTGCTCTACTTACATTAAATCTAAATCCCAAATATCAGAAATGACAACAAATGGTTAAGATTTAATTAATGTCAATTTTAATGTTATTGATTAATGCACTTGACTGATCTCATTAATTCATTTTCGTTCTGCTTAGTCCCTGGTTTATCAGGGGTTACCACAGTGGAATGAACCGCTACTTGACAGATTTATGTATTTTTAATTTTAGGTGGTTTGTGTAATGTGTTTTATGTTTGGTAAAATAATTTCTAATTGCACCCTTAGTGATTTGAAGGCACATAGCAATAACCCTTAGTGACTAATTACACTGTCTTGTGCCAATAGGTGGATTTAGAGGTTTTTGCAAGAAAAGCACAAGTGGATTTAGCTGGTTTTGACGCAAATGAACATCTACCTTGTTAAAAAACAAAGAATTGTCTAAAGTAACATTTTTGAAAAAAAGTTATTTTATTTACCAGCTAATAACCTTTTCATTATCTAAAACATAAAACTTCTGAACCTAATCAGAGGAGCCTAACAGAAAATAAAAAAAAAGAGGTCTGATGCATTTAGAGAGTGTTGCATCTGAACTCTTCATATATTATAGGCCATGCCATACTGTTAAAACAAAGAAAAAAACTGTTGTTATGTCAGCTTCACAAGGAAATTTTAACCACAGTCTTCAGAAACAAGATGTTTGACCTCTGTGTGGGATGTTTAGAAACATTTCCATCTGGTCCTACTATGCACTTTTCCCCAAACGGTTTTCTGCTTCAGTTCCATGCTAAAAATCAATGCACATCCGGATGCTCTCCAAACACCATCCATTTATTCAGCTCTAAGGAAGTGATATCAGAAGTGCACACATCTCCACAGCTCTGAGCAAACATTGTTTTGACTGCTGTCTGATTATTGCAGCTCTCATAAAGATGTGTGTTTATTTTTGATGTCAGGTGTGGCAACATCTTCTGTTCTATTCACCGCTACTCGGAGACCCACGACTGCACCTACGACTACAAAAGCGCAGGCCGACGCTTCCTACAGGAGACCAACCCCATCGTAAGCGCACCGAAGCTACCCAAAATATAAAGGCAAAGCACGGTGAGAGGGAAACAAAAGACAACTATTAAACGAGAGAAAAACCTTGATCACCAACGTGTGCTTTTATCACCATGTTTGCTTCTAAAAATAGTTTCAAATAACTGAAAACTGCTCACTCATAAGTAGTTGCCTTGGAAAACACACTTCTGTTGTCTGCTGTCTTAAAATGATTTCACTCAGAAATTAATAATACAAAACCCTGCATGTAAATAGTTTCTAAAAACACATTTCTATCATAGGAACAAACTTTTAAATCAAGTACTTTTAAATTAGCAGTTACGCGTAACTATTTACTTGTTTTTTTCGGTGTGTTTGTTTTTTTAAAATCGAACAAACAATGGTTTTTCATGACAAGTCTTGCAGAGATGCACTTTAGTAATGCTGAATATCTCTTGTGGAGATTGAAAGGGGTGATGATGTGCTTAAACTTTGTGCCGTTTGTCTTTTTGTAAGTTTCCTATTAGACTTTTCTTATATTTCGGACACATTACTCGTCCTCTCTGTCTATTAGCACTCTATGAAACACTTCTTATCATGGAAAATGCCAAGCACTGTACACTCATGTTATAAAAAGACTGTTTAACCTTGGTTCACCTTGAGGATGAAGTAAATAAGCTCTATTGGCTGTACAAACACTACACTATGCAGTTTGACCATGTAGCATTATGAAAGGCTTGGCATGATAAGATGTGAATGGTTGCCATTATAAACGGTCCTTTTTTGTACCTTAGTATTTGAAAAGCTGCTCAAAAGGTGCAGTTTGTTATTTGCATTTTTCTGTAATTGTCAGATAATGAGCCTAATAAAATATCCTTGTGTTTCCTTTGGGGTTTTTTCCCTTCGTTGCGTTGAATGTGTCTTTGTGGTTACTTCGTCGGAGCTGTAATGCTGTTTGGGATTCCAGGTTGTGGAATGAGTGAATGGCTAGTCTTAACATGTTTCTCCTGCTTTGACTAAATTGAGATCCTGCATCTAAGGGCTGGGACACATCAAGCTGATGGCAAACAACTAAAGGCTGATTTATACTTCTGCGTCAAGCGCACACGAATGCTACGGCGTAGCCTACGCGTAGATACATAGCCCTCGCCGTGGCCGTCGGCATCGCTGACGTGCATCTCTCAAAAAATCTAACTACACGTCGCAACGACGCGTAGCGCAAGCTCTGTGATTGGTTGGCTTGGAAGTGCTGACAAGTGTGGGCTGGACCAAGAGCCGCACAAGTCCTGTTTACAAGTGTCGACTGTTTACAAGGAGCTCCGGTTGGAGACTGTTGCTTTGTGTTTACCTTATGGTTAAAGTTGTTGCACGTCTGCCGGTTCCTGCCTCAAAATGAGCAAGTTTGAACCACTTGTAGATAAAGGAAGGGTTCAGATAAAACAAAACACCAGCGAAGAAACTCGACACAGAGGAACATAAACACCTACTGCCAGCTAGCGGTTCGGAAGTGTTATTGCAGAGCAACAGAAACAGTGCGCAGAAGTATGAATGCACAGCTATGCACGTTGCATGCGCTGTGGGTCATGCCGATCACTTGACGCAGAAGTATAAACCAGGCTTAATGCAGATTAAAAACAACTGTTTTCGGCTCATATATGGACCAAAAAGCTGTCCGTGAACACACCAAACGGACAGCAGCCAAATGAATCGAGACCGCACTTTTTGTGCCTGTGTGAGAGAATGCGTCTTTCCATCTTTCCATATCTTGTTCCACAAAGGGAAACCGGAAGATGAATTGAGCACAAAGTGTGAACAAAGTGTTTAGTGTCATTGTCAGTAATTGTCACTTCACTCATGCAAATGTCTGATATTCTAATAATCCACACCATTTTCTCTACATTTCTCAAATAATTGCAGTTACAGCCAGGTTGCTTGTGTTTCTTCTTGACTTTAATTGTTTACTTGGGTACATCTTCAGTTTTTGTCCTCACACACTGATTAATTGCTGAATAACCAGTCAGAACACTCTCTTCAGCTGATGTCCAATTCTACATGCTGCTTAGTAGTGTTAACTCAATCCGATGTTAACCAAAGCAAAGTGTGGAACACACCAAACCAACTAGCCAGAGAGATGAAACCCAACGGCTGAACCAAAACACCATTTATTGCTTAAAATGCATTAAGAAAATAGTGTATGAGGAACCTCAGCTTATTTCTGGTTTCCACTGAGCAATAGTTATGTACAGTTACCGTATGATTTGTTACATGCTAAACAAAGTCTGCAGAAATTTTTTTGTTGTTTCTGTGCAGACTTTTGTGTTGAATCTGTGTAATTATGTTTATATTAGTAGTTAGTAGTTTAGATTGCAACTATGCAGTTTATTTCTAAGTATACTGCCTATTTTAAATGTTTATAATTTCAGAGAGACAGCGTTGGCATCCATTAGCCTGTCATACTAAGCAAAGACAGTTGATGTTGTTCATCCACAAGATGGCGACATAGACCGCATAATAAGCCCTTAGAGGAGAAAAACAGCGTAATTTTTAACAACAGCTGATCAAATCATTATTAAACTGGTAAGTGACATTCTAAGTCGATCTCTCTCTTTTGTATGTTGTAGTGCTGTATTCATAGCATAGTATTTGTAGTGTATTGAGTGTGAGATGGGACTCTCATATCAGGAATTTATGTATTTTGAGTTGGTCACTTTTTTTATAACCCTTTGTATAATACTTTTTGGCCATCAGTTTATTTCTAATGAGTCTCATGTTTTCGTTACTGCAGACTAGTTCCCGCATGAGTTTAGCAGTTTCCTTATCGCAAATACAGTAATCTAGTAGTGTTTGTGATGCTTTTTTCAGGGGTTAATTATTGTGATATCCCGATTGCAACAGAGAAATACTGGGAAATCTCTGTAGATTGATGGCATTTCATGTCACGTTCAGCCTTATAATCTTAAAATGTGAACAAAATCACCTGTAAAATCACTTTAGATATTACGCTAGAGAATCATTCAAATACTAGCTCTAAAGTGACGTTAGTGTATTGGGAACGGTTCCTGCTGTTCTGATGTCAGCTGCAGATATGAAGGAATGGCGGAAGAAAGTAGTTCCTCTTACAAAAGGACTTTTAGACTAGATTTCCTTTTTTATACACATGATTATGGGTCAAACTCAAGTGTAGCATGGGTTATTGCTATGTGCCCTCATATTACAAACTCATGTTTTGTCTGTGTAACGTAATGTGTATATATATATAGTGCATTTATCATGTACATGTTTGCGGCCTTTAGAAATGCACGTCTCAGAAAATAGAATGCCATGACTAACCGTGGTTAGCTGCAGTACTCAGGGAAAGACTCTGACTCAGAAAATACATTACCATTAGGCGGCAGCCGAGCTTCATTCTCAGTAGTGGCCAGTTCTGAAGGCAGACTCGATGCCGCGAGTGACTGTTTCTCGGTGGAATGTGGAGGTGTTTTCTACATGTTTTGTTCATACTGGCTAAAATCTAATACAATCTTGTGCCTGGGATAATTGTGTTTATTGTATTCTTATAAGAGAAATAGTTTCATTTTAGACACAGTATTGGCGATTTGCCACAGCCATGGCGCTAATATTAAATTTCAATCAATATTAAAAATCAATCATGCACTAAAAATAGGCTATAACCTACCTTAACTCTTAAATAGGCTATTAATAATGGATATAAATTAAAGATAAATCTCTGATACTTGTATGTAGTGACACCACAAAATAAACAAATGACTGTAATATGAAACGATACACTTTGTAAGTAAGTGTAACGTGAAGTGGACGCTGACAACAGGGAGTGAGGATCCAAATGCAGGATTTATTAAACAGACTGATCAGGCAAGCAACAGTCAACACAGGAGCAAACAGATGTATACAGACACTCCAGAATCATAGTCAAAGGCAGGCAGCAGACATGAATAATCAAATAAAACAAAGCAAAGATCGGTAGACGGCAAGACTAGGCAAGGGAAACGCGTTGTAGTGTTCACAGTAATATATAACAAGACTCAGCCATGTGTGTGTTTGAGAGGTGTATATATAGTCCGTGTAATTAGTCCTGAACAGCTTCAGCTGTGTCTGTTTGCAATCATGGGAATCTAGGCCAGGTTTGTGAATGGTGCATGACTGAATATGTAGTTCTTTTGCTGGCAGATTTGTAATTCTCCAGCAATCTGCAGGTTTACCAGCGATCTGCACAGGCTGGATCGCTGGTGATTGTGACAGTAGGTAAGTAATGCGTATTTATATAGCGCATTTATCGTGTAAGTCCATACACTCAAATGCTTCACCATCATGAGGGAAGTCTCTCTACACCACCACCAACGTGCAGCATCCACTTGGATGATGCGACGGCAACCACAGGACAATGGCGCCAGTGCGCTCACCACACACCAGCTATTGGTGGAGTGGAGAGACAGTGACAGAGCTAATTCAGTGGATGGGGATGATTGGGAGGCCATAGTGGTTAAGGGCTGATGGAGGGGATTTGGCAAGGACACCAGCCTACTCTTTACGAGAAGTGCCATAGGATTTTAACGTCCACTGTAAGTGCCCTGCAAAGTGGACATAACAGGTTATTCTGCCATGGTTCCAGTTGAAAGAGTGTTTAATTCAAAGAGGAACATGCTCGAGTCGTGACTATATTTGCATAAAGCAAATCGCATGATTAGGGTTAAATAACGATTCACACAGTTGTAATAATTGAAGAATCTAATGTTCTGCAAACAGTGGTGTATGTGTTATGTTACAACATTTTTAAATAAAGTAAACTTCAAGTTCAGCTGATTTCCGGTGTGCAGGGAGGGGTAGAGAGCAGTGAACACTATGTAGGGAACATGTTGAACTGAACACAGTTTTTTTTTGGAGGGCTCTACTAAACAGTGGTTTATCTAAATAGGTGTGTTCACCGAGACATGCAAAATCAACAGAGTAAGAAGTCATGAGGACCAGTATTAAGAATCGCTGATGTACTGTATTTAAAATGCAGCTTACTGTGTTGTCGTTCCCTTTTTACATTTTCTTATTATGGTCAGAACACTATACAACAATGCATAAAACATAAGAGTGAAGTAATACAATTACAACAGTAAGCAGACACCAATATAGGAAAGATACAGCGTATAATGACAATTGTAGTTTTATTTTTTTAAACAAGCAAAATATTGGGGTAAGCAAAATAATTTTTCATTTTGACGTAAGATTATTTTGCTTACCCCATTGGCCGATTTGCTTCTTAAAATCCTCAAGAAATCAAAACTCACCATATTGATTTTGTTAGCGCACATTGCTAGTTTTGCAATGAACAATTTCATCTGTGCATGTCATTAAGAAATCTTTAATTGAAATCAGAAAATGCACTTGACTTCTCTATAGCCTACAGCTAATCAATCTGTCAGATTCTGGAGTGCATTCAAGTTCTTAAGAAAAATATAAATGATAAAAGATCTTAAATAAAACAAATACATTAATAGAGATGGTATATAAGTATATGATTTCACTCACCTGGGAAACAGAGGCCACATGAATGGTTTGTGAGCACAATTAAGTGCACACAGCTTGCCATATTATCTGATAATTGTAATAAATAATTCCAAAAAGCAACTGACCACATGAAACAAAACAAAAGTATGATATATATGCAGAGTTCAGCGACTAATCAGCCGGAAACAGCTGAGGTAAAGTGACAGTCAGGGAGACTTAGCTGTCCCTCAAGTAACCACGCCCTTAATTATGCAGACTTAATATAACCTAATATAAATGAAACGGATGAGTTATACAAAAATTCACCCCCCTCATAGTTGTCATGAAAGGTAATAATAGCTATATAAACCAAAATCGTTTTTGTACCAGGCTGTAAACACATTTTTTTCTGCTGTAAATTGGCCATTTTAACATCGGGCTCATTAGAAATCTGCTCTATTATGGAGTCAGCATTAGCAGAATTTCAATGAATTGCAGTTTCAGTTACTTCCGTATTTGCTTCACGAGGGAGAGCAGGATGTTGACGCTTGGTCACAATATAAAAAATAATAATGGTCGCAGCTTCTGGTTCATGGGGACTTTAAAATAAAAAATAATAATTTTGCCTTATTTATTGCAACAAGACAATTTTTTGAACTCGAAACAAGACACAAACTCCAAGTAAGAAAAGCATCGTCTTAGTATTTTCAGTATAATTGGTAACTATAACAGAGATATGAAGTGACAAAAGCATTTTTGGATGAAACGGATAGAGCAAGCTAATTGTACACAAAATATTGATTATGTTTTAATATTTTATTAGCTTGCCAATCATGAAGCTTCCACAGCATGAGTACAGCACCAGCTCCAGTAACCTGAGCCTTTGTTAGCAGTTTTTACCAGTTGATACTGGGAGAAAAGAACTCCCATTTTGGAAGTGACCAATCAGAATCAAGATCGGTGTAATAATACAGAAGTATATATTATAATCTAATTTCCAATTGAATCTGTTGTGGTTTGCTTAACTTTGACCTATAAAGAAACATCTATCTTTAAATACAAGAATATCTAGTGGAACTTGTATTACAGGCTGGGTTTAGGAGATCAAAACACACATCACATCACACTGTCTATTTCACTCTCTCTCTCAATTCAGTTAAATTTAATTCAATAATTGCTTGATTGGCATTACAAATGTATTGCCAAAGCATTTATAAAGTTTACATTGAAACAAACATACATTCATATATATATATATATATATATATATATATATATATATATATATATATATATATATATATATATATATATATATATATATATATATATATATATATATATATATATATAAACATAGTAAACAGAGTAAATAGTTGTAGTAGTAGTAAAAAATAATGATAATGATACATTTATTCATTGATTCATTTTCTTTTCAGCTTAGTCCCTTTATTAATCCAGGGTCGCCACAGCAGAATGAACTGCCAGTGCCAACTTATCCAGCACATGTTTCAGCTTCCAGCTGCAACCCATCTCTGGGAAACATCCATACACACTCATACACTACGGATAATTTAGCCTACCCAATTCACCTGTACCACATGTCTTTGGAGTGTGGGGGAAACCGGAGCACCCACAGGAAACCCATGAGAACACTGGGAGAACATGCAAACTCCACAACGAAACGCCAACTGACCAAGCCGAGGCTCGAACTAGCGACCTTCTTGCTGTGAGGCGACAGCACTATCTACTGCACCATCACGTCACCAATAATAATACAAATAATAAAAAATACATAATAATAAATAAAGGAATAATAAGTCACCATGTTCACGCGGGTTTCCTCTGCGTGTTCCGGATTTTCCCCTACAGTTTAAAGACATTTGGCTGTAGTGTATGTGTGGGAATGCAAGAGTGTATAGGTGTTTCCCAGTGTTGGGTTGCGGCTGGAAGGGCATCCGCTGCTTAATAACATATGCTGGATAAGTTGGCGGTTCATTCCGCTGTGCGACCCCTGATTAATAAAGGTATGTAATATACATAATAAACTATGCTGAAAAGGAAGTGAATGAATGAATGAATAATAATAATAATAATTTCTCTCAATCACACACATACACACACACATTGACTTCACAATCCAAATTCTTCAACTTTTACTCATGCGTGTACAACTCATAACCACAAGCATTGTATTACAATGAATCAAAGCATGTTTAGACAATGCTCTGAGCACAGAACGTGCAGATAAAACGTGTAAAGCCTTTGAAAGCGTGACACAGCCTTTAGCTGTTTTCTCCTCTATCATGACACATACAGTACCGTATCATCTGTTAAGTTCAGTCACAACAGACGAGGAGGAACAGGGCATAGCAAACCCATCCCAGAGTAATCAGCCATCTATAGAGTATTCGACAACCAAAAATAAAGAAGCAGTCCTGTTCATAAAAACATGAACACACACCCTAATCCAACACAGTTAACTCAGGAAATCACTGTAATTACACACGAACATCAAACAATCACCCTATGCTACTTTTACTAATCTATTTAGATACTAGTGTCTTTTCCATAGTGTTTATCCATTATATAATTACTAGTATACACTATAGATAGTGTAATTAGATGGTACTTATTCATTAGATGCTGGAACATATTAGAAATTAGTGGTTATATATTGTGATCTGTTATTCAGATCTCAACTTTATTATATGCCACAATATAATATAAATTAATTTTATATCAACTACTCCAGTTGTGATTAGTACACAACTGGAGTACACACATATTTATTGAAAGGGGAAGAAAAACCCATTTGTGACTTGTGTAAGAATATTTTGACGATAAAAAATAATAGAGGGTGTATTTTTAAATGAAATGAGAACGTTTTTATTTAGGAAATATTTTAAGGGAAATGTTTAAAAAGGTGTCTTCTGGAGGTACTCGGAGGTAATCAAACTGAAGGATTGTATACGACTCTTTTCAGTGTTGGTATACAATGAATGTTTATTAGGAAGCTGATAAGATTTGATGTTATTTATTGTATGTTCAGTATAGGTTTTGCCATGAATTTACCAAATACCCATCCTACTGAGCTTTATACAATCACTGACCCAGGGGCGTTGCTAGACCCCATTTACTGGGGCACGTACGATTTGCTTATCCCCCAATGATGGTTGGGTTTAGGGGTGGTGTTGGGTGCCACGCCTCCTTTTTAAAATCGTACATTTTCATACGACTGAACTGCATGTTAAAATACTTACGTTTTCTCATGAGATCAGGCTGGTATGAGATATCTCCATAAAAGTCAATGTCAAAATTTGTAAATGTGCTTAATTCGGGTAATTTGTTCAGAAGACCCACCCCTCACTGACAAAGGTCCAGAATTTGTCCCATACATGAACTCATTTGTCATATTTTGACTGCCATCATGGTCAAACGAACTCATTGAAAAAAGCTTTAAGACCAAGCGGAATTCTCTGTTGGCTGTCGCTTTGGTGTGACTTCAGCTAATTTAGGCCAATGCTAACTATTATTTTTAACAGTCCAACATCCAGCTGTGCAAGAAAACACACAATCTGACATGAGAAATGTCATCTTTTGCTACTGTACTGTTGAGAAAACATTTTGCATGTAACTTTTTTTCTAAATCTTGAACCTATTCTTGAAACAAAAAAGACCAATAAGGTGTGAAGCACCAAAAGCATACCATATTAAAAATTGATTTGAATACTAATTTGGCTAAAATAGTCAAAAAGTGTGGCTATGATGACCATCCGACAAAGTTATTCAGAATAGTGCTTAAAATGTCACTAAAATGCAGTATTTAAATTTCATAATTAAATAGAAAATGAGGCGTATAATTGCAAAAAGGTCCACTTTTTCAGAAAAAAAGAACCATCCTTTTTACCAGGGGTGCATTTCCCAAACTACAACGTAACTCACATCAGAACTATCAGAGTATGATGCATCGTTTGGGAAAAGAATGATTTAGTGACGAGTGTTTTCCAAAACCCATAGTTTCTTTGTCACAGGTCCATTGTTTGAACCACGTTAGTTATAACGTAAAACACCCATAAGTATGCTCTAAACGGGCTGGAGTAACAACTTCTTTAGAGAAGAACCCCATAATTTATTTGTGCAAATTATATTGTTTTACACACACACACATTTAAAAAAAATCTAATATTAGTTTTGGTAATAACATGCACTCGTTTTCCATATTAATTGAAATATATGTAAATGGAACATATAGGGCCTGTGTTTCCTTTACAAATGCTATTGAGAACATTACATATTCCATTCTAAATTAACAAAAATTACTTACAAAAGCTAACATGTATTATAATATCATATCAATAAATAAATAAATAAATAATGAGGCTATTTATTAGGAAATGAAATGTAATATTTATTATTTATTAGTAAATGAAAAAAAATCATACTTTAATAATAATAATAACAATATTAATGATAATGATGATGACTATTATTATTATTATTATTAAGTAGGATATTGTTTATTTATTTATTTTTTTAAGTCTACTTTTACAATTTGACACATGCAAATCACTGCAGAAATGTTCTAACCAACAGGTCTATGCTATATACAGTACAGATACTTAATAAATAACCTACTATAAATTAAAAGCATTAACGTATGCTCTGTTTTTTGTTTTCACAAGCTTTGGAGACTTAACATAAATTCCGCTTTTAAATAATAGGTCACCTATAGCTTTCGTCATGAGCCACGGCTGTGTTCAAACTGACAATAATGTTTTCAAAGTGCAGTGTGAAGGGAACGCAATTGTAAACATGAAGATCGCTAAAACTGAACTGTAAAAATACTTTGAAAGCAAATAACACCTAAGAGAGATGACTTTAATGCTTTTTTTTTGTCATTCCAAGTTTAAATGTCAGAACGTTCTAAATGAATAGGGCATAGGGGGATAACTGGGAATAGAACACAGCCAGGAACTATGTTTGTAACTAAAGCTCCAAAAGTGTAGTTGCAAACATACAAGTTTACGACGAATGTTCATTGGAACAACGAATTTGGGAAACGGCAAATCAACGAACTATGTTTGTAACAATGGTTAACAATGGTTTTCGGAAATGCAACCCAGGCTGGCTACGTGCCTGTAAGTAACAGATGTATGAAAAAGTTGTTATTATATTAAATGTTAAAATGGGTTGCCAGAAGAAAACATAGAGAACATGGCCACACAAATTGAGGTGAAGTTGGTTTTATATTCGCACATTCGTTCAATGACAACTTGTGACATGCTGCCTACATTGTTTACCATGGTACTTTGAATATTTAACTGAAATCACATGTTAATATGACTTCAAAACAACATTAGCACTATTCAATTGGCTGTGAATAATGTTGTACTTTGATACTTGCTGGCTGTTAATATAATTTCGTTATTTAGAATTTGCAAAGAATACTATTCTGAAATTATATTATTAAGGATGTCCGAATTTGTGAATTTAAAACCAACTTTACCTCAATCCACACAAAAAACTTCAAAATGTCTTGGATATATTGGAATATCAATATAACAGCAATGAACTACAGCACACCACCGGACGAGTTGTGTGTGTTTAAAAACTAGATACATTAGCACTGGAGTAGTGCACGCGCATGCCCCCTCCGATTTATCTTCTCTCTTCAGCCAGATTTTCCACCCCGAACGCGGAAGTCGGTGGACGTGACGCACGCTGTAAGATGGGGACTATGAAATAAAAACAAAAACATCGCTTTGTACGGTCTTTGAAAGACGAGGTAAGTAAATATTTGAGCGAACCATGTAAACATGCACGAGAGGGTAAACGCTGAACCGCTGTCACCGCGAGACAACAGACGGTCGTCAAATAATTACATATTTTGGGTGCATTTGCATAGTTAAGAACTGTATATGTTTAAATTAAATAGCTAACAGCAGTATGACATTTCGTTCAGTGCATTAATAAAGCGTTATTGTATAAACAGCGTGTTGTGACTGCCGCTCGTTTCTTCAGGCGTGCAGAAACAGCAGCTCTATTATTTATACGCGTTACCTTTGCCTTGTCAGTGTTGATAACAGACGAAGAAAAGCCAGCAGTTGGTCTTTTAGCGAGCGCTGTTGCACTTATTAAGTCAAAATGAAACCGTCCTGTCCTGAAACTGTCTCTGCAGCTGTCATCTTTCATATCGCGACATCAGTAAAGCCTAATATTGTACAACTAAACTATTGTCAGTGAAAAGAAATTAGAAGTGTGAAATAGAAGACTAGGACGTAAAGTCAGAGCCCACAGACGCGTTTTGACTGCACTTGGAGGACAAATTTATTACCAGATGTTTTTTAAACGAATCGGTTCTTTCGAATCAGCTGCGAATAGATTCTTTTGAAAAGAGCCATTTGTAGCCTAACCACATAATTTTGTGGTCTTCATGGCAGAACTTGTGTAAGCATGGCGTTACGGTCGTTTTGTTTTGTTTGTTTGTTTGGAATCTAAATTTCTTTTATTTCAAGAATTTATATTTCTAATCGGCTTATGTTGTTATTGCATGGATTCCGGTTAGGTTTTAATTTGTTAACCTTTCTATTCATATTCAACAATAATACAACATATATGTGTTGACATTAAATTCTACATTAATATATTTCCAGTACGTTTTATTTGTAACATTCCTGCTGGCTGCTTTGGTCTACTTTAAACCATTCAGCCTGACTTCTTTACAAAAAATAAATTAATAAAACTCAGAGTGGTGAATCGGTTCAGTAGAGTCATCGAGTTGATCCGACTCCCAAAGCGATTCATTCTTGGATCGGACTCCTATACCAGCCGGTGTTCCCGGTGATGTTGGATTGCAGTAGGTCTGCTGGATGCATCGACTCAATGCAGTATGGATTACAGCGCTTCATAAGTGCGTACAGTAAACATTTTGTTTCGCTTTTGGCTGGCATTACTGTCTGATAAATTAGTATTTAAAGGGTGGATCAGCGACTGTGTGTGTCAGGAACATATTTTTGTACGCCCATTCTTTCACATGTGAAGAAATATCGTCTGAACTGCCGGTTGATATGTTGATTGTCGTGTCGGTAAGCGCATGATTTTTTAAATGTTTGAATATTGTTTGTTAGCTATATTCTTTATATCTTGTTACTACATGGTTATACATTGAAATTCGGGGTTGTTTGTGACTCTATACTCTTCTAGTGAATTTTTAAGGTTTATTCTCTTTCTCTCAGTGTCTCGACTGTAACAAAGCTGTCGATCATTTCCATCTTGCTCGGTAAATAATGTCAGTTGACTGAACATTTTGATGGGTTATATAGTGAGGTACATTAGGTTGTCACAATAGAGCCTGCTCTAATAATGCAGCCTATAGAGTGTTTTTGAGGTTGTTGTTTGCTCAATTCAAACACCAAAACTTATAAAACACAAAAATACGGTAATATAATAACATCTAAAATACGTTATAACTCGTCCTATTCCTAATTTAAGACGGTGTTAATCAAGTATTAGTAAATACAGGCTTTAATATGACAATTTCCCAATGTAATAACTGGTCTCATTATACCTTATTTGTTTAAATTAATAAAAAGATTATAAATAAAGTTTTACTGAGAATTAAAATTGGCATTAGTAATATGTGCATATTTTCTACTTTATATTAAGGCTGTAGTTGACTTATTTCAATTTTTTTTAAATAGTGCATGTTCACACTTGAAAGGTTTGGTTTTATTAATCTCTGAGAATCTGTTAGTACACATGCTTTAGTCTGGACAAAACACAATGCTGATTGTTTTGATGAGGTTCGCATTACTCGCATGTAAGTGTACCAGAAATTGTAAACCAAACCAAGTGTGCTAAAGTTGGCCGTTGATTGGACAGAAATGCTTGTTGTCTTATGTTGTTGTCAACCATAAGCTGGGGTGTCTAAAAAGCTACCACTGACAAACTCTTGCTGTAGCTTTGCAATTGATCACATATTGAATCTTTTGCACATATAACTGTAGATAGCATACCTGCCAACACTCTTATTTTTTTCCGGGAGTATCTTGTATTTCACACCCATCTCCCCCCACCCTCCCATGTATTTATCCCAGGAAACTCGCAATTTCCATGGCCCAATCTACTTATGAAAAATAACTTTTTGTCCGTGTTTGGCAAGTTTCCAGATTTAGTATGAAGCTCATCACCTCACACAATTGACAAAATATTAAAATCTTAAAGCATTTTTATTACATTCTGGCAGCATATGTTACAAGCCATTTGCACTGTTGATTTCTGCACAGGTGGTAGATGCAGGATTTGAATGGTGGCGGTAGCAACGTCAGTACTAGTAGACAACCCATAATTGTGATAATATAACACGTCTTTCTCTGGCTCAGTGTCAGCCAACGCGTCGAAGCTCAGTTTGAATTTTTCAGTTGCTGCTCCAAGGGTAAACGAGCTAACTCTAACTTGTCATGCTCGTTAAGCTGGATAACGAGTAAAAACACCAGCACCAGTGACTTTAGGGTCCTCACTTCAAAATGGAAGAAAAGTAGGATTCTGTAGTGATTTACCCTGCTGTTGAACTCCCTTCCTCATCTCCGTGTATGAGGGGCCGAATCAGTGTATTAGTGTGTTCACTCTGCTCCGCGCTGAACTAAAGTGTTTTTTTTTTTCTTTAATAATCAAACATCCTTGTGTTGTGCGACAAAAAATCAATTATGAAATTCATTGCCAATGCTTTTAGTAATCAATTTTTATCGATTCAATCAATTCATTGTTGCAGCCCCACAACAAATGATGCATTGTGACATTTTTCTGCGATTATATAGTTTCTTCACACCAAAATGCAGCCATTTGACAACATCCACATCACTTTGGCCAGATGTGTCATTGAACATATTCCTTAAACTTTTTGACTAGTCAGAATTAACGTGCGCAAATATTCCTACAGATCTTCTGAAAGTAAACAAAGAGAGTATGAACAACTGGCAGACATCACAATGCTTGATTGCATGGGGAGATGACTGTGCTGGCTGTATTCCTGGTCATTGTATATTATAGTTTGTACTTATCTCTTCAGACCGACTATACATTTTGAGCATAAAAAGCAGCTTGAAAACAATGTTTTAATGCACTTCAAGTCACTTCAGATTAATTCTGCGAGCTACCATGAAGCTGTTGCTAAAGCACTGTAAACAATTAGTTGCCATCCTCCCATAATTCGCAACACAGTTGACTACGGCAGCTGGTTTAGTCCAAAAATATGCAGTACTTTTTGCAGTTAGATCTGTTCAGACCATTTTCTCTCCACAAATTAACCTCTCCAGAGTTATTTTGAAAGTGTGCCAAGACGTTGAGTTCAATTGATGCATTCACACCTGCTTAAATGACAGCACCAAATGGAAAAAAAAATAAACTCAATCAAAATTCAATGAGGAAAGTGTAAAGCCATCCTTTGTTTGGTAGCAGACCGAGACCACCTCTTCAGCTGGGTCCATTTCTGTGGTGTGCACTAGGGTGAGATTGCTGCATTTACAACTGCCCAAAAGATCTACACCAAAGGGGGAAGCCAACTTGATTTTGAACCAAATAAGACAGATGTGAAAACACTCTAAAGCTTAGAGCGGTACATTTGAATAAGTATAAATGCTGCCATCTGAACCCAGGTGCAGATGACCAAGTAGGGAGACTGTGACTTCTGAAAATTAGATGGGTTTTGGTTAACTTTTTCCCAAGTCTCCCGGAAGTTTCGTGAGTCTCCCACAAATGCACAGAGACTCCCGGATGCCCGCAAACGAGTGATAATCTTCTGGAAATTGCGTGTCTCCCTCCCGGTCCTCAAATACGTCGTGCACCCTTCTCACCCCTCCCCACCGCATCCCTCCTCACTCTTCAGACACGTCGTGTGCACCTTGTCAAACACCACCAAACCACCACCCCCTGACAGCTGAGCAGGACTCTGCAAAATAAACCCTGAAACTCTGACCAATGTAAGGAGAGTTTATTCACACGTGGCTTGTTTTAGCTCTTTTGGTCCGTTTAGAAACTTTGCCGTGTAAAAGCGAACTGCACCAAGAACAAAGAGCAACAATGTAACAATTGTAGTCCCTGTTTAGGAACAAATGAATCGATTTACAGGTGTGAAAGCACCCTAAGTGTACGAGGACCAAATTTATTGTTTTGCTCTTTGGTTTGGGCAAAACCAATGGTAAGACTTTATTTTGATGGTCCCTATCGCACATTTCGTTAACTAAAAGTTGCATTGCAGTTAATTCTCATTTGAGTGTTAGTAGACTGTCTGCTTAATATCTGTTGATACTGCTCCTTCAACACATGTAATTGACTATAAGAAACTTTGCTACATGTCAGCTTACACTAACCCCAACCTAACAGTCTACTTACAATCTGTTGAGAATTAGTTGGCATGTAGATGCAATGTAACTTAAATTCAACAAAATGCATTAAAGGGACCATCAAAATAAAGTGATACCAAACAAACAACTAAAATGCAAGTAATGACTTGAACTTTTATACACCTTCTTGTCACTTTGCCGTGTCATTGTCATTTGAACAGTATGTCACAATAGATAAAACCATAGCATGTTTTGCTTGCACATTCTGATACTGTTTTCTTGTTTTTGAAGATATATGAGGTTTTCAAGAGCTTTGTGCTTTTAGGAGTGGTGGAGTTACAGGGAATTTGATTTAAAACTGAAACCATTTCGCCAATGTCGCTCTTCAGGAAAGATCTTAGTGATTGTTCATTGTATCAACATTTGACTGGGACTTTCATGTTGTGTGTTGATGGTATTTTTACTTTGCTTTCTGGTGTGGAATCTCAGCTGTTGTTAAGCTAGGGCTGTGCGACATGATATAAATTCTCATATCACGATACAAGTCACCGATATCAAGATATAGGACCTTTTCTGTAAATACAATCATGAGTAAGAATGTAGAAATATAAAATCAATATTAATGACATATGAGACACTTTTCAAAAGCTATTGATTGCAGCCTCAACATAAAATATTGCTACATAAAATGTAAAAGGGGTGGTTCATTCCACTGTGGTGAGCCCTGATAAACAATGGACAAAGCAGAAGGAAAATGAATGAATGATTGAATGTAAAATGTAAACATTGTAATTTTAAAACTTAAAGTTTTCTGATTATGCAGTTATTTAGAAAAAAGTTTTTTTTTTTTACTGCAAAAAGGCAAGCGCTGTTCTAAAACTACTCTATAACTGTAAAATTTTAAAAAATAAATTCCAATCACTCAGTGCTGAGCAAAAAACACGCATACATTACCTGGCTATGCACCAAGCATTTTAAAAACATGGTGCTTCCATTGTCAACAACAGAAAAAAATGCTCAGGTTTTGTTTCTGTAGAGCAAAAACGCTTCAATGGACATGCGCACAACTACTTTAAAGATAGAAAAATTTGAAAATAATTAAAGCGCATAATAAGCTTCATAGGCTGCACGGTGGCGCAGTGGGTAGCATGTTTGCCTCACAGCAAGAAGGTCACTGGTTCTCTCCCAGTGTTCGCATGGGTTTGCTCTGGGTGCTCCGGTTTCCCCTACAGTCCAAAGACATGTGGTATAGGTGAATTGGATAAGCTAAATCAAGTCAAGTAAACCAGGCTTAAAACATGTGCTGGATAAGTTGGCGGTTCATTTCGCTGTGGCGACCCAAGATTAATAAAGGTACTAAGCCGAAAATAAAATAAATGAATGACTGAATAAGCTTCATATATTTTGCTCTGTATATAGATTAGATATATAAAGATATATACATTTCTTTATGTCCATACGACATATTATGACATTGCACAGCCCTGTGTGGAGCTGTAAACGATGTCTTGATGATGACTCATTGATGATAAGATATAATCAGCATGTTGAGTACTGCAGAATCTGTGTGTGAATGGGGGAAAAAACAGATTTATCAGTGCATTGAGATTTTTATTATTTTTTTCTCGCTAACGATTCTGAATCGATTCTGTATTCAGATGTGACAGCGTGGGCCTGCATTGACTCAAGCTAGAAACAAACAAAAAAAAAAGTGTTTTCAACTCTGCCTAATTGCCTTCATTTGGAAAAAGACGGACAAACATAATAATTTTGGTTTAAATAGAAATAGTAAAAAATGTAAGTGAATTGTTTTGAATCAGAATTGGAATCTGATTTGATTGTGAAATTCCTAAAGATTTCCACCCCTAGTAAAAAAAGTGAATGTGGCCACATATAGTGAGCCATACTCGGAATTTGTGCTCTGCATTAAAACCATGCAAGTGCACACATAGAGCAGTGAAAACACACCCGCACCCGGTGCCTTGCTCAAGGGACTTGCCTTAGCCGTGGTATGTTTGTTTGTCGAAAAATTCGTTGAAGTGACCAAAAAAATACTAATTTGTGCATCTCCTGACTTCCGGGTGCAGTTATGCTGCCGTTGTGTATGGTGTATGGTGTTGTGGATGGGAAATTTTCTTACCCCTTGGGTTCGAGTGTGGTCCTAAAAAATCTCTCTTTCGAGGGCTATCTTGCCCTTCCCCTTAGTCCTACGCCTTCAAGATAAAGAAAATTGCGACACGTAAGGGGAAGGGCTAAGGGGTAGAATTAGGATTGTGCCTTACTCTTACTGTCTACAATCCCTGCTGGTGCCAGGACTTAAACCTGCAATTTTCCAATCACAAATCCATCTCTCTAACCCAGGAGTTCTCAAACTTGGTCCTTGAGGGCTGGTGTCCTGCAGATTTTAGCTCCAACCTTCCTTAACACACCTGCAAAGATGTTTCTAGAAAGCCTAGTAAGAGCTTCATTAGCTAGCCCAGGTGTGTCTGATTGGGGTTGGAACCAAACTTTGCAGGACACCGACCCTAAAGCACCGAGTTTGAGAACCACTCTCTAACTCATAGGTCTCAAACTCGATTCCTGGAAGGCTGCATATCTTTACAGTTTTGCTCTAACCCTAATGAAACACACCTGATGTGACTAATCAAGATGTTCAAGACTACTAAAAACTCTTAAGCAGGTGTGTGTTTTAAGAGCTAAACTGTGCAGAGCTGTGCCCCTCTAGGAATTGAGTTTGAAACCATGTACATGTGGTACGCAAGCTTTCTTCTAGTGGTACGCGGAGGAATCGCTGGATAATTAAAGTAAAAAAAAATGAACACACTTTTAACCCTTTGACGCAAACAATAACACAGATGTGATCAGTAAATTGATTTTAATAGGCTAAACCTTTAATTTTATTTTTAATTTTCTAATGTTTGTTATGTATTTATCATTTGAAGCTAATTTCCTCCCTTATATTTGTAACGGTTGTTGGGGCGTATCCCATATTTAAAAAAAAAAATAAAAACAATACAAAAAATGTATGTTCACTTTTTATTTGTATTTAGCCTTTACAAACAAGAAATGTAAAATAAACTATCAAATATATAAAACTCTCAGACTCAGCTTATTTTTTTATATAAATAATATATAGACATAGTTCATGGAGGTTAGCTTGACCAACGTGAACAGAAACTTTTATCAGCATTTTTTTTTTGTATATGCTGAACATTTAACAATCAAAATAATACCAAAATCTTATAATTATGACATCCACATCATAAAAAACATAGAAAAAGAATAATAATTATGATAATAAAGAAGTCTAAAAGTGTATAGGCTACATTAATATTTGCTGTTTAATATTTAAGTTGTTTAAATAAATTCATAGTTCCGGTTGCTTTTCATCTTGAACGTCCTTCTACATTCTGTCTGACTATTTATATTTGTGTATGTCATTACCTAATTAAATTAAAAAGGTTTAACATAATATAGTTCTTATATGTTTTATACAGTCTATTTATATAGACTAATATTTTATATAATTTTATATAACACATTTTCATTATTTAACAGATTGAATACCTCTATTAATCACATTCTTTCTATATATATATATATATATATATATATATATATATATATATATATATATATATATATATATATATATATATATATATATATATATATATATATATATATACATATATATGACTATAGCTTTGCAATAACCAGATTCCTGATAAATATGTTTGTGAATTTTATTTTGTAAGTTTACTCGAGTGCTATATGCCAGCATGCAGGGAGTTTATGTGTACAGTATGTGAGTGTTAATTTGGGTGTTTATGCGAGGATCGAGAATATGCATGTT
Organism: Danio aesculapii; assembly: GCF_903798145.1. Taxonomy (NCBI): domain Eukaryota; kingdom Metazoa; phylum Chordata; class Actinopteri; order Cypriniformes; family Danionidae; genus Danio; species Danio aesculapii. The sequence goes on along the minus strand of NC_079447.1, from coordinate 39,348,111 downwards.
TATATGTATGTACTTGTGTTAATATGGGAGTACAAAGTATTTATATATAAAGAGTTTATATATGAATATAATGACATATAGACTGTATTTATGAGGTCCATGGAACATTTCCAGGTTTTGATGAATAGGCTACGATATGTTAATACTTTACATTTAAGTACAGCAGTTTTCTTTTCACTTTATAAGAAAATTGTAATTTTTAATTAACTTTTAAAAGCACATTTTAATTTAAACATTGACGTTTTATTTATTTGTTTACCTGTAAGCACAGGACAGTGTTAATGTTCAAACTAGTTATAATGTTTAAAGTGGCTGAGAATACTAAATATTCTTAGTAGTAAGAACTAAACTGCCACGTTTTTGCACGGTGCAGAGCTGTAGCTGCTTAATTAGGCCTACTTTGCTACTGTATTTCAATACTAATCATTATGGTGGTACTTAGAGAGACAATTTTTTTCTGAGGTGGTACTTGGTGAAAAAAGTTTGAGAACCACTGCTCTAAACATTAGGCCACACTTAGACTACTTATAAAAAATTGGTGTGTTTTGATCTGTCCTTTTTGTGCTAAATAGCTTGTCCTAGATTTTACATGACAAAACTAATGAAGTTAATGAGGTCTAATGAAGCAAAAGGATCGGTTTATGCTAGTAACTGAACATTATTTTGTGTGTTTTAGTGTAAAACTTTATGAATAAAATCTTACGTGAACTGTTTTATTTTAAATATTGACATTTTAGTTGAATAACCAAACACGCACATTGACAAACAAAATGATATCGTAGTACGAAATATTTGTAAGGTAAATTTATACTATGGATAATTGCATGTACAGGCATATAAATATGTAACATGTAACCTGCACCCAACCCGGTCTGAGCTGGGATAGAATCAACAATTCTTTGCATGGAAGTCGGTTAACAAGGAGGCTAAAAACCATGGCCTTTAGCATCTGTTGCTAGAGCACCCTTAGAAGTCAGAAGAGTGAGGTTTACCTGCATAGCACTTAGCTAGCTGGCTTCCATTACACCACCCCCGAAAACTTTACTCCCATCCCAGACGAGCCCCCATGTGTAACCCAGCAGTTGTACTGCACTCAACCTGGTCTTAGCTAAGATCGAACCAGCGATTCTTTGCATGGGAGTCGGTTGCTCTAAGAAGGAGGCTAAAGATCATGACACACTCTAAAGCTCACCTCTAGTGTCTGTTGCTATAGATATATACAGTAGATATTACATACCGACCCTGAGCATGCATCAATAGTGCCGCGACATTTGTACAGTCCTCCCAGGACAAATGTCATTCAACCGCACTAGTCAAGACAGTGTGCCAATGTGAAGATGCTGGACTTTTGCGCTGTGTACGGGTGTAGTTACAAGCAAACAAAGAACACAAAGCATAAAGGCAGAACATTTCATAGATAAGATTTTCCATTGATGTACAAAAGTGATGTAAAATTAAAATTTTCGTAATAAAAAAAATATTTGCGTACTGACCACCAGGAAAACTCCTGATCATAGATATACAGTATGTGTATATGTGTATATTTCTGGCTCTGGATGGCCAGTCCTCCACTGCACCTTGGTCCCGCATTAATTTCAAAGGAGCGCTACCCTGTACTAAAATGGCGGCTCTATTGACGCATTCCTTCTAACAGACAACAACAGGGTAGACGACATCTAATGTAAATATCTATGGTCTGTCGCTAGAGCACCTTTAGAGGTCAGAGGGGTGAGGTTTACCTGGATAGCACTTCGCTAGCTGGCCTCTGTTACAAATATATAGTAGTTTACTGGCATGCTTTATTTGAAGATATTTCATTAGAGCAAGAGTATGCATTCAAATTAAATGATTTTACTCAATAGTTTTAATAACTGAGGCGTCTTTACTAAAAGTATTAAACAAATGGTAAATGTGAAAAATGATTCTAATTTAAGTCACTGTTGAACTTGCCTTTAAATGATAACGTGTCCCAATTTCATTTCCCTGATTAAAACAATATCTCTTACACTGAATTAAAAATTCCTGTTATCATTTTACACCCCAGGAAAGGTGGCAATAATATAATGCAGTAGTTTAATGATTGCATTTCTTTTTTCTGAACAACCTGGCTTTTTTTATTAGTCCTTGCCAACCTTCTTATTAGTTTGCAATGTTTATTTACATATTTTTCATCATGACATTATTGTTTATTGATATTCAGCATAATGCAATTTCACTGTTTTTCAGATATACAACAACAGATAGTGAACTGTTTTGATGAACAATTCACAAATGTTGAGATTTAAGTCATCCTACATATTCCCATATCATCCTAAATATGATATAATGATATCTATGATAAAATTTATAGGAACAGCTACACTTATAGAAGCTTAAATAACCAACAGCCAACAAACAAAGTTTTGTAACATTTTATTTATAATTTGCTTTATCTAAACCACATCATCCAAAACATACAGGTTTCACAAACAATGTTAGGCTATTTCTCCAGAGGAATGAAAAAAACCCATATAGGCTGTATGCAGTCTGGAATCTGCATGATTATTCAGGGTTTTTCGTTTGAAAAGAAATAGCGAATCACCTGCATACCAAAAAGGCAAGCTCCGCCTCTGGGCCTTCAATGCATGAAATGTTTATGATTAGCATAAAGATGTATGTGGCTGCAGGACAGACCTGGCATGACAGCCTGTATATGCGTATCAAATAGAGCAATTCCCCCTTTGGAAGAAGAAATTATCACTGAGTTGTATGCTAAGTCGCTCTGCACTGCACTCTGCAATCTAACCAGATATGGCCACTGGGGCTGTGCAATATGACAATATATATATCGTATTGACAAAATAAAAGGTCTGTCGTTTCATATTGTGCTCTATCGTTTATATCATGGTACCTTTTCATAATTTATATGAGCTTATTATTATACACTGTAAAAAATATCCGTGAATTAGCTGTTTTTCGTATTTTGTGAATAATTGTTTTATTTGCTATTTTTCCCTGTTAGTTTATGCTTTTAAATTGCGTTATGGGACATTGATCTTTCTTCCAACAAATTTTAACCTTGACAAATTAAAAAAAGTGACTTTTATAAACAATTTAAATTGTTTAAAGTGGTATGTTGTCTGGGTTGGTGTTGTGTATTACGGTACAAAAACCTTGTAGTAAACCGGCAGTACGTTTTTTTTGTTATTTTACAACTAATTATATGACTTCTTGCTCTATATATTATTTATTATACATTATATTATTTCAAACTATTAAAATGTCAATAAAAGTCACTTTGTTTAACTGTAGTGTTGAATTTTCAACATTAAAAGTCGACAGAGCAGTAATCAAGGTCTCATAATGCAATTTACAACCGTAAATAAACGGAAAATACACAAAATACGAAGACTGCTAATTAACAGATATTTTTTTACAGTGCCATGAAAAAACTGCATTATGAGAAAGCTGCAATCTTTAAACTACAATGTTTACATTTTGCAATTTATTTATATTTAATTTTACATTATTTTAGTTTTATGCTTAGTTTTACGTTTCACCTGCACTCATCGGTTTGTGGAAAGTTTTTTATATTTTATTCATATTTATTTAATATTTCTACATATTTAATCGAACATTTGCCCTAAAGTTCTTAATAAAGTTGAGTATATTTCTCACATTTCTGAACTTACAGAAATGGTACTTTATTGTAATATATATATATATATATATATATATATATATATATATATATATATATATATATATATATATATATATATATATATATATTGTTGTCAGGATATGACATGACTTATAACCAGTGGTGGCAAGAGTACTGAAAAGTCATACTCAAGTAAAATTACCATTACATTACTAAAATGTAGTGCAAGTACAGTAAAAGTATTTGTTGTAAATATTACTCAAAGTATAAGTAAGAAGTAGCCCTTTTAAAAGCAGTTTTTACATGCAGTTCGTGCATGTGTGTAAAAACTTAACATTCTGTAGTTCCATTTGACAATTTCAGTCAGCATACAGTAGGTATCTGTCATCTTCTCATCAGTGACATGCAGTCTAAACTCTCTGGATGAGTGCATGTAAAGACTTTGCACATCTTCTTTGACACTTTCCAAACATGTCTTGAAATTGTTCACTATGATGCAAAATTATTATTATTTGATTGGATTGGAATCACAGGACTGATTTTTATACTTAAGCCAATTCCAATAGACAAGAAAAAAATTTAGTAGTGACTGCAGGTTGAAGGAAAATTGTGTAGTAAAAGTACTCAAGTACTAATTGTGTACTAAAATGTACTCAAGGGAAAGTAAAAGAAAACATTTTTAAAACGACTTAGTAAATTATGATTCTTGAGAAAAACTGCTAAATTCAGTCATTTGAATATTTGTAATTTATTACTTTACACTAGTGGTTTCCAAAGTGTGGGTCGGACCCCCTGGGGGGTCGTGAGACAATGAGGGAAGGTCGCTTGTGGGCCATTTCTACTGAGTGGTATAGTACGGTACGGGTCACCTTTATCAGGCTTGCGTTTCCAATGCCAAAACGGTAGCAATGATTTCAACAGAAAGTTTCAGTCGATGTCATTCTCGCTCGAGGAAACGTCAAAGTGGGTAAGAAAATTTCCCAGAATACACCAGCCACAACGGCAGTATATCTGCACCTGGAAGTAAGGAGATGCACAAATTAGTATTTTTTTTGTCATTATTATGAATTTTTACAACAAACAAGCATATGTTTTAATATATTCATAACCGCGTTCATGTTTTACCATCATGCTTTAAAAAAAAAAAAACGCTAAAGGAAAAAACGCCAAATTTTGCTATCTATAATCCATAATAATAACTCCTGTACAGCAGTCCCACAACATTCTGACACTCGATGACACTCGAATCCCCTGTCAGAAAAGTCTAGTGGCTGGAAATGAGCTGTTTACAGTGTCTGCTATAATGTTAATGTTGTGTTTGGTGTGTTTAGATGAATATGGCCACTGTGTAAATGCGCAGTATAGTTAGGATCTTATTGCCACATTAGATGGTTATGATAACATAATATATGCCTTCAGAGATTTCCTGAAGATAAATACCAAAAAATAATGCAACTGGAATAACTACAGCAGTCGCGATCGTCTATCTCATATGAAGCAAGAGATCACGATGACATATGATGACGTGTGCAGGTGCTGTAGTGGTGTCCCATTTCTTAGGTGTAAATTTTGAATCCCTTCCCTTTTACACTTGGTTTTAAGGGCCAAGGGGTGGGGGTACAAAATAGAATTGTGATTGGGCCTAAATGTATTGTTTTTGGATCGAGTTTTGAACCGCTTGTTGTGATATCATACAGTATCCTGATTCCTGGAACTGGCTGACAAAAATAAAGAGAGAGAGAAACTGCTGCAGCTTACAGGAGATAGTAATTAGATTCTTTGAAATTGCTTCGACCTCAGAAAGCCATTTAATTAGAAAAAAACACATTTGTCTAAATTACAGCTACTCTGGAAAACTCTATTAGGGCGAATTCCGGTAAAACGAACCTCCTTTTTGACAGTCTCTGTGTGTTATTGTGCTTTTAATACCATCTGTTCATGTAGCGCATTCACCTTTGTGTTCAAATGTGCTTTATGAGCTTTTGCAAATCAACTCAACCTTAGTCAAGACACTTAAGGGTTTATTCTGTGACTCTTAGAAAATCCATTGTGAGATCTAATACTTAAAGCCAAAAATAGACCCTCTTTTTTTCATTCCACAAATTTGTCTCCTCTGGCGAAATCAGTTTTTCATGTAGTTAGTGAGTTTGCTGTGGGAAAAAATCAGTATGATATTGTGTAGAGTTAGTGATTTGAACAAACCTCTTTTCCAATTATGTTTGTGTTATCAACATCAGCAATTCTTGTTGAATTTATAGGGAAAATGTGGATTTTGTTCTGGTTTCTCTGGTTATATTGAATTTCATTACCCAGCCTTACTATTCTCAATGTCTTGGATATTCTTTGGGGTTTCAATACAGCATCATGACCTTTTCGTTTGGGTGCAATAATATAACCAAGACAATCCACCAATCAATAGTCTGTTATTTAGAGATGGGAGAACAGGTACTAATCTGGACACATGCTGCCAGGCTTTGCTATTTACTTTAGTGCTTTGGGCTTCTTCGCTGTCTTATGACATTTTCTTCTCAGCTTCATTGACAGTAGACTGACATACTACTTATACACTCACTTTGTACAAACATTATGCGTACATGCTGTAAGATAATTATTATATTCCAGGCTGCATTATTTAATTAAAAACACATAACATTTTGTGAAACATTGTTATGTCGTGTTATTTTTATGCCTGCTAGTCGTTGAACTATGGAACGTAACTATTAGGGGTGTAGCGGTTCACAAAATTCACAATTTGGTTTGATATGATACATAGGCCAGTAATTGACCAAAATATATTGCAATAAAGGATATTCCCGGAACAGATCGGGGTTACAGATCCGGCATGTTGCCCGAGGATGGAGAGGTGGAGAGGAAATGAATCCCTGGTACCATGACATCCTGAATGAAAACCTGCTTCAGAGTGCTCTTGACCTCAGACTGGGGCGACGGTTCATCTTCCAGTAGGACAATGAACCAAAGCACACCGCCAAAATATCAATGGAGTGGCTTCAGAACAACTCTGTGAATGTCCTTGAGTGGCCCAGCCATAGCCCAGATCTAAATCCTATTGAACATCTCTGGAGAGATCTGAAAATGGCTGTACACTGTCGCTTCCCATCCAACCTGATAGAGCTTGATTGGTACTGCAAAGAGGAATGGGCAAAAATTCCCAAAGACAGGTGTGCCAAGCTTGTGGCATCATATACAAAAAAGACTTGAGGCTGTAATTGCTGCCAAAGTTGCATCAGCAAAGTATTGAGGAAAGGCTGTGAATACTTATGTACATGTGACTTTCAGGTTTTTTTATTTTTAATAAATTTGCAACAATTAAAAAAAATCTTTTATCACATTGTCATAATGGGATATTGTGTGTAGAATTTTGAGGAAATAAATGAATGTAATCCATTTTGGAATAAGGCTGTAACATAAAGAAATGTGGAAAAAGTGAAGCGCTATGAATACTTTCCGAATGCACTGTATATTTCCTCACCAAAAATTATTGAGGTAATGCCCATGTCTTGTGCAATAAGTCAATATTATGATTATTGTGACAGGCCTAATGATACAGCAGTGTAACAGTTTAGTACATTTTCTATACAGCAAAAAGAGGAAATTCCCTCAATTTTTGCAAAGGTTTTATGTATTAAACTAAGATCATAAAGCATGATCTTTTTTTTTTTAGATTGAACAATAATGGAGCTATACTTTAATGGAGCCAAACTCGTAATTTTTGGGTCTTTTAGTAGCATATAAAACTAAAAAAACTCCTTACAGTATATAAAAAAGTAATATTGTTATTAGGGCTGCACTGACATTGCATTATTTTCTTGTATTGCGATTTATATATTGCGGTTTAAATACAGTTTCGCCAGATGACTCAAAACTTTAGATTGCTGTACGTATGTGTTTAGAATTGCATTTGTAAGAGTTTCCCTTACAGATGCAAAATTGATCTACAGTAAAGAGACTATTTAAAGTGTGAATGAGAGACTCAAATATTGAAAATTGTGCTCATGTCGTACCACTCTCTTTTGTTCACTTCGAATTAACAATAATTGAGATATTTTAGATGAAATCAGAGAGCTCTCTGACTATTCATAGACAGCAACGTTCGTGAGACGTCCAAAGTCCAAAAAAGAAACCAAAATGTTCAGCCTAATTTACATGTTTAGGGAAGGCAAGTGTATTTATATAGCACATTTCATACACAATGGTAATTCAAAGTGTTTTACATAACAGATTAAAAAGTTAAAACAGCTTTTAAAGGAATGAAAAAGATAAGAAAGACATTTGTGCGATCTGTCGGACGTAGCACAGTGCTCATTCAGTAAAGGCACAGCTTAACAGATTGTCTTGATTTGAATGTGCCTAATGTTAGAGCACATCTGATCAATTCTGAAAGCTGATTCCAGCAGCAGGGGGCGTAGTAGCTGGATTCACCTTGCTGAACCCTTTGAATTTGTAATTTACTTAATGATCTGCGCAATCTGTTAGGTTTGAATTTATTGAGCATATCTGTAATGTATTGAGGTCTAATGCCATTTAGTGATTTATAGACAAGTAATAATACTTTAAAATCTATTCTGAATGTAACTGGGAGCCAGTGTAAAGACCTGAGGACAGGTGTGATGTACTCTGATTTTCTGCTTCTGGTCAGAATCCTGGCAGCAGCGTTCTGGAAGAGCTGCAACTGTCTGGCTGACTTTTTGAGGAGGCCAGTGAGGAGGCCGTAACAGTAATCCACCCTGCAGCTGATTAAAGCATGATCAAGTCCTCAATGGAAACAAAGCCAATCTGGCCCTATGTGTGGTCTAATTCAGTCAGTAGCTAATAATCCAGGGGCAAACTGGCCATCTGGCTGACCGGGCAGTTTCCCGGTGGACCGACGTACTTTTTGGGCCGGGCTGATCATCGCCTTGTGATCTGATCGGCCCATACAATGCTTAGCAGCCTATCGTTTTTTCTGCCTAATTAATTGACAATGCTGTGATCTGTGACGCTCTGAAAGTAAGATGCTTTTTTTTCGGACACCGGCCCATGTGATATAATCTGCAACCCATTGGTTCTTTTCTTTATTGACATTGGGCTGACCCAATCACAAACTCCTATTTTGGGCTATGTGTGAGCGTGCAACGTTGGTGTGTATTTATCAAAATAGTCGAGAGTCTGAGAGACGCAGAAGAAACGGAGGGGAGGCGCAGAGAAATTGCAGGAAACAAACTGGCGTTTCATTTAGCGGTTCTGAAAAGTTCTCCGTCCATACTACATGGCTAAAAACGCACATCACGTAACCACAAACACTCTGTCATGAGCTGCAGCCAGTAGGTCAGCGGGTGCCTTGAGCATAAAAAACCCTAGGTGAGAGTAATTGTTATAGTGCATGTCTGACCGTTCATCAAAGATCTACTGCTAGATCTCATCTCACTATAGTTGTTGAACGTGATATTAAATTCATCTTGTTGTCTCCATCTAACGACTCTTCGGTCTTTTGAATCACTTGTTCTCAGTGCAAAGATAAGTTAATATATTAATTTATGTAACCACGTACACTGATTCTGCACATTGACTGATTGCTTGCCTTTATCGTATAAATTTATTGTACGTTATACTTTTATAATGGCCATTATTGATTATTAAAACTGATATTCAGCAAAAGAGACGGGGTAAAGTTCATACTTTTCAATGAAAATGAAAGGAGGCAGTTATGTTATAGGCCCTGTTTTGTTATAAATATACAGAGTGAAGATGACGGTCATATTTAGCTACAGAGGCCGTTTGATGTCTGTTAATCATAAAATTAAAATTAAATAAATGTCCTTATATTATTTTTTTTTTATTGTTAAGATAATGAAACAGCAAGTAGGATGAGGTGAATGACAGTTATAGAGTACACTGTTCCCTTTGAAGATTTACCCATGCGTCAGCAGGCAGTTTTTGTTATGTTTATTATTTAATATAGGCTGAGTGAATAGCGTATTGAATAAGCTAACTTGGCTGTAGTGTATGAGTGTGTGTGTGAATAAGGGTGTATGGGTGTTTTCCAATACTGGGTTGTGGCTGGAAGGGCATCTGCTGCATAAAACATATGCTGGAATAGTTTCTTTCCGCTGTGGCAACCACTGATAAATAAGGGACTAAGCCGAAGGAAAATAAATGAATGAATGGTGTATTTTTTTTTACCTAACAAAAATCTTTATGGACAGTATACAGAAATCAAATTAAGATTAATGTCTGTATTTATTTATTTATTTCATGTATATATGGCTTTTGTGTTTTTATAAAATAGGAGTTCACAAACATATTGGACTTGCACAGATGGGTAGCATTTTGATAGTATGTAGTGGGCCGCTCTGGCCCAAAATACCAGGGCTGATTTTTTGCCCCAGTCCAGCCCTGTAATATTCTATTCCTATCCATTGATTGTGTTAGGAAGGGACACATATGTAGAAGTGAGTTTAACTGGGAGCCACCAAATTTTCCTTGAAATCCCTTTTTAGTCAGTTTATTTATTTGTTCATTATTTAGCACATCCATGAAAAAAACCTGACAGCAAAAGCATGTAAGCCATCTTCCTTAAGGATGCAGAATAAGGAGGTGATGGACTGTATGTGACTGTGGTTGAAAAGAAGAAAGAAATAGTCCGATGGGCAGTCAGATACACTTTCTCTAACATTCATTTTGCCAGAGCATAGTTAAATATTAACACACTGCTTTTCCAACAAGGGCAAAGGATGTTACAGACGTGGTATTATTCAGACATCACTGCTGAAAGTACAGGAATTAAGGATAAATCAAAGCAAAGCAAATGCCATAACAAACAACTTCGATAGACCTGGGTGGAGGACAGGAAAGAACGTCATTTCAGAGGTGAAGCAAGTTCATTCATTGTTATGAATGTTAACCGCACAGACATCTGAATAAACTGCTTTTATGAATAGTGCACAGCGACATAATTCAACAAATGTTGTTGAGGACATCATCAATGATGAGCACAATTTCTTTTCTACATTGATGTGTATATAATAATAATAATAATAATAATAATAATAATAATTTTATTTTTTAAAGTCCTGAAGAATTCAAACTGATGCATGACCTTTTCTAAAACCTGACCGATATTTTTCCTGCATTCTATGCTCATCTGAAAATTGACTAAGCTGTAGCAATATAACTTTTTCTAAAATCTTACTAAAAATGTAAACATTAATAATTGGTCTATAATTATTCAAATCTGTGAAGTCCAGATTTGGTTTCTTTAAAAGTGGCTTTACCACAGCTTTTTTAAAAAACATTAGGAAAAATTCCTGTCACTAATGAATTATTCACTAAGTCAAGGACATAGTCAATCAAGCAATGTAAAATCTTTTTGAAAAATTCTGTTGGGATATGGTCAGGACAGCTAAAAGAGCACTTTAACTGAGATCTGATTTAAGATTTTCTTTATCAATGATTCTAAACCTTTCCACTGTTTTTCTGGATAACTTCCCAGTTCATCCACAAATGATTGATCTGTCTGTACAATATCGGTTCTAATCTGTGGTATTTTGTTATTAAAAATGTAGCAAAATCGTCAAATTATTACAGAATACAGTATATATAGTCTGCAACACTCCCCCGCCCCCTCCATTCTTTACTGTTGTCCGCGATAACCCCCAACCCCCCTCCCCCGCTTGCTCTACACTCTTATCCACGATACCCACCCCATGCACTCTTGACTTTCGTCTGCGCACCTCTCCCTCCTATGTACCATGCTGAATCCATTACCCCGATCTGTTCCAGGACCTCGCAATTTACAAATTTACCACGGTGTCACATAGCATATATGCTAAAAAGTCTAGATGACAGGTCATTGTTTCTCTTTTCCTTTCTATGAAGGAAATAAATAGTTGTAGTTTTATTTTCAATTTAATTTAAATAGTTATCGTATTAGTACTTAACAAATTAAATTGAATTAGATTATTAATTCATACATTTTCGGAATTAATGCCTTTTATTCATCAGGGGTCGCCACACCGCCAACTCATCCAGCACATATTTTAGCAGTGGATGCCCTTTCAGCCACAACTGAGCATTGGGAACCACCCACACACTTGCATTCACACCCACACATAGTGTACACTACAGGAAATTTAGCTTATTCAATTCACCTGTACCACATGTCTTTGGACCACAGGAGAAACCGGAGCACCTAGAGGAAACCCACATGGCGAGAACATGCAAACTCCACAAAGAAATGCCAACTGAGCTATTTTTAATTTAATTTAATTTAATTTAATTTAATTTAATTTAATTTAATTTAATTTAATTTAATTTAATTTAATTTAATTTAATTTAATTTAATTTAATTTAATTTAATTTAATTTGGCTTGTTAATTTAAAATAGTTGTGATTGCTTTACTAGATACTCTACTTTATTGTTTTACAAGTTAAGACTAAAAAATAGATTTATTATGCTATATATCTTTAAATACAAGTAAGCAAATGTTTTAGAGTTTATAATTGGATCTTTATGACAGTGATTAATATGTTTATGTGCATATGTGTTGTTGATATGTGCAACAATTCTATCAAATAATATGGCCTAAAACTGACAGAACATTTGTTAGATTTGATTTGCTTAAAATGTCACATCACAGACAACAGAGTCAGCTGTCATTCCAACACAGTCATATCAGCTTTTACACATTTAAAGCTGACAGACTTTAATAGGAGGATGCCCAAATGTCATAGAGGCTAATTCAGATAGCATTTTGGGCTACAGAGCATTGAGAAACATGACAGCCATTGCCGCAGTACTTCATTCTTTGCCAGTAAGAGAGTGTGTGTGAGAGAGATTTTAGAGCTGCAGTGCTTCATTTAAGTTCAGGCTTAATGAATACATAAATGATCACCTTTTTGTTAGGACCTTCATTCTACATTCTACATTTTCCCCATGTAGCGCATCCTTCTCTTCCACAGCACTTCATACTTTCCATCTGATTTGTAATGTAGGAGCAGGTGCAGCTTTCCTGATCTCCCAGCAAAATGACTATTTTTTTTTACAAGAGGGTGTACGATGTTGTTTGTATGAAATTACATGATTAAAAAAAGAAGTACAGCACGAAGGACCGCCCCCAATCTATTCATTAACATTTACATTTTGCATCTATTTAGATAGCATATGCTTTAATGCCAAAAAATTCCAGAGTAATTTAATCCACACCAAGTGATTCATCAGAAAGTGCTAGTAATACACCCTTTCTTAGTAAAATACAAACTGCAATAGGAAGGGATGAAGGAAGCAGAAAAGCAGAAAATTGATTTTTTACAAGCTGCAGTTAAAGGCTTACTGGGGTGTGAGCAGATCGTACAAAAAGATGAGCTCATCCAAATTAGGCACTTACCATAGAATAGTTAAGAATTGTCATTAAATTGTATTAGTGTCACCAATTATAGCATGAATCTGTGACTTCTGGAGTTGTTGAGTGACTTTATGCGTTCAAAAGCATAGTGGTGTAACGGACATACTTGTCAACCCTCCCGTTTTTCCTGGGAGTCTCCCGTATTTTACAGTTCTATCCCGCTATCATCCTATAATAGTATTTTCCTGTATTTCTCCCATATTTTCAGTCTTTCTCCAAAGGGTGGCAATAAACATTAAAGAGCCAGTCCTCCCTATACGCAACCCATACTGCCGAACCACCAGGGTCCGCCCTTTGCTTTGAAATGTGAGTCTGTTCTGTGCTTTCATTTTATTTAGGCATGAAAACACTTTGGCTGTGTCCGAAACCGCCTACTGCTCAGTAGGTACTGCATTTGAAGTTAAACGTACTACTCTGCCGTTAGAAAAGTACGTTCTATACAGTATGAATGTGAAAAGTATGAATGGAACTCAGACGTACTACATCTGTCATTTTGTCATGGTCACGTGACCTACCTGTGTCAGTTGCGTCGCTTCACCCCCATTCATGAATTGTCTCGCGGGACATCATGGGGCAGCGCAGCGTGCATGGGATGCTACTTCAAAATCTCGCCGGAAGTAGTAAGTCATCTGGGTACTTCTCACATACTGATTTTTGAATTCTGTGAATTGGGACATACTACTCGGCTCGCATACTGATTTTAGCATACTGTATAGAATGGAAGTATGCGGTTTCGGACGCAGCCTTTAAAATTAATATAAAAACAGCGGAATTCCCTTTTCTTTTCATTACAGGTGCCATCTCTCCTCCTATGCAATCCTCAAAACAGTTATGCAGCGGTGCGTGACTGTCAGCTGACGTGCTCTATAGTGATAAATAGGAGCTGTTTCCCAAATGGATTCTGTACACACGATTTGAAGTGAGAAGAAAGTCTGGGTTTTGGGTGCGTGTTTGAACAGACATATACACATAATTAATAATATTAACATCTAAAGATGTCGATCAAATAAATAAAAAGGACAAAAAAGTTAGGAAAGCAACCGAATGCTTTCATTATAACATTAGATGTGTGCATTTTTAAAGTGACACCTCTGTTATTAATCAAACGAAAAGTCTATCCCTTATTATGGTGGGCATATCCCTTTTTTTCACATCCCAATGTTGACAGGTATGGTAACATATCACAAATCTCAACTAGCTCACAGTAAAACTGAACTACCTCACAGTAATTTGTTGTGAATTTACATAGAGTATTTTGCTGTGAAAGTAATGCATCTATTAGCCAGTAATTTACTGTGAATTTAAGGTCAATTTTTTTTACAGTGTACTGAACAACTGTTTTTTTTTTTGTTTTTAATAATGATTTGAGTCAGACTTTCCATTATGGATTATTTGCTTCACTTGTGAATTAGAACATTTGAGAGCAGAAAATGAGTTTTAATAGAAATGGAGTGTACAGCTCTTTGGACCACTCAAAGAAAAAACAATTATAGTCCACTCATGAAATGATGAATTGCAGTGCTGCTCAGTCATCATCACTTGTGTGCTTACGATAATAGGCCAGGCTTTGATTATTATTTAAACTAACAATCAAAATATATGGTTATTTCACAGTTTCTTTTGTCAAAATTCACATTTATAGAAAGAGAGACTTGGATTCTAGTTGGATTTGGATAGTTTTTTCAGTGGCTATGCTTCTGTCCACATGTATTAATGCACATTTTGAGATACTGCATGGTAGAATGTGCATGAAATCATTCTGAAAGGCCTGAGCCAAAGTCTGTTATAAAAATGTAGTGAAATGACCTCCAGAACTGACTCACCAGATTGTTCCCAAAGTGTAGTTTTTGTTCTTTATGCACCTTATGTGGTGTTTGTGATATGTAATACTTTTTTGTTCAAGTTAAATTAGAAACTTTGGTTGGAAACCTGCCTAGTATTTCCCTTTGAACATGAAAACATAGGACATTAGAGATAAAAATATTCAAGATTTTTTAGCTCAAACTTTGGCCCTTGGTCGATCATAAAATACAAGTTATCAATCAGTTGTCAAGTTATCGGCTACATCATCAGAAACACGACACCAAAATAAAACAATGACATACAATATATATACAGGCTAATAAGGTGGCTACTACTGATACACAGTGGTCATATGAAGGGAAACAATAGTTATGAAACATTGCAAATTGTAAATGGTGGGATACTTCAACATATGCTTTTATGTTACTTTAACTTTAAAAGTTGTTAAAAAAATTGTTTTCGATCTTAATATAAACTGAAATGACTTGAAACGTTAATTTAATTCCACTTAAAAATTGAAGACTAGTGTATTAATATACTTATGTGTTTTTTGACTCTCAAAGTTTTGTTATTGACTTGAATTTTATGAATCATCAAGCACCACAATAATTAAAACTTAATAATGTTTAATGTTCATGTTGGGCAGTCTTAGGGTGAATAAAGTATGTTCTCCCCTTATTATCCTTATTAAATGCTCTTCGACAGAAAAAAAAACAGATTAGACTTTTTGTTAGATCCTTGTTGTGTATCAGTGTAAATACTGCACAACTGTAAATAACCCCTAGTATTTTAACTGCATCCAGTTGGTTTAAGATAGTAATTAACCATGTTAATGTCTTCAGCATATGCTGTGCTTTTCTTTTGGTATTGTTCTGCAAATGTTTTTGCTCTTATAGTAACCTTAAGTTTTATTAAGGTCTGAGAGCAGGAAATTCAAGTAAGATATTTCATTCCAGTGTGCGATGAAAAATCGATGTTCCTGAATTTAGCACTTTCATCTCATTGCTTCCCTCCTGCTGTCCCTGCTGCTGTTCGAGATTGTCGTAATGAGTGTGGACCTGGAAATTGATTCAGCAGTGTCATAAGTGTGTTTGTATTGGGCAGTTTTGATTGAGTCACACATTACATTATTGCCTTTCTTTTTATAACTCAAAGGTGGACATTTTCGTTTAGCAGTTTTGAAAATGGATGTAAACCATGATCATAATTTTTTTTTCAAACATTGTAAAATATACTTTAAGAGTCTGCTACTCTTTAAGGGATAGTTCTCTCAAAAACTACATTTCGCTAAGGCCATCAAATATGCAAGTTATTATTTTATTTTTTTGCAAGTCGGAACTTTGAGACTCAAATCCATAAAAGATATACACAGGACAAAGAAAATTAATTCTTGTAACTTCTAATGGTACGGTCTTACAAAGGGAACTCTCATAAATAAACTCAATTTGCAGAGGCTATAGGTTAAAGTGATTAAGCCTTTCCCTGACATTGATGAGGGAACTCCTCAATTAAGAGAAAACACTTCCCTGCCATTGACGAGTTTTTACAGCTATCCTTGTTTTAGGTATATTACGGTAGGAAAAGCCCTAATGTATGTCCTGATACAGGTATTTAATTTGTGTTGGTTGTAAAAAAATGTTAACTCTCAAAGTGGTAGCCATTGGATTGTTCTTGGATTCCAAAGCCCAAGTGAACCGTGCTTCGGCACACCTCTTCCAACCAGGCCAGGGCCGGGCCACTGAACCACACATGAGCCAGATTCAGAGCGCTCACACTTCTCAAACGAATCGGGAAATGCACCTGGGCACGGTTCGGATAGCATAGTGTGAGTGCGCCCCAAGGGTGCTTTCACACCTGTGGACGATTCTTTTGTACCTAAACAGAGATTAAAATTATTAAAGTGCAATGTTACTCTTTGTTCTTGGTGCAGTTCACTTTCTCACGGCAAAGTTTCTAGATGGACCAAAATAGTTAAAACAAGTCACGTGCGAGTAAACTCTCCTCACATTGGTCAGAGTTTCACGGTTTATTTCGTCCCGCTCAGCTGTAATGCGTCAATAAGATGAGCAATAAGACATTATAAGCGAAAAGATGCGCTTTAATTTTTAATGGTGACACCCACAGACATCATTACCAAATATAAATCAGAGTTAAGACTTTCTCATTAATAGCCGTTGGCTAGAATTATGCATTATAGGCTTTACATTATATACAGAAAAAGCAGATAAACCAAGACTGCAGTTCGGTCAATTTTCAACAGATAAACAACTCTCAATAATAGTTCAGCATGCTTTCACTTTCGTATTTGACATGAAATGCACATTTACCGGTAGGAATGACATCCAGCCCTGCTCATAATCCTCTCTTCATATAGCAGTAAATATGCCTATTACATATCTATAATTCACTGTGAAATAGCCTTGGTTGTATTACTTTCTTACTACAGTCAATCCGCTCCAGTCTGAGTTCATTTCAATTGAGTCTATATGGATATGAATATGTGTATATTCCATACGAATTATGAAGCTGATTGGTCAGTTCTTGTTAGCTTGAGTGACTCGCAGTGGTGGTAAGAGTACAACAAATTTGTACTCAATTACAAGTACTGTTACATTGCTAAAATTATACTCAATTACAAGTAAAAGTACTGGGGTTAAAAAGTGCTTGAGTAAAAGTACAAATTACTCTTTAAAAAAAGTACTCAGAGTACAAATTACTTTTTTGCTGGTGGTATTTATTGATCCGTAATTGCTGAATCAGACAAGATCCAGACTATAAAACACATTTTACAATACACATTTAAAGGTACTATAAACACTTTTGAAACATAAACACATTGAACCCAATAATAAAAATAAATAAAACAATGTCACAAATATAAAGTTGTTAGTCTTCTTACCATTCGCACTATTATGTGTTTTATAATAAAAACAATAATTTGCAATAATTCGTTTAACATATCTTTTGTTTACATTGCACTGAAAGCCACGCTACGGTGTGAAACGTTTTCTAATCGGTGTGTCTGGAAGGTGTGAGGTCCGCTTGCACGCGCATATTGGCAAATGTTCTTATATAACAAACTTGTGTGCGGAAAAGACACAATATGTGAACGGCACGCTGCTATAGTTAATCTAGTGTGCATAAATATTAGCCTTGGTTTAAACTCGGATCTTTAAACTAGCGCACAGGTAGCATAACTTTTAGTTGCTGCAGGTTTTTTCCGTGCGACAGAAACGCGGCGCTGAGAAGCCTTTACGATGAATTAACCGTAATTAACAAATTATCCAAATGTTTTCGGCTGCTCGCGCCACTTGCTTTTTTTGTCAGGTGAATCAGGCTCTGTCTGCGCAGCCTTCAAATGCAGCTCGTGCTGAACGACGCATGTCACTTCCTAAATAACGCAGCCGTTTTTCGACTGAACAACAAATTTTATTTTTGATGTCTTGGTCACACTATTTGGAGGGCCGGAACAAATTGCCTCGCAGGCCAAGTTCACCAATTGAATAGCCCTGGTTTAAAAGTTAAACTTTAATATCACTTCACTTACAAGTTTTGGAGAAACTTTGCTATTAATCTAATAGCGCGAAACAAACCATCAGAAACCGCAGAACAACACTGCATAGTGCCTAAACATATAAATAAATAAAATATCACACAAATTAAGTTATATGTCTTCTTACCATTATGTGTTTTTTTAGATTAGAGGCTGAAGTCTTGTAAGCCGAAATCACAGCAGATGGCAGACATTGCTTACACTGCATTAGCACACTGTCCCCTTTCTTCCCCCTGTAGGTGAACAGCTCCTCCAGGTGTGGCCATGGGGATTCATCCTCTGTTATTTCTTCATCCTTTCTGCGTTCTTCAGATGCGTTGTTGGTGTCTTAAATCTCCATGTGTAGAACAATAACTTCGTAACAATACCATCACTGCTCAGCTCACGTAAATCTGCAGCTTGTTTTTCGGCTCAAATAATGTACCAGGCTTTTCATTGGTCCGTTAAAATGAGTTTTTTTTTTTGGCTACCGAAGTCAGTGGTTAAAATATTCATTTATTTACAGTACTCTGTAACGAATTGTGATTTTAAAAGTAACAAATTACATTATTCAGCTTAATTTGTACTCAAGTACAAGTAAAATTACTGACTTAAAAATATACTCATGAAAGTACAATTACCCCAAAAATGTACTTAATTACAGTAACGTGAGTAGTTGTAATTCGTTACTCCCACCACTGGCTCGCTATGATGTTTTGGATGTTTCCAACTGGTTGCGCCTGGAATATTTAAATGTGTCTCTCAATATGTAGTGAAGCCGCACACCTCCATTGGAAATAACAAACTTGTGCACGGGTCAATTGGTGCTTTTTTAAATACTATTGCCTGGGTTTAGGGAAGGAGGAGGGTGGGTCAGGCGATGGGTCAGTCAGTCTTTCATTCAGTCAGTTAATCAGTCAGTCAACAGCGGCCTCTGGTGGATTTACACAAGAACAGCAGAAGGGAAAGGCATTCGTGAGAGAAATTTGAGATCTCAAAAAGCATTCACAGCGGCCTCTGGTGGATTCGCGAAAACAAAAACTGCAAAAAATAATAGCTACTGGGACGTATTTAACGCTTTCCAGAAATGTATATACAGTAGCGGTACATTTTCAGAATGAGCCTGGGTTGCCTATTTCACAGCAGCATCACAAAGAGGTCTCTGATCTATAGCATGATAAAAAAAAAAAACGGTGAACACGTAGAAATATACACATAACTACTTCTGATATATGGTCAAGCAGAATATCAGAGCTTAACTTGAGTTTGACGAGGCACACACACAGTACAACATTTGTTTTGCCATAGGTCTGTTCTAGAGACAGTTTTTCTCACAATTTGTCCCCCATTCCCCACACTTGGTCTTCCCTTTCTCCGATTGCCCACACTTCATTTTTGACGAGGGGCCCACTTAAAAGATTTGTGCATAGAGCCCAAAATTACTGGCTATGCCCAAACTCTTGACATGTTTCTTTTGCCCAAATCGCACAGCCCTAGACCAGATACAACTTTTGTGAGTTAGATTATTAAAAAAGCACAGTTGTCACATGTTGTCTAGACATGCAAAGATGATGAGGGCAGATTATAGATTAATAACTTTAATAATGTAAAGCAGGCAAATTCAGAGCAGTGGGAATAATGTCTGCACAAACAATACCGAAGATAGAGACAGAAAGGAGAACTAAAATACTGCATGGAGTTTGCATGTTCTCCCGGTGTTTGCGTGGGTTTCCTATTATTTAAGTCACATCTATACAGTTTAAAGTGACATTTAAAGGCTTAACTAGGTTAATTAGGTTAACTAGACAGGTTAGGGTAATTAGGCAAGTTTTTGTATAACAATGGTTTGTTCTGTAGTCTATAGAAAAAAAAAATAGCTTAAAGGGGCTAATAATTTTAACCTTAAAATGGTGTTTAAAAAAAAAAAAAAAAAAGACTTTCTCCAGAAGAACAAATATTATCAGACATACTGTGAAAATCTCCTTGCTCTGTTAAACATCATTTGGGAAATATTTAAAAAAGAAAAAAAAAAAAAATCAAAGGGGGGCTAATAATTTTGACTCCAACTGCATATGCGCTATAGGCGAATTGAATAATAGACAATGTCCGTAGTGTATGAGTGCATGTGCTATTTAGGGTATGTTTATTTAGGCTAGAGAATCAGGATGTTAAATTAAACAAACAAAAAATCACCTTTCAAAGATCACCTACAAATTTTCTGAGCAATAGTCACGACACAGCGGCGTCCGTCACGTTTTTGAGTCCACTTAAAATATTTCCGCCCTGTTCTGATGTTTTTGCAAGTGTTGTTGCAGGGTAGGGGAATTAAATAAACAACATTGTCTGTAGTGTATGAGTGCATGTGTGAATGAGTGTGTATGGATGTTTCCCAATACTGGATAGTGGCTGGAAGGGCATCCGCCGTGTAAAACATATTCTGGAATAGTTTGTGGTTCCTTCCGTTGTGGGGACTCCCTAAGTAAAGACTAATCTGAAGGAAAATGAATGAAAGTCTTGGTATAGATGACACTTCTGTAGTCATCATACTGTAGCTTATACTTTAAGTTGCTTAATTTGATGCTGCCTGAAGGTTACCAGGAAACCTTTGCATGACCTAATTAATAATCATGCATTATGCTTTAATTTTGCATCTGGGCGTTCAGAGGCAAGAAATTAGCCTAAATGAGCACCTCTTTTTTTGCACAGCATCAAGCCATTAACATTTTGATAGATGAAAAAGCATTTACTGAATGCTACAGTAGCTACAGTTTGAGTACAGTCCTTCTCAGAATAAGTGACTGCATCCGTGCACCATGTTTTACAAAACTGAACTTTTCGCTCTATTTTGAACTTCTATCTCTATGCTTTTGAGGGACTTTTTTGATGTTTTGATGCAGTTTGCAGTTTCAACTTCCTCAGTAAGTTTTCAAAACGTTTCATCCTGCTCTTCTTGCAAAACATGAAGTCAGCCGCCATCCAGTTTCCTCCTGTGCACGGCTCTGAATCTTTGTGGAGGGTGACAGAAACAGCTAATGCAGAAAATCTGCCATGGTCTGCTGTCCCCATTAAATTTGCAGGATTTGTCTTCAAAGTGTTTGTTCATGTGTTTGTTTTAGTTTCAAAATGCCAGACTTTCGCTATTTTCTAGTTCAGTTTTCAGTTTTGTTTTGATCAAGATTTGCTTACTTAAACAGGAAAAAGTATGTCTGGTTGACAGTAAAACAACCGGCCATGATTTGCTTTGATGTGTTTAGGGGTGAGTTTATCTGAAAAAGTTCAAAGTATATTTTGGTTTTTACATGTGGGTGTTTATGAATACTGTATGTAATGTTATGCAAAATGCACCGAATTCAAAACATTCTCCAGACCATAATGTTATACGTAATGTTATAACATACGCAAGATTCATACTTGTCCAAATGTCTGTGCATTTTCTTTTCAATAGTTTAAAGTAAACGAAAATTTAATTTCTATTGTGGCTGAGAGAGCTTAACATGCTGCAGTTTAAGAAAACAATATACAGCAGCAAATTAAGAAAAGATCTTCTTCCGTTTGACAACACACAAAAAACATGCTGCATTTTTTTCACAACACAAGCAAATTAATAAAACGTGCTGCATTTTCATTCATTCATTTTCTTTTCGGCTTAGTCCCGGAGTCGCCACAGCGGAATGAACCGCCAAACTTATCCAGCACATGTTTTACGCAGCGGATGCCCTTCCAGCCGCAACCCATCTCTGAGAAACATCCATACACACTCATTCACACTTATACACTACGGACAATTTAGCCTACCCAATTTGCCTGTACTGTAATTATAAAAAACGTGCTGCATTTTCACACAACACAAACAAATTAATAAAACGTGCTGCATTTTCTCACAATGCAAACAAATTAATAAAACGTGCTGCATTTTCTCACAACGCAAACAAATTAATAAAACGTGCTGCATTTTCACACAACGCAAACAAATTAATAAAACGTGCTGCATTTTCACACAACGCAAACAAATTAATAAAACGTGCTGCATTTTCACACAACGCAAACAAATTAATAAAATGTGCTGCATTTTCTCACAACGCAAGCAAATTAATAAAACGTGCTGCATTTTCACACAACGCAAACAAATTAATAAAACGTGCTGCATTTTCTCACAATGCAAACAAATTAATAAAACGTGCTGCATTTTCTCACAACGCAAACAAATTAATAAAACGTGCTGCATTTTCACACAACGCAAACAAATTAATAAAACGTGCTGCATTTTCACACAACACAAACAAATTAATAAAACGTGCTGCATTTTCTCACAACTCAAACAAATTAATAAAACGTGCTGCATTTTCTCACAATGCAAACAAATTAATAAAACGTGCTGCATTTTCACACAACTCAAACAAATTAATAAAACGTGCTGCATTTTCACACAACTCAAACAAATTAATAAAACGTGCTGCATTTTCACACAACTCAAACAAATTAATAAAACATGCTGCATTTTCACACAACGCAAACAAATTAATAAAACGTGCTGCATTTTCTCACAACGCAAACAAATTAATAAAACGTGCTGCATTTTCTCACAACGCAAACAAATTAATAAAACGTGCTGCATTTTCACACAACTCAAACAAATTAATAAAACGTGCTGCATTTTCTCACAACTCAAACAAGTTAATAAAACGTGCTGCATTTTCTCACAACACAAACAAATTAATAAAACGTGCTGCATTTTCTCACAACGCAAACAAATTAATAAAACGTGCTGCATTTTCTCACAACACAAACAAATTAATAAAACGTGCTGCATTTTCACACAACGCAAACAAATTAATAAAACGTGCTGCATTTTCACACAATGCAAACAAATTAATAAAACGTGCTGCATTTTCACACAACGCAAACAAATTAATAAAACGTGCTGCATTTTCACACAACGCAAACAAATTAATAAAACGTGCTGCATTTTCTCACAACTCAAACAAATTAATAAAACGTGCTGCATTTTCACACAACACAAACAAATTAATAAAATGTGCTGCATTTTCTCACAACTCAAACAAATTAATAAAACGTGCTGCATTTTCACACAACTCAAACAAATTAATAAAACGTGCTGCATTTTCACACAACGCAAACAAATTAATAAAACGTGCTGCATTTTCTCACAACGCAAACAAATTAATAAAACGTGCTGCATTTTCTCACAACGCAAACAAATTAATAAAACGTGCTGCATTTTCACACAACTCAAACAAATTAATAAAACGTGCTGCATTTTCACACAACTCAAACAAATTAATAAAACGTGCTGCATTTTCTCACAACTCAAACAAATTAATAAAATGTGCTGCATTTTCTCACAACTCAAACAAATTAATAAAACGTGCTGCATTTTCACACAACTCAAACAAATTAATAAAACGTGCTGCATTTTCACACAACTCAAACAAATTAATAAAACGTGCTGCATTTTCTCACAACTCAAACAAGTTAATAAAACGTGCTGCATTTTCACACAACTCAAACAAATTAATAAAACGTGCTGCATTTTCACACAACTCAAACAAATTAATAAAATGTGCTGCATTTTCTCACAACTCAAACAAATTAATAAAATGTGCTGCATTTTCTCACAACTCAAACAAATTAATAAAACGTGCTGCATTTTCTCACAACTCAAACAAGTTAATAAAACGTGCTGCATTTTCACACAACTCAAACAAATTAATAAAACGTGCTGCATTTTCACACAACTCAAACAAATTAATAAAACGTGCTGCATTTTCACACAACGCAAACAAATTAATAAAACGTGCTGCATTTTCACACAACGCAAACAAATTAATAAAACGTGCTGCATTTTCACACAACTCAAACAAATTAATAAAATGTGCTGCATTTTCTCACAACTCAAACAAATTAATAAAACGTGCTGCATTTTCACACAACTCAAACAAATTAATAAAACGTGCTGCATTTTCACACAACTCAAACAAATTAATAAAACGTGCTGCATTTTCTCACAACTCAAACAAGTTAATAAAACGTGCTGCATTTTCTCACAACACAAACAAATTAATAAAACGTGCTGCATTTTCTCACAACGCAAACAAATTAATAAAACGTGCTGCATTTTCTCACAATGCAAACAAATTAATAAAACGTGCTGCATTTTCACACAACGCAAACAAATTAATAAAACGTGCTGCATTTTCACACAACGCAAACAAATTAATAAAACGTGCTGCATTTTCACACAACTCAAACAAATTAATAAAACGTGCTGCATTTTCTCACAACTCAAACAAATTAATAAAACGTGCTGCATTTTCTCACAACTCAAACAAATTAATAAAACGTGCTGCATTTTCACACAACACAAACAAATTAATAAAATGTGCTGCATTTTCACACAACGCAAACAAATTAATAAAATGTGCTGCATTTTCTCACAACACAAACAAATTAATAAAACGTGCTGCATTTTTTCACAACACAAGCAAATTAATAAAATGTGCTGCATTTTCTCACAACACAAGCAAATTAATAAAATGTGCTGCATTTTCTCACAATGCAAACAAATTAATAAAACATATACTAATGTGTTAACGTGCTGCGTTTACGAGACTCTTATTGGGTGAATTAAAAAAAAAAAATTGCCGTTAATCTATTCTCAAAGTTGGCTTGGGAGCTGGGTCTATTCTACGCAAGCTATGATGACTTTCACCTTGATAATTTCGCGTGAATGTATACCTGGCTGAATTGCACTGTAGGTGGCGAGAACCTGTGTGCATTCCTACTGTGAAATTACCATATCAAACGTGACGTGCTAACATGGATGCAGTTCCCTAGAGTGAATTTGATTAATGTTAGCTCCACATCAAACTATCAGGCACCTGTAGAGTTTATGCGTTCCAGTAAAACATATACAACTAAAATGGACCGGGTGCTTTTTAAAATGAATGCCGGTGAATGAAATTCAAACCGGTCAGCCGTTTGATAAAAAAAAAGTGCCCTTCTGAATCAAATCAGCAGGATGCCCTTCTGGATCTTTCACTTACTTTGAAGACATTACTGACTACACTTACATGGACATCTGTTATCTAGTTATTTGCCTTAATAGACAATAATATAATTATTAGGGTGTTTACATAAAGTGCTTTCATGTAAGAGCTTCCTGTAATTTTGGGTGACGGTTGTTGAAGTAGTAAATACTTCAGTTTCACGATCACTCATGAACATTTCATTCATGCCCCCATAACAAACTGGGGTATTAGACGCAAATAAGGAGTAAGGACTGGTGAGAGTGTTATGGAATTCAATAACGCACACCAAATGGAAAGAAAAAAAACTTTTGCATTTCGCATTGTGTGTGTGTGTGTGTGTGTGTGTGTGTCTGCCAAGGTTATTATAGTTAACGAAAACGAACGAAAACTAGAATAGAAAAAACATTTACGTTAGCTGAAATAAAAATATAAACGAGAGTTTTTCAAAAAACTAGAACTAAAACTGCATTGAGTGTTCACAAAACTAACTGAAACTAACTAAAAGTATAGCAAAAACATTTTTCACATCGTTTTAGTCTTTGTAAATGTATTTAATACATAAGTCTTTTAGAAATAAATCTATTTACCTCACGATGCCAGTTTTATGCCAGGTGTTTCAGCCGTACGGCACCTCGGAATCCTGCTGCCATTGGCCAGATCAAGTCGGTCTTCCTCCAGTCAGTCCTCGCTGTTGCTCCCGCAACAAAAACAATGACGGCAGCATGGTCACATTAAATTTGACCTGAGCAGACACTTCAGAGTATCAATTTAACACATTTGTGTCCAATAATGGGTTTTATTTCCGTATTAGTGGTCCTGATTGCAAACGAATCATTCTTTTAACCGGATCTTCTAAGTGAACCGGTTAAACTAGGTAACCATATCGAACTGAATCATTTGAAATGATTTGCGTCTCCAGTAAGCGCTTATCCACAAAAACTTACTTTTAACATGCCTGATACCCCCCTCTGACTCGAAATAAACCAATTTCCAGAGTTATTCAGTTATTAAAACAGTAATGTTACACAGAGATCTCATTTGAGAACGGGTGAACTCATAATAATGCGTATGTGTGATTCAGTGAACCGAACAAATGATAGCCTGCTGTGACTGAACTAAACTTGAACAATTGCAGGCAGCGCGGGTAAACCGAGGGATTAAATGAGAGGATCTGGCGAAACGCAAGTTTATTTCACAGAAATGAATAACAGAATAACAGAAAATCATAATGGAATTTAAATAAGTGAATCATGCTTCAGTTGGGTTGCAAAAATTAATTTAAAGTAACTTTTCAGATCATGGTGATATTTTGACTGACTGAAATTATGTTTGCTGACTACATAACGTTATTTTTGATATGTTGAGCCAAACGTGAACACGAAAGATCCGGTTCACGAAAAAGATCTGAAATTTCCATCACTACTGTGTATCTAACCCCAGAAGCAATATGCCCCCAATATGCATACATATTGAACGGTAACGTTACTTAGGCCTGCTATCTTTTGGGCTGTTGTATTTGAGTTTGAGGATGGGTAGATGTGTTCATGCGTCCTCTGAATACAGGTTTCAAAAATATATCTTTGGTTGAGTTATTATACAATATTCTGATGATTTTATATCTTGCAGCTAACAAATATTCTAAATTTAATAAAAACACTAAAACTAATACTGAAACTGAAACTAAACTAAAACTGAGCAATTTCAAAATATAGAAACTAATAAAAACTAGTAAATCTACCACTAGAAACTAATTAAAACTGACTGAATTTGAAAACAAAAAGTTAAAACGAAATAAAAACTAAAACTAATGAAAATCCAAAACTATTATAACCGTGGTGTCTGCGTTGCTTTACTGACAGCCGTGTGTGTGGATCTTGTCGGAAAATATGGCGAAAAGTCCTATACGACGGTAATAGTTTGATTGCGGAGTTTCCTTCAATAATGCCACTAATATATACGTACACCACATGTCTTAATTCTATTTCTGTTTAGTTCAGTTATGGCTTGAGTCGGTAAATAGATTAAGGTCCAATCCCAATTCTATTTTTGTACCCCTTCCCCTTTCACCTTGGCCCTTCAAACCAAGTGGGAAGTGGAAGGGCTTCAAAATTTACCCCTAAATCATATGTCATCGTCAGCTCTTGCTTCATATTGCCACTGCTGTAGTTATTCTAGTTGCTTTATTTTTTGGTATTTATCTTCAGGAAATCACTGAAGGCATATATTATGTTATCATAACGATCTAATGTGGCAATAAGATTGTAACTATACTGCACATTTACACAGTGGCCATATTCATCTATGTAAACATACCCAAAACAACATTAACATTATAGCAGACACTGTAAACAGCTCATTCCCAGCCACTAGACTTTTCTGACAGGGGATTTGAGTGTCGTCGAGTGTCAGAATGTTGTGGAACTGCTATAAGGGAGTTATTATTATGGATTATAGATAGCGAAATTTAGCTGTTTTTATTTTAGCGTTTTATTAAAGCATGTCTGTAAAACATAAACGCGGTTATGACACCTTCAAGCTAAAGAGAATTGGGACACCCCTACCCCTTCACGGGAATGGGTAGGGGAAGGGCTAAGGGGTAGAATTGGGATTGGGAGTGTTTTACACTGCTGTCTTGACTGAATGTAGTGCAATACCTGTAATTTTTTTGCACCCAAAGTATAGTTTGGTTTTCTTTAAAGGTGAATTCGGGATTGAGAAAATTGAAGTAACGTAAGACATTCTGACACTTTACCAATACTTCCATTTATATGTGTGACAGAAATGCATCTTCATCCACGACAAACCGTCAAACACGTCAAAGCTACCATAGGAATGTCTTAGTAATGACTTTCTTATTGAGATCTGGCAGCGTCCAGAAAAGAGATGGCCATTGCCATAAATTATAGCATACCAACAGGACATGTTTACAAGCGAATATTATGATAATTTATTCTTGAGCTCGTTGTAGCCTCCGAATGTGAAACGCAGGAATGAAAGATCTGCTGTGAAGCTCAGAGTGTGTGTCTGTGAAGATCAGCCGGCTTTCATCAGTACACATCAAGTCCGGTTTATCCCGCTCTAATCTCTTAACAGTCTGTGTGGATGTTCCAGCACTGGCGGAGTTTGTGTCCCGCTCAGATCTTGAGGTCATGTAATATAGCACACTGATGGGGTATAAGCCAGTAAGCCACTTATTAAGCTTTGAATAATTATGTGATATCATCACTTCGGTCGCATTTGACACAACCTGACGTTATCCATTGGATTCAAAACCAGAGCTTGCTAGATAATAAGGTGAGCGATTATGCAACTGTTTGGAAAAGAAGAAAGAAAAAAAAAACAGCAGGGGTAAATCCTGCTGTCGTCTGGTACTGCAAACGGATTATTCGAAAACTGCAGCCAAGGTGTTTTTATAAAGTCCAGCAGAGATTTACATTCACAATTTCCAATGATGTGGATT
The DNA here is from genome assembly GCF_903798145.1 of Danio aesculapii. Taxonomy (NCBI): domain Eukaryota; kingdom Metazoa; phylum Chordata; class Actinopteri; order Cypriniformes; family Danionidae; genus Danio; species Danio aesculapii. Next base: position 39,319,223 of record NC_079447.1, on the reverse strand, counting down.
AATTTGTATGAATTCAGTCTGCACAATTACAACCCAATTTTAGCTTGAATTGTTTGATGTCGGCTGTGGTGGTGATTTATAAATGACGATAAGAGCTGAGAGGCAAGAATGAATCATTTGAACTCATAAAGTGGGATAGTGGATGACAACTAATGGCACGTCTTGGATGCTTCATCCTGAACACACAATATATTGCAAACTTTGTATATTTTCAATGATGCTGAATAATTGGAGCACAAAAGCTCTTCTGTGCACAGCTGACATGGCAAAAGATAATCGATGGTATTGGTGCTGTTGTGCAATTATTGGTGCAATTTATTTCTGTTTTTGGGAGGACAGTTACGTTTAGCAATGACTTAAGCATCTTATTCTCACCAAAGCTGCATTTATTTGACAAAAATATATTAAATCAGTAATATTGTGAAATATTTCAAATAGATTTGGTATTTTAATATTTTAAAAATGGCATATGTTTCTGTGATGGTGATGTTCAGTGTTACATCTTTCAGAAATATTTTTAATACACTGATATGCTGCTTAGAAATATGAATGTTGAAATCAATTGAATGATATGGTCAGGGATACACATGACATTATTGTCTGCAAAGGTGTACCTGGTAATTTTGCTTGGTCCTCACACTGTTTAACCTACATACTGTAATATTCACATTTATTAACGCTAATTTTTGCAATATTTTAAAATGTATATTAAATATATGCATATATGGCATACATTTTATCGCTTTCAAATCCAGACATTAAGTATTTTAAATATGTTTTTTAAATATATTGTAATATATCATATTTCTGTAGTATTGGCTGATCAGCTGATTTAGCTGTGTTCTCAGTTTTGTGGCCAGTGGGTGTACAAGAGAATGCCTGATTGGCACCGTTTGAAGTCATTTGGGAACAACACCTTCTTAAATTTAACTCCAAATGTTGACTGCAATTCTTTCTGTTCACATGGAGACCAACTTAATTTTACATTTTTTTCTTCAATGCTGGAACAGTTGCTTGAGCAAATCTCCGATTTGGCTTGCATCCAAATTAATTTAAGAGTTAGCCCCCCAAATTACTCTTCCTTATGTCTTTCCAATCCCCTGAGATCATCATTGATCTTCAGAACACAGTTTAAGATAATTTAAAAGAAATCCAAGAGCTTTTTGGGTGAACTAACCCTTTGAATAAACCAAATTCAATGCCTACGGGCACCACTGTTAACGATTTTTGTGAATTACACAGTATTTAACTGTAATATTAACTGTATTTTACTGTAGAACAGTCATGCGGTATGTTACTGAATTTTGAAAATTACTGTATATTTTGCAGTTATGATATTGCATTCAATTTTGTAAATACATATACAGCAATATAAATAGTGCTGTAAATGTAAATACAGTATTTTTGTTGTAATAGATTTACAGTAAGTTACTGGCGAAGTGCTGCCAGTATGTTACTGTAGATCGATTCTACAGGAAATTGTTAACAGTGTACTTACAAAACAAATAACTTTCTTACAAATACCTTTAACAAAAATATGTGCATTATTTTACACAGTACACGTTTTACCACACTTAAAAAAAATATCTTACCAATAATGAATGGGGAAATTCATTATATCGCACTAATTTGGGTAACAAAGCTCCAACAATGCTGTTTTTAGCCTAATATCTGGCCCACATTTTTATTCACACATTCGCTCCTGTGTATGAGTTATATGCGTCCCTGATTCTGGTCTTTATTAAAAGATGGTGTCACCCAGGTTTAGCATACCTGCCAAGTTTGGCACCACATTTGGGAATATTGCATAAAAATATGCTCATAAATGTTATAAATGAGCATAAAAAATGTTATGCTCACGACTGAGTAGGATAAACGTTTTATACGATAAGAAAAAAAATTGCATAAACTACAATGGAAACACATTTACCGAATAAATTGAAATACAGTTGAAGTTGAACAGTTAAATTATTAGCCCCCCTTTTGATTTTGATTCTTTTTTTATATTTCCCAAATTATGTTTAAGAGATGTTTAAAAAAAAAAATTTAAGGTCAAAATTATTAGCCCCTTTAAGCTATATTTCTTTTTCGATAGTCTACAGAACAAACCATCGTTATACAATAACTTGCCTAATTATCCTAACCTACCTTGTTAACATGATTAACCTAGTTAAGCCTTCAAATGTCACTTTAAGCTGTATAGAAGTGTCTTGAAAAATATCTAGTCAAATATTATTTACTGTCATCATGACAAAGATAAAATAAATCAGCTATTAGAAATTAGTTATTAAAACTATTATGTTTAGAAATGTGTTGAAAAAAAATCTTCTCTCCGTCAAACAGAAATTGGAGAAAATAATAAACAGAGGGCTAATAATTCTGACTTCAACTGTATGTGCATCACAAAAAGTCATGTAATTTTATCAGATCATGTGATAATAAACATGGGTGTGGTGGGATGGCATTAATGGACATTCTAAAATTTCTTGGTCTTGATCTAAAATACCTTAACCAAAGTCTTTCATTACCGTGGTTTAATATTAATACCTCCCAGAACTGTCTTTAGTGGCTGTGCCCCCCAAAAGTGGTCTCACACCTCCAATAGCCACCATGCATTCATTGCTATTAAATCTTTTCTCTGGCACAAGTGATTTATGTAAGTAAAACAACCCAATGTGGCTTTTCCTATAGCACATAAATTTACATTTTTCTTTGTAACGTATGTTGTCAGTTTTTCAGTTCTATTCAATTTATCAGTTGTTCTATTTGACTCATTGGATAGTAATAATGCTTTATTTGCAAACATGGTATGCGTTGTTCCAGTTTTGCACATAAATCTAATTAGCATTTTTTGATGGAAAATAGCTATTGTTTCTGTAGCTTATCAGTACTGCTCTACAAAGGCAAAGTGCAGTATCTACACAAACACTAAACCTGAACAAAATGCCTTTAAAGTTATTTAGACCAGATTGAGTTTTGTAGTTACTCTAAATGTGACACTACTTTTTTTCTGAAATGGTACAAAAGTGAACCAAGAGACTTTGTCACAATACAGAACTGAAGTCATAAAGCCTAATTCAGCCTTAACTCAATTTTAATCAGATATAGTTGCCACACTTTTTGCTTTTGTAGGGCACAATACCACTTTGATAGAAATTAATAAATATAAAAATCCACACACAAGATATCACCTGATATTTAACAGTAGCTTCATTGTAGTCATCTTCTTAATATTTTATTTTATTTTATTTTATTATTGTGGTGGGGAAGGCATGATCGAACACCCTAAAAGGGGGGAGAGCAAGTGGAGACAGTGGGGTGTCAGTGGTCCAATCATAAATAATCAGTAACATCTGTATTTTCTGATTGGGCCAGAGAGATGCCTTCATAAGGGGAGGAGAAGGAGCCGTCGGGAGAGAGGAGAGCATGAGAAGACGCTCACAGTGACCAGCACTACCTGAAATAAAATAAACAGTTGTGCTTACCTGATATCGCCGACACTGTCTTCTTCTTCCCACAATCCGAACGAATTTTCCCACAGTGGTGCCAAAACCCGGGAAGAAGAAGAGACTTGATGCCAAGATGACCACTCCGTCGACCAGTCTATTTGCGGAAGTGATCAACATGAGGCGTTGGTGGACATCTGGCTGGACGAAGACCAACTGTTCCGTGCCATAGTGGAGTCCCAGCACGAGGACCGTGAACTCGTCCGGAGACTGCTGGACCAGGTGATCCGGCACGCATCCACACCTCATCCACAAGGCGTGTTGCTGACTGCGGGCCTAGTGGCCGGTACGAGTCATCCCGTCAGAAGCCCATTTCGGCGCTCAGCAGCTACCGGCTCAGAATCTCCTGGTCCAGCAGTGTCCAGACAAGCTCGCCGTCCTCGCGTTGGGCCTCCACTAGGGCGCGGAACTGTTGGTCTTGGTCCATCCGGATGTCCACCAATGCCTCATGTTGTTCGCGGTGGAGGACTGTGAGTGCCTGGATCACTTCCGCAAATGGACTGGTCGATGGAGTGGTCATCTTGGCAACGAAGTCTTCCGGGTTTTAGCACCATTGTAGTAAAATTTGTTCGGATTGTGAGAAGAAGACAGCGTCAGCGATATCAGGTAAGCACAACTGTTTATTTTATTTCTGGTAGTGCTGGTCACTGTGTCCTGGCGGCTCCTTCTTTTCCTCTTATGAAGGTGTCTCTCCGGCCCAGTCACTAGAAAATACAGGTGTCACTGATTATTTTTGATTAGACCACTGACCAGCCACCGGTGTCTCTGCATGCTTTTCCCCCCTTTTTGGGTGTTCAATCATGCCTTCACCACCATAATTTTATTCTATTCTATTCTATTCTATTCTATTCTATTCTATTCTATTCTATTCTATTCTATTCTATTCTATTATATTATATTATATTATATTATATTATTCATTCATTTTCTAGTCCCTTTATTAATCTGGGGTTGCCAAAGCGTAATGAACCGCCAACTTATCCAGCATGTTTTTACACAGCGGATGCCCTTCCAGCCGCACCCTCACCTCTGGGAAACATCCGTACACACTCACTCACACTTGTACACTACGGACAATTTAGCTTACCCAATTCACCTGTACCGCATGTCTTTGGACTTGTGGCTGGAAAGGGCATTTGCTGCGTAAAACATATGCCGGAATAGTTGGCCGTTCATTCTGCTGTGGCGACTGAATGAACGAATACTATAGTATATTAAGGGTATCTTGACTAAAGCTTACCCTTAAATTGTTGCTTAAGCCTAAATGTAAACAGAGATAAAACATGCAGAAGTTTTCGGTTTCAAAAACGTCCATTGGGAGCATCTAGCTGTGTCACCTTTACAGTTGCATGGATGAATAAATCTGGGTTAGAGTCTTGGCACTTCCAGTTATCTCAAACTTCAGAGCAGCAGAAGGGTTTTCCGGTGAGGGGAAGCACACAAGCTCAGGCTCGTCTCTTGGATAGATCCATTGCAGTATCGATCTCATGTCATTTCCAGCCGCAGCTGCTCATTGATGGATGATCCTTTCTGGAAGCTGGGTAATTTACCAGCCTGATCAGTTCAGTGCGCACTGCACAACTATCTCATTCTGTCCTAGAGTTAAAGCCTGCTCACACCAAGAAAGATAATGTTACAGTTACTATACTGGTGCCTATACATGAGGATGCTCATGTTATGTGTATTTGATTTAATATAATTTATTCATAGAGCTCAAATACATGGACAGATAAAAGACCTGTATGTTGATATGTTTAGTTGTGTACATTTGCTGAATACCCCCCCCCCCACCACCACCCCTTTCTTTGTGATGGTTTGCTCTGCCTTTATTGGACTGTTTTAATTAAATTACGAGATGCAAAAGTGAACGCTAAAAAAGAGATGAAGCAAGATTATTTTTATACTGGAAGAGCATTCAGGAAACATTTTTTAAATTTGAACGAACCCCAAGTACATTATTTGCCAAATGATTTCCTGAAAATTCATTTTCCATACTACATTTTGTTTATCATAAACCTGACTGACATTATGTTGCGTGTTGCATTGTGGCATTTCTGGTTGATTTTGCTATATTCATTGTTATTTTTTATTTAGCAGCTAAACAGATTTATTATATTGCCTGTTTATGTCCTCATACTGTAAGTATGGTGTGACCCGCTTTTTAGCCTGGAGAATTAAAATGATTGCTAAATTTTGTAGTTGCATTTGGCATACAATTTTTGTTTATTTCCATTTTAAAATGGTGTACTTAACTCTGTAAATACTATCCTTTAATTAACTGTTGTCACAGCTCTTGATTCATTGGTGTTTTCTGTTTACTTACACAATTAGATCTCTGTTTTGACTAGTTTAGATGTTGAAAATGTAACAACGGTTTAAAAAAGTGATTTTATTCACATTTTATATATGTATTGTATATGTACAGTGTTGGGGAGGTTACTTTAGAAATGTATTAGATTACAGATTACACATTACCTTATTTAAAATGTAATAAGTCCTGTACCTTTTCAATTACTTTATAAAAGTGAGTTAACTGATTACATCTGATTACTTTTAAGTTTCTAATGGATATTTTCAACTAAATAATTTTCAAGCATTTATATCAAGCAGGTGTGACCTTACAGTAGCTCTGTTTACTGTTAGAATTTCAAAAGCTTTCATCACTTGAATTAAGATTATATTAGTTTAATAGACACTACTGCGCTACTTGATAACATAGCTTTGCTACTGAAAAGCTGTTTGATTTAGAAAGTAGCGACGCTACCACCGTGGTACTGAGAAATTGTAGTTATAACAAAATAGCACCGCTTTAATAAATGGCCTTAACAGAAGGCATTGTGCATATCAAAAACAGACAAAGCAACAGATTAATATTATTCATTATACATATGCCAGATTTTAAAGAACATTTTAAGATGTAACCCCATTTGTAATCTTTAACATTTTCATAAGTAACTTTTATTTAATCACACATTTTTTTTCTCAGTAGCTGTAATGAATTACTGCTACTTTTATTTTGAAATTAAATTACGTAAAGCCGTTACATGTAACTAGTTACTCCCCAATACTGTATATGTATACATCCACTCATACATGCATAAAAACATCAATAAATAAATAGCTGAAAAAGTACCCGCAGCTCGTTAACAAACTAATTAAATAGTAAATTAAAACACCTTGTGTAAGTTTATAATCGCAAAAGTCAACTGAGATAAAGGTCTCATAATACAATTTGAAAGCATAAATAAACAAAACATATATATGAATAGCAAGGTGACTTAATTATTATTATTATTTTTTGCAGTAATTAAGTGTGAAGAAAAAACTTAGTGAGATGCTTACATGCAGTGGTCAGCATTTCTAAGCTGTTCAAAAATTGTATTTAATTTCAAGGCAGACTCTCATGTATCCTTTTAAGACCATTCCATAATCCACTTAAAAAAATAATAATATCATGCCAATTTATAACTATCTTACATTTTGTCAAATTAGTGGCTGATTTTTACAAATCAAACATATCAAATCATTTCATATTTATATTTATGTACAATCTTCTCCTGCCCCCCCTTTGAAGGGTCTATTGAGAATGTAAATCATGCAGAAACAAACACTAACTAATCTCACAGACCCATGCTGTCATGAATAATTAAAGGGTTAGTTCACCCAAATAGGACGATTCTGTTATTAATTACTCACCCTCATGTCGTTCCAAACCCCTGAGGCCTTCGTTCATCTTCAGAACACAAATGAAGATATTTTCGATGAAATCTGAGAGCTCCCTCATTTAAACAGGCTGCAAGGGTCTAGAAAAGTAACAAATCATTGCCAAAACATTTCATCTGTCATCAGTGGTTGATGACACAGAAAGCTGCAAGAATACTTTTGTGAACAAAAAAACTACAATAACAACTTTGTTCAACTGTTTTTTAAGCGTCAGTTCAGAATAAGCTCATTCACATAAGCACAAGTTGTAAAATTCCTTATTTTCTACAGTTATAGTGTCCACTATATGTGTTTGTCTTTTGTTTTTCTTATCAGGATTGGAAAAATTTGTATCAAGATTTATGTTTAACGGCCTATTTATTGGTTATCAGCAGGGCTTGACGTTAACACCACCCGCCAAATGCGGGTAGATTTCAGCTGTGGCGGGTTAGACAGACACTCCCACTAGCCACTTTGGCTGGTTGGAAATAATTTTTAAATTGTAGTTTTCTTAAAAGCAGGGTTCGACAATAAATATTCATGCAAATGTGATCTTAGAAGCAGCATGACTGAGTAAAATAACTGTGTTCACACGAGCAAAAGACAGCAGGTAAAAACCGAATGAGAGGATGATCACTTGCGCTCACAGGTGATGCGATGCGTGCAACTATTAAAAAGGGCGCCTGCTGCCGTTTACTTGCACGAAGCAACCGTGCCTAGAGGCGACGCAACTGGTGTGATCCGTTATCTTTGAAATAGACTGGACAAAGAGGGATGATCCGTGCACCCACAGTCCTGCTGCTTACAAGTGCTCAAGATTTAAATACAGTTGAAGTCAGAATTATTAGCCCCCCTTTGATTTTTTTCTTCTTTGTTAAATATTTCCCAAGTGATCTTTAACAGAGCAAAGAAATTTTCACAGTCTGTCTGATAATATTTTTTTTCTGGAGAAAGTCATTTTATTTTATTTCAGCTAGAGTAAAAGCTGTTTTAAATTTTTTTTAAATTATTTTAAGGTCAAAATTATTAGCCCCTTTAAGCAATTTTTTTTTCGATAGTCTACAAAAAACAAACCATCGTTATACAATAACTTGCCTAATTACCCTAACCTGCCTAGTTATCCTAATTAACCTAGTTAAGCCTTTAAATGTCACTTTAAGCTGTATAGAAGTGCTTGAAATTTACTGTCATCATGACAAAGATAAAATAAATCAGTGATTAGAGATGAGTTATTAAAACTATTATGTTTAGAAATGTGTTGAAAAAAATCTTCTCTCCGTTAAACAGAAATTGGTTGGAAAAATAAACAGGGGGGCTAATAATTCTGACTTCAACTGTATATACACATATATCCTTTTGTATGCAAGAGCGGTCACTGCTTTCGTTTTAATTATTTTCTGAACAGATTATTAACAGGCCTGACATTAACTGTGTGCACTTACATCCTTTCATCATCACACACAGTGTGTCTTTTTACCTGCTTTCTTTTGCTTACAGTTATTATTGTTAGTATAGTTTTTTACAATAACATTTCTTTAAGGCGACGCAGTGGTGCAGTAGGTAGCGCTGTCGCCTCACAGCAAGAAGCTGGTTCAAGCCTCGGCTGGGTCAGTTGGCATTTCTGTGTGGAGTTTGCATGTTCTCCCTGTGTTTGTGTGGGTTTCCTCCGGGTGCTCCGGTCCAAAGATATGCAGTACAGGTGAATTGTGTAGGCTAAATTGTCCATAGTGTATGAGTGTGATTGAGTGTGTGTGGATGTTTCCCAGAGATGGGTTGTGGCTGGAAGGGCATCCGCTGCGTAAACACGTGCTGGATAAGTTGGTGGTTCATTCTGTTGTGGCGACCCCGGATTAATAAAGGGACTAAGCTGACAAGAAAATGAATGAATGAACATTTCTTTAATATGAGATCAACTCCCCGTTTATGTGTAGTTAACTGGTGATCTAGGACCTTTAGCCTGGACAGATAACAGTGCATATTTTAAATACATGACAATAGATCTTTTTTTAAATGTTATATAAATTAAAAAGTGCATGCATACAGCTATATTTGCTTGTTTTGACACATTTATGGCTTGGAATTAATTATTTATTTTTGGTGTGGTCAGAGATAAATTTGGTAAGTCCTTAATTCTGAGCTCTGTGGAATAAAATCTAATTGCATTGCGGCAACCCATTTGGTCATGCTCATTGAGCAAGCTCATACACAACACACAAAAAGTGAAATTAATGAGGAGGCTTGTTGACATAACACAAAATCAAAATCAGGTAAATTTAGCATGTGAAAGTCAAATTTATGCATATAAAATATGTTTGTCCAGCAACAAAAATGTGGCTAATAAAAATGGCGAGTCGCTAGTAATGTTGGAAATCTACAAGCCACAGTGGCTGGTGATCAAAAAAGTTAATATCAAGTCCTGGTTATCAGCATCCAAAAGTGTTACCTGTTATCAGTATTGCATAACATTTCCATATTAGTGCATTCATACAATACGCCTCATTGTAAATTCAGTTCTAAAATGAAGAGTAGAAAAATATTATGAGATGTTAGACACCTGTTTCACACCGCAAGCAGAGCGTGAGCAGCACGTGTGGAGAGCAAAAGCAGTGCACAGGCGATTGCCTTTCACACCAACTGTGTCAGCTGCGTGCAGCGGATCGGCATCTGTTGCACAGATCAATCTATCCCTGTCTATTCTATCAGGTTACATTTCTATCTATATATAAATACATTTTTCTTTACTTTTCATCCATTGCTGTTTTCTTAACCTGCAAGTCTTTATTTTACAAATTATATAGATCCTCAGACTCAACTTTATTATCCCGTTTAGGGAAACTAAAATTGCAGCAAGGTGCCGTAACACAGGTGAAGTTCCATGTACACATTAACAAAATATTACAGCACAATATACAGTACATCATTTTGTAGGTGCATCTCCCTCCCCCATGCACTCATTTAATGTCTTAATGGCCACCATTACAAAAGAATTTCTAGTTCTATTTGTCCTGCAAATAGAAACTCTAATATGACGTCCTGATGGCAGCAGCTGAAACACAGAGTACAATGAATGATCTGAGGTGCATAGGATATCCTGAGCTCTCTTTAAAACCCAATTATGGTAGATTACCATTGCACCAGTTTGGTTAAAACTGATGATCTTGCCTGCCACCTTCACCAGGCTACTTAACCTGTTCTTATTTGTCACACTCAGATTACTGTACCAAGCTACAATGCAGAAAGATAAAACAGATTTAATAAATTGTTTACAATACAGTGTCATCATAGAGGTACAAACCTGAAACGATCTAAGTCTCCTCAGAAAAAGTCTTTGTTGACCTTTTTTACAGACAGTTAGGTTGAAATGTCAGCATATTGTCAATAAGAACTAGATGCTTCTCAAGCTTTATGAGGAGTGCCATTCATGTCTTTTTAAGGTGCACTCAGTCAGAAGACAATCGCCTGTGAGAACATTCATTCATTCATTTTCTTTTCGGCTTAGTCACTTTATCAAAAAACATCCACAGCGGAATGAACCACCAACTTATCCAGCATATGTTTTGCACAGCGGATGCCCTTCCAGCTGCAACCCATCTCTGGGAAACATCTATACACACTCACTCAAACTCATACACTATGGACAATTTAGCCTTCCCAATTCACCTGTACCGCATGTCTTTGGACTGTGGGGGAAACCGGAGCACCCGGAGAAAACCCACACGAAGGCAGGGAGAACATGAAAACTCCACACAGAAACGCCAACTGACCCAGCCGAGGCTCGAAACGGGGACCTTCTTGCTTTGAGGCGACAGCACTACTTTACTGCGCCAATCTAGCTCTAAGTTCTAATCTATTAACATGGATGCCAAAAAAAAACATGCGCCACTTGATGTGTGAAACAGGCTGTACGGTCAGGGTAATGGTCAACTTCTCTCTGTGTCTCAAGTCTGCTGACATACATGACGAGCTACTGGAAAAACTGGTAATAGCAGGAAAGTCATCCATATGGAGGTAAGCAGTCAGCTGGTAAGCATGAAAAGGAATGGCATCATACAGCCCAATAGCCTTCGTTTAAAAGACGAAATGCAGCCATATGTGCCTCTAATTCGCGCTCTCCAGAAATGTAAATACTGTAGGGCAACATTTTCAGAATGAGCCTATGTTGTCTAAATGACTTTTTACAGTATGTAACAGTATCGTGCAGATAACGCAATCAAGCAGTTAGTTAAGATCACATAGATCCATTTAAGCCAGGGGCGTAGCGGACATTTTAAAAGTGGTGGGGACGGCTGTATGAGATCATATGTTCATATAATTATTAATCACCTGTTTCTAAATGTTCTGTCTCTAAGTGAAGTTTCATAAACCAAATTTCGAGAGGAGCACGTGATATGATTGAGCACGTCTGGCCACTCATCTGTAATCAGTAATAATCCAATCAGAGTGATCCTAGTTTACTATAAATGGATCATTTTCTCCCTAATGTTTTATCTTCATTTGGAAGAATCCCCCCTTCCACCCCTTCTCTCCTCCTTTCCTCCCTTTTCAAAAGGGGGAACTCTCAAGACCTACCTGATCTCGGATCCCCTGATATGCTTATCGACCGGGCGGGAGCCCTGGGCTCAAAGATCTCCGAGCTCAGGGTTCTCTCCCGGGACAGCATGCCAAACCAGCTTTATACGCCAAGCATATCTAAGTGGGAACTCTTGAAAAGTGAGGGGGACGTATCCCCCCCGTCCTCCCCGGTTGCTACGCCCCTGATTTAAGCCATAACAATACTGCAGGAAAATGTCCTTTTTTATATTAATTGTAAAATAGTTAGCGTAGCTGATCGTTATATATGAAATATAATGCGCATTTGTTCAGATGATGGCGCACCATCTCTTTTTTTTTCCGGTGTGGAGTCATATTTCATGCAGTGCAGTGTGTGAATACATTTTTTATACATGAAGTCTAGTGTAACTTTCCCCAGGATTTTTCACCACGACAAACATTATAACTCCGGTTATTTCAGAACAGTAATATCAATCACACCTCTGCTCAACAAGCAGCTGATGTGAAATATCACTTATTCTGTGTAGAACAGATGTTCAGTAGTCACATGTCAAAGATAAACGTATTAAAGTATTCAGGTTTGTTCAAATCCCTCACCTTAGTTATTAGCAATAATAGTAATAATAATCCTAGTTAGACTTGCCCTTTATGCAGTGCATGTGGCATTGGCTGTCAGACTGACAGACGGCTCTGTTTTTGAACTCTTCCACCCTGATCGACTATGCTGAGGTTTCTGCTGCAGTGCCTGCATAAAATAGACATTTCCACTCATTTAGATCCAGAATTGGCAGAGAGCTCATGCATTAGTCATCACTCCACCGGCTTTAAGACTGTGATTATTAGTATTATCCAGATTTTTTGAAAGCTGAAGGGTACTGACTTTAGCCACTAGCTGTCTTTCGTCAGTGAAGAGAAAAAAATATTTAAATAAATGTTTCTACTTAGGCTCATTGTGAAAATGTACCCCTATATACATTTCTAGAGCTTGTGAATTATGTAGCCAGGGGCACATATGGCTGCATTTTATCTTTAAAATGAATGCTGTGTGGTGGTATGATGCCGTTCCTTTTCGCACTTACCAGCTGACTGATTACCTTCATATGGACAGCTTTTCTGCTGTTACCAGTTTGCTCAGTAGCTCGCCACATATGTCAGTGGACCTGTGACTTGGAGCGTAGTTGACGGCGATGACATGGTATGAGTCCAGTTAAGAACATTTCCAGAATACCCAAAAAAAAGAAAACAAATAAATAACAGGATGAGAATGTGGTAAAATCTGAAAACGTGATAAAAATCAGGCGGCCGTGAGGGCTTTTATTTTTCTGGATTGCGTTGGAAAAAACGTTTTGGTTTAGGGAATCGGTTGGGTTTAGGGAAGTTGGTGGGCGTGGCAATCTGTGCTTTTGAAAACACTATTGGTTGGGTTTAGGGAAGGAGGAGGGTGGGCCAGTCGATCAGTCAGCCATTAAGTCAGTCAGTCAGTCGACAGCGGCCTCTGGTGGATTTACGCGAGAACAGCAGGCACAAATGGCGCTCGCGAGAGAAATTGGAGATGTTAAATAGTACCCAGCGGGCTCTGGTGGATTCGCAAAAACTGCAAAAAATCTCCTGGGACATATTTGGCGCTCTCCACAAATGTTTGTAGGGGTAGGCATTCAGAATGAGCCTGGGTTGATTTATTTATTTATTTTTTTATTGGGAGTACCCCGATATGTGTTTTATGTGTATGAAATGTGTCATTGTATTATAAATTTGTGGTGTTTTTGCTCTGTATTTAAAAACAACAGTTCCTGTGTTGTCGTTTCTTTGGATTGTTGCAATCACAAGTGTTGAATGTCGATTCTCTGTAAACCAGTCAGCATTCTCCGGTGAGTCAAACTCCACTCTTTATACACTGTATGGTTTTAGTAACAACCCTTACAAAAGGGTCCCAAAAAGTGGTTCGCTATTTTATTACTTTTTTGACAGTGGACTGTACCAAAATGTAACATTCAATGGAAATGAGCCATTATAGATCAAGTAGACCCCAATATCTGTTATTTTTAACCCGATAGATGTCTTAATGTTCTCACTCCCAGGGCTGTTTTATATCGAAGTTGAAATTTAGCTGCATTATGTTGGTGTTTCGTAACATCTAATTTTATGAGGTGGGTTGATAGCCCAACACTCAACCCCCAACCTGGAGGACCAGGACATACACACGTACACTATGGACAATTTAACCTACCCAATTCACCTATAGCTTGTGGGAAAAATGGGAGCACCAGGAGGAAACCCACTTGAACAGGGGAGAAGATGCAAACTTCATACAGAAATGTTAACTGGCCTAGCTGGGGCTCAAACCAGCGACTTTCATGCTGTGAGGCGAAAGCGCTACCCATTGCCGCTACACCATGCCACCATGTCTTAATATATGAATATTATATATTTATAATATTTAAAATATATTCATTTCAAAACTAAGAATAACAAAGGCTCTAACAATGTCTTACTTTAAAGGCTTTTAAACATGTTTAACTCTGAGATCTTTTAATAATATTATTGATTTAAATAATAAAATCATTATTTAATCATGTTATAAAGTGTGTTTGTATTAAAAACAGGCTGTTAAATGTTGTCTGTTGTTGAACGAGAGTTTCGTAAAGGCTTGCAAGAAACATCAGTGTAAATATATTTGATGCATGTTACTTTTTCAAATTCATGTTATAAGAAACTCACAATGCTTTCAGATGGATAAGCACTTAATTTTTTGGAAAATGACACATACCGATAACCTTTAATACCGATACCTAATACGATACCTAATATCAGTACATGCAGTGTTTCAGTGTTTCCTATATTCATACAAATATAAGACAAAATGAATGATACCGATACCAATAATAATGAAAATGTTTGATATCAGAGCCGATAGTTGGCCAGGCATATAATTGGTCAGCCCCTAGTCTGTTTTTTTTTTGTGTGCCTTATCTTCCGTCTAAGCTAAAACATTGCCTTGAGCAAAACAATTTGTTAACCATAGATTTAAATGTCAATGTATCTCTAAAAAATAGCATCATGGACCAGGACACCATGGATTTATCAACATGTCACAAGTCTCATGCATTTAGTAGCAAACCATATGCTGCTCTCTTTGTTTTAGAGCGCTAAAAACGATTCTCGGGCTATTGATCCGATGGCACATGAGTGATTGCAGTCACATGCCCTCTGCGTTAATGCGGCGTGATTAGAACGGGCTGTTGATCAGTCATGTGGTGCGGTTTCTGCTCAGATAACCATCCCGCTGTGAGCCCTGGATCCTTATGAACTGACCAGCTGTTCTGTGAGCAGCTTATGAATTAATGGCACTTATGATGCCAGAGAGGGGAGGATTTCATTTACTGCTCCTAATGTGTCAAGCATTACAATACTGTAATATTAGATCATAATGCACATTCACTGATAACTGCACAACATAAATGCAAAAATGACTGTGTTCAAATTATGGTTTGTACATTTGGGAATTTTTTTCTGATTTAATGCTCCCTTTTTTCATGATATAGGCAGAGCAATTAGTAATTGCATAGAAAAACTTGTAAATTAAAAACTAGTAATTGCATAGAAACCACCAGAGTATCATAGTAACAAAATTAGAGCACTCTAACAACACCCAACGCCCCCCCCCACCCCCCGAACCCCCGAACCCCCGAACCCCCGTCCTCCCTTTCAAATGACCAAGTAATGATCTAGGACAACTGCATAGCAACCACTCAAAGCACCCTTGTAACACTTTATGCCTAGTTCACACTACAGGGTTTTAAACCTGGTTTGACCCTGATTCGCAAGTTAATGAGCTCGCCGACAGATCCGGCTGAAATCCTGTGGAAATCAAGGATTGATCAGCGCTCTGCAGTCTTTATGTGCAAACTACTGAATGCCACATCAAAGTGGCTTGCTGATGTGCCGCCGACACCTTGCAGAGGAAAATGCATTATCTAGCATGCTAAATATTCTGGACCAATTGGCTGATTGACCCCACGTGACCAGCTACAGCCATGGCTGCAAGTCATGGGTTGAATGACCATTGACTGGCCACACGGATACAAGAGTATATGAAAGCCACGTCTATCAGCAGAACTCTGCAGATATGTGAGCAATGTTTCTGCTGACAGATCAGCTGATTGATGTGGCTTTCAAATGTTCCTTTGAATGCTTTCAAAGATTCAGACGATGCTTGTCAGTGATGTCTTCATCACACAAGCAGCCAATGGTGTTCTCTTTCTGACGGCTCTGCCCTGAACATTTCATTCTCTGTGATTTGGGGGTTTTTGGGTGCAGATTTGTTGTCTTATCAATAAGTGTGTGACCCCATCTTGTGGATCATTACCGAATAGTGTGAAAAACCCCAGCGATTTAAAGACACAAAATCAAGTCATGTAGTCTGAACGGCACAGCCATCTGCCAATATTTAAAGTCATGTAAAGTACATGCATTCGCCGTGGTGCTCTCTCTGTGTGTGTGTGTGTGTGTGTGTGTGTGTGTGTGTGTGTGTGTGTGTGTGTGTGTGTGTGTGTGTGTGTGTGTGTGTGTGTGTGTGAATGAGAGAAAGTGCGGTCATCCGCCATGCTGTTGTGTGCAGCTTCAATAGGCTGACTGGACTCTGTAACATCCCGCTGGGTGTTTTTTGGAGGGCATATTTAATCGCTATACATTTTCAATTCTTCCGTGGCCCAAATATGTACCTGCTACATGTATAGAAATAATGCTGATATGATATATGAAACACAATCGGTAGTTGGCAAATATATTGAGTGGATATTTTTGTAAATCTAACTTTGAAGGAGTCACTGCCTCACCAGCCACAAACCTCACCGCACGTCACGCGGCACTCATGTCTTATCACAAAGGGGCAAACAAAACTGACATTTAGCCTACAATCCTTGCACAACCTACACTTTTTATCTGTTATTATCTCTGTGTTTTGGAAGTACCCAATTTTAACGTGAGATTTTGAAAACCAGATCTAAATTTAGCGGGAACGGTCGGGTTGGGTAGAAAACGGGGCGGGGCGGGCAGCAGGTGAATAAAGACTGAATATACAGCAGAAGCGGTCGGGTGCGGTATAAAACCTGGTGGATTAAAATTTCAGTCCCGCGCAGATTTCTACTCCCAGGGACAGAGTTCTACGCCTGTGCAGCTGTAACAGAAAAGGCACCCTGACCAAAGGCACTTTTTTGGAGCAGGACAATACAGTCTCCTCGGGCTGTTGCTATCTGTGTGGTGTTTCTTGTGTTTACAAACATGAACTAACCATGTTTATGACTGTTAATGTATTGTTCATTGTTTGTCCATGTTAGTAAATGCATTGATATATTCTTCTGGGGCTGTTTCATTGTAAATAAACAGTTAAACAGTCAGTAATATGTTTTATCATTAATATTTAACTTTAATTAAGTTATCAAATCTCATTAAACTTTCCTTCACTGTATAACTTATACATTCTGATTAAAGGGCAACAAATAAATCTCATTTATTTATATTTTCCTTTTGATTACATTAAATAAAAGAAGTCACTTTAAAAATGCATTATAATAACGTTATAATGAAAGCATTCGATTGCTTTTCTAAGTTTTTATGCTCATTTAGGACAAAATTAGTTGTGTTTGAAAAAAAAAAAAACACCAAGATCGACATCTTTAGATGTTATTATTATTAATTATGTGTATATGTCTGTTTAAACACGCACCCAAAAACCAGACTTCAAATTGCATGTACAGTACAGAATCCGTTTGGGAAACTGCATCTATTTATCACTATGGAGCACGCCAGCTGACAGTCACGCACCACTACATTACTGTTTTGAGGATTGCATAGGAGGGGAGATGGCACCTGTAATGAAAAGCAAAGAGAATCCCGCCTTTTTAATATTCATTTCAAAGTGTTTTCATACCTAAATAAAATGAAAGCACAGAACAGACTCACTTTAAAGAGCAAGGGGCGGCCCCTGGTGTTTTGACGGTATGGGTTCCGTATAGGGAGGATCGGCTCTTTAATGTTTATTGCCACCCTTCAGAGGAAGAAATACGGGAGAAATATGAGAAAAACCTTTACGACATGGTAGGGAGATGGAACTGTAAAATACGGGAGAATCCTGAGAAAAATGGGAGAGTTGACAAGTATGGTCACCGGTCCGAGTAGGGCGTGAACATGGGAGACAAAGCTCTAAGGAGAAGGCTAAAGATTGCAAAACAACGTCTGTCACTGGATCACCTGTGAGGTTTACGGTTTACGCGATCACCATTAACGTTACGTTAGGGTAAATATAACCAAAACACCATTTACTCATTTTACTCATAATCATGGTAGTACTTATAATGTAGAAGACACTGATATAAAATGCTAATATTAAACACTAATATTAAATGCTACTTTTGTGCCTTATTAGCTTTTTCTCGCCTATTTACTGGTTTAAAAATCATGAAATTATTCCATCTCCACCTGCGTGTGAAAAAGCAGATGGAGATCTTCAATCTGGATTCTTGTAATGTGAATTGAACGCTGACGCAGAGTCGTGGTCAATTAGAAGATGGTCAAAAAGTCAGGCAGCAGACAGGAATAAACTAACAAAACAAAGCTAGGGTCTAACACGGCAAGGCATAACAAGGAAACCGCGTCGTAATGTTAACAAGCCACATGTGTGTGTTTGAGAGGTGTTTGTATAGTCTGTGTAATTAGTCCTGAACAGCTTCAGCTGTGTATGTTTGCAATTATGGGGATCTAGGCCAAGTGTGTGAGTGATGCATGACTGAATATGCAGACCTTTTATACAGATCTACCAACTACCTACCTGGCATTATTTCAGTGACAAATGTCGTGAGCACAGTATTACAAGAGGACATCGCGTTCATGTAATACGAGCACGCAAATCTTTTTGCTTGCGCGTGAATTTCCTCTGTTCATGTACAAAACTTCTTGCACACCCTCAAATATACGCTGCTCAAGTGCAGATTTTCTTGTGCGCTCTCAAATTCATTCAGAAAGACAAAACATTTATAAATAAACATTTATTTATTACTGTATGTGTCTCCAACATTTATTAGATTTGCTAGGAATATTTATGAATGTCTCCAAAAGATAAAGCAAGATAAAGTCACTGTATGCAGAGCCATAGACCTTTATCTATGAAGTATAATTATGGAAACTGTGTTCATCATAACTGAAAGCTACGCCTGTTTGCTGGCCTCATGCATCTCGCAACCTTGTCAGTCAGTCAGTCAGTCAGCATGTCATCTTAAAGGGTTAAACAAAGAATGCACAGCACTACTGCGGTACAGTACTACTTGGGTACTTCCAAAAGTTTGCGCTGTTATAATTCACTTACCTTTTAATGCGTTTTGGTGTGATTTATTACCCGCTAATAAAAAATAAAAACGAGTGAATGTTTTGAATGAGAAGCTGTAATGTAGCAGTGGCGGGATAAATTTGGTGTGGCGCCCGGCCATGGAAGAATAAATGTAGCGGAAACCATGAGTTCTTTTGCTGGCAGATTTGTAGTTCTCCAGCGATCTGCATGTTTACCAACGATCTGCACAGGCTGGATCGCTGGTGATTGTGAGAATGTTGAGTTTTAACAGTCGAATTTGATCCACTGAATTTATGGAAGCAAATTTTTGAACTGAAATAAAATGAACTGAAAATTGCCTTTTGAATATTATACATCGTATTTTTAAACAGTATTGAATGTTTTGTAAGTGAAATCTGGAAATTGAATATGAATTATTGAATTTGTATGAAAATCTGTTTGAAATATTTGTAGGTGAAATATTCACAGCTTAAATAAACAGCTATGATAAATTTCAGGACCTAAAAATACAAACCCTGGCAATTCAAATCATTCAAATGCAAGAACCTTTTAATTTAGTGTATTATTTTTTCAGGTTGTGTTATTCAACAAGCTTTTTAATTCATTACATTTAGCATTGATTTTGTTTCATACCAATCATTTTATGAATCTACTGTACTGAGTATAACCTTTTTAAATGACGTTTTAGAGTCTTCACAAGAGATTTTTCTGAAACACACATGCAGTTCTTATAGTGACAGGATAGTAATCGGGGTGAAATTGAATGTGATTGTGAAAACTAACATGAATTACTGTGATAATAAACAATACTTGTACAGAATTAATCATAGTTCAATATTTACTAATACATTATTAAAATCTAACGTTTGTTAACATTTGTCAATGCTGTGTTAACAAGAGCTTACAATGAACAACTTTGTTTTCATTTAATGTTAATTTAATGTTAATATTCATTTAGTGTTTCATTTAAGATAAATAAACACGTTAATAAATATATTATACACCATTTGTTTATGTTAGTAAATACATTAACTAACATTACCTACTTAATTTTTTTTTGTTTAATTTAATTCAATTCAGTTTTATTTTATTTTATTTTATTTTATTTTATTTTATTTTATTTTATTTTATTTTATTTTATTTTATTTTATTTTATTAAAGTCTTCAAAAGATTTTTCTGTAACATCAGTGACTTACATTGACATCGGTTTTCTCTTCAGTGTTCTGCCCATTTTTAATGTGCATCAAACTCTTTGCATGAACAGGCAGCATCTTCCTGCTGTTGTGGGTTTGGCTTGATGCCAGTGGTTATTATGGCTGTTGTAGAGGCAGATTTTACCCACACCATTGGCATGGTCACAACGTGTGGACAAACTGAGCTGCTGTTGTGTTTTTCGCCAGATGGTGGTTAAAGTTGAACTTGGTATTTCTAAACAGACTGCATCATCTCAGCATGGCATAAGCTCTATGTTCTCCTTCAAGGAATGTGTTTTATTATGGAGAATATGGCAGTTGATTTGTAATTGGTGATTCAGCTTTTAACCGCTGCTTCTCATTTCCTCACTCGCTGCGTGAGACTTGATGTTTTTGTAGTCTAATTAATATGCGGCGGTGTTCCTGAATACTTTTCGTGATTTCACCAAGTGGGATGCTTTCTTGATCGGCACCCTTGGAGCAAAATTACTGTTCAAATCAGATTTTAGTATTTGGGTTTTACAAATGTTATCAATGTGTAGGTGATAAGGGTTTACATGCGTATTTCTTTATTGATTTATGTATATATGTATTGAAGCAAAATGTTTATTATTTGTATACATTTATTCCTACTAGATATACATATCTTGAAGCAAAGTTTTATTTATATGTTTGTTTATTTGTTTTTTGTTTTTTTTGATCAGACTTACAATGAGGTTGTAAAGTCAGTTGTCAAGTTAGTTAATGTATTTACAAATGTAACCACAAGAGAGTTGGATGACAATGGAGTGAGGATCCACATGCAGCTTTATTTAGAATAGTCAGACAGGCAATGGTCAAAGACAAGAGCAAACAGAAACATTCAAGGAAATCTGCAAGCGTCGTCAGGTAACAGGCAGATAGTTGATACAGGCGGCAGGCAGGATAAACAATAGCCCCTTTCACACAGTTATACAGGTAAATATCCAGAAAATTTCCAGAACGACTTTACCTGTAAGTTCAAAGTAGGGCTGTTCACACAGGCGAGGACGTTACAGAATTTTTCCAGAAAAGACTATTCACACATCTATTTCAAAATACTGGTAAATTCTGACATCATTAACCAGAAATGATCTCTAAACAGCTGCGCTTGTATTTGTAAATATTCTCATGCACGTGCAGCGCGTCAAGCAACTAAAGGAAGCAGAGCTTGAAGGTAAACAATTAACGGCTTATCATAAGCATCTTATCGATAATTATTTACACAGTTGGCATTAAGATGGAACATAGAAACGTTATATGACTAACATCTAGCAGTTAAATGTGTCTGGAAAATTATTCAAAAGCTTTTTTTTTTTATAAACAGTGTGGATGTGAATCTGTATGAGTGTTCTGATAGAAAGTAGACTAGTGCTGAAGTAGACATCTCACATCAGCGCTTTTTAGATGTGAACACGCACTTTCCGGCAATCTTCCTTCTGCGTTCACACAGCGCAGCATTCTGGAAAGTTACCGGTAATGTTACAAGTTCTCTTTCTAAAAAAATTGCTGGAATGAATTTACCTGTATTTTCAAAAAGGGCCTGTTCACACATACAGACCTTTCCAGAAAATTGCCAGTAATTTCCAGAAAGGTCTGTATGTGTGAAAGGGGCTAATAAAACAAGGCAAGGGTCAAACACGGAGAGACTAACAAGGAAAGGCTTCGTAATGGTATGCTGTGTTCATACCAGACACAGCATGCACAAATAAATTGCGCTATTCGCGCTTAAATAGACATGTGAACATTTTGAGTTTATTCGCTTCATTCACGCATCAAATTAGCTTCTTTGGAGTGTCAAATTCACTTCACAATAGATGCGAATTCGCATCATGGGCAGGGCTTCTGTCTGCCTGGTGACTCTAGCTTCATTGCTAAATGGCTAACATGGATTTTATTGAGATAATAGCTGTGCTTTATAAATGCTGGAAAACAGCATAGATTTAGCGCCATTAGAGTCCACTAGATCCTTTCAGAGGTGCACCCAGTTCATCAACTCCTCCAGAAACTATACCTGGATGATGGAGGCTTTCAGCGGTGCTTCAGATTGAGGCAAGCCTAGTTTGATGAACTGTTGTCCGGTGTCAGCAAGAGGTTTTCCCGTCTGGACAAAATTCCTCCCCTACAAGAGCAAGCTCATGATTGGTTAATTTCTGCTGAAGCTCAGAACTCTAACGATACACGCATTAAGCACGTCAAAAGCACAAAATGCTCAACTTGTTGCGGATTCAGAATCAGAATCAGTTTTTATTGCCAAGTGTGCTTCACACACAAGGAATTTGTTTTGGCTACAGAAGCTTTCAGTGTACATATAGTGACAACATAAAATAAATTTGGAAAAAAATTTAAATTCATTAGTGCGAATTGTGTCATTTGTGCCACCTAATTTGGTGGTATTGCACTGCATGATGTTTATTCGCGTCTTTGCATTGACTTGCATTGACCTGTAAATCACTTGCGCACTTCATCAACGTCTGGTGTAAACGCAGCATTGCAGGGTGAAAACCAACAAGACTCAGCAAAGTCTTGTGTGCGTGCTCTATATATGGTCCATGTAATCAGTCTTTAAGCAGATCCCAGCTGTGTCAAAGGAGAACCAGAACAGGTGTGTATGAGGTGCCTGACATGATATGTAGTTCTCATTATGACAGGATAGTAGTCGGGGTGAAATTGAATGTATACGGTGATCTGCAAGCCTGGATCGCTGGTGATCGTGACAATTAACATTAATTACTGTAATAATGAACAGTACTTGTGCAGCATTAATCAAAGTTCAATATTTACTTATACATTATTAAAATCTAACGTTTGTTAACATTTGTTAATGCAACGTTACCAAGAACTTGATGAACAACTTTATTTTCATTTAATGTTAACAAAGATAAAAAAAACAATTTAATAAATGCATTATACACCATTTCTTCATGTTAGTAAATACATTAACTATTATTTTATTTTATTGTATTTTATTTTTGGTCATTTGGTCATTTTTTTTCTCACCAAATATTATGCTTATATATTGTAATATATTTTAAAAAATCGGCTCTATTTACTCAATTAAATCTGTTGTTTAGCATTGAGTAGTATTGTTTTTATAAAATCTTTGTTATGGATTAATACTTTTGGTGTATCTAATGTCTTTATTATATTTATAAATTTTGGTTTAATTCACATTACACTATAAATATCCACAGAAAATGCAGACACAGAAAACCAGCAATTGATTAGAAAGAGGCATTTGCGTTCATTTTCTGCTCATCATGACAGTAAGAAATCCATAAAAACCCTGCTGATATTTTTGGATCCTGAACGTCTTCTCTCTTTGTGTCTCTGTCAGATTTGGATTAGTGGTTTTCTCCATCATGTCGGTGCTGGTGGACAGACTTCAGCCTCAGAGAGTGTGAGCTCCACTGAACTGCGGGGATGAACATGCCACTGCACCAGATCTCTGTCATCCCTCGTGATGTCACTTCCTCCCGGGTGTGCAGCAGCGGGAAATCAAAGGAAAAGGACAAGCAGGTTTGTCTTCCATCTGATAGCCAGAGAAAAATAGACGGCATTATAATCAGTGACCTTTATTATACCTTCATCCTGATGGCGGCTGAAAGACAGTATCCTGTTTTCACAGCTCTGGATGTTTAGTTTGGCCTCTAAAATCTCAACATAGAAAGATTTTAGAAGGAATAAACGAGAGAAAAAAGTCATGTTTCTCAGTTTTTTGCTCTAAATGTGTGTTTGTTACTTAATCTCAAGTGCTGTTTATATTGCGTTTTAGTCTTTTCGTGGAACGAGCCAAATTGTGAAACCTTCTGACATTGATTATGATAAGGGAAGTAGGTGAGGTTAAGGAAGTTGAACACATTCACTGGAATGGCTGCTTTTAGGAGGTTTATTTTCCAGTAAGTGATGCGGACAGGAATGGCTGTGTGAAATGCTATGAGAGCTATAAAACACTGTGTGAGTGATATCATTGTGCCTGTGGGCTTTGTGTTGACTGGTGTAGCAGTCTTTGGGACTTTCTGCCATTAATAATGTTAAGGTCAAGGTTCTGTTCTAAATAGCATCATAATTTAGGTTTCATGAACTTGTTATGCTGTCTTTTAAAACTAGGGATTATATGTAAGACTTTTTCTTTTTTCTCTTTTCTTATGAGCTTTACAGTGACTCATTTGCTGCGCTTATGTATTAAGGATTTCTTAATTTATGTATAGTTTTTAGGTTTTGTGGTGTTGCTTTGCAACACTTTTTTAAATCTGTAATTAAAAATTAATTTGTGATTAGGCAAGACAAGGCAAGTTTATTTTTACAGCACATTCATGCATAATGACAATTCAAAGTGCTTAAAGGTGCAGTAGGTGACCCAGATAACATATGGAAGTGGGCCACTTCAGGCAGTTATGGTGGTCTTCCTTCGGGCCAGACTAAATGAATGTGATCCCGAAGTGGCCCACCTGTACATTGGCAAAAGGGGGCCAAAGATTCCAATTCATATATGGGCCATTTAAGCCAAATATTTGGGACTTATGGAGAAATGTAATCTTAATGTGAGCCTAATGTGGCCCATGATGAAAATGGTAAATTTGGCCCAAATGACGGAGGACTAATGTGGGCCACAGTTGGCAAAAATGTGGCATAGTCATTTAAGGGTAATCTAGGTCTAAACCCAAAGTGGCTCACATGTGTAGGTGCAAATGTGGCCTAGTTTTCTTAAGACATATATGGGTCACTTTTGGCAAATATTCGACACAGTAAGCTCTGACTAATGCGGCTGTGAAGCCTAAAGTGGCTCTGAGAAAAATATGGCAAATGTAGCCCAGTTATTATAAAACATATATGCCACTTTTGGCGAATATTCGGCACAGTGAACTCTGGCTAATGTGGCTGTGAGCCTAAAGTGGCCCAGAGAAGATATAGCAAATGTGGCCCAAATATCTTAAAACATATGTGGACCACTTTTGGCAAATAATCGGCACAGTAAGCTCTGGCTAATGTGGCTGTGAGCCTATAGTAGCCCATATAAGATATGGCAAATATGGGCGAGTATCTCTTGCTGTGAGCTCAAAGCAGCTAAGGTAAGATATGGCAGGTATGGTACTGTAACTTAAAACATATGAAAGGTCACTTTTGGAAAAGGTAAAGTACAGTGATCATTTGATAATTATAAGGGTCAAACCATAGCTCTTTGACATGACAGATATGGGTAGTAATATAGCTAATTTGGGGCCCAGATCTGGCAAACAGTAGCGGACCACCCTAGAGCCATTATGCCATTCAATATGTGGTCCGGATATAAGTGTCTGGTGTAGGTCATTGTCTGGCCAGAATAAAAACAAACTGTGTCACAGAATAGGGTCAGTTCTGGTTCATTTGGTTAAATTGTGGCTGATAAGTGGTATTGCTATGGCTTAATTGTGGTCCAGATCAGGCAAACAGGAGTGGATCACCCAAGTGCAATCATTCCATGCGGTGTTTGGGCCAGGTGTCTGGTGTGGACTGGATTTGAGCCACATAATTTGCTAGCTGGGGATTGTCTTCAGTCTCTTCACATTCCAGTAGTAATAATTGAAATAAATGTATTGTAAATCTAAATGTATTTCTAAGTATTTTTATATTCTGGTTAAGGCATTAGACAAAAAAAATAACGTTCATCCAATTAAAATTTGTCAGGCAGACGATTCCCATAATTCTTATAAGTAGCCTAAACTGTCTGTCAGCAAATGTAGATTTGTACATCTGTGTACCCCTGTTCACATGGACCCGCCATTGCACACGAGAGAGTAACAGCAGTGAAAACAAATGCTGAATCAAAACTTTTAAAAATTCTGAATCAATATTGGAGTTATCAGATACAGCCGATGTTTTCCAGCTTAAAAGCTGTCCAAAAAGCACAAAAAAACACCCAAAATATTAGATTAATATTTTATTTAATTTTAATTTATTTAAATCGAAATTAACCTAGTTTCATTAACTGTCATAATTTTTAACCATAGAGCAACCAACACCAGCAGTCACAGAACCACCACATAACTGGATCACATCGAAACTGCCCCCTCTCACCCACACACTGCACTTATTGTTATGTAGATTACACTACCTATTAGAGTATGTTTTACTTTCGAAATGGGGTATAAATTCATGTCATTTTGCATTTTACATTCTTTTGAACATAATTAGATGCTGCTTGTCAATCAGACAACGCTTCTACGGTATGTTAGTTCTTGCTGTCAATTGTGGAAAAAATTATCAATAGAAGTGTTATGATAATCCGATGTGAGTATAACTGCAGGCTCTGCGTGATGCACGTGAGTGTAGTCATACAACTTTGCTTCACCTCATAGTTTAGGTGCAACCCTGCTTCAACACACTTACCTGTAGGTTTCAAACTGAAGGAGTCAATTAGTTTGATCAGGCTTGTTTAATTAGAGTTGGAACTAAACTTTGTGGAGATTGACACCCGTGCCTTAAAGGGACTTTGATATTTTATTACCTATGAGGAATTTTCTTATATGAGTGAATTAAAGGAGCAGTATGGGACAACAATCAAAGAAAACTCATAGGGGTTGATATGGACCCTTATTTTTCAGAGAGGAGTTCTGTACATTCATTTTCTTCAATCCACCATAATTGCTCCATTTCTGACAGTTTAAACCTCCTCAATGGTGAGTTTAAAGTAAATCCATTATGATCATTTAAATCTGAGTTAAAAGTGGCAATAAGATTACAGCTAATCAGAATCAAACTGATGGTTTAAATGCCAGCCAGTTTTTTTAATGAGGTTTAAAGTTTTTAGATAAACCTGGATTTAAACTTAATCCCTATTGGGGCAATTCACCCTTTAATGAATTTCTTAGTCTTAATGCTTAAATGCTTAGTCTTGATATTATTTGTTTTTTGCAGTTGGTGTTATTCCATCACTATTCTTAGGCTGTGAATACTGATGTACATGTGATTTTCAGGTTTTTTATTTTTAATAAATTTGCAACAATTTAAAAAAATCTAATTTCACCTGTCATTATGGGGTTTGTGTGTAGAATTTTGAAGAAATGCATGAATTAATCCATTTTTAAAATAATAAGGCTGTAACATAAACAAATGTGGAAAAAGTGAAGCGCTATAAATACTTTCCGCATGCACTGTAATTGACGTGACTCCTTTCAAAGAGTTTGTATCTTTTCTCCAAATGCATGTCTAAATATGATAAAATGGCAGTGGTTGTTTAGGTATTGTTATTTCAGGTCATTTCACAGGTATAATAAGCGATAAACTAGTGTTTAAATGAAGTCATGTTGTCCGCTCTGTCTTCTAAAAGGCTGATATTTGGCTGAATAAAGAAGTGGCACCCAAAGGAATCTTAATGTTTACCCTGATGAGTCTTGTATGTGAAGTGCCAGCTTCTTCTTTAGCAGTGCTCTTGTGGTCCAGTGCTGTGTTTGAGGACGGCTGGACACTGACACTAATGAGTGTTATTTCTTCGTTGAGCTTGAGGCCAGCGGCTCATCGGCTGTTTGTTTGTCACAGCTGGCCAGGAAACAGGAGACAGGCTGTTTTTTTCCACCCTTTGTTTTTTTCTCTGGCTAAACGGCCTCGAGTGACTCAAGTAGCAGGAAGTCTGTTAAATCCTAAATGCCGGCTTGTCAATCATCATTGCTAGACTGCTTTTTAAGAATCAGTCTTCAGCACAAGCTCCACGTGTTTACATTTGTGGATGTTGGCAGCTGAATCTGACCTAGAGGCAGTTTGATTATTGTTTGAAATAGAGTTACAGGCTTGCACAGCAAGTGTGTGTTCAGGTATGGCTTGTGTGTATCAAACCCACTATGGGGTTACTGACAGTCATCATAGCTGGGGTTTGCTTGTCTGTCAGTTTGATCCGTTGCTGTTTTATTTGCTGCCTCTCTTTTTTGTGACAGGGCCTTCACAACTTTCTGCCTGACTGGCAGTGGCAGTTTGGTGCTTAGAAGTGATTTTTTTTACCCAATTTATTTAAGTAGCTTGAAGGTTGGACAGGTGTTTAGGTAGATTTACTGGTGATTCTCATTAAAAGACTATCCTGGGTCAAAAGCAAGAGTGTTTGTGATATTTGGTAGATACAGTGAGTACGGAAAATATTCGGACCCTCTTAATTTTTTCACTCTTTGTTATACTGCGGCCATTTACTTAAAACATATGTTCATTTACTTTCCTCATTAATGTACACACAACACCCCATATTGATTGAAAACCACAGAATTGTTGACATTTTTGCAGACTTATTAAAAAGAAAAACTGAAATATCACATGGTCCTAAGTATTCAGACCCTTTGCCCCATATTTAATAGAAGCACCCTTTTGATCTAATACAGCCACAAGTCTTTTTTGGGAAAGATGCAACAAGTTTTTCACACCTAGATTTTGGGATCCTCTGCCATTCCTCCTTGCAGATCCTTTCCTGTTCTGCCAGGTTGAATGGTAATGTTGGTAGACAGTCATTTTTAGGTCTCTCCAGAGGGGCTCAATTGGGTTTATGTCAGGGCACTGGCCAGGCCATTCAAGAACAGTCCCAGAGTTGTTGTGAATCCACTCCTTCGTTATATTAGCTATGTGCTTAGGGTCATTGTCTTGTTGGAAGGTAAATCTTCGAAGGTAAAGATTAACTTAAATGATTTTAGCAAATGGCTGCTATATGACAAAGAGGGAATAATTTAAGGGGGTCTAAATACTTTCTGTACGCACTGTATGTGTTTTTTTTTCAGTCCTTATTTCTTTACTGCTTCTGAATGTTTTTGTAATTATTATTATTATTATTATTATTATTATTATTATGGGATAAATATATAGTTTCTGTAAAATGCAGACAAAATAATATACTGTATATACCCTAAAGGATTCAATTTGTGTTTAAATATGTAATATTTAACTGTATGCACGTATGTGTATTACAAATTAATGCTCAATTTTGCACAAATGTATACACATGCATGCACAGTATATACACACAGTATATACATCAAATCATTTTGTCTATATATTGTAGTGAGAATCTATTATCTCATGAGAATGTATTTGTATACATTTTAATAATGCTTTTTTTTTTTTATGCATGACACACGTTGCGAATTGTGGAACTTTGTAGACCCACACGTGTTGCTTAGGCCGACTTTGCTAAAATATTCATATAATATTTCTAATTATGGCATAGCTTTCCACTCAATTAGGCTAATAAAGTAATGGCTAAAAAAACACAAACACAAATGCTTGATCGCGGCCCAGCCCGAAGATAGTGGCAGGAAATATTGACCCGACCCAGCCCAAGTCTGAGCTCGGACTCGGGCAGAGAATCTAAACTTTATTACTCATGAAATAAATGCTCAGGACCTCACAATTTGCATTAAACACTCTTTTCAAAAAAATAAAAAATAAACAAAAAAATTCCTACTAAGTAATTAAGTAAGAGAAAAAGGCAGAAGTTCTAGGCACAGCCAGAAATTATTCGCCATTTACATTAGTTGACCCCTTAACAAGCCCATTCAGCCAGACCACAATTTCTGGCTGTGCCTATAGCCAGAGGGTGTTTTCCACTGTAGATGACATTGTTACATAAAGCAGATCTGTGCTGTGCATAGAAAATGTGGACACTGAGTTCCAAAGAAAAAATTTTTTCTACTGCAATTTTATATTCTTTTTTTGTTTCATATGCTACTAAGAAGACACTAGGTTAGCACTGTCCTCCCTAACAGTCCAAAGACATGTGCTATAGGTGAATTGGATTAACTAAATTGGCTGTAGTTTACGAGTGTTTGTGTGAATGAGAGTGTGTTTGGGAGTTTCCCGTACTGGGTTGCAGATGGAAAGGGCATAAAACATATGCGTAAAACATGAAGGAAAATGAGGGAATAAATTAAATCAAGGGTGATTCCGGGAGTTTTCTGGGAGACAGAACAATACGGGAGATGGGTGGGAGATGGGTCTGAAATACTTGAGACCTCCCGGGAAAAAACGGGAGGATTGGCAGGTATGCTCCCCGTGTTCACGTGGTTTTCCTCCGGGTGCTCCAGTTTCCCCCACAAGTCCAGCAACATGCGGTACAGGTGAATTGGATAAGCTAAATTGTCCCTTAGTGTATGAGTGTTCAGTGGTGTAAAGTAACAAATTACAAATACTCAAACTACTGTAATTGAGTAGTTTTTCTCAGGAATTGTAATTTACTAAGTAGTTTTAAAAATGTGTACTTCTACTTTCTCTGGGTATGTTTTTAGTGCTGTATTGGTACTTTACTCCACTACTTTCCTTCAACCTACAGTCACTACTTAATTTTTTTCTGTCTATGGGGATTAGAAAAATCAGTCCCGTGATTCTAATCAAATCGCAACATAGAAGGTAAATCATAATGAACTACCTCAAGACATGGGCAATTTATAATCTAAACTATTTGTAAGCATTAAAAATGTCCAGAAGATGTCCAAAATCTTTACACGCATTGACCCAGAAACTGTTTAGATGCGTGTCACTGATGACAAGATGACGGATGTTACTGTATGATGACCGAAATGGGCCTTAAACAATGAGACGTCAACTTGACATCAAATTGACATTGTACTCCAACGTCGTGGGGACGTTACTATTTGTTTGGAAATTAAAATCGTGGTTGACGTCAAAACCCGACATCAGGCCGATGTCAAAATTCAACGTCCAACCTAAAATCAACCAAATATCAACATCGAATGATGTTACAGCTTGACGTTGTGTGGACGTTAACACCATGACGTCTATCAGACGTTGGATTTTGGTTGCCATACCTGACGTAAATGTCAGTATTTGACATCAATATGACGTTGGTTTAAGATGTTGGCTCGATGTCGGATTTTGGTCACTTTTTTACACAACCTAAAGTCCAACCAAATATCAACGTCATTTGACGTCCGTTATTGGACATCAAAATAAAGTAGTTCACAGATGCTGACTAGACATTGAATTTTGGTCACCTGACATCACAACCTAAATCTAACCTAATATTAATGTTTTATGACGTTGTGTGCCTGCTGGGCAATAACTAAATGCACTACAGAATGTTACATTTAAAAACGTCCACTAATTAGATGTAAATGCATCAGCTTTTTACTGTGGTAAAACTCACTACTCTTGAGTACTTTTGAAATGTCTACTTTTTACTCATACTCTGAGTAATATTTACAACAGATACTTTTACTCTACTCGCACTACAATTTTAGGCAAGTAATAGTAACTTTTAACTTAAGTATGATTTTTCAGTACTTTTTCCACCACAGATGAGTGTGAATGAGTGTGTATGGATGTTTTTCAGTGATGGGTTGCAGATGGAGGCACATCCGCTGCGTAAAACATATGCTGGATAAGTTGGTGGTTCATTCCCCTGTGGCGACCCCTGATTTATAAATGGACTAAGCCAAAAAAAAAACGAGTGAATGAATGAATGAATGAAATCAAAGCAATGTCTTAAAAATAATACCAAACCACTGTGGTATTAAACCAACCATGAATTCTGTAAACCGTTACACTCCCCTATTTTATCCCCTATTTCATTCCCATTTTGTCTAAACATGACAGTCCTGTTCCTGACAGGCTTTTTAAAACCCAGCCTTCACCAGTGATGACACTCAGTGTAGTTCATGATTGATGTTGATTGGAATGATGAGATGCATGATGATGGTGATGGAGCCATGAGTATTAGGTCACTGAGACACCATAATCAAACCCTGCATGAATTTAATGACCACATTCTCTCAAAGCCCCATCAGTGGATTATGCTGTGTTTAATATGAACCTTTTATGATCAAACATCGTTTTTTTCATCAGCTTTGAGGACATTTTTTTAAAAACTTTGTTGGCTGAGATAAACGATTATGTTGCCCTTGCTTCATTAATAATTTGCTAGACGTGAGTTCACCCTGCCTGTCTTGGAGTCCAGAGAGACGAATTCTCGCTCTGGTGTTTGGTACACACTAAAGATTTGGCACATCCACAGTATCGTTTACCTCTCGCTCCGCATACAGATCAGCCAGGGGGGGCTTTTGCCATTAGGCAAGAAAGCACAGCCCATCTGCCTGTTGCAGACAACTTCTCCTCTGTGTCTCAGTCGAAAGAAATCCCTCGCTCCGCTGCTTTAGATTCAGCGCCAGCCTGCCATTGCGGATGCAGAGCTATTGAATGATCTGAAATGAACAAGTGTCAGAAGTAACAGGTACATAAAGCACACTGTCATTTCTTTGTTTTGTTTTCCTGACCGTCTGCTCAGCCTCACATCGCTGTCATGTTTATCCTTTGAGTGAGGTCACTGTCTGTGACTGTGACTGGCAAAATTCAACACTGTCCATATTTAAAATGGCCCCTTTATGCTTTTGCGAATACTAATCTTGTCTTTCATCCAGTTTGTAAATATAAAATGGAAAGAATTGATTCTGACCTGCTGAAAGGAGTATACAGTAACTGATCTGTGTACATCTCTTACACTATTGTATCAGTCTATGGTCTTGTATGGTCTATCAGTCTTGTTAGCTATTTGCCTCTTATGTTAAAGCCATAAAGGGAATCAAGTGTTGGGCATGTTTTTTTTTGTTGACTGGTGAAAGAAAGAAAGAAAGAAAGAAAGAAAGAAAGAAATCATTTGAATATGCTGTTCAATATATTCATTATTAAAAAAGTTGACAACAATATTTAATTTAGGGATTTATTATATTTAAATTGTAACATTACAAATAGTACTCATGTTGATGACAAGTCTAAAGAATATCATTTATCGAGATGAAAAACCTTACTCACCTTTAATTAATTTAATACATCCTTGCTGAATGTCTTACAGAAACCCACTTTTAAAAGATATTGTACATGTATGGCAATTCCATTTGAAATCTTTGAATAATTTCTGAGTGCAAAGTAAATTCCATCTAGCTAAATTTCATATGAATTGCATCAAAGTACCATAATATTACCATCAGAACCCATCATCGCATCAAATTCACGGCGCAGCAGGGGGTGTTTGTGAAAACACTAAAAGCGTGGAGCTGTTCTGAGCTTTGTGATCAAACGCCGACCTTAGGACACAAACAACTTCTTGGAAGCTGCGTGTCGTACAGCGAGACGCTTTCATGAGCAGCTGCTGCGCGCCAGTAAACTCTCAAATAATGCAGGAAGAACAAGCTTGGTTTGAACTGACAGACAGCAACAGAAGGAGACGGAAATTAAAACGCCACATTTCCATAAATACAAACCGACTGCATTTTTCTGTAAAAACATGTACATGTACAGTTGAAGTCAGAATTATTAGCTGTCCTGAATTAATAGCCCCCTTTATATTTCTCCCACATTTCTGTTTAATGGAAAGATGATGTTTTCAACACATTTCTAAGCATAATGCTGCGTTCAAGTCAATGCAAAGACGTGAATAGACATCCTGCGGCACAAATGTTTTTGCGGGTTAAGCATTTTGCTCGACTGATGCGATTAATTGCTCGAGTTTTACGCAGCGGATGCCCTTCCAGCCGCAACCCATCTCTGGGAAACATCCATACACACTCACTCACACTCATACACTACGGACAATTTAGTCTTCCCAATTTGTTCCCAAATCCCAATCTGTACCGCATGTCTTTGGACTGTGGGGAAAACCGGAGCACCCAGAGGAAACCCATGCGAACGCAGGGAGAACATGCAAACTCCACACAGAAACGCCAACTGACCCAGCCAAGGCTCGAACCAGCAACCTTCTTGCTGTAAGGCGACAGCATTACCTACTGCGCCATCGCATCGCCCCTAATTTCTAATAACTGATTTATTTTATCTTTGCCATGATGACAGTACTTAATGTTTTACTAGATATTTTCCCAGATACTAGAATTCAGCTTAAAGTAGGGCTGTGCGATTTGGGGAAAATATATAATTGCAATTTTGTTTAACAGATATTGCGATTTCGATTTGATTTGCGATATAATTTTGTAGTCAAGCTTCAGCTCAATATTCTGTATCATAGCTTCTTACTGTTAAAATGCAGTGAGTGTTAAAAAAGGAACTGAAAAGATATTAACTCCAACTTCTATTCAAATTTATTTATAAATATTCAGAAATTAAGCACAATTTTTTCTTTAGAGCAAACAGGAGTGATTTATGGCGTTCCTGATGCCTCTCACAACTCAAACAAATTAATAAAACGTGCTGCATTTTCACACAACTCAAACAAATTAATAAAACGTGCTGCATTTTCACACAACTCAAACAAATTAATAAAACGTGCTGCATTTTCACACAACTCAAACAAATTAATAAAACGTGCTGCATTTTCACACAACTCAAACAAATTAATAAACGTGCTGCATTTTCACACAACTCAAACAAATTAATAAAACGTGCTGCATTTTCACAAACTCAAACAAATTAATAAAACGTGCTGCATTTTCACACAACTCAAACAAATTAAAAAACGTGCTGCATTTTCACACAACTCAAACAAATTAATAAAACGTGCTGCATTTTCTCACAACTCAAACAATTAATAAACGTGCTGCATTTTCTCACAACACAAACAAATAAATAAAACGTGCTGCATTTTCTCACAACGCAAACAAATTAATAAACGCGCTGCATTTTCTCACAATGCAAACAAATTAATAAAACGCGCTGCATTTTCACACAACGCAAACAAATTAATAAAACGTGCTGCATTTTCTCACAACGCAAACAAATTAATAAAACGTGCTGCATTTTCACACAACTCAAACAAATTAATAAAACGTGCTGCATTTTCTCACAACTCAAACAAATTAATAAAACGTGCTGCATTTTCACACAACTCAAACAAATTAATAAACGTGCTGCATTTTCACACAACACAAACAAATTAATAAAATGCTGCATTTTCACACACAAACAAATTAATAAAAGTGCTGCATTTTCTCACAACACAACAAATTAATAAAACGTGCTGCATTTTTTCACAACACAAGCAAATTAATAAAATGTGCTGCATTTTCTCACAACACAAGCAAATTAATAAAATGTGCTGCATTTTCTCACAATGCAAACAAATTAATAAAACATATACTAAGTGTTTAACGTGCTGCGTTTACGAGACTCTTATTGGGTGAATTAAAAAAAAAAATTGCCGTTAATCTATTCTCAAAGTTGGCTTGGGAGCTGGGTCTATTCTACCGCAAGCTATGATGACTTTCACCTTGATAATTTCGCGTGAATGTATACCTGGCTGAATTGCACTGTAGGTGGCGAGAACCTGTGTGCATTCCTACTGTGAAATTACCATATCAAACGTGACGTGCTAACATGGATGCAGTTCCCTAGAGTGAATTTGATTAATGTTAGCTCCACATCAAACTATCAGGCACCTGTAGAGTTTATGCGTTCCAGTAAAACATATACAACTAAAATGGACCGGGTGCTTTTTAAAATGAATGCCGGTGAATGAAATTCAAACCGGTCAGCCGTTTGATAAAAAAAAAGTGCCCTTCTGAATCAAATCAGCAGGATGCCCTTCTGGATCTTTCACTTACTTTGAAGACATTACTGACTACACTTACATGGACATCTGTTATCTAGTTATTTGCCTTAATAGACAATAATATAATTATTAGGGTGTTTACATAAAGTGCTTTCATGTAAGAGCTTCCTGTATTTTGGGTGACGGTTGTTGAAGTAGTAAATACTTCAGTTTCACGATCACTCATGAACATTTCATTCATGCCCCCATAACAAACTGGGGTATTAGACGCAAATAAGGAGTAAGGACTGGTGAGAGTGTTATGGAATTCAATAACGCACACCAAATGGAAAGAAAAAAACTTTTGCATTTCGCATTGTGTGTGTGTGTGTGTGTGTGTGTGTGTCTGCCAAGGTTATTATAGTTAACGAAAACGAACGAAAACTAGAATAGAAAAAACATTTACGTTAGCTGAAATAAAAATATAAACGAGAGTTTTTCAAAAAAACTAGAACTAAAACTGCATTGAGTGTTCACAAAACTAACTGAAACTAACTAAAAGTATAGCAAAAACATTTTTCACATCGTTTTAGTCTTTAAATGTGTATTTAATACATAAGTCTTTTAGAAATAAATCTATTTACCTCACGATGCCAGTTTTATGCCAGCCAGGTGTTTCAGCCGTACGGCACCTCGGAATCCTGCTGCCATTGGCCAGATCAAGTCGGTCTTCCTCCAGTCAGTCCTCGCTGTTGCTCCCGCAACAAAAACAATGACGCAGCATGGTCACATTAAATTTGACCTGAGCAGACACTTCAGAGTATCAATTTAACACATTTGTGTCCAATAATGGGTTTTATTTCCGTATTAGTGGTCCTGATTGCAAACGAATCATTCTTTTAACCGGATCTTCTAAGTGAACCGGTTAAACTAGGTAACCATACGAACTGAATCATTTGAAATGATTTGCGTCTCCAGTAAGCGCTTATCCACAAAAACTTACTTTTAACATGCCTGATACCCCCCTCTGACTCGAAATAAACCAATTTCCAGAGTTATTCAGTTATTAAAACAGTAATGTTACACAGAGATCTCATTTGAGAACGGGTGAACTCATAATAATGCGTATGTGTGATTCAGTGAACCGAACAAATGATAGCCTGCTGTGACTGAACTAAACTTGAACAATTGCAGGCAGCGCGGGTAAACCGAGGGATTAAATGAGAGGATCTGGCGAAACGCAAGTTTATTTCACAGAAATGAATAACAGAATAACAGAAAATCATAATGGAATTTAAATAAGTGAATCATGCTTCAGTTGGGTTGCAAAAATTAATTTAAAGTAACTTTTCAGATCATGGTGATATTTTGACTGACTGAAATTATGTTTGCTGACTACATAACGTTATTTTTGATATGTTGAGCCAAACGTGAACACGAAAGATCCGGTTCACGAAAAAGATCTGAAATTTCCATCACTACTGTGTATCTAACCCCAGAAGCAATATGCCCCCAATATGCATACATATTGAACGGTAACGTTACTTAGGCCTGCTATCTTTTGGGCTGTTGTATTTGAGTTTGAGGATGGGTAGATGTGTTCATGCGTCCTCTGAATACAGGTTTCAAAATATATCTTTGGTTGAGTTATTATACAATATTCTGATGATTTTATATCTTGCAGCTAACAAATATTCTAAATTTAATAAAAACACTAAAACTAAAACTGAACTGAAACTGAACTAAAACTGAGCAATTTCAAAATATAGAAACTAATAAAACTAGTAAATCTACCACTAGAAACTAATTAAAACTGACTGAATTTGAAAACAAAAAGTTAAAACGAAATAAAAACTAAAACTAATGAAAATCCAAAACTATTATAACCGTGGTGTCTGCGTTGCTTTACTGACAGCCGTGTGTGTGGATCTTGTCGGAAAATATGGCGAAAAGTCCTATACGACGGTAATAGTTTGATTGCGGAGTTTCCTTCAATAATGCCACTAATATATACGTACACCCATGTCTTAATTCTATTTTTTTTTAGTTCAGTTATGGCTTGAGTCGGTAAATAGATTAAGGTCCAATCCCAATTCTATTTTTGTACCCCTTCCCCTTTCACCTTGGCCCTTCAAACCAAGTGGGAAGTGGAAGGGCTTCAAAATTTACCCCTAAATCTATGTCATCGTCAGCTCTTGCTTCATATTGCCACTGCTGTAGTTATTCTAGTTGCTTTATTTTTTGGTATTTATCTTCAGGAAATCACTGAAGGCATATATTATGTTATCATAACGATCTAATGTGGCAATAAGATTGTAACTATACTGCACATTTACACAGTGGCCATATTCATCTATGTAAACATACCCAAAACAACATTAACATTATAGCAGACACTGTAAACAGCTCATTCCCAGCCACTAGACTTTTCTGACAGGGGATTTGAGTGTCGTCGAGTGTCAGAATGTTGTGGAACTGCTATAAGGGAGTTATTATTATGGATTATAGATAGCGAAATTTAGCTGTTTTTATTTTAGCGTTTTATTAAAGCATGTCTGTAAAACATAAACGCGGTTATGACACCTTCAAGCTAAAGAGAATTGGGACACCCCTACCCCTTCACGGGAATGGGTAGGGGAAGGGCTAAGGGGTAGAATTGGGATTGGGTGTTTTACACTGCTGTCTTGACTGAATGTAGTGCAATACCTGTAATTTTTTTGCACCCAAAGTATAGTTTGGTTTTCTTTAAAGGTGAATTCGGGATTGAGAAAATTGAAGTAACGTAAGACATTCTGACACTTTACCAATACTTCCATTTATATGTGTGACAGAAATGCATCTTCATCCACGACAAACCGTCAAACACGTCAAAGCTACCATAGGAATGTCTTAGTAATGACTTTCTTATTGAGATCTGGCAGCGTCCAGAAAAGAGATGGCCATTGCCATAAATTATAGCATACCAACAGGACATGTTTACAAGCGAATATTATGATAATTTATTCTTGAGCTCGTTGTAGCCTCCGAATGTGAAACGCAGGAATGAAAGATCTGCTGTGAAGCTCAGAGTGTGTGTCTGTGAAGATCAGCCGGCTTTCATCAGTACACATCAAGTCCGGTTTATCCCGCTCTAATCTCTTAACAGTCTGTGTGGATGTTCCAGCACTGGCGGAGTTTGTGTCCCGCTCAGATCTTGAGGTCATGTAATATAGCACACTGATGGGGTATAAGCCAGTAAGCCACTTATTAAGCTTTGAATAATTATGTGATATCATCACTTCGGTCGCATTTGACACAACCTGACGTTATCCATTGGATTCAAAACCAGAGCTTGCTAGATAATAAGGTGAGCGATTATGCAACTGTTTGGAAAAGAAGAAAGAAAAAAAAAACAGCAGGGGTAAATCCTGCTGTCGTCTGGTACTGCAAACGGATTATTCGAAAACTGCAGCCAAGGTGTTTTATAAAGTCCAGCGAGATTTACATTCACAATTTCCAATGATGTGGATTAATTTGTATGAATTCAGTCTGCACAATTACAACCCAATTTTAGCTTGAATTGTTTGATGTCGGCTGTGGTGGTGATTTATAAATGACGATAAGAGCTGAGAGGCAAGAATGAATCATTTGAACTCATAAAGTGGGATAGTGGATGACAACTAATGGCACGTCTTGGATGCTTCATCCTGAACACACAATATATTGCAAACTTTGTATATTTTCAATGATGCTGAATAATTGGAGCACAAAGCTCTTCTGTGCACAGCTGACATGGCAAAAGATAATCGATGGTATTGGTGCTGTTGTGCAATTATTGGTGCAATTTATTTCTGTTTTTGGGAGGACAGTTACGTTTAGCAATGACTTAAGCATCTTATTCTCACCAAAGCTGCATTTATTTGACAAAAATATATTAAATCAGTAATATTGTGAAATATTTCAAATAGATTTGGTATTTTAATATTTTAAAAATGGCATATGTTTCTGTGATGGTGATGTTCAGTGTTACATCTTTCAGAAATATTTTTAATACACTGATATGCTGCTTAGAAATATGAATGTTGAAATCAATTGAATGATATGGTCAGGGATACACATGACATTATTGTCTGCAAAGGTGTACCTGGTAATTTTGCTTGGTCCTCACACTGTTTAACCTACATACTGTAATATTCACATTTATTAACGCTAATTTTTGCAATATTTTAAAATGTATATTAAATATATGCATATATGGCATACATTTTATCGCTTTCAAATCCAGACATTAAGTATTTTAAATATGTTTTTTAAATATTTGTAATATATCATATTTCTGTAGTATTGGCTGATCAGCTGATTTAGCTGTGTTCTCAGTTTTGTGGCCAGTGGGTGTACAAGAGAATGCCTGATTGGCACCGTTGAAGTCATTTGGGAACACAACCTTCTTAAATTTAACTCCAAATGTTGACTGCAATTCTTTCTGTTCACATGGAGACCACTTAATTTTACATTTTTTCTTCAATGCTGGAACAGTGTGCTTGAGCAAATCTCCGATTGGCTTGCATCCAAATTAATTTAAGAGTTAGCCCCCAAATTACTCTTCCTTATGTCTTTCCAATCCCCTGAGATCATCATTGATCTTCAGACACATTTAAGATAATTTAAAAGAAATCCAAGAGCTTTTTGGGTGAACTAACCCTTTGAATAAACCAAATTCAATGCCTACGGGCACCACTGTTTAACGATTTTGTGAATTACACAGTATTTAACTGTAATATTAACTGGTAGTTTACTGTAGAACAGCTTCATGCGGTATGTTACTGAATTTTGAAAATTACTGTATATTTGCAGTTATGATATTGCATTCAATTGTGTAAATACATATACAGCAATATAAATAGGGCTGTAAATGTAACAATACAGTATTTTTGTTGTAATAGATTTACAGTAAGTTACTGGCGAAGTGCTTGCCAGTATGTTACTGTAGAGTCGATTCTACAGGAAATTGTTAACAGTGTACTTACAAAACAAATAACTTTCTTACAAATACCTTTAACAAAATATGTGCATTATTTTTACACAGTACACGTTTTACCACACTTAAAAAAAATTCTACCAATAATGAATGGGGAAATTCATTAATCGCACTAATTTGGGTAACAAAGCTCCAACAATGCTGTTTTAGCCTAATTCTGGCCCACATTTTATTCACACATTCGCTCCTGTGTATGAGTTATATGCGTCCCTGATTCTGGTCTTTATAAAAGATGGTGTCACCCAGTTTAGGCATACCTGCCAAGTTTGGCACCACATTTGGGAATATTGCATAAAAATATGCTCATAAATGTTTATAAATGAGCATAAAAAATGTTATGCTCACGACTGAGTAGGAATAAACGTTTTATACGATAAGAAAAAAAATTGCATAAACTACAATGGAAACACATTTACCGAATAATTGAAATACAGTTGAAGGTGAACAGTTAAATTATTAGCCCCCCTTTTGATTTGATTCTTTTTTATATTTCCCAAATTATGTTAAGAGATGTTTAAAAAAAAAATTTAAGGTCAAAATTATTAGCCCCTTTAAGCTATATTTCTTTTTCGATAGTCTACAGAACAAACCATCGTTATACAATAACTTGCCTAATTATCCTAACCTACCTTGTTAACATGATTAACCTAGTTAAGCCTTCAAATGTCACTTTAAAGCTGTATAGAAGTGTCTTGAAAAATATCTAGTCAAATATTATTTACTGTCATCATGACAAAGATAAAATAAATCGCTATTAGAATTAGTTATTAAAACTATTATGTTTAGAAATGTGTTGAAAAAAAATCTTCTCTCCGGTCAACAGAAATTGGAGAAAATAATAAACAGAGGGCTAATAATTCTGACTTCAACTGTATGTGCATCACAAAAAGTCATGTAATTTTATCAGATCATGTGATAATAAACATGGGTGTGGTGGATGGCATTAATGGACATTCTAAAAATTTCTTGGTCTTGATCTAAAATACCTTAACCAAAGTCTTTCATTACGTGGTTTAATATTAATACCCTCCCAGAACTGTCTTTAGTGGCTGTGCCCCCCAAAAGTGGTCTCACACCTCCAATAGCCACCATGCATTCATTGCTATTAAATCTTTTACTCTGGCACAAGTGATTTATGTAAGTAAAACAACCCAATGTGGCTTTTCCTATAGCACATAAATTTACATTTTTCTTGTAACGTATGTTGTCAGTTTTCAGTTCTATTCAATTTATCAGTTGTTCTATTTGACTCATTGGATAGTAATAATGCTTTATTTGCAAACATGGTATGCGTGTGTTCCAGTTTTTGCACATAAATCTAATTAGCATTTTTGATGGAAAATAGCTATTGTTTCTGTAGCTTATCAGTACTTGCTCTACAAAGGCAAAGTGCAGTATCTACACAAACACTAAACCTGAACAAAATGCCTTTAAAGTTATTTAGAACCAGATTGAGTTTTGTAGTTACTCTAAATGTGACCTACTTTTTTTCTGAAATGGTACAAAGTGAACCAAGAGACTTTGTCACAATACAGAACTGAAGTCATAAAGCCTAATTCAGCCTTAACTCAATTTAATCAGGATATAGTTGCCACACTTTTTGCTTTTGTAGGGCACAATACCACTTGATAGAAATTAATAAATATAAAAATCCACACACAGATATCACCTGATATTTAACAGTAGCTTCATTGTAGTCATCTTCTTAATATTTATTTATTTTATTTTATTATTGTGGGTGGGGAAGGCATGATCGAACACCCTAAAAGGGGGGAGAGCAAGTGGAGACAGTGGGGTAGTCAGTGGTCCAATCATAAATAATCAGTAACATCTGTATTTCTGATTGGGCCAGAGAGATGCCTTCATAAGGGGAGGAGAAGGAGCCGTCGGGAGAGAGGAGAGCATGAGAGACGCTCACAGTGACCAGCACTACCTGAAATAAAATAAACAGTTGTGCTTACCTGATATCGCCGACACCTGTCTTCTTCTTCCCACAATCCGAACGAATTTTCCCACAGTGTGCCAAAACCCGGGAAGAAGAAGAGACTTGATGCCAAGATGACCACTCCGTCGACCAGTCTATTTGCGGAAGTGATCAACATGAGGCGTTGGTGGACATCTGGCTGGACGAAGACCAACTGTTCCGTGCCATAGTGGAGTCCCCAGCACGAGGACCGTGAACCTCGTCCGGAGACTGCTGGACCAGGTGATCCGGCACGCATCCACACCCTCATCCACAAGGCGTGTTGCTGACTGCGGGCCTAGTGGCCGGTACGAGTCATCCCGTCAGAAGCCCATTTCGGCGCTCAGCAGCTACCGGCTCAGAATCTCCTGGTCCAGCAGTGTCCAGACAAGCTCGCCGTCCTCGCGTTGGGCCTCCACTAGGGCGCGGAACTGTTGGTCTTGGTCCATCCGGATGTCCACCAATGCCTCATGTTGTTCGCGGTGGAGGACTGTGAGTGCCTGGATCACTTCCGCAAATGGACTGGTCGATGGAGTGGTCATCTTGGCAACGAAGTCTTCCGGGTTTTAGCACCATTGTAGTAAAATTTGTTCGGATTGTGAGAAGAAGACAGCGTCAGCGATATCAGGTAAGCACAACTGTTTATTTTATTTCTGGTAGTGCTGGTCACTGTGTCCTGGCGGCTCCTTCTTTTCCTCTTATGAAGGTGTCTCTCCGGCCCAGTCACTAGAAAATACAGGTGTCACTGATTATTTTTGATTAGACCACTGACCAGCCACCGGTGTCTCTGCATGCTTTTCCCCCCTTTTTGGGTGTTCAATCATGCCTTCACCACCATAATTTTATTCTATTCTATTCTATGCTATTCTATTCTATTCTAGTCTATTCTATTCTATCTATTCTATTCTATTATATTATATTATATTATATATATATTATTCATTCATTTCTAGTCCCTTTATTAATCTGGGGTTGCCAAAGCGTAATGAACCGCCAACTTATCCAGCATGTTTTACACAGCGGATGCCCGTCCAGCCGCACCCTCACCTCTGGAACATCCGTACACACCACTCACACTTGTACACTACGGAACAATTTAGCTTACCCAATTCACCTGTACCGCATGTCTTTGGACCTTGTGGCTGGAAAGGGCATTTGCTGCGTAAAACATATGCCGGAATAGTTGGGCCGTTCATTCTGCGGTGGCGACTGAATGAACGAATACTATAGTAATTAAGGGTATCTTGACTAAAAGCTTACCCTTACATTGTTGCTTAAGCCTAATTAAACAGAGATAAAACATGCAGAAGTTTTCGGTTTCAAAAACGTCCATTGGGAGCATCTAGCTGTGTCACCTTTACAGTTGCATGGAATGAATAATCTGGGTTAGAGTCTTGGCACTTCCAGGTATCTCAAACTTCAGAGCAGCAGAAGGTTTTCCGGTGAGGGGAAGCACACAAGCCTCAGGCTCGTCTCTTGGATAGATCCATTGCAGTATCGATCTCATGTCATTTCCAGCCGCAGCTGCTCATTGATGGATGATCCTTTCTGGAAGCTGGGTATTTACCAGCCTGATCAGTTCAGTGCGCACTGCACAACTATCTCATTCTGTCCTAGAGTTAAGCCTGCTTCACACCCAAGAAAGATAATGTTACAGTTACTATACTGGTGCCTATACATGAGGATGCTCATGTTATGTGTATTGATTTAATATAATTTATTCATAGAGCTCAAATACATGGACAGATAAAAGACCTGTATGTTGATATGTTTAGTTGTGTACATTTGCTGAATACCCCCCCCCCCACCACCACCCCTTCTTTGT
This sequence comes from Danio aesculapii, assembly GCF_903798145.1. Classification (NCBI taxonomy): domain Eukaryota; kingdom Metazoa; phylum Chordata; class Actinopteri; order Cypriniformes; family Danionidae; genus Danio; species Danio aesculapii. Next base: position 39,274,666 of record NC_079447.1, on the reverse strand, counting down.
GATGGTTTGCTCTGCCTTTATTGGACTGTTTAATTAAATTACGAGATGCAAAAGTGAACGCTAAAAAAGAGATGAAGCAAGATTATTTTTATACTGGAAGAGCATTCAGGAAACATTTTTAAATTTGAACGAACCCCAAGTACATTATTTGCCAAATGATTTCCTGAAAATTCATTTTCCATACTACATTTTGTTTATCATAAACCTGACTGACATATGTTGCGTGTTGCATTGTGGCATTTCTGGTTGATTTTGCTATATTCATTGTTATTTTTTATTTAGCAGCTAAACAGATTTATTATATTGCCTGTTTATGTCCTCATACTGTAAGTATGGTGTGACCCGCTTTTTAGCCTGGAGAATTAAAATGATTGCTAAATTTTGTAGTTGCATTTGGCATACAATTTTTGTTTATTTCCATTTTAAAATGGTGTACTTAACTCTGTAAATACTATCCTTTAATTAACTGTTGTCACAGCTCTTGATTCATTGGTGTTTTCTGTTTACTTACACAATTAGATCTCTGTTTTGACTAGTTTAGATGTTGAAAATGTAACAACGGTTTAAAAAAGTGATTTTATTCACATTTTATATATGTATTGTATATGTACAGTGTTGGGGAGGTTACTTTAGAAATGTATTAGATTACAGATTACACATTACCTTATTTAAAATGTAATAAGTCCTGTACCTTTTCAATTACTTTATAAAAGTGAGTTAACTGATTACATCTGATTACTTTTAAGTTTCTAATGGATATTTTCAACTAAATAATTTTCAAGCATTTATATCAAGCAGGTGTGACCTTACAGTAGCTCTGTTTACTGTTAGAATTTCAAAAGCTTTCATCACTTGAATTAAGATTATATTAGTTTAATAGACACTACTGCGCTACTGATAAACATAGCTTTGCTACTGAAAAGCTGTTTGATTAGAAAGTAGCGACGCTACCCCACCGTGGTACTGAGAAATTGTAGTTATAACAAAATAGCACCGCTTTAATAAATGGCCTTAACAGAAGGCATTGTGCATATCAAAAACAGACAAAGCAACAGATTAATATTATTCATTATACATATGCCAGATTTTAAAGAACATTTTAAGATGTAACCCCATTTGTAATCTTTAACATTTTCATAAGTAACTTTTATTTAATCCACATTTTTTTTCTCAGTAGCTGTAATGAATTACTGCTACTTTTATTTTGAAATTAAATTACGTAAAGCCGTTACATGTAACTAGTTACTCCCCAATACTGTATATGTATACATCCACTCATACATGCATAAAAACATCAATAAATAAATAGCTGAAAAAGTACCCGCAGCTCGTTAACAAACTAATTAAATAGTAAATTAAAACACCTTGTGTAAGTTTATAATCGCAAAAGTCAACTGAGATAAAGGTCTCATAATACAATTTGAAAGCATAAATAAACAAAACATATATATGAATAGCAAGGTGACTTAATTATTATTATTATTTTTTGCAGTAATTAAGTGTGAAGAAAAAACTTAGTGAGATGCTTACATGCAGTGGTCAGCATTTCTAAGCTGTTCAAAAATTGTATTTAATTTCAAGGCAGACTCTCATGTATCCTTTTAAGACCATTCCATAATCCACTTAAAAAAATAATAATATCATGCCAATTTATAACTATCTTACATTTTGTCAAATTAGTGGCTGATTTTTACAAATCAAACATATCAAATCATTTCATATTTATATTTATGTACAATCTTCTCCTGCCCCCCTTTGAAGGGTCTATTGAGAATGTAAATCATGCAGAAACAAACACTAACTAATCTCACAGACCCATGCTGTCATGAATAATTAAAGGGTTAGTTCACCCAAATAGGACGATTCTGTTATTAATTACTCACCCTCATGTCGTTCCAAACCCCTGAGGCCTTCGTTCATCTTCAGAACACAAATGAAGATATTTTCGATGAAATCTGAGAGCTCCCTCATTTAAACAGGCTGCAAGGGTCTAGAAAAGTAACAAATCATTGCCAAAACATTTCATCTGTCATCAGTGGTTGATGACACAGAAAGCTGCAAGAATACTTTTGTGAACAAAAAAACTACAATAACAACTTTGTTCAACTGTTTTTTAAGCGTCAGTTCAGAATAAGCTCATTCACATAAGCACAAGTTGTAAAATTCCTTATTTTCTACAGTTATAGTGTCCACTATATGTGTTTGTCTTTTGTTTTTCTTATCAGGATTGGAAAAATTGTATCAAGATTTATGTTTAACGGCCTATTTATTGGTTATCAGCAGGGCTTGACGTTAACACCACCCGCCAAATGCGGGTAGATTTCAGCTGTGGCGGGTTAGACAGACACTCCCACTAGCCACTTTGGCTGGTTGGAAATAATTTTTAAATTGTAGTTTTCTTAAAAGCAGGGTTCGACAATAAATATTCATGCAAATGTGATCTTAGAAGCAGCATGACTGAGTAAATAACTGTGTTCACACGAGCAAAAGACAGCAGGTAAAAACCGAATGAGAGGATGATCACTTGCGCTCACAGGTGATGCGATGCGTGCAACTATTAAAAAGGGCGCCTGCTGCCGTTTACTTGCACGAAGCAACCGTGCCTAGAGGCGACGCAACTGGTGTGATCCGTTATCTTTGAAATAGACTGGACAAGAGGATGATCCGTGCACCCACAGTCCTGCTGCTTACAAGTGCTCAAGATTTAAATACAGTTGAAGTCAGAATTATTAGCCCCCCTTTGATTTTTTTCTTCTTTGTTAAATATTTCCCAAGTGATCTTTAACAGAGCAAAGAAATTTTCACAGTCTGTCTGATAATATTTTTTTTCTGGAGAAAGTCATTTATTTTATTTCAGCTAGAGTAAAAGCTGTTTTAAATTTTTTTTAAATTATTTTAAGGTCAAAATTATTAGCCCCTTTAAGCATTTTTTTTTCGATAGTCTACAAAAAACAAACCATCGTTATACAATAACTTGCCTAATTACCCTAACCTGCCTAGTTATCCTAATTAACCTAGTTAAGCCTTTAAATGTCACTTTAAGCTGTATAGAAGTGCTTGAAATTTACTGTCATCATGACAAAGATAAAATAAATCAGTGATTAGAGATGAGTTATTAAAACTCTTATGTTTAGAAATGTGTTTGAAAAAAATCTTCTCTCCGTTAACCAGAATTGGTTGGAAAAATAAACAGGGGGGCTAATAATTCCTGACTTCAACTGTATATACACATATATCCTTTTGTATGCAAGAGCGGTCACTGCTTCGTTTTAATTATTTTCTGAACAGATTATTAACAGGCCTGACATTAACTGTGTGCACTTACATCCTTTCATTCATCACACACAGTGTGTCTTTTTACCTGCTTTCTTTTGCTTACAGTTATTATTGTTAGTATAGTTTTTACAATAACATTTCTTTAAGGCGACGCAGTGGTGCAGTAGGTAGCGCTGTCGCCTCACAGCAAGAAGCTGGTTCAAGCCTCGGCTGGGTCAGTTGGCATTTCTGTGTGGAGTTGCATGTTCTCCCTGTGTTTGTGTGGGTTCTTCCTCCGGGTGCTCCGGTCCAAAGATATGCAGTACAGGTGAATTGTGTAGGCTAAAGTGGTCCATAGTGTATGAGTGTGATTGAGTGTGTGTGGATGTTTCCCAGAGATGGGTTGTGGCTGGAAGGGCATCCGCTGCGTAAACACGTGCTGGATAAGTTGGTGGTTCATTCTGTTGTGGCGACCCCGGATTAATAAAGGGACTAAGCTGACAAGAAAATGAATGAATGAACATTTCTTTAATATGAGATCAACTCCCCGTTTATGTGTAGTTAACTGGTGATCTAGGACCTTTAGCCTGGACAGATAACAGTGCATATTTAAATACATGACAATAGATCTTTTTTTAAATGTTATATAAATTAAAAAGTGCATGCATACAGCTATATTTGCTTGTTTTGACACATTTATGGCTTGGAATTAATTATTTATTTTTGGTGTGGTCAGAGATAAATTTGGTAAGTCCTTAATTCTGAGCTCTGTGGAATAAAATCTAATTGCATTGCGGCAACCCATTTGGTCATGCTCATTGAGCAAGCTCATACACAACACACAAAAAGTGAAATTAATGAGGAGGCTTGTTGACATAACACAAAATCAAAATCAGGTAAATTTAGCATGTGAAAGTCAAATTTATGCATATAAAATATGTTTGTCCAGCAACAAAATGTGGCTAATAAAAATGGCGAGTCGCTAGTAATGTTGGAAATCTACAAGCCACAGTGGCTGGTGATCAAAAAAGTTAATATCAAGTCCTGGTTATCAGCATCCAAAAGTGTTACCTGTTATCAGTATTGCATAACATTTCCATATTAGTGCATTCATACAATACGCCTCATTGTAAATTCAGTTCTAAAATGAAGAGTAGAAAAATATTATGAGATGTTAGACACCTGTTTCACACCGCAAGCAGAGCGTGAGCAGCACGTGTGGAGAGCAAAAGCAGTGCACAGGCGATTGCCTTTCACACCAACTGTGTCAGCTGCGTGCAGCGGATCGGCATCTGTTGCACAGATCAATCTATCCCTGTCTATTCTATCAGGTTACATTTCTATCTATATATAAATACATTTTTCTTTACTTTTCATCCATTGCTGTTTTCTTAACCTGCAAGTCTTTATTTTACAAATTATATAGATCCTCAGACTCAACTTTATTATCCCGTTTAGGGAAACTAAAATTGCAGCAAGGTGCCGTAACACAGGTGAAGTTCCATGTACACATTAACAAAATATTACAGCACAATATACAGTACATCATTTTGTAGGTGCATCTCCCTCCCCCATGCACTCATTTAATGTCTTAATGGCCACCATTACAAAAGAATTTCTAGTTCTATTTGTCCTGCAAATAGAAACTCTAATATGACGTCCTGATGGCAGCAGCTGAAACACAGAGTACAATGAATGATCTGAGGTGCATAGGATATCCTGAGCTCTCTTTAAAACCCAATTATGGTAGATTACCATTGCACCAGTTTGGTTAAAACTGATGATCTTGCCTGCCACCTTCACCAGGCTACTTAACCTGTTCTTATTTGTCACACTCAGATTACTGTACCAAGCTACAATGCAGAAAGATAAAACAGATTTAATAAATTGTTTACAATACAGTGTCATCATAGAGGTACAAACCTGAAACGATCTAAGTCTCCTCAGAAAAAGTCTTTGTTGACCTTTTTTACAGACAGTTAGGTTGAAATGTCAGCATATTGTCAATAAGAACTAGATGCTTCTCAAGCTTTATGAGGAGTGCCATTCATGTCTTTTTAAGGTGCACTCAGTCAGAAGACAATCGCCTGTGAGAACATTCATTCATTCATTTTCTTTTCGGCTTAGTCACTTTATCAAAAAACATCCACAGCGGAATGAACCACCAACTTATCCAGCATATGTTTTGCACAGCGGATGCCCTTCCAGCTGCAACCCATCTCTGGGAAACATCTATACACACTCACTCAAACTCATACACTATGGACAATTTAGCCTTCCCAATTCACCTGTACCGCATGTCTTTGGACTGTGGGGAAACCGGAGCACCCGGAGAAAACCCACACGAAGGCAGGGAGAACATGAAAACTCCACACAGAAACGCCAACTGACCCAGCCGAGGCTCGAACGGGGGACCTTCTTGCTTTGAGGCGACAGCACTACTTTACTGCGCCAATCTAGCTCTAAGTTCTAATCTATTAACATGGATGCCAAAAAAAAACATGCGCCACTTGATGTGTGAAACAGGCTGTCGGTCAGGGTAATGGTCAACTTCTCTCTGTGTCTCAAGTCTGCTGACATACATGACGAGCTACTGGAAAAACTGGTAATAGCAGAAAGTCATCCATATGGAGGTAAGCAGTCAGCTGGTAAGCATGAAAAGGAATGGCATATACAGCCCAATAGCCTTCGTTTAAAAGACGAAATGCAGCCATATGTGCCTCTAATTCGCGCTCTCCAGAAATGTAAATACTGTAGGGCAACATTTTCAGAATGAGCCTATGTTGTCTAAATGACTTTTTACAGTATGTAACAGTATCGTGCAGATAACGCAATCAAGCAGTTAGTTAAGATCACATAGATCCCATTTAAGCCAGGGGCGTAGCGGACATTTTAAAAGTGGTGGGGACGGCTGTATGAGATCATATGTTCATATAATTATTAATCACCTGTTTCTAAATGTTCTGTCTCTAAGTGAAGTTTCATAAACCAAATTTCGAGAGGAGCACGTGATATGATTGAGCACGTCTGGCCACTCATCTGTAATCAGTAATAATCCAATCAGAGTGATCCTAGTTTACTATAAATGGATCATTTTTCCTCCCTAATGTTTTATCTTCATTTGGAAGAATCCCCCCTTCCACCCCTTCTCTCCTCCTTTCCTCCCTTTTCAAAAGGGGGAACTCTCAAGACCTACCTGATCTCGGATCCCTGATATGCTTATCGACCGGGCGGGAGCCCTGGGCTCAAAGATCTCCGAGCTCAGGGTTCTCTCCCGGGACAGCATGCCAAACCAGCTTTATACGCCAAGCATATCTAAGTGGGAACTCTTGAAAAGTGAGGGGGACGTATCCCCCCCGTCCTCCCCGGTTGCTACGCCCCTGATTTAAGCCATAACAATACTGCAGGAAATGTCCTTTTTATATTAATTGTAAAATAGTTAGCGTAGCTGATCGTTATATATGAAATATAATGCGCATTTGTTCAGATGATGGCGCACCATCTCTTTTTTTTTCCGGTGTGGAGTCATATTTCATGCAGTGCAGTGGTGTGAATACATTTTTTATACATGAAGTCTAGTGTAACTTTCCCCAGGATTTTTCACCACGACAAACATTATAACTCCGGTTATTTCAGAACAGTAATATCAATCACACCTCTGCTCAACAAGCAGCTGATGTGAAATATCACTTATTCTGTGTAGAACAGATGTTCAGTAGTCACATGTCAAAGATAAACGTATTAAAGTATTCAGGTTTGTTCAAATCCCTCACCTTAGTTATTAGCAATAATAGTAATAATAATCCTAGTTAGACTTGCCCTTTATGCAGTGCATGTGGCATTGGCTGTCAGACTGACAGACGGCTCTGTTTTTGAACTCTTCCACCCTGATCGACTATGCTGAGGTTTCTGCTGCAGTGCCTGCATAAAATAGACATTTCCACTCATTTAGATCCAGAATTGGCAGAGAGCTCATGCATTAGTCATCACTCCACCGGCTTTAAGACTGTGATTATTAGTATTATCCAGATTTTTGAAAGCTGAAGGGTACTGACTTTAGCCACTAGCTGTCTTTCGTCAGTGAAGAGAAAAAATATTTAAATAAATGTTTCTACTTAGGCTCATTGTGAAAATGTACCCCTATATACATTTCTAGAGCTTGTGAATTATGTAGCCAGGGGCACATATGGCTGCATTTTATCTTTAAAATGAATGCTGTGTGGTGGTATGATGCCGTTCCTTTTCGCACTTACCAGCTGACTGATTACCTTCATATGGACAGCTTTTCTGCTGTTACCAGTTTGCTCAGTAGCTCGCCACATATGTCAGTGGACCTGTGACTTGGAGCGTAGTTGACGGCGATGACATGGTATGAGTCCAGTTAAGAACATTTCCAGAATACCCAAAAAAAAGAAAACAAATAAATAACAGGATGAGAATGTGGTAAAATCTGAAAACGTGATAAAAATCAGGCGGCCGTGAGGGCTTTTATTTTTCTGGATTGCGTTGGAAAAAACGTTTTGGTTTAGGGAATCGGTTGGGTTTAGGGAAGTTGGTGGGCGTGGCAATCTGTGCTTTTGAAAACACTATTGGTTGGGTTTAGGGAAGGAGGAGGGTGGGCCAGTCGATCAGTCAGCCATTAAGTCAGTCAGTCAGTCGACAGCGGCCTCTGGTGGATTTACGCGAGAACAGCAGGCACAAATGGCGCTCGCGAGAGAAATTGGAGATGTTAAATAGTACCCAGCGGGCTCTGGTGGATTCGCAAAAACTGCAAAAAATCTCCTGGGACATATTTGGCGCTCTCCACAAATGTTTGTAGGGGTAGGCATTCAGAATGAGCCTGGGTTGATTTATTTATTTATTTTTTTTATTGGGAGTACCCCGATATGTGTTTTATGTGTATGAAATGTGTCATTGTATTATAAATTTGTGGTGTTTTTGCTCTGTATTTAAAAACAACAGTTCCTGTGTTGTCGTTTTCTTTGGATTGTTGCAATCACAAGTGTTGAATGTCGATTCTCTGTAAACAGTCAGCATTTCTCCGGTGAGTCAAACTCCACTCTTTATACACTGTATGGTTTTAGTAACAACCCTTACAAAAGGGTCCCAAAAAGTGGTTCGCTATTTTATTACTTTTTTGACAGTGGACTGTACCAAAATGTAACATTCAATGGAAATGAGCCATTATAGATCAAGTAGACCCCAATATCTGTTATTTTTAACCCGATAGATGTCTTAATGTTCTCACTCCCAGGGCTGTTTTATATCGAAGTTGAAATTTAGCTGCATTATGTTGGTGTTTCGTAACATCTAATTTATGAGGTGGGTTGATAGCCCAACACTCAACCCCCAACCTGGAGGACCAGGACATACACACGTACACTATGGACAATTTAACCTACCCAATTCACCTATAGCTTGTGGGAAAAATGGGAGCACCAGGAGGAAACCCACTTGAACAGGGGAGAAGATGCAAACTTCATACAGAAATGTTAACCTGGCCTAGCTGGGGCTCAAACCAGCGACTTTCATGCTGTGAGGCGAAAGCGCTACCCATTGCCGCTACACCATGCCACCATGTCTTAATATATGAATATTATATATTATAATATTTAAAATATATTCATTTCAAAACTAAGAATAACAAAGGCTCTAACAATGTCTTACTTTAAAGGCTTTTAAACATGTTTAACTCTGAGATCTTTTAATAATATTATTGATTTAAATAATAAAATCATTATTTAATCATGTTATAAAGTGTGTTTGTATTAAAAACAGGCTGTTAAATGTTGTCTGTTGTTGAACGAGAGTTTCGTAAAGGCTTGCAAGAAACATCAGTGTAAATATATTTGATGCATGTTACTTTTTCAAATTCATGTTATAAGAAACTCACAATGCTTTCAGATGGATAAGCACTTAATTTTTTGGAAAATGACACATACCGATAACCTTTAATACCGATACCTAATACGATACCTAATATCAGTACATGCAGTGTTTCAGTGTTTCCTATATTCATACAAATATAAGACAAAATGAATGATACCGATACCAATAATAATGAAAATGTTTGATATCAGAGCCGATAGTTGGCCAGGCATATAATTGGTCAGCCCCTAGTCTGTTTTTTTTTTGTGTGCCTTATCTTCCGTCTAAGCTAAAACATTGCCTTGAGCAAAACAATTTGTTAACCATAGATTTAAATGTCAATGTATCTCTAAAAAATAGCATCATGGACCAGGACACCATGGATTTATCAACATGTCACAAGTCTCATGCATTTAGTAGCAAACCATATGCTGCTCTCTTTGTTTTAGAGCGCTAAAAACGATTCTCGGGCTATTGATCCGATGGCACATGAGTGATTGCAGTCACATGCCCTCTGCGTTAATGCGGCGTGATTAGAACGGGCTGTTGATCAGTCATGTGGTGCGGTTTCTGCTCAGATAACCATCCCGCTGTGAGCCCTGGATCCTTATGAACTGACCAGCTGTTCTGTGAGCAGCTTATGAATTAATGGCACTTATGATGCCAGAGAGGGGAGGATTTCATTTACTGCTCCTAATGTGTCAAGCATTACAATACTGTAATATTAGATCATAATGCACATTCACTGATAACTGCACAACATAAATGCAAAAATGACTGTGTTCAAATTATGGTTTGTACATTTGGGAATTTTTTTCTGATTTAATGCTCCCTTTTTTCATGATATAGGCAGAGCAATTAGTAATTGCATAGAAAAACTTGTAAATTAAAAACTAGTAATTGCATAGAAACCACCAGAGTATCATAGTAACAAAATTAGAGCACTCTAACAACACCCAACGCCCCCCCCCCACCCCCCGAACCCCCGAACCCCCGAACCCCCGTCCTCCCTTTCAAATGACCAAGTATGATCTAGGACAACTGCATAGCAACCACTCAAAGCACCCTTGTAACACTTTATGCCTAGTTCACACTACAGGGTTTTAAACCTGGTTTGACCCTGATTCGCAAGTTAATGAGCTCGCCGACAGATCCGGCTGAAATCCTGTGGAAATCAAGGATTGATCAGCGCTCTGCAGTCTTTATGTGCAAACTACTGAATGCCACATCAAAGTGGCTTGCTGATGTGCCGCCGACACCTTGCAGAGGAAAATGCATTATCTAGCATGCTAAATATTCTGGACCAATTGGCTGATTGACCCCACGTGACCAGCTACAGCCATGGCTGCAAGTCATGGGTTGAATGACCATTGACTGGCCACACGGATACAAGAGTATATGAAAGCCACGTCTATCAGCAGAACTCTGCAGATATGTGAGCAATGTTTCTGCTGACAGATCAGCTGATTGATGTGGCTTTCAAATGTTCCTTTGAATGCTTTCAAAGATTCAGACGATGCTTGTCAGTGATGTCTTCATCACACAAGCAGCCAATGGTGTTCTCTTTCTGACGGCTCTGCCCTGAACATTTCATTCTCTGTGATTTGGGGGTTTTTGGGTGCAGATTTGTTGTCTTATCAATAAGTGTGTGACCCCATCTTGTGGATCATTACCGAATAGTGTGAAAAAACCCCAGCGATTTAAAGACACAAAATCAAGTCATGTAGTCTGAACGGCACAGCCATCTGCCAATATTTAAAGTCATGTAAAGTACATGCATTCGCCGTGGTGCTCTCTCTGTGTGTGTGTGTGTGTGTGTGTGTGTGTGTGTGTGTGTGTGTGTGTGTGTGTGTGTGTGTGTGTGTGTGTGTGTGTGTGTGTGTGAATGAGAGAAAGTGCGGTCATCCGCCATGCTGTTGTGTGCAGCTTCAATAGGCTGACTGGACTCTGTAACATCCCGCTGGGTGTTTTTGGAGGGCATATTTAATCGCTATACATTTCAATTCTTCCGTGGCCCAAATATGTACCTGCTACATGTATAGAAATAATGCTGATATGATATATGAAACACAATCGGTAGTTGGCAAATATATTGAGTGGATATTTTTGTAAATCTAACTTTGAAGGAGTCACTGCCTCACCAGCCACAAACCTCACCGCACGTCACGCGGCACTCATGTCTTATCACAAAGGGGCAAACAAAACTGACATTTAGCCTACAATCCTTGCACAACCTACACTTTTTATCTGTTATTATCTCTGTGTTTTGGAAGTACCCAATTTTAACGTGAGATTTTGAAAACCAGATCTAAATTTAGCGGGAACGGTCGGGTTGGGTAGAAAACGGGGCGGGGCGGGCAGCAGGTGAATAAAGACTGAATATACAGCAGAAGCGGTCGGGTGCGGTATAAAACCTGGTGGATTAAAATTTCAGTCCCGCGCAGATTTCTACTCCCAGGGACAGAGTTCTACGCCTGTGCAGCTGTAACAGAAAAGGCACCCTGACCAAAGGCACTTTTTTGGAGCAGGACAATACAGTCTCCTCGGGCTGTTGCTATCTGTGTGGTGTTTCTTGTGTTTACAAACATGAACTAACCATGTTTATGACTGTTAATGTATTGTTCATTGTTTGTCCATGTTAGTAAATGCATTGATATATTCTTCTGGGGCTGTTTCATTGTAAATAAACAGTTAAACAGTCAGTAATATGTTTTATCATTAATATTTAACTTTAATTAAGTTATCAAATCTCATTAAACTTTCCTTCACTGTATAACTTATACATTCTGATTAAAGGGCAACAAATAAATCTCATTTATTTATATTTTCCTTTTGATTACATTAAATAAAAGAAGTCACTTTAAAAATGCATTATAATAACGTTATAATGAAAGCATTCGATTGCTTTTCTAAGTTTTTATGCTCATTTAGGACAAAATTAGTTGTGTTTGAAAAAAAAAAAAACACCAAGATCGACATCTTTAGATGTTATTATTATTAATTATGTGTATATGTCTGTTTAAACACGCACCCAAAAACCAGACTTCAAATTGCATGTACAGTACAGAATCCGTTTGGGAAACTGCATCTATTTATCACTATGGAGCACGCCAGCTGACAGTCACGCACCACTACATTACTGTTTTGAGGATTGCATAGGAGGGGAGATGGCACCTGTAATGAAAAGCAAAGAGAATCCCGCCTTTTTAATATTCATTTCAAAGTGTTTTCATACCTAAATAAAATGAAAGCACAGAACAGACTCACTTTAAAGAGCAAGGGGCGGCCCCTGGTGTTTTGACGGTATGGGTTCCGTATAGGGAGGATCGGCTCTTTAATGTTTATTGCCACCCTTCAGAGGAAGAAATACGGGAGAAATATGAGAAAAACCTTTACGACATGGTAGGGAGATGGAACTGTAAAATACGGGAGAATCCTGAGAAAAATGGGAGAGTTGACAAGTATGGTCACCGGTCCGAGTAGGGCGTGAACATGGGAGACAAAGCTCTAAGGAGAAGGCTAAAGATTGCAAAACAACGTCTGTCACTGGATCACCTGTGAGGTTTACGGTTTACGCGATCACCATTAACGTTACGTTAGGGTAAATATAACCAAAACACCATTTACTCATTTTACTCATAATCATGGTAGTACTTATAATGTAGAAGACACTGATATAAAATGCTAATATTAAACACTAATATTAAATGCTACTTTTGTGCCTTATTAGCTTTTTCTCGCCTATTTACTGGTTTAAAAATCATGAAATTATTCCATCTCCACCTGCGTGTGAAAAAGCAGATGGAGATCTTCAATCTGGATTCTTGTAATGTGAATTGAACGCTGACGCAGAGTCGTGGTCAATTAGAAGATGGTCAAAAGTCAGGCAGCAGACAGGAATAAACTAACAAAACAAAGCTAGGGTCTAACACGGCAAGGCATAACAAGGAAACCGCGTCGTAATGTTAACAAGCCACATGTGTGTGTTTGAGAGGTGTTTGTATAGTCTGTGTAATTAGTCCTGAACAGCTTCAGCTGTGTATGTTTGCAATTATGGGGATCTAGGCCAAGTGTGTGAGTGATGCATGACTGAATATGCAGACCTTTTATACAGATCTACCAACTACCTACCTGGCATTATTTCAGTGACAAATGTCGTGAGCACAGTATTACAAGAGGACATCGCGTTCATGTAATACGAGCACGCAAATCTTTTTGCTTGCGCGTGAATTTCCTCTGTTCATGTACAAAACTTCTTGCACACCCTCAAATATACGCTGCTCAAGTGCAGATTTTCTTGTGCGCTCTCAAATTCATTCAGAAAGACAAAACATTTATAAATAAACATTTATTTATTACTGTATGTGTCTCCAACATTTATTAGATTTGCTAGGAATATTTATGAATGTCTCCAAAAGATAAAGCAAGATAAAGTCACTGTATGCAGAGCCATAGACCTTTATCTATGAAGTATAATTATGGAAACTGTGTTCATCATAACTGAAAGCTACGCCTGTTTGCTGGCCTCATGCATCTCGCAACCTTGTCAGTCAGTCAGTCAGTCAGCATGTCATCTTAAAGGGTTAAACAAAGAATGCACAGCACTACTGCGGTACAGTACTACTTGGGTACTTCCAAAAGTTTGCGCTGTTATAATTCACTTACCTTTTAATGCGTTTTGGTGTGATTTATTACCCGCTAATAAAAAATAAAAACGAGTGAATGTTTTGAATGAGAAGCTGTAATGTAGCAGTGGCGGGATAAATTTTGGTGTGGCGCCCGGCCATGGAAGAATAAATGTAGCGGAAACCATGAGTTCTTTTGCTGGCAGATTTGTAGTTCTCCAGCGATCTGCATGTTTACCAACGATCTGCACAGGCTGGATCGCTGGTGATTGTGAGAATGTTGAGTTTTAACAGTCGAATTTGATCCACTGAATTTATGGAAGCAAATTTTTGAACTGAAATAAAATGAACTGAAAATTGCCTTTTGAATATTATACATCGTATTTTTAAACAGTATTGAATGTTTTGTAAGTGAAATCTGGAAATTGAATATGAATTATTGAATTTGTATGAAAATCTGTTTGAAATATTTGTAGGTGAAATATTCACAGCTTAAATAAACAGCTATGATAAATTTCAGGACCTAAAAATACAAACCCTGGCAATTCAAATCATTCAAATGCAAGAACCTTTTAATTTAGTGTATTATTTTTTTCAGGTTGTGTTATTCAACAAGCTTTTTAATTCATTACATTTAGCATTGATTTTGTTTCATACCAATCATTTTATGAATCTACTGTACTGAGTATAACCTTTTTAAATGACGTTTTAGAGTCTTCACAAGAGATTTTTCTGAAACACACATGCAGTTCTTATAGTGACAGGATAGTAATCGGGGTGAAATTGAATGTGATTGTGAAAACTAACATGAATTACTGTGATAATAAACAATACTTGTACAGAATTAATCATAGTTCAATATTTACTAATACATTATTAAAATCTAACGTTTGTTAACATTTGTCAATGCTGTGTTAACAAGAGCTTACAATGAACAACTTTGTTTTCATTTAATGTTAATTTAATGTTAATATTCATTTAGTGTTTCATTTAAGATAAATAAACACGTTAATAAATATATTATACACCATTTGTTTATGTTAGTAAATACATTAACTAACATTACCTACTTAATTTTTTTTTGTTTAATTTAATTCAATTCAGTTTTATTTTATTTTATTTTATTTTATTTTATTTTATTTTATTTTATTTTATTTTATTTTATTTTATTTTATTTTATTTTATTTTATTTTATTTTATTAAAGTCTTCAAAAGATTTTTCTGTAACATCAGTGACTTACATTGACATCGGTTTTCTCTTCAGTGTTCTGCCCATTTTTAATGTGCATCAAACTCTTTGCATGAACAGGCAGCATCTTCCTGCTGTTGTGGGTTTGGCTTGATGCCAGTGGTTATTATGGCTGTTGTAGAGGCAGATTTTACCCACACCATTGGCATGGTCACAACGTGTGGACAAACTGAGCTGCTGTTGTGTTTTTCGCCAGATGGTGGTTAAAGTTGAACTTGGTATTTCTAAACAGACTGCATCATCTCAGCATGGCATAAGCTCTATGTTCTCCTTCAAGGAATGTGTTTTATTATGGAGAATATGGCAGTTGATTTGTAATTGGTGATTCAGCTTTTAACCGCTGCTTCTCATTTCCTCACTCGCTGCGTGAGACTTGATGTTTTTGTAGTCTAATTAATATGCGGCGGTGTTCCTGAATACTTTTCGTGATTTCACCAAGTGGGATGCTTTCTTGATCGGCACCCTTGGAGCAAAATTACTGTTCAAATCAGATTTTAGTATTTGGGTTTTACAAATGTTATCAATGTGTAGGTGATAAGGGTTTACATGCGTATTTCTTTATTGATTTATGTATATATGTATTGAAGCAAAATGTTTATTATTTGTATACATTTATTCCTACTAGATATACATATCTTGAAGCAAAGTTTTATTTATATGTTTGTTTATTTGTTTTTTGTTTTTTTGATCAGACTTTACAATGAGGTTGTAAAGTCAGTTGTCAAGTTAGTTAATGTATTTACAAATGTAACCACAAGAGAGTTGGATGACAATGGAGTGAGGATCCACATGCAGCTTTATTTAGAATAGTCAGACAGGCAATGGTCAAAGACAAGAGCAAACAGAAACATTCAAGGAAATCTGCAAGCGTCGTCAGGTAACAGGCAGATAGTTGATACAGGCGGCAGGCAGGATAAACAATAGCCCCTTTCACACAGTTATACAGGTAAATATCCAGAAAATTTCCAGAACGACTTTACCTGTAAGTTCAAAGTAGGGCTGTTCACACAGGCGAGGACGTTACAGAATTTTTCCAGAAAAGACTATTCACACATCTATTTCAAAATACTGGTAAATTCTGACATCATTAACCAGAAATGATCTCTAAACAGCTGCGCTTGTATTTGTAAATATTCTCATGCACGTGCAGCGCGTCAAGCAACTAAAGGAAGCAGAGCTTGAAGGTAAACAATTAACGGCTTATCATAAGCATCTTATCGATAATTATTTACACAGTTGGCATTAAGATGGAACATAGAAACGTTATATGACTAACATCTAGCAGTTAAATGTGTCTGGAAAATTATTCAAAAGCTTTTTTTTTTTATAAACAGTGTGGATGTGAATCTGTATGAGTGTTCTGATAGAAAGTAGACTAGTGCTGAAGTAGACATCTCACATCAGCGCTTTTTAGATGTGAACACGCACTTTCCGGCAATCTTCCTTCTGCGTTCACACAGCGCAGCATTCTGGAAAGTTACCGGTAATGTTACAAGTTCTCTTTCTAAAAAAATTGCTGGAATGAATTTACCTGTATTTTCAAAAAGGGCCTGTTCACACATACAGACCTTTCCAGAAAATTGCCAGTAATTTCCAGAAAGGTCTGTATGTGTGAAAGGGGCTAATAAAACAAGGCAAGGGTCAAACACGGAGAGACTAACAAGGAAAGGCTTCGTAATGGTATGCTGTGTTCATACCAGACACAGCATGCACAAATAAATTGCGCTATTCGCGCTTAAATAGACATGTGAACATTTTGAGTTTATTCGCTTCATTCACGCATCAAATTAGCTTCTTTGGAGTGTCAAATTCACTTCACAATAGATGCGAATTCGCATCATGGGCAGGGCTTCTGTCTGCCTGGTGACTCTAGCTTCATTGCTAAATGGCTAACATGGATTTTATTGAGATAATAGCTGTGCTTTATAAATGCTGGAAAACAGCATAGATTTAGCGCCATTAGAGTCCACTAGATCCTTTCAGAGGTGCACCCAGTTCATCAACTCCTCCAGAAACTATACCTGGATGATGGAGGCTTTCAGCGGTGCTTCAGATTGAGGCAAGCCTAGTTTGATGAACTGTTGTCCGGTGTCAGCAAGAGGTTTTCCCGTCTGGACAAAATTCCTCCCCTACAAGAGCAAGCTCATGATTGGTTAATTTCTGCTGAAGCTCAGAACTCTAACGATACACGCATTAAGCACGTCAAAAGCACAAAATGCTCAACTTGTTGCGGATTCAGAATCAGAATCAGTTTTATTGCCAAGTGTGCTTCACACACAAGGAATTTGTTTTGGCTACAGAAGCTTTCAGTGTACATATAGTGACAACATAAAATAAATTTGGAAAAAAATTTAAATTCATTAGTGCGAATTGTGTCATTTGTGCCACCTAATTTGGTGGTATTGCACTGCATGATGTTTATTCGCGTCTTTGCATTGACTTGCATTGACCTGTAAATCACTTGCGCACTTCATCAACGTCTGGTGTAAACGCAGCATTGCAGGGTGAAAACCAACAAGACTCAGCAAAGTCTTGTGTGCGTGCTCTATATATGGTCCATGTAATCAGTCTTTAAGCAGATCCCAGCTGTGTCAAAGGAGAACCAGAACAGGTGTGTATGAGGTGCCTGACATGATATGTAGTTCTCATTATGACAGGATAGTAGTCGGGGTGAAATTGAATGTATACGGTGATCTGCAAGCCTGGATCGCTGGTGATCGTGACAATTAACATTAATTACTGTAATAATGAACAGTACTTGTGCAGCATTAATCAAAGTTCAATATTTACTTATACATTATTAAAATCTAACGTTTGTTAACATTTGTTAATGCAACGTTACCAAGAACTTGATGAACAACTTTATTTTCATTTAATGTTAACAAAGATAAAAAAAACAATTTAATAAATGCATTATACACCATTTCTTCATGTTAGTAAATACATTAACTATTATTTTATTTTATTGTATTTTATTTTTGGTCATTTGGTCATTTTTTTTCTCACCAAAATATTATGCTTATATATTGTATATATTTTAAAAAATCGGCTCTATTTACTCAATTAAATCTGTTGTTTAGCATTGAGTAGTATTGTTTTTATAAAATCTTTGTTATGGATTAATACTTTTGGTGTATCTAATGTCTTTATTATATTTATAAATTTTGGTTTAATTCACATTACACTATAAATATCCACAGAAAATGCAGACACAGAAAACCAGCAATTGATTAGAAAGAGGCATTTGCGTTCATTTTCTGCTCATCATGACAGTAAGAAATCCATAAAAACCCTGCTGATATTTTTGGATCCTGAACGTCTTCTCTCTTTGTGTCTCTGTCAGATTTGGATTAGTGGTTTTCTCCATCATGTCGGTGCTGGTGGACAGACTTCAGCCTCAGAGAGTGTGAGCTCCACTGAACTGCGGGGATGAACATGCCACTGCACCAGATCTCTGTCATCCCTCGTGATGTCACTTCCTCCCGGGTGTGCAGCAGCGGGAAATCAAAGGAAAAGGACAAGCAGGTTTGTCTTCCATCTGATAGCCAGAGAAAAATAGACGGCATTATAATCAGTGACCTTTATTATACCTTTCATCCTGATGGCGGCTGAAAGACAGTATCCTGTTTTCACAGCTCTGGATGTTTAGTTTGGCCTCTAAAATCTCAACATAGAAAGATTTTAGAAGGAATAAACGAGAGAAAAAAAGTCATGTTTCTCAGTTTTTGCTCTAAATGTGTGTTTGTTACTTAATCTCAAGTGCTGTTTATATTGCGTTTTAGTCTTTTCGTGGAACGAGCCAAATTGTGAAACCTTCTGACATTGATTATGATAAGGGAAGTAGGTGAGGTTAAGGAAGTTGAACACATTCACTGGAATGGCTGCTTTTAGGAGGTTTATTTTCCAGTAAGTGATGCGGACAGGAATGGCTGTGTGAAATGCTATGAGAGCTATAAAACACTGTGTGAGTGATATCATTGTGCCTGTGGGCTTTGTGTTGACTGGTGTAGCAGTCTTTGGGACTTTCTGCCATTAATAATGTTAAGGTCAAGGTTTCTGTTCTAAATAGCATCATAATTTAGGTTTCATGAACTTGTTATGCTGTCTTTTAAAACTAGGGATTATATGTAAAGACTTTTTCTTTTTTCTCTTTTCTTATGAGCTTTACAGTGACTCATTTGCTGCGCTTATGTATTAAGGATTTCTTAATTTATGTATAGTTTTTAGGTTTTGTGGTGTTGCTTTGCAACACTTTTTTAAATCTGTAATTAAAAAATTAATTTGTGATTAGGCAAGACAAGGCAAGTTTATTTTTACAGCACATTTCATGCATAATGACAATTCAAAGTGCTTAAAGGTGCAGTAGGTGACCCAGATAACATATGGAAGTGGGCCACTTCAGGCAGTTATGGTGGTCTTCCTTCGGGCCAGACTAAATGAATGTGATCCCGAAGTGGCCCACCTGTACATTGGCAAAAGGGGGCCAAAGATTCCAATTCATATATGGGCCATTTAAGCCAAATATTTGGGACTTATGGAGAAATGTAATCTTAATGTGAGCCTAATGTGGCCCATGATGAAAATGGTAAATTTGGCCCAAATGACGGAGGACTAATGTGGGCCACAGTTGGCAAAAATGTGGCATAGTCATTTAAGGGTAATCTAGGTCTAAACCCAAAGTGGCTCACATGTGTAGGTGCAAATGTGGCCTAGTTTTCTTAAGACATATATGGGTCACTTTTGGCAAATATTCGACACAGTAAGCTCTGACTAATGCGGCTGTGAAGCCTAAAGTGGCTCTGAGAAAATATGGCAAATGTAGCCCAGTTATTATAAAACATATATGCCACTTTTGGCGAATATTCGGCACAGTGAACTCTGGCTAATGTGGCTGTGAGCCTAAAGTGGCCCAGAGAAGATATAGCAAATGTGGCCCAAATATCTTAAAACATATGTGGACCACTTTTGGCAAATAATCGGCACAGTAAGCTCTGGCTAATGTGGCTGTGAGCCTATAGTAGCCCATATAAGATATGGCAAATATGGGCGAGTATCTCTTGCTGTGAGCTCAAAGCAGCTAAGGTAAGATATGGCAGGTATGGTACTGTAACTTAAAACATATGAAAGGTCACTTTTGGAAAAGGTAAAGTACAGTGATCATTTGATAATTATAAGGGTCAAACCATAGCTCTTTGACATGACAGATATGGGTAGTAATATAGCTAATTTGGGGCCCAGATCTGGCAAACAGTAGCGGACCACCCTAGAGCCATTATGCCATTCAATATGTGGTCCGGATATAAGTGTCTGGTGTAGGTCATTGTCTGGCCAGAATAAAAACAAACTGTGTCACAGAATAGGGTCAGTTCTGGTTCATTTGGTTAAATTGTGGCTGATAAGTGGTATTGCTATGGCTTAATTGTGGTCCAGATCAGGCAAACAGGAGTGGATCACCCAAGTGCAATCATTCCATGCGGTGTTTGGGCCAGGTGTCTGGTGTGGACTGGATTTGAGCCACATAATTTGCTAGCTGGGGATTGTCTTCAGTCTCTTCACATTCCAGTAGTAATAATTGAAATAAATGTATTGTAAATCTAAATGTATTTCTAAGTATTTTTATATTCTGGTTAAGGCATTAGACAAAAAAAATAACGTTCATCCAATTAAAATTTGTCAGGCAGACGATTCCCATAATTCTTATAAGTAGCCTAAACTGTCTGTCAGCAAATGTAGATTTGTACATCTGTGTACCCCTGTTCACATGGACCCGCCATTTGCACACGAGAGAGTAACAGCAGTGAAAACAAATGCTGAATCAAAACTTTTAAAAATTCTGAATCAATATTGGAGTTATCAGATACAGCCGATGTTTTCCAGCTTAAAAGCTGTCCAAAAAGCACAAAAAAACACCCAAAATATTAGATTAATATTTTATTTAATTTTAATTTATTTAAATCGAAATTAACCTAGTTTCATTAACTGTCATAATTTTTAACCATAGAGCAACCAACACCAGCAGTCACAGAACCACCACATAACTGGATCACATCGAAACTGCCCCCTCTCACCCACACACTGCACTTATTGTTATGTAGATTACACTACCTATTAGAGTATGTTTTACTTTCGAAATGGGGTATAAATTCATGTCATTTTGCATTTTACATTCTTTTGAACATAATTAGATGCTGCTTGTCAATCAGACAACGCTTCTACGGTATGTTAGTTCTTGCTGTCAATTGTGGAAAAAATTATCAATAGAAGTGTTATGATAATCCGATGTGAGTATAACTGCAGGCTCTGCGTGATGCACGTGAGTGTAGTCATACAACTTTGCTTCACCTCATAGTTTAGGTGCAACCCTGCTTCAACACACTTACCTGTAGGTTTCAAACTGAAGGAGTCAATTAGTTTGATCAGGCTTGTTTAATTAGAGTTGGAACTAAACTTTGTGGAGATTGACACCCGTGCCTTAAAGGGACTTTGATATTTTATTACCTATGAGGAATTTTCTTATATGAGTGAATTAAAGGAGCAGTATGGGACAACAATCAAAGAAAACTCATAGGGGTTGATATGGACCCTTATTTTTCAGAGAGGAGTTCTGTACATTCATTTTCTTCAATCCACCATAATTGCTCCATTTCTGACAGTTTAAACCTCCTCAATGGTGAGTTTAAAGTAAATCCATTATGATCATTTAAATCTGAGTTAAAAGTGCAATAAGATTACAGCTAATCAGAATCAAACTGATGGTTTAAATGCCAGCCAGTTTTTTTTAATGAGGTTTAAAGTTTTTAGATAAACCTGGATTTAAACTTAATCCCTATTGGGGCAATTCACCCTTTAATGAATTTCTTAGTCTTAATGCTTAAATGCTTAGTCTTGATATTAATTTGTTTTTTGCAGTTGGTGTTATTCCATCACTATTCTTAGGCTGTGAATACTGATGTACATGTGATTTTTCAGGTTTTTTATTTTTAATAAATTTGCAACAATTTAAAAAAATCTAATTTCACCTGTCATTATGGGGTTTTGTGTGTAGAATTTTGAAGAAATGCATGAAATTAATCCATTTTTAAAATAATAAGGCTGTAACATAAACAAATGTGGAAAAAGTGAAGCGCTATAAATACTTTCCGCATGCACTGTAATTGACGTGACTCCTTTCAAAGAGTTTGTATCTTTCTCCAAATGCATGTCTAAATATGATAAAATGGCAGTGGTTGTTTAGGTATTGTTATTTCAGGTCATTTCACAGGTATAATAAGCGATAAACTAGTGTTAAATGAAGTCATGTTGTCCGCTCTGTCTTCTAAAAGGCTGATATTTGGCTGAATAAAGAAGTGGCACCCAAAGGAATCTTAATGTTTACCCTGATGAGTCTTGTATGTGAGTGCCAGCTTCTCTTTAGCAGTGCTCTTGTGGTCCAGTGCTGTGTTTGAGGACGGCTGGACACTGACACTAATGAGTGTTATTTCTTCGTTGAGCTTGAGGCCAGCGGCTCATCGGCTGTTTGTTTGTCACAGCTGGCCAGGAAACAGGAGACAGGCTGTTTTTTTCCACCCTTTGTTTTTTTCTCTGGCTAAACGGCCTCGAGTGACTCAAGTAGCAGGAAGTCTGTTAAATCCTAAATGCCGGCTTGTCAATCATCATTGCTAGACTGCTTTTTAAGAATCAGTCTTCAGCACAAGCTCCACGTGTTTACATTTGTGGATGTTGGCAGCTGAATCTGACCTAGAGGCAGTTTGATTATTGTTTGAAATAGAGTTACAGGCTTGCACAGCAAGTGTGTGTTCAGGTATGGCTTGTGTGTATCAAACCCACTATGGGGTTACTGACAGTCATCATAGCTGGGGTTTGCTTGTCTGTCAGTTTGATCCGTTGCTGTTTTATTTGCTGCCTCTCTTTTTTGTGACAGGGCCTTCACAACTTTCTGCCTGACTGGCAGTGGCAGTTTGGTGCTTAGAAGTGATTTTTTTTACCCAATTTATTTAAGTAGCTTGAAGGTTGGACAGGTGTTTAGGTAGATTTACTGGTGATTCTCATTAAAAGACTATCCTGGGTCAAAAGCAAGAGTGTTTGTGATATTTGGTAGATACAGTGAGTACGGAAAATATTCGGACCCTCTTAATTTTTTCACTCTTTGTTATACTGCGGCCATTTACTTAAAACATATGTTCATTTACTTTCCTCATTAATGTACACACAACACCCCATATTGATTGAAAACCACAGAATTGTTGACATTTTTGCAGACTTATTAAAAAGAAAAACTGAAATATCACATGGTCCTAAGTATTCAGACCCTTTGCCCCATATTTAATAGAAGCACCCTTTTGATCTAATACAGCCACAAGTCTTTTTTGGGAAAGATGCAACAAGTTTTTCACACCTAGATTTTGGGATCCTCTGCCATTCCTCCTTGCAGATCCTTTCCTGTTCTGCCAGGTTGAATGGTAAATGTTGGTAGACAGTCATTTTTAGGTCTCTCCAGAGGGGCTCAATTGGGTTTATGTCAGGGCACTGGCCAGGCCATTCAAGAACAGTCCCAGAGTTGTTGTGAATCCACTCCTTCGTTATATTAGCTATGTGCTTAGGGTCATTGTCTTGTTGGAAGGTAAATCTTCGAAGGTAAAGATTAACTTAAATGATTTTAGCAAATGGCTGCTATATGACAAAGAGGGAATAATTTAAGGGGGTCTAAATACTTTCTGTACGCACTGTATGTGTTTTTTTTTCAGTCCTTATTTCTTTACTGCTTCTGAATGTTTTTGTAATTATTATTATTATTATTATTATTATTATTATGGGATAAATATATAGTTTCTGTAAAATGCAGACAAAATAATATACTGTATATACCCTAAAGGATTCAATTTGTGTTTAAATATGTAATATTTAACTGTATGCACGTATGTGTATTACAAATTAATGCTCAATTTTGCACAAATGTATACACATGCATGCACAGTATATACACACAGTATATACATCAAATCATTTTGTCTATATATTGTAGTGAGAATCTATTATCTCATGAGAATGTATTTGTATACATTTTAATAATGCTTTTTTTTTTTTATGCATGACACACGTTGCGAATTGTGGAACTTTGTAGACCCACACGTGTTGCTTAGGCCGACTTTGCTAAAATATTCATATAATATTTCTAATTATGGCATAGCTTTCCACTCAATTAGGCTAATAAAGTAATGGCTAAAAAAACACAAACACAAATGCTTGATCGCGGCCCAGCCCGAAGATAGTGGCAGGAAATATTGACCCGACCCAGCCCAAGTCTGAGCTCGGACTCGGGCAGAGAATCTAAACTTTATTACTCATGAAATAAATGCTCAGGACCTCACAATTTTGCATTAAACACTCTTTTTCAAAAAAATAAAAAATAAACAAAAAAATTCCTACTAAGTAATTAAGTAAGAGAAAAAGGCAGAAGTTCTAGGCACAGCCAGAAATTATTCGCCATTTACATTAGTTGACCCCTTAACAAGCCCATTTCAGCCAGACCACAATTTCTGGCTGTGCCTATAGCCAGAGGGTGTTTTCCACTGTAGATGACATTGTTACATAAAGCAGATCTGTGCTGTGCATAGAAAATGTGGACACTGAGTTCCAAAGAAAAAATTTTTTCTACTGCAATTTTATATTCTTTTTTTGTTTCATATGCTACTAAGAAGACACTAGGTTAGCACTGTCTCCCTAACAGTCCAAAGACATGTGCTATAGGTGAATTGGATTAACTAAATTGGCTGTAGTTTACGAGTGTTTGTGTGAATGAGAGTGTGTTTGGGAGTTTCCCGTACTGGGTTGCAGATGGAAGGGCATAAAACATATGCGTAAAACATGAAGGAAAATGAGGGAATAAATTAAATCAAGGGTGATTCCGGGAGTTTTCTGGGAGACAGAACAATACGGGAGATGGGTGGGAGATGGGTCTGAAATACTTGAGACTCCCGGGAAAAACGGGAGGATTGGCAGGTATGCTCCCCGTGTTCACGTGGTTTTCCTCCGGGTGCTCCAGTTTCCCCCACAAGTCCAGCAACATGCGGTACAGGTGAATTGGATAAGCTAAATTGTCCTTAGTGTATGAGTGTCAGTGGTGTAAAGTAACAAATTACAAATACTCAAACTACTGTAATTGAGTAGTTTTTCTCAGGAATTGTAATTTACTAAGTAGTTTTAAAAATGTGTACTTCTACTTTCTCTTGGGTATGTTTTTAGTGCTGTATTGGTACTTTACTCCACTACTTTCCTTCAACCTACAGTCACTACTTAATTTTTTTCTTGTCTATGGGGATTAGAAAAATCAGTCCCGTGATTCTAATCAAATCGCACATAGAAGGTAAATCATAATGAACTACCTCAAGACATGGGCAATTTATAATCTAAACTATTTGTAAGCATTAAAAATGTCCAAGAAGATGTCCAAAATCTTTACACGCATTGACCCAGAAACTGTTTAGATGCGTGTCACTGATGACAAGATGACGGATGTTTACTGTATGATGACCGAAATGGCCTTAAACAATGAGACGTCAACTTGACATCAAATTGACATTGTACTCCAACGTCGTGGGGACGTTACTATTTGTTTGGAAATTAAAATCGTGGGTTGACGTCAAAACCCGACATCAGGCCGATGTCAAAATTCAACGTCCAACCTAAAATCAACCAAATATCAACATCGAATGATGTTACAGCTTGACGTTGTGTGGACGTTAACACCATGACGTCTATCAGACGTTGGATTTTGGTTGCCATACCTGACGTAAATGTCAGTATTTGACATCAATATGACGTTGGTTTAAGATGTTGGCTCGATGTCGGATTTTGGTCACTTTTTTACACAACCTAAAGTCAACCAAATATCAACGTCATTTGACGTCGTTATTGGACATCAAAATAAAGTAGTTCTCAGATGCTGACTAGACATTGAATTTTGGTCACCTGACATCACAACCTAAATCTAACCTAATATTAATGTTTTATGACGTTGTGTGCCTGCTGGGCAATAACTAAATGCACTACAGAATGTTACATTTAAAAACGTCCACTAATTAGATGTAAATGCATCAGCTTTTTACTGTGTAAAACTCACTACTCTTGAGTACTTTTGAAATGTCTACTTTTTACTCATACTCTGAGTAATATTTACAACAGATACTTTTACTCTACTCGCACTACAATTTTAGGCAAGTAATAGTACTTTAACTTAAGTATGATTTTTCAGTACTTTTTCCACCACAGATGAGTGTGAATGAGTGTGTATGGATGTTTTTCAGTGATGGGTTGCAGATGGAGGCACATCCGCTGCGTAAAACATATGCTGGATAAGTTGGTGGTTCATTCCCCTGTGGCGACCCCTGATTTATAAATGGACTAAGCCAAAAAAAAAAACGAGTGAATGAATGAATGAATGAAATCAAAGCAATGTCTTAAAAATAATACCAAACCACTGTGGTATTAAACCAACCATGAATTCTGTAAACCGTTACACTCCCCTATTTTATCCCCTATTTCATTCCCATTTTGTCTAAAACATGACAGTCCTGTTCCTGACAGGCTTTTTAAAACCCAGCCTTCACCAGTGATGACACTCAGTGTAGTTCATGATTGATGTTGATTGGAATGATGAGATGCATGATGATGGTTGATGAGCCATGAGTATTAGTCACTGAGACACCATAATCAAACCCTGCATGAATTTAATGACCACATTCTCTCAAAGCCCCATCAGTGGATTATGCTGTGTTTAATATGAACCTTTTATGATCAAACATCGTTTTTTTCATCAGCTTTGAGGACATTTTTTTAAAAACTTTGTTGGCTGAGATAAACGATTATGTTGCCCTTGCTTCATTAATAATTTGCTAGACGTGAGTTCACCCTGCCTGTCTTGGAGTCCAGAGAGACGAATTCTCGCTCTGGTGTTTGGTACACACTAAAGATTTGGCACCATCCACAGTATCGTTTACCTCTCGCTCCGCATACAGATCAGCCAGGGGGGGCTTTTGCCATTAGGCAAGAAAGCACAGCCCATCTGCCTGTTGCAGACAACTTCTCCTCTGTGTCTCAGTCGAAAGAAACCCTCGCTCCCGCTGCTTTAGATTCAGCGCCAGCTGCCATTGCGGATGCAGAGCTATTGAATGATCTGAAATGAACAAGTGTCAGAAGTAACAGGTACATAAAGCACACTGTCATTTCTTTGTTTTGTTTTCCTGACCGTCTGCTCAGCCTCACATCGCTGTCATGTTTATCCTTTGAGTGAGGTCACTGTCTGTGACTGTGACTGGCAAAATTCAACACTGTCCATATTTAAAATGGCCCCTTTATGCTTTTGCGAATACTAATCTTGTCTTTCATCCAGTTTGTAAATATAAAATGGAAAGAATTGATTCTGACCTGCTGAAAGGAGTATACAGTAACTGATCTGTGTACATCTCTTACACTATTGTATCAGTCTATGGTCTTGTATGGTCTATCAGTCTTGTTAGCTATTTGCCTCTTATGTTAAAGCCATAAAAGGGAATCAAGTGTTGGGCATGTTTTTTTTTGTTGACTGGTGAAAGAAAGAAAGAAAGAAAGAAAGAAAGAAAGAAATCATTTGAATATGCTGTTCAATATATTCATTATTAAAAAAGTTGACAACAATATTTAATTTAGGGATTTATTATATTTAAATTGTAACATTACAAATAGTACTCATGTTGATGACAAGTCTAAAGAATATCATTTATCGAGATGAAAAACCTTACTCACCTTTAATTAATTTAATACATCCTTGCTGAATGTCTTACAGAAACCCACTTTTAAAAGATATTGTACATGTATGGCAATTCCATTTGAAATCTTTGAATAATTTCTGAGTGCAAAGTAAATTCCATCTAGCTAAATTTCATATGAATTGCATCAAAGTACCATAATATTACCATCAGAACCCATCATCGCATCAAATTCACGGCGCAGCAGGGGGTGTTTGTGAAAACACTAAAAGCGTGGAGCTGTTCTGAGCTTTGTGATCAAACGCCGACCTTAGGACACAAACAACTTCTTGGAAGCTGCGTGTCGTACAGCGAGACGCTTTCATGAGCAGCTGCTGCGCGCCAGTAAACTCTCAAATAATGCAGGAAGAACAAGCTTGGTTTGAACTGACAGACAGCAACAGAAGGAGACGGAAATTAAAACGCCACATTTCCATAAATACAAACCGACTGCATTTTTCTGTAAAAACATGTACATGTACAGTTGAAGTCAGAATTATTAGCTGTCCTGAATTAATAGCCCCCTTTATATTTCTCCCACATTTCTGTTTAATGGAAAGATGATGTTTTCAACACATTTCTAAGCATAATGCTGCGTTCAAGTCAATGCAAAGACGTGAATAGACATCCTGCGGCACAAATGTTTTTGCGGGTTAAGCATTTTGCTCGACTGATGCGATTAATTGCTCGAGTTTTACGCAGCGGATGCCCTTCCAGCCGCAACCCATCTCTGGGAAACATCCATACACACTCACTCACACTCATACACTACGGACAATTTAGTCTTCCCAATTTGTTCCCAAATCCCAATCTGTACCGCATGTCTTTGGACTGTGGGGAAAACCGGAGCACCCAGAGGAAACCCATGCGAACGCAGGGAGAACATGCAAACTCCACACAGAAACGCCAACTGACCCAGCCAAGGCTCGAACCAGCAACCTTCTTGCTGTAAGGCGACAGCATTACCTACTGCGCCATCGCATCGCCCCTAATTTCTAATAACTGATTTATTTTATCTTTGCCATGATGACAGTACTTAATGTTTTACTAGATATTTTCCCAGATACTAGAATTCAGCTTAAAGTAGGGCTGTGCGATTTGGGGAAAATATATAATTGCAATTTTGTTTAACAGATATTGCGATTTCGATTTGATTTGCGATATAATTTTGTAGTCAAGCTTCAGCTCAATATTCTGTATCATAGCTTCTTACTGTTAAAATGCAGTGAGTGTTAAAAAAGGAACTGAAAAGATATTAACTCCAACTTCTATTCAAATTTATTTATAAATATTCAGAAATTAAGCACAATTTTTTCTTTAGAGCAAACAGGAGTGATTTATGGCGTTCCTGATGCCTTCATAATGTTTTTTCACATGGTGTAACAGCTGCAAACAACTCTGAAATTGTACTTTGCTGTTGCTAGCTAATAGATTAAGTGTCACTGGCAATCCTTTCAGTTGACTTTTTAGCAAGACACTCCTCATATAGCAGCCTGTGGTGCTTTTTTAGGTGCTGGTGGTTGTATTTCCACTTGCTGTGGCAACAATTCTGCAACAGTTCTTACAAATGATCTGGTTTTGTTCGGTGTCTGTGACTTTGAAACCAAAATATAATAATTACTGACATGCTGATATGAATTCATCTACTCCTGCTTCTGAAGTGGCAGATGCTATCCTCCCACTTGTCTGTGATTTCCTGTTTGTTTGTTTTATTGTGGGCTTTCCGCGTAGTTTGGTTGTGCAATTCTGATTGGGCAGAACGAAAGTTTGCTCACTCAATTGACTAGTAAGACTATCACACACAGACGGCAGTCGCGCATTTGATCTGGGTGGAAATTATATAATACATAAATATTTCATATCGTAGCCTCTTGCGTTTAGTTAATCGCAGCGTTTGCGATTGTGATTCGATTTAAATTAATCGCACAGCCCTAGCTTAAAAGCTGCAATTTAAAGGTTTAACTAGGTTAATTAGGCAAATCATTGTATAACGATGGTTTGATCTGTAGACCTTTAAAAAAAAAACATTACTTAAGCTAATAATATTAACTCTTTTTAGTAACAATTCTCAATCAGAGAGGTATTACAAGTGAGGGAAAGAAAACCATAATACTTTATTTTTACAATGTTGAGGAAAGAAATACTGGGTGGTATTTAAACACATTCCTTACTCTCTGAACCATATTCAGATGAAAATAAAGAAAGCAAGCAACAAAAAAAGGAAGCAAACAAACCAAAAAATAAATAAAAAAGAACATACATACACATTTAATAATAATAAATGAACAAATGACACCCAAGTAAGCCATTACCATCAAATGTAAGATATCACACAATTTCTTTTCCTAATACAGTCTTAGACGAGTTTGTACCATCATGACTGCAAAGATGACAGTGATACATTTGTAGGTCCAAACAGTGCCACTAAAGGACACAGTTCAATTTTTAGAAGATAAATATCAGAGATTGATTTAAAGATTGATGTCCAAAAAGAGATTAACTCTGGACAAAGCCAAAAGGTATGGTAAAGGGTAGCTGGAGCTTGTCAGCATCTATCACATATGTGATAAATTTCTGGGTTTATTTTAGATAGTTTAACTTTTGTCCAATGAATTCTGTGTAATAGTTTAAACTGTATCAGTGAATGGTGAGCACAGATAGAAGTAGTATGTACATGATGAAGAACTTTTGACCATTCATCATCTGAAAAAACATGGTTAACATCTGATTGCCAGTCTAATTTTATTTAAGACAATGATGAAGAATCTGACATTATATTGAATGGGAAAATTGTTTTATATATGTTGGAGACAGCACCCTTGGAAACTTTCATTTCCAAGATTTGACCAATCTCTTGTTTAAGAGGTGTAAGGGGGAAGTGAGAACATTTATTTCTTATAAATTCATGAGTCTGCAAATACCTAAAGTGAGTTTTTGGGAGCCTGAATTTTTCTAAGACCGTGGTTCTCAAACTGTGGTATGTGTACCACTAGTGGTACGTGGGCTTACTTCTAGTGGTACGCGGAGGAATTGCTGAGTAATGAAAGAAAAAATGAATATAATTTTAATAATTTGATGCGTACGATAACACCGATGTGATCAGCATTGGCTGTTCTCTAAAGCCTACGATCAAAGCACTGTGTTTAGAATGTTTACTTTAGTGCATCACGTCATCAGCTGCTAAATAGCAATCCAATTGACGCAGAACTAGAGAAAGAGGCGCATGGCGCTTACAGAGCAGATATGCGCTAGAGCAGTGTTTTTGTGGATCAATTGGTACCGGGCAGTACAAGAAATCATTAATTATTTCTGTTTTATTTATTATCTGAATCTAAACAATCTTTTATTTTGAAAAATCTCGGTCACCTGAGCGCCAAAATTTAACACACAGGCTGTTTGATTAGAGTTGGAGCTAAACTGTGCAGGACACCGGCCCTCCTGGACTGAGTTTGCCCACCCCTGCTGTAGATGCTTAATTAGGCCTACTAAGTTACTGTATTTTAATACTGGCCAGTATGGTTGTACTTGGAGAGGAACTTTTTTTCTGTGGTGGTACTTGGTAAAAAAAAGTTTGAGAACCACTGTTCTAAGATATATGAAAAGGTTACAAAAGTGTTCTCGTGAAAAAGATCCTTAAAGGGCACCTATGGTGAAAAATCTACTTTTCAAGCTGTTTGGACAGACATATGTGTAGATATAGTGTATAGACCGTCATATTGAGGTGATATAAACACACCCAGTGCTTTTTTTTCCAATTTAGCAACATAAAAACGGTGGACCAATTGTAGCGGTTTTCAGACCGACCAAAACTTTACATAGGAGTGCGGTCCCCCCGCCCACCGAATTGATTGACAGCTGCATATTAGCATGTCCTGGTAGTCATGTGTATAATCATATCAACAAGAGAGGACGAGCGCAAAGCAACTGGGAATAAAAGGTCTGTTCAGTTTGCTAGGATCATCAATCATCATCAAATGTGATCAAGAGTGAGTTTTACAAATTTAAAATGTTTTAAAACAGAGCATGTGTGTAATGAATTACAGCGATTCACTTCAGATTGACTTTATCACCACAGCCGCGTGTCAGAACAATTATAGAGGAAGACGCTTCAATCTCGGTTTGTGGACGTTAAATCAGGTTTATTTTGTACATTAACATAACAGATATCCATACAGCAGTGGAGATTAATCTGTATCCTGTCACATATGCGTGCAAAAAGAGTGCAAAGCTAAACTTTGTAACGACATTGTGTGTGACTCATCGTTTAGTTGACTCATCTTAACACAAATGCTTCAAATACTAAGTTCTTACTGTAGTATTTCTCACAAACGCTACGTGAGATATGCTTCCTTTATGTCTGTCTGTTGTCTGATGCAGCCGAGGGAGGAGATTAAGGCACGCTGAAAGGCACGTAGAAAAGGCAGGCGGGGAGGACTAGCCTTAAAGGCGCAGTACACCAAAACCGCCTCCTGGTGCAAAAATGTATAAAAATAGAATCTTATGGAGGGTATAATAAAAAAATCTGATGGGTGTTTTGAGCTGAAACTTTACAGACACATTCTGGGAACACAAAAAGACTAAATCTGAAAAAAGGAGTTACCTTGGTGCCCTTAATATTTACAATACTTCTTCTGAACCATAATGGAAATGCTCCACCTGATATAGAAGACAAATAAGATATATTTTTATATATAGGAGACACGAGACTATGTAAGACTAGGGGGTTAGAGGAAAAACATAAGCTAATAATATTGACCTTAAAATGGTTTTAAAAACTACTTTTATTCTACTTGAAATAAAACAAGCAAGACTGAAGAAAAATATTATATAAAATACTCTGGAACATTTCTTTGCTCTGTTAAACATCATTTGGGAAATATTTAAATAAGAAAAAAAATTCACAGGAGGGCTAATAATTTTGACTTCCACTGTAAATGTGCCCATTGTCTACCATATACTGTAACCTGGAGGCTAGAGAAACTGTCCAAACTTTAACATGGCCATATTGTCCAAATCTGTCGTTCCTAAAGTGCACCGCTTCAGGGAGGGTTTTAGGATGTTAATAGTATGCTAATAAAGATAAAAGAGCCTTGCAGCTCTGTAAAATAACATGAAGCCACCGGGACGCTTCGGGGGAAATGTTTACTGAGGAGAGACAGGATTTTAATGCCAGCGCTATCTTTGTAGGACGCTTTTAAGCTTCGTCAACACTCTAATCTCCTCGAGAGAGAGACCAAGGTGGCATGTGATTGCCAGAGCAACTTGTTTGTGCCGCTGTTTGACATTTGCCGGGATATCAGCATAACTCAGAGTGTGCTGTTTAGCTCGACTTCAGAGTAAACTGTCAAATCTGGAAGTTCCTTTTGCATTAAATGTACTGCATGCTTGAGTGGAGTGCTTCTTTCTCCACTGTAATAAATAACTAGCTAATGTTTTTTTTTAGTTTGATGTTTCAGTTCAGAGTGTAAGAGATAATAAAGAGATTCACCGATTTATTTGAGCAATCATGAAATTAAGTCAATTATGAGCAATGACAGAATTAGAAAACTCTTGTAATACATATGCAAATAATAATGTGTAGAGTTTTACATGTCTAAAGCACACAGTGAACTATTATTCATGTGTCCTGTAAAGCACATTGTTAACCACACATATATCAGATATTAATGGTGAGTGTGTAGTGCATTCTCTTATGCATCTTAAGAAGTATTTTTATATACATACATAGGCTATTTTGCAAATATAAAATATTTTGACACATTTAAGAATGGTTTTTAACTATATTTTTATGCAATATAGTACAATGTTATGCTAATTCTATTTTACACTGCATCCAGAAAGTATTCATAGCGCTTCACTTTTTCCTCATTTTTTTAATGTAACACCCTTATTCCAAAATAGATTAAATTCATTTATTTCCTCAAAATTCTACACTCAATACTCCATAATGACAATGTGAAAAAAGAATTGTTGCATCAGGTTGGATGGGAAGCGACAGTGTACAACCATTTTCAGATCTCTCCAGAGATGTTCAATAGGATTTAGGTCTGGGCTCTGGCTGGGCCACTCAAGGACATTCACCGAGTTGTTGTGATGCCAATCAATTGAGATTTTGGCGGTGTGCTTTGGGTCATTGTCCTGTTGAAAGATGAACCGTCACCCCAGTCTGAGGTCAAGAGCACTCTGAAGCAGGTTTTTATTCAGGATGTCTCTGTACATTGCTGCATTCATCTTTCCCTCTATCCTGACTAGTCTTCCAGTTCCTGCTGCTGAAAAACATCCCCACAGCATGATGCTGCCACTACCACGCTTCACTGTAGGGATGGTATTAGCCTGGTGATGAGCGGTGCTTGGTTTTCTCCAAACATAACGCCTGGCATTCACTCCAAACAGTTCTATTTTAGTCTTATCAGAACAGAGAATTTTGTTTCTTATAGTCTGAGAGTCCTTCAGATGCCTTTTGGCAAATTCCAGGCACGAAGTGACTTCCGTCTGGCCACTGGTAGGCCTGATTGGTGGATTGCTGCACAGATGCTTGTCCTTCTGTAAGGTTCTCCTCTCTCCACAGAAGAACGCTGGAGATCAGACAGAGTGACCATCGGATAATTGATCACCTCCCTGACTCAGGCCCTTCTCCCCCAATCACTCAGCTTAGATGGTAGGCCAGCTCTAGGAAGAGTCCTAGTGGTTCCAAACATCTTCCACTTATGGATAATGGAGGCCACTGTGCTCATTGGAACTTTCAGAGCAGCAGAAATTTTTCTGTAACCTTCCCCAGCCTTGTGCCTCGAGACAATCCTGTCTCGGAGGTCTACAGACAATTCCTTTGTCTTTATGCTTGGTTTGTGCTTTGACATACACTGCCAACCTTGGGACCTTATATAGACAGGTGTATTCCTTTTCAGATCATGTCCAATCAACTGAATTTACCACAGGTGAACTCCAATTAAGCTGCTGAAACTTCTCAAGAATGATCAGTGGAGACAGAATGTACCTGAGCTCAATTTAGAGCTTCACGGCAAAGGCTGTGACTACTTATGTACATGTGATTTTTCAGGTTTTTTATTTCTAATAAATTTGCAACAATTTAAAAAATATTTTTTTTCACATTGTCATTTTGGAGTATTGTGTGTAGAATTTTGAGGAAATAAATGAATTTAATCTATTTTGGAATAAGACTGTTACATAAAAAATTTGGAAAAGGTCAAGCGCTATGAATACTTTCCAGATGCACTGTACATTAGACATGTCATTTTATTTGTCATATTTCTAAAGTATTTAATGACACTTTCTGAATAGTTTTGCTTGTAGGTTTTATAAACTGAAAACATCTTCACCATCCATTTAAAATAATGTATGGCATCCCTGTTAATATATTATTCATTTCTTTACAACATGTTATTACTGATCACAAACCTTTGAAAGATAGTGTACACATAATTTACTGGATGTGTACCATAGTACCAAGTAGAAGATAATGTAAATATCATAATTTAGTTTAGTTGTGTAGTTAATATGAAAGTGCCGTGATATCAGTGCCAGTGTTCAGGGGCGGACTTAATCAGTAAGTGAGGTAAGCAGGCGCTTAGGGATGTTATTAAGGAATGTTATTACTTCCTTTCAAACCTGGGGCCCAGATGAATAGTGGAACGTTCCTTCCGTACTGCACATCCAAATATTAAAATCTAACCACAAATATGGTTAATTAACTGTACATAGTGGTTTTACATTTGTGTTTTTTTTTAATGTTACATTAAGAAAATAAAGGTTCAACTTAAAATATATTTTAACATGCAGTTTATTTACAAAAGCTAAACAAAACTGAATCTACAGAGAAAAATATATCTATAACAAAGAGATTTTTTTAGAGTTTCAATGCTTGAGCCCCACACCTGGGATTTCTCCAGGCCCCCAAATCAAATAGCCCGTCCCTGCCAGTGTTATTTATTTAACTGTAAACTTTCTGAATGAAAATGATTTCTACACATGTTTATTTATAATGTTATAATGTAATTAATAATTGTTTTTTTTTTCTAGCAAGATCTGCCAAACCCAAATCACTGCACATGATAAGAGACAACTCTGGTACACATTTAAATGTGTCATTAAAAACTAGTTGTTCAATTTGCATTCATACTCCAGGCCCACAGCCAGGGGGGTTCTGGTGGTTCGGAAGACCCACCCCTCACTGACAAAGGTTCAGAGTTTGTCCCAAACATGAGCTTATTTGTCCTATTTTAACTGCTATGCCATCATAAATTGTGAAAAGAACTCAGAAAAGGCTTTAAGATAGAGAAGAATCTGATGTAAGTAACTTTCACTACTGACCTACTGTATTATTGTTAATTAGCAAAAATATTTTACGAGTAACTTTTATTCTGAATCTTGGACCTTATTCTTGAAAGAAAAAAAATCCCATAAAGATTTTGAAGCTTATAAAAGTTAATTTTAATACTAATAAGTTTAATATTAAACTAATAGGATTGTTGCAATCCATATATATATATATATATATATATATATATATATATATATATATATATATATATATATATATATATATATATATATATATATATATATATATATTTAAATGTACTTTTTTACAAGAGTGGCTAGAAAAAACAGGAAGCTCTACACTATTATTTTTATGAATATTATTATTACATTTTTTTTTTATTAATCAAGCAACAAATTCTGACTGAGTGAAAATGGATGTGCTGGCTAGTTTATTTGCCTAATAAATGATAATAGGCTACTTAGCTTTAATAGGCTTGTTTATTTAAAACTTTAACAGATTCCTTTTTTCCTAATGATATATGTGATAAATTTGTATTTTAAAAATAATATATATAAATACTTTTTTCTTATTTCTTTATTCTAAATCTTTAGGAAATGTTTTTAGTACATCAAAAAGTGTGGTTAGGATGACCACCTGACAAGTTAGTCCAGAAAAAATAGTGCTGTCATTAAAATGCAGTATTTAAACCTCATTAAATAGAAAATTAGGCAAATGACAGCAAAAAGGTCCAGTTTTTGAGATAAAAGAACCACCCCTTTCACCAGACTGGCTACGGGCCTGTACTCACTGCACTGAATTTTAGGAAATGTGGTTGCCAGTACCTGTATTTTTCAGAAATCAATTAAATTTTTGAGTCAATCTTATAAATTACTAAACCGTGTGTTTACAATACAGAATTAAGCAAATTTTCTGCAGAGTATGTACATAGTCATTTTAAATGAAAGCTCAAACCTTACATGAACTGTAATAAAATAAAATGTACTGTAATTTAAATAAATAGACCGGAAACTATTGGAAAGTAGACAAGCCTCTATGGCAGCAATTAAAGTCTGTACGACGTAAAAATGTACAATGTTTATTTTGCTTGCACACATTGCAAGTTAATCCACTGAAAAATTTGAAGAAAAAAAATGTCTCTAACCATTTGTTTCTGCTCTGGAATGGCAGTAGGCTTGGGTGAGATTTGCTTAGACGCACCCCTTCAACCATTAGTTTGCTGCAAGTGAAAGACAAGAGGAATACGTCATCATAGTGTAATTAATGTTTGCAGTGACTTCCAGTTCATGTGGACTTTAAAAATGTAATTTTGTAAAACATTTTGACCATTTCTTTTGAATGACAAAAAAGGGATGAATCAGAAACATTCATTAATTTTACCACACTGTTGCACCATTGCAGCCTCTACTTGCTTTGATTTACGTAGATTAAGATTAATCTAAGATGACCCAGTTCTCATTTTGCCAGAAGCAGATTGCCAGCTCTCTCTCTCTCCCTCTCTCTCTCTTTCTCTCTCTCTCTCTTGCTTGTCATCTGAAGCAAGCTCTCATGAATGTGTCTGTGAGAGAAGCTGAAAATCTGAACACACACTGCTGCAGGGCTCCAGCTTGGCTTAAGGGAAGCCTCTGGCCCTCATAGTTTACATCTTACAGAAAATTCTCCCACTTTCAGCTCAGCCTCCAGGGAAAACTTCACATGCCACACACACACACACATACACACATACTGCTTTAGATGACAACAGGTGGAGGCAGTGCTTACAGAAGACTGAACTGTGTACACTACTGTGTAAGTCTGAAAGCACATTGAGTGTACTGATTATATTTAGTTGATTTTAGATGATGATTAGAAACTTCTGATAGACTGCATAAAACAATGGGAGCTAAGAGCAGAACTCAGTTTTAAAGTGTAGTGAGCTAAGCGGTGGGAACCTACACTGGTCTCACGGTTCGGTTCAGTTACGATTATCATGCCATCGATTCGGTTCAAGTCGATATCTCGATGCATTACGGTGTATTGGCGATGCTTTCCATACACAGTTTTATATTTTAATTCACAGACACTGTTCACCGATGAGTGACACTGATAAACTGCAGCGGTGCAGTGTTGCCAGATTGGGCAGTTTTGAATAGGCATTTCGGCGGGTTTTGGATAGTTTTTGGGCTGGAATCAGTCAGCTACATCTGGCAACATTACAGCGGCGATCACAGCTGATCCATGATAGACGCAGTGGAGAAACAATTAATTTTGACACCCCTATGAAACACCTTCACTTGTAAGATCTTTTTGAATTGTCCAAAAAACAGTGTTCACTTAATGTTGTTTCTTAAACAAATTTTAGGAGAAGTACAATCAGTTTTGACGTGGCTAATTCATCACTGACAATCATTCTATTATCTAATCAGCTCAAGACTAAACCCCAATAAATAGTCAAACATGTCATACCTCCGTTTTCTCTTGACTTCAACATCCCTCCACCACCCCAACTCCACACTATTAAACCCAATACCTACTTAAATCTGGGGGGTTTAGAGCCAGGCTAGACACTGTGCTCGTACCCCATCAATCTCTCTCTTTCTATCCTGATAAAGGGAATAACACGAGTTAGGGTGTCTTTCCGAGCTCAGAGCCCTCTCCCTGGACAGCATGCCAGATACGCATATTCTGTTCAGTCAATTATCTCTGAGTGTGTCAAATAAAACTCACCTCTAAATTGATTTCAGTGGAGTTTAGTATTATGAAGTGGAAAAGTTGGTTTAAACTGGCAATTTTCCATTATTTAAATTAATAACCTTTGAAAAATTGACATTGGCAAGATTTTCTGAAGTGCTTTTAATGAAAAAGTGCTTAATGTTCACTAAGGCTAGAATTATTAGGTCAAAAATGGAGTTAAAACTGTATTATTGAATTTTTATAAGAAAACCAAGGCTATTTTTTGCTTTCAAAGGGACCTACTGTGCCCCTTTAGAGAGTATGTAAAATAAGTCTCTGATGTTCTTACTGTACATTCAGGCCGAAAGCGGCGAGAGGGTCAAGGTAGCCGTAAGTCATTCATTTTCAATGGGAGCTGGCGGCGATAATGTGGGTGTCGAGGAGAGTTGAAATCAAGTCAACTTTATGGTAATGAGCTATGATGCGGTTCGGCGGCAAGCAATCAGAATGAAGAAGTCCACCACTTGAGAGGAGTCCAAAGAACTCAGTCACTGTGAACTTTGGTTCCAACCACAGTTGTTCCCAAGGGTTTGATGATTGCTGTCGCTGGATTTCCAATTATTTGCAATGTTTTCTTACAGGAACATGCATTAAAAAGGTTACTGGCGAGTTACTGATGTGCATTAATGTTATATATATATATTTTTTTTTTCTTTAAAAAAGGGAATCTCATGCGCCAATACAAAACAGTATTGCTGCTTCAGGATATTTCAGACACATGAACACATTGGATAATTAAGTGAAGCAAAGCCACACCACATGCAACTTGATCTTCCGTAGTTAAATGAATTTGAAAATAAGTGTGCAACATCTTCACGCTAGAAAGCATGTTTTATGCAGGAATGTAACTGATATGCTGCAACGGCCGCTTTAAATACGAGATCAATGTAGCGAATTTTGATGCTCTCGCCGCCGGAGCTGAAGGCAGACAGCGTTGTCGCCAGGGTTGCCAGAGCGACCTTTGCCGCTCTCACCGTTTTCGGTGTGCACGCATAGTGTGTATGTTAAGTTTCAGTTCAAAAGACCTAATAAATAATGTTATATTGCTCTTTGAGACTGCCACTTTTAGGCTTTGATCCGAATTGGGCTGTTTTAGTCACTGTCACTTTAAATTCAAATGAGATTGTGCGTTTAAAAAGAGCGTGGGCTATAAACACCTATGTGCCAGCATAGTGTCAGATTCAAAACTCTAACGCCCGATTCACACGGGGCTTCAGCTTCAACGGTTGACCAAGGGCGTGTCTGCAGTTGGGGCTGACGCGATCATCATAGCAGTGTCATCCAACAAAATTAGTCCACAATCAGCTACTGTCTGAGCTGGGGTATTTTGCATGAAGCGATCTGATTGGTTGATGCTTCCATTGGCGCTTGAAAAGAATTTCCCAACTTCTGCAGCGAGCAATGCCACTGAAGCAGAGCAGACGGATCCCATTCAAAGTGAATTGTTTGTGTCTCCAGAATGTGTCTGTAAGGTTTGAGCTTAAAATACCCATCATATTGTTTATTATACCTTATCTAATGTTGGAATTTCCTGCTCTGAGCACATTGTAGCTGTGTTTCTTGCCTGTGCCTTAAATTGCAAACGAGCTAGTTCTCCGCATCCACTGTTCCCACGTGCCAGTCAGAGCCACAGAGTTTGCTCCCTGTGGCTCTAATGTGTGTCTCCATCTCCTGCTGCGTCAGATAAACAGCACAGAAATACTACAGTAAGAATGTTCCCAATGATTATTTGATGTATTTGTTGTTGAGTTAATTAAAGCCTTTCTGCAACGATGAATCACACACAATGTTGTTAAAATGTTCACGCACACACAGCGTGCACTTTTAACTTTCCACTGCAAATGTGACAGGATACACATTAATATCTACTGCTGTATGGATAACCATTATGTTAATGTACAAAATAAACCTGATTTCACAATTATAATTGTGCTGACATGCGGCTGTGGTGATGAATTATAGCGATTTTATCTTCATCACGAACATGCACTGTTTTAAAAAGGTTGTAAACTTGTAAAACTCATTCTTGATCACATTTGATGATGATTGATGATCACAGAGAGATGAACAGATCTTTTAATCCCAGTTGCTTTGCGCACGTCCTGTCTTGTTGATATGATTATACGCATTACAATGGAGACATGTTAATACGTGGCTGTCAATCAATTCAGTGGGTGGAGAAAACCACACTTCTATGTCATGTTGCGGTGGGTGTCAAAATGGGAGGGATTTGGATCCTATTTTAATATCAGGAAATTTAAAAAAGAGACTTATTGACTTTATATCACCCCGATATGACTGTGGACACACTATACCTACACACATTTCTTTCCAAACTGCTTGCAAAAATTAATTTTCATCATAGATGCCTTTTAATATTTGAAATTAAAAAAAAAAGAATGAATGCATATTTACCAGAGCCTGGCTATGTTCACACACTGCTGCCTCACAAATGTGTTTAAATCCTTATAAAAGTAGTTTGTGCATAATATGTCCACTTTAATACATTAAAAAAAGGAAAGTATACCTGTTGATGTTTTTATTCCTGACTCCAATCTTCTATGCCACATGATCTGTCAAAAATCTGTCTAATATGCTGATTTGCTGCTCAGTAATGGCATGTTTCCACTGAGTGGTACAGTACGGTACGGGTCGGTACAGGTCACCTTTATCAGGCTTGCGTTTCCACTGCCAAAAGGGTATTTTTACTCAAGGAAATGTAATGGTAAAGCAGTACAGGTTGTTCACATGTCATATGAGAAGCACTTCTCACAAAACAGATGCTTTATACACATACAGTAAATACTTGTGTATAAATGTTCATTACTAACCTTTCTATGAACATGATTTGATAATAACTGCAGATCAATGATAAGGGCAAAATAGCCTACTTTAACGTCTGCGATTATATGAAATAAATAAATAAATAAATAAATGCAGTCTCTGATATGTTATCCATTACAGATAAACTACACACAGCAGACATTTAGTCCTTATTTGGGTTTAAAAACAACTCAAAATATAGCTCACAGTCAGAGCAAACCTCTCATCTGTATCTTTAATCTATCTTCAGCAGCACATGTAACCTCTGTTAGAAAGGGATTCCTTCATTAATAGTTCATAATAGTCCAAAAGGTGATGATTATAATTAAACATGGCAGTTTGTTCATGTTTTATGTTGCAAAAAGCATCATTTGCTGCTATGTTTTTTCCGGCTTCTCCTTTGTTTTTTCAGGCTTCTTTCTCACGTTTGTCCCTTTCTGAAAGGATCGAATATCAGAAGTGCTTCAATGATCATGCGCACGTTATTGATATGAGCTCAGGAAGTTCGTTATTTCAAATATAGGCGTGCTGCGAGCTCTCTGGAGCAAGTGAAACCAGGCTTTTAGACGGGCTCGTAAGACAACAACAGGACACAGCAGATTTTGTTCTTCTTGGCTTGTGGCCAATGTAGATATTACATGTAGATATTACATTAGATGTTATATGTAGAAATTATTACGGCTGTCTCTGCTGTGTTTTTAAAAATGCCGCTTCCTTTGTTTTCATTATCCTGCTTCTGTGAGTGATGATTCTCTGTAACCAATCACTGTTTAGCTCTACCTTTTGGTACCCTTTTCTCGTGCAAGGTACACTTTTGAAAGAGTGCCAAAAATTTGTACGGTATGTTTTGCTTTTAGGTAGCCTTTGACAGTGGAAATGGCCATAAATGCATTCCGAACCGAACCGAACCGTACCGTACCACTCAGTGGAAACGTGCCATAACATCACTCTGCACTTCAGCATCTCATGAGATATTCTGTCCAATCAATTGCTCTGAATCTGAAGTGTCCCACCTACTTATGCTAGAAAAAGACACTAAATTTGAGGCTGATATTAATCACAGAGTGCACTAAATGGGGATAAATGACAGTGTAAATATACTTTGCTTTGAGTTGAATGAGTTCAGAGTTTACATTAATGCCACATTTACTTCAGCACATCGATTGATGCTTCATTTTTCAAGAATTATTGCTCAGTTTAATACATTTTGTTGCTCGTTTTTGCTTGTTTTGGGAAGGAAACCAACATCAGATTCTTTTGCTGTTATGTTTCTGCTCTGGGTGATGTTAGATTTTAATTTTTTTTTTTTACAATAAACAATTTACTCATCCTGTGGGACAACTGATAAATCTGAAAAGCAAAAAATTAATTATTTATAACTGTTAGAACATAACGTCTTCGCTTCATGCTTTGTTTCGCACAGAGAACAAAATTCCCTCATGTTCCCTCTATAATCACTTTAGATTTCTGCTGTCGGAAAAACATAATTAACTCGTAGCGAAGTGTACTCCTTTCCGAGTAAACGAACACACTAAAATCACTTTAAATATAGGCCATGTTTAAAGTTTATTACAGTAGGGCTAGTTTTGCCTTTCATTCAGCATCAGTCAAAAGTGCAAATTTTGTGAGATGATGCCTAATATTTTTTCATCCCGCCTGAAAATAACATGCTGCCAGTCAAACAGAATCACAACCACTCGTTTTGTCCGCATTGTCAGAGCAGATTGAGCTCAATGGCATCACCGAGGCAATCAGACAACAGGAGTTTCTGAAATAAACCACATGCGACTTGTATCCTGTATATTTTACCCAGGCATCCTCCAGAAACAAAGCGAAAATACCAATATTGTTGTCAGCACGACGCTTCTGTGTTGTCGATCATTCTCTAGGTGAGTTACTTCATCGGTCTCTTTCTCACAGTCTTCTCCCTCTGCCCTCGCTTTCCTATTATTCCACTTTATTTTCATGCTTCAAGACGTGGGCTGAGATGCTAATAGCCCCTAATTAACCCCAAGGCGTAATTTTCTCCAGCTTTAACTCGTGTCCAGTGAGATGTGGAGCTGGAACCTGCAGCACTGCCTCGGTTTTAGTCTCATACAGATTGATATTTGGAAATAAATCATCACAGCAGTCTGTTCTGGCCACAATAGCAGCTACTTAGAAAGGAAAAGGCCACCCTGTTATTGTAACCTACAACAATTGTTTTGTTGCTGTGTGCCAGAATGATTTGAAATAGATGATTTGAGTTTATTAAATTAGGGAAATATAAAAATTCAGCAAATTGAACATTTGAAGTGCCTTCCTTTGTTTTAGATTTGCCTTT
This sequence comes from Danio aesculapii, assembly GCF_903798145.1. Classification (NCBI taxonomy): domain Eukaryota; kingdom Metazoa; phylum Chordata; class Actinopteri; order Cypriniformes; family Danionidae; genus Danio; species Danio aesculapii. The sequence continues at coordinate 39,230,730 of NC_079447.1, read as the reverse complement.
TGAGTGTTTGAGTGAGATTTGAGTTTGAGTGTTTTAATTACATTGTAAATAATTAATTTAAATTTAACGTAATGTAAAGTGTGGTGAATTTATATTTATTTTGATTGGGATGCACAGATTTAGGGCTCTGTTTTAACAATCTAGACGATTTAAGTCTGAATCGCAGGGCGCAAAAGCATTAAGGGTGTGTCCGAATCCACTTTTGCTATTTTAAGGACGGAAAAATACGCTTTGCGCCACGGCGCATGGTCTAACAGGGTTGTGCTTATTCTCGTAATGAGTTATGGATGTGTTTTGAGAATAACATGCATTAAACCAATCAGAGTCTCATCTCCCATTCCCTTCAAGAGTCAGCTGCGTTGTGCCATGGTACATTTGCTATTTACATGGCGGACTTTGTAAGTGTAAAAACTGAACGCTTCACTAGCGAGAAAACAGTTAAACAGACTATCTGCAGAACGAGGATAAAGAAGGAGCCTTATCCATTCGGCTTTTTCTCTTTACTCCTTTTTCTTTCATGGGGTTAGGAAACGGTGTTGTATACACAGACATCTATTAGCCTACATATTTAATTTCGATCGTTAAGCAAAGATTTGTTTCAAAACTGTTTCTAAATTCAGTTCTACTTTCCAGCAAATTAATAAATTAACAATAATAACGAATTGTGGTAAAAAAAAATATACAAACACATCCTATTCTTATGCCCCATATGGTGATGCATATGTCTCCAAAACCCGACAGGGGGACAAATCTAACCCCCAACACCCCCTCCCCCCTCCACGAGTTCCTATTTTAGTTCCTTAAATAGGAACGTGCCAACAATGCACCTTAACACACCTTCTTTCTAGACTGGAACGACCTTGAGTCCACAAAGCATCGCAAATGAATTTACTATTTAAGCAACGTGGCGCAAAGCGGGAAAATTAGGGTTGCGTTGGTCTGAAAATAGCAACACATCACGCCAAACACGTCTTGCGCCTTATTGCGGTGGGTGTATGATAGGGCCCATGGATTTGTTAATGGATATCGGTAACCGATAATTCTTAAGATTTGGAGGACAATAACCGATATATTAGCTGATATTTCAAAATAATATATTTTTATACAGTAAACAACTCATTTTATTTAAAAACTTTATAAAAGTTTGAACTGATCTTATGAACTGAATAACCTACTCAACGCAAAAGTGATTATATAGACCTATATTCATGATTTTACATAAATCAGCATGCCAAAAATAAATGATTTCCTTTTCTTCGCATAGCAAATTAACATGCAACTTGACCGTTCCATAAATATAATCGGTTAAATAACAAAATGGGATTTAATTAACAAACAAGTTAAACAAATATGTTTTATATAAAATGAAAGAACTAAGAACTACAACCAGCTCAAATGTTCTTGAATATAACGTGTTACCCAATATTTAATGTCCGAAAAAGCATTTCGAGAGGTGTTTTGACAGTTCAGAGCCAACGCACAAGTGAAAAGCTAAATACAGATAGTATATTTTACTTTAGAAAATGCTGCATCACTTCGTTCCATTTGGCATTTTTGATTCTATGGAACACATTTAGGTGATGCTCATCAATCAGACAACGCTTCTATGTTTGTTTTTACTATTAATTGCGGGAAAAATAATCAATAAAAGGTTTAAGATAAACTGCTGTGGGTTTGAAAGTTTAACTGCAGATGTTGCATAATGTGTGTGCATGCGAAAGGGAGTCAGATTTTGATACAACATCTGAGCATTGAGCACAGATGACTTTATGACAAAATATGCATAAAATAAAGACAGAATGGGGCAGACTTATCTACATTTTAAACATTTCAAACATATCTACGATGATAAGGAATATGGTTATTTAATGAGTTATTAATTAATTAATCATTTTTAGTGTTTGTTAATGCATTACCTAATTTTAATTATTCATTCATTCATTTTCCTTTGGCTTAGTCCCTTGTTTATCCAGTGTCGCCACAGCGGAATGAACTATTCCAGCATATGTTTTATGCAGCCGATGCCCTTCCAGCCACAACCAGCGACTTGCTGTGAGGCGACAGTGCTAACCACTGAGCCACCGTGCTGCCCCTAGTTAATTAGTGATTTCTAGTGATATTTATTTATTTATTTATTTATTTATTTGATGTAATTTAAATTATTCTAAGTAATGAATCTTTAAAACAACACAAAATACATAAGCAACCTAGATCATTTCAAACTACTGAAATGTCAATAAAAGTCCCTTTATTACATTGCAGAGTTACATTTTTATCATCAAAAGTTAGAGCAGAGATCAAGGTTTCATGATTCGTTTTGAAAGCGTACAGTAAATAAACACCAGTGAATCACGTTACCAACCGTTTCTGTTAAAATACACTTTCATCCAAGTGTATAACAATTTTTTTGTCAGTGCATGTTCATTGCCAGTGTAATAGCAGCTTGTAATGAATACCTTCCTGGACTTTCTATAGGATGTCAATGAAAATGGATTCATTTTTATGTGTGGAACTCAGGACGTTCTTGCCAGAAAGATGAGAAGGATGTGACCGGGATAGGGACAATTCCAAGGGACTTTCCTGTATAATTCTGGCATTTAAACTGCCTCTTCACACAATAATCTGTTAAGAAACATTCCTCCAACCCCCTTAAGACATTTTCACGTTGTTTATAAACAGCACCTCACATCAAGTAGACAAAAAGTGAATGCCAAAAGAGGAAAGAAAATCAAAACAAAGAAAATAAAGCAAGACAATAAAGACAGCTTGTCACCCACTCTTTTTATGGTGATCTATGGTCCCTTTTGTGTTATAAATCTGAAGATAGCTTGTGTGATGCTGTTTTAATTGACATGAAATATGAATTCAGTCCGTTATCCATAATCAGTTTTCAAACAGTAAAGAAGCAGTAAAACTGAGCTAAAAAAACATAAAAGAATTACTTATTGACTAGTCTAGTCATATATATTCAAGCTTTCTGAAGCCTTGAAGCAGCTTTATGTTGTAATTTGGGATTTATTAATAAATAAGTGTTGTAATGATGTCGAATTCATGAGTAAATTGTTTTCATGAATTGGAGAAACACATTGATAGAGCAGCCTGAAGGATTCAATCACAAATAGAACTGATATGATTCAGTGAAGTTCAAATTATTTTAATAGTCTTGTTGCCTTTTTGATCCAATGTCCATGTTTCTTTATGGAGCTTTGTGTGTGAAACAGGGCTGTCAGTAGATGCTTATTAAACCTTTTTAGTCTAAAAGAGCTGTGATCTAATGCAAGGGCAATATTCTTTTATTTATTTATATATTTATTTTGCAACAATAAATTTGGTTCCCAGTAGATTGAAGCATGGTTATTTAAAAAAAAATGTAATCTATAAGGAACATTTCCTCATGGTTATTATTTTGATTGCTATTGTTAATAACGCTAGATTAATGATAGTATACTATAACATAACATCTTACAAGCGAAACATAATTTTTCTATGAAAACAAATTCCTGACTAACAAAAAAACAAAATTTCTATTAACTAAAAGATAACATTCCTTAGGAACCAGGAATTGTTAGCAGGGATTTAATCTCGTTCAGTCTGTTCTAGAAAAATGGCATTTTTTTATTTAAGGGCAAAAGAAAAAAATTGTTGAAACTGTGCTGTGTGAAGTGGCTTTTAGACCAGATGCGGAAAGCACTGTGCTATGAAACACATTCATTTCAATAGATTGCACTGTGCAAGGGGAGCACATTGTTGACTATATTTTGTGTGCCTGCCACGATCAGAGTTCAAAATCACTCAATATTCTACTCTGTGGATATTGTGCTCATGTACACACGTACTTTTATGTACCACACATGCTCTCCGTAAATGCACAGTCCACTCACCAACAGGAGATTTCTAGTATACTTATACCTGCTAGTGTGTTGTTTTGGTAACACTGTTTTTTTTTTTTTGCTTGTGTTTTTTTTTATCAGTATAATTTAAGATAATAAGTTACATTTAAAAGATCATGAATTTAATAAAGTTTATGGATTCATTTAAGTAAATTTACAAGATCATTTTATATTATTTAATAAAAAATACATCTATAAGTTTTGTTTTCAGCTCAGAATGTTATTTGCAGTTCACTAAGGCCCTGTTTACACTAATATTTTCAGTTTAAACTGAAGTTTTGCTATGGTTAAGGCTTCTGTTCACACTACCCCGGAGTTTTCGAGCCCTGAAAATGGAGCTTTTTGAAAACGCTGTAAAGGCCGTTTACACTTTCGTAAAATGCTGCTGCTTCGGTGTGGATGGGGGAAAATGGAGACATCTGAAAACAGAGGCATGGCTGCAGACATTGAACTATCTGATTGGGGCTTTTCCCTAAATATTAAGTGCACAAAGTTAAGTCCTGCACCCTTTCCTTAAGTTCAGACTTTGCAAGTTTGATATGGAAAACAATCTCCCAAGGACACGTCGGGTAAATCTCCAAAGGAAACAGTGTACTTTATAACATCATTCACATCATCCTGCAGGCTACATTGTTTCACTATCTTAACAATAAAATGAAAAATGATATAAGGAACTATCTATTTTCATTTTGAAATTAACAACTTAACAGACACAGAAAATGTTGAGATATTGTGTAGCTACATATTTTTATGACCGTCATCTTTACTGTGTGCATATTTATAACAAAACTGAGCCTATAACATAACTGCTTACTTTCATTTTCATTGAAAAATATGAAACACAGCCTCTCTTTTGCCGAATATCAGTTTTAAAAATCAATAATGGCCATTATAAAAGTATATCATACAATAAATGTATACAATATAGGAAACAATGGCAAGCAATCAGTCAATATGCAGAATCCGTGTACGTGGTTACTTACATTAACTTTATATATATATAATCTTTGCACTCAGACAAAACTCGTAACCTTAGAACAAATAGTATATTTAAAAGAGCCAAGAGCCATTAGATTAGTTTACAAGATTAATTAAATATTACGTTTAACAACTACAGTGAGATGACATCCAGCAGAAGATCCTTGATGAACTGTCTGATGTGCGCTGCTCTCACCTGGGGAGGTGTGCTCAAAGAACTTGCTGAGGAACCTGCCTGGAGCTCAGACATGCACATATGCTGCATCGCATGACAAAATGTGTGTGGTCACGAGATGTGTGTTTTCAGTGGTGTAGAGTGGACGGAGAACTTTTCAGAAATGCTGGGTTAAACGCCAGTATGGACGTGGAACGTTTTCGTCCTAAAACGCAGTGTTAAAACTAAAACCTATTAGTGTAAATGGGGCCTTAATTTTCACCGGTGTTACTACTACAAAGGTTTCTAGGTTCTACATATATCAGTATTGGCTGATTATATTCTGATATATACTGTTTGCTTAACTTCAACGCCACATGCATTGGTGCAACAGTCTCTGTGCCTGTACTCCTGAAAGCTGCAGATAATCTTATTTCAGTGAACATTTTGCATTTCTTAGGTTTCCCTTCTAGCTCAGCCCTGGTCTTACCGGTTTAAGGATGCTGAGATAAGACTGCCAGTCCTGTCCTCTGTCTCTTGGGAGGAAACACATACAGAAGCTCAGCCAACCCTCCAGCTCCAGCTCTTAAAAAAATGCATTTTGTGCTTTCTTTTCCACCCTGCTCAGGAAACAGTTTCACGGGCATCTCCGAGTGGCGCCTAATTAACAGTGACACGTTGATTGCCGTTTTTTAGACTCCCACGACCCGGCTGATTCACTCGCTCTGAAATCAAGTGCTGTGTTCCTAAACGCTTTTTAAAAGGGGCTCTGCCAAGACAGAGGAAGAAGGAGACGCTTTTAGACTCTCCCTGCCTCCCTGCCATCTTCAAACCTCGGCCTCTGAGAGAGTCTGCCTCCGAGGTCCATCATTTTCACAGCGTATAACTATGATTATTCTATCTAATTGAGAAGATTAGGGTCGTTTTAGAAGCCTCGCATATGCATAAATGTTACAGTCAAGCATTCACAGAGAGAGATAGCCCTCCCACTTGAACAGTTATCTAACCTCACGGCAGGACGGACCTATTTTAATCTTCAACTTTTAATGTGACATCCATAAAAAGATGCTTAGATAATGACTGCTTGAGTAGTATCTCCATTAAGCTTGACCTTGTACCCTGAAGAAAGAGTTATTTGTTATTAGCTGCCTATTCATTAGTATCACAACATATTAGTAGCGTCTACACACTGCCTGCTTTTTTTAAATCAGGAAACTCTTTATTCTGTTGTTAAACCAATTAGACTGTGCATTGTTACTTTAAAACTTTTGTGAAATCATGCTTCTGTTGTCTCATCAGACCTTTGATGGTGAAAGGCTTTACATTTGCATTTACATTTGCGGACGTGAGGCTGGGTTAGAAAGCTGGCTGGAAAATTATGGATGGCAGTCAAACCTTGATCTGGGCCCCGTTTGCGCCTTGAGGCACTTTCAAAATGATCGTAGGTTTGCTGCAGGACTGGAAGGGGAATGCATTTGTTTGAGATTTCTGTTTATCAAAAATTTGGAAGTTATATAATAAATATGTCATGTTAAGATTAAATTTGCATTTCCTGAGGGAAAAAAACAAGGCAACAAATGAATAATGAGTTGTGTGTAGAAAAGCAGCCATGAATGGTGGAATAGAAGCAAGGATGACTAGTTCATTTAACCAGCCTCAGGTCATCCACTATGTGGTCACTTTTTTATTCAACCTATGCTCCTTATGGATACGTACCCAGGTATTTCTAGAGAAAGCAAAATACATTTACATTTACATTTACATTTAGTCATTTAGCAGACGCTTTTATCCAAAGCGACTTACAAATGAGGACAAGGAAGCAATTTACACAACTATAAGGGCAGCAGTGAACAAGCGCTATAGACAAGTTTCAGGCGTGTAAAAGTCTAAGAAGCAAAACATTAGTAGAATTTTTTTTTTTTTTTTTTTTTTTTTTTTTAGAGAGAGAGAGAGAGAGAGAGAGAGAAAGAGGGCTCAGTTAGTGGTATAGCCAGAGAGGCAATTGCAGATTAGGAGGAAAAGTGGAGACTAAACAGTTGCGTTTTTAGTCGTTTCTTGAAGACAGCAAGTGACTCGGCTGTTCTGATGTAGTTAGGGAGTTCATTCCACCAACTGGGCAGATTGAATGTGAGAGTTCGGGAAAGTGATTTCTTCCCTCTTTGGGATGGAACAACGAGGCGACGTTCATTCACAGAACGCAAGTTTCTGGAGGGCACATATATCTGCAGAAGTGAGAGCAGATACGAAGGAGCACAGCTAGAGGTCACTTTGTAAGCAAACATCAGAGCTTTGAATTTGATGCGGGCAGCAACTGGAAGCCAGTGCAAACGGGTGAGTAGCGGAGTGACATGTGCTCTTTTGGGTTCATCAAAGACCACTCGTGCTGCTGCGTTCTGAAGCAGCTGAAGAGGTTTGATAGAACTAGCTGGTAGCCCGGCTAGCAGAGAGTTGCAATAGTCCAGTTTGGAGAGGACAAGAGCTTGAACAATGAGTTGAGCTGTATGTTCAGATAGGAAGGGTCGGACCTTTCTGATGTTGTAGAGTGCGAATCTGCAAGATCGGGCAGTTCTAGAATGTGGTCAGAGAAGTTCAGTTGGTCATCAATCGTAACTCCAAGGCTTTTTACCATTTTGGATGCAGTGATGGTTGCTCCATCCATCTGGATTGAAAAGTTATGGTGAAGAGTCGGGTTGGCAGAAACTTCAAGCATTTCCGTTTTCATGAGGTTAAGCTGGAGATGATGATCTTTAATCCAGAGTGAAATGTCTGACAGGCAGGCTGAAATGCGAGCTGGAACCGAGGGATCATCAGGGTGGAAAGAGAGGTATAGCTGGGTGTCATCAGCATAGCAGTGGTAGGAAAAACCATGTTTCTGGATGACTGTTCCTAAAGATGCCGTGTAGATAGAGAAGAGAAGTGGTCCAAGCACAGAGCCCTGAGGTACCCCAGTGTATAGATGCTGTAGGTTGGACACCTCTCCCCTCCACGACACCCTGAATGACCTGTCCGAGAGGTAGGAACTGAACCATTGAATAACAGTGCCTGTGACGCCCAGTGACTCAAGCGTAGATAGCAGGATCTGGTGGTTTACAGTGTCAAAAGCAGCTGATAAATCCAGCAAGATGAGGACAGATGATTTAGAGTCTGCTTTAGCCAGTCTGAGGTCCTCCACGACCGAGAGCAGGGCAGTCTCAGTTGAGTGGCCTTTCTTGAAGCCAGATTGCTTGTTGTCCATGAGGTTGTTTTGAGTAAGAAAGTCTAGGACTTGATTGAACACTACTTTCTCCAAAATCTTGGCCATGAATGGAAGCAGGGATACCGGTCGGTAGTTTTCAAGTAGCGTTTGATCCAGGTTGGGTTTCTTAGCAGAGGGGTTACCCTAGCCTGCTTAAATGAAGTAGGGAATAGACCAGAGTCAAGAGATGTGTTAATTATGTGAGTCAGTGTTGGTATGACTGCAGGAGAAATGGCTTGCAGGAGATGAGAGGGAATGGGATCTAGCGGACAGGTGGTTGCATGGCTTGATAGCATGAGATTGGACACCTCAGACTCAGAGAGCTGGGAGAAAGAGGTGAGTGTGTGTGGTGTTGGTGGTGTATCTTGCGTGTTTGTTGTAGGTGCAGCAAATTGAGCACTGATTTTTGCAGTTTTGGTGCAAAAGAATGTAGCAAAGTCATCAGTAGTGAGTGTGGAGGATGCGGGTGGAGGAGGAGGGTGAAGGAGGGAGGAAAATGTTTTAAAAAGCAAGCGAGGATTGGTGGCACTGTCGACTTTCTGACGGAAGTATGTCTGCTTTGCAGAAGTAACCTCAGTCGAGAAAGAAGACAGAAGAGTTTGGTATGTTATGAGCTGTTCAGGATTTTTTGTTTTTCGCCAGCTTCTCTCAGCAGCCCGAAGTTTTGAGCGATGCTCACGGAGAACATCAGAGAGCCAGGGTGCAGGAGGACTGGCTCGGGTTGGTCTGGATGTCAGAGGGCATAGTCTGTCTAGACATGATGTTAGCGTGGAGCAGAGTGTATCAGTTGCACTGTTCGTATCAAGTGCAGAGAGTTTGGAAGATGGAGGAAGAGAGTTCGAAACAATGGTGGATAGTCTGTTGGGTGAGAGAGAGCGTAGGTTTCTGCGAAAGGCAACTAGAGTAGGAGTGTGTGGCGGCTCAGGAGTAATGTGGATGTTGAGAGAGAGAAGGAAATGATCCGATGTTTGTAGTGGAGTTACTAGTGTTTGGTCAGCGAGGCAATGTCGAGTGTAAATAAGGTCTAGTTGATTACCTGATTTGTGAGTAGCAGAAGTAGGTGCTCTTTGAGGTCGAAAGATGCAAGCAGAGTCTGGAAGTCAGCAGCTTGAGGTCTTTCTATGTGGATGTTGAAGTCACCTAGCACCAACAAGGGAGTGTCATAATCAGAAAAAGATGAGAGAAGGACATCCAGTTCATCCAAGAAGTGACCTAATGTACCCGGTGGGCGGTAGATGACAACCACATTTATGCGAAAGGGGTGGATAATGGTGACTGCATGGAATTCAAAAGAGCTGATTTTTGGCAGGGACGGTCTCTGAGTGAATTTCCATCCCATGTCTGACGAGGGGTGTGGGAAAGAGAGAAATTAGTAGAAAGAGCTGCATGTGTAGCAGTGTCCTCCGGTCTCAGCCAGGTTTCAGTTAGAGCCATGAGACTAAAGTCATAATGAGTGGCTATGGAGGTAATAAAATCTGCTTTGTTAACAGCAGATTGACAATTCCAGAGGCCCACAGAGAGAGAGAGTTGTGAAATAGAGGATACATGAATTGATCGAAGGTTGTGAGGGTTGCGCCTGCAGCGTACCTCCCGTGCTCTGCGAGTATTAGTAACAACAGGAATTAGTAAACACATAATAAAGTGCAAGGAAAACAATAATGAGTGCAGAGAAAAGGAAAAAAAATAAAGTAAGAAGTACTCAAGTGCTTTGTCGGTGTCTTTGCTCGGTGGAGTCGCACAGGTAGAGTCGATGGTCTTTACCCTCGTCGGTCTTCACACGAGGCGGGCTTCACACGAGGCTGCCGCGACCGCTGCCGCGGTGAGACTAGTCGCTTATATACACCCCCGAGCGCTTTGCTGATTGAGCTCAGGTGGACACGCCTCGAGAGTAAAAACACCCGAAACTGCAGCGGCGGGGGCGCGCGAAAAACCTCCGGCTCGGCACGCAAGCTCTTACAGTAAACAAAAGGAAACAGTGGCTAAAACTTGCTAGTACTAAACACAGATAGCTGAAAAACAATTTTAAATGTCCAACAACCAATACACAACCAGCTGAAACAAGTCTAACTGTTCTCTAACCAAACACTAAACACAGATAGCTGAAAACAATTTTAAATGTCCAACAACCAATACACAACCAGCTGAAACAAGTCTAACTGTTCTCTAACCAAACACTAAACACAGATAGCTGAAAACAATTTTAAATGTCCAACAACCAATACACAACCAGCTGAAACAAGTCTAACTGTTCTCTAACCAAACACTAACACAGATAGCTGAAAACAATTTTAAATGTCCAACAACCAATACACAACCAGCTGAAACAAGTCTAAGTGTTCTCTAACCAAACACAGCAACTGAAAACAGGTCTAAATGTACTTACTCGGTGTTGCTCTCGATGCTAAAGTGCTTCTCCTGCTAGCTAGACCAAATGTGTTCAAATATATAGTCTTTACCTGGCGTTTGGACACGCCTCCAAAGTTACAAAACACCCGAAACTGCAGCCGCGGGGGCGCGCAAAAAACCTCCGGCTCGGCACGCAAGCTCTTACAGTAAACAAAAGGAAACAGTGGCTAAAACTTGCTAGTACTAAACAGTACTTTTTCTTTTCGCAAATCTGCCAGAGGCTGCTGCTTACGCTTTTTCAGATGTCAAATTTCCCTCCCAAGTGCCATTCGCACCTGCTGTTCTTGTGTAAATCCACCAGAGGCCACTGTCGACTGAATGACTGACTGACTGACCAACCGAATCCCCCCACCCACCCCCTTCCATAAACCCAAACGATAGTGTTTTTAAAAGCACCGATTCACCCACCCACCACCTTCCCTAAACCCAACCAATAGTGTTTTCAAAAGCAATCCAGAAAAAAGAAAAGCCCTCAGTGCTGCCTGATTTTTACCACGTTTTCAGATCTTACCATGTTATCATGCGGTTATTTACTTGTTTTTTTTTTTTTTTACCCGCTTTCTGGAACCGCTCTTCGCCAGACCTGATCCCCACCATCGCTCATGACTCCGTTATGCATCTCAAATCTTCCAACATATGTGGCGAGCTACTGAGCAAACTGGTAACAGCAAAACGGAGGTGAGCGGCCAGCTGGTAGTGTGAAAAACAACAATAACATGGTTATTCATGCTAGAATCACACTAACTCGTGCTAAAATCATGATATATCATGCTATTACCAACCACAGACACAAGGATCAACTTTAATGCTTTTTACTGGCTTGCTTCAGTCTTTAAAGTGCTTACATTGTTGACTGCAGAGATCTTAAACATTCTTTTAGCCAACTTGATACTTTTTCCAAACTAAATAAACTACTTCCAACAGGCCACCACAAAGTTTGTCCTCAAACTTTAACATCTGGTTGATCATTTGGTATCAGAAGTGGCTTAAGTGAAAGACAAAGGCCTCTACACTTATTTTACCAGAATAAAATATGATCATGTCTTGATTTTTAATTATTTAATTAGGACAGTAAGGTCTGACTTTGCTTAGACAAAAGTCTTGTCACTTAACAGAAATAATGTACAGTATGGAATATAAAGTCATGGTGCAGTGGAAAAGAATGAATATTGTGTATGACTCCCATGAGCTTGGAGGACTGCATCCATACATCTCTGCAATGACTCAAATCACTTATTAATAAAGTCATCTGGAATGGCAAAGAAAGTGTTCTTGCAGGACTCCCAGAGTTCATCGAGATTCTTTAGATTCATCTTTAATGCCTCCTCTTTCATCTTACCTCCGACATGCTCAATAATGTTCATATCTGGTGACTGGACTGGCCAAGCCTGGAGCATCTTGATCTTCATTGTTTTTAGAAGTTGGCTTGTGGCGTCATACCACCCAGTAGTGTTCGCTTTAAAGACGAAATGTAGCCATACATACCACTGGCTACATAATTCGCTCTCTCCAGAAATGTATATGGGGATTCGTATTCACAATGAGCCTGTATTGTTTTACTTTTAGAAAAGACTATTGACCTTCTTTATGTAAGAGCGGGCGAAGCTATTGGAACGTTTTTGGTTCGTGACTTTCAGTCTCAGTCACTTCCTTTAATTTACAGTATTTTATGCTGCTTGATGTTAAAAACTGATATTTTGCATATTAGTATATTAGTATACTAATATTTAGTAATACGAATAAGTATAATATTTTAGTTTTATGTATAGACATAAAAACTTGTTGTACAGCAATTTTCCTGTTTTCTGCCAGTTGTTTTTCCAAGTCATTTATCCCATAGACTGAATCAGAATTTGTAAAACAATCACAGAAATAAGCTTACTTCCACATTACAGAACTAGGTCAATAGAATACACAAGAAATGTTACTCATATAGTTTTGAATGGGGAGAAAGGTAATAGTGAATATGGAACTTCTAGTAAAGGAAGTCCTGCCTTCTAGTAAAGAAATCAGTCACTATAGACCAGGGATAGGCAAACTCGATCCTGGAGGGCCAGTGTCCTGCATAGTTTTGCTCCAATCCTAATCCAACACACCTGCCTGTAGCTTTCTAGTGATCTTGAAGACACTAATTAGGGTGTTCAGGTGTGTTTGATTAATGTTGGAGCAAAACTCTCTGCAGGGACACCGGCCCTCGAGGATCAAGTTTGCCCATGCCTGCTATAGACTGATAATTCTCCAGGGGAGGGGCTCGGTCCATATGTGCCCTTTACAAATTTTTTCAGCTTCATTGTTATGAACCTTCTGTGGTCAGTAAATGCACTGGAATCTCACTGAATACTTTCCTTACAGACATGAAAAATATATCTACTGTACATAAAGCTTGAAGTCTTAACCTTTAAACGAACCAACTACACTTGAAAACAAATGTTCTCTGGTTTTGTAATCTGTATAAAATGAAAAAATATCTAATCTTTCTGTCTGACCTCATTATTTTAAAAGAATTCCGGCCTCAGTCACTTAAACTCACACATGACTGCAACCACTTGAATGGGCCACAGACGTATAAACAAAGAGGTTGCTGTTGTTTTAGGAGAAGATTTGTCATCAGGAATAAGTTGGAAATTACCTTAGAAAACCAGTGTGATCAGATTCTGTGTTATTCAGAGGATGGTAATGTGTAAGTTATTTGTTACAGTAGTTACATAGTTGGTGGTTGAAGGTTGGTGTCGTCATCTCATTCTCTTCGGCCATGCATGGAAATTACCTTGGCAGTTTTTTGGATGGATTGGAATGTGTATAAACTAAATTTAAGAGCAGTTGTTGTTGAATTGTATTGGTGCTTCCAAATATGAAATGTAATCAGAAGCTTTTACAAACAGTTTTGGATAATTTGCTGTCCTAATGTGTCCCCATTAGGGCTTGCACGATACTGGAAAAATCTGACATTGCGATTTTTTTTTTCCTGCGATTTATATTGCTATAGTTTACATGTTCTCTCTGCGTTTGCGTGGGTTTCCTCCATGTGCTCCGGTTTCCCCCACTGTCCAAAGACATGCGGTACAGGTGAATTGGGTGGGCTAAATTGTCCGTAATGTATGAGTGTACAGTATGTGTGAATGAGTGTTTGTGGATGTTTCCCAGAGATGGGTTGCGGCTGGAAGGGCATCCGCTGCGTAAAAACGTGCTGGATAAGTTAGTGTTTCAGTCCGCTGTGGCGACCCCGGATTAATAAAGGGACTAAGCTGAAAAGAAAATGAATGAATGAATGAATATATTGCTATACGAACACAATTTCGGCAGATGACTTGAATAGCTCTATTTGGGATGAAATCATCAACATAGAGGAGTGGATCAAAGAAAGTGCAAGTGTAAATAAATAAGATTGAGCAAAGTAATACAATAATACAATATTATGATTATATTTTGCTCCCGATTGTGATAGATCACAACATCAGCGATATATCACAAGAAAACCATCCACAATATATCATGATATTTGTAAATGAAGGTGGAAAATAGCATAAAAAATTATAAGATGTATTTTATTAACAGCACATATATTTGAAAGAATTGCAGCATTGATATGTAACTAGTAAAGGGGGGAGGGGGGGTTTCTATAAAAGTGGAACTTTTTGCTCCCTCCCCCCTACATTTTGTATTTGGTTAAGTTTAAATACAGCATTTTGGTTGCATTTATGAAATATTTAGTGCTGGATTAGCTTGTCTTTTGGAATCATGTGCATATTTTTTGCAGTAATAAAGATAATGATTGTCTTTTCAAATTGGTTACTTGTGCAAATTTTATTAGCCCAAACAGGTAGTTCATCACAGCACCGCATGCTTGAATATTTCATAGGTGATTTATATTTATTTTTATTCAAACATTTTCATATAATATGTGATGCGGAATTCTTATAGGCTTTTTGTTCATTAACAAGTTTTATGCTTAAAGTAAATATGTATTATTTATTTATTTATTTTGAACTTTACGTGTGTAAAACCGCACCTACACTAGTGTTTCTCTAAACAGGTGCAGGTCAGATTTTCTCCAGGTCATAATTTATTTTATCTAAATTAATTTAGTCTAAAAACAAATAATTAGACCCATCTAGTTTCGTCTGGAATGCGTCCCGGAACACCTTCTGAAGTTGTCCGAGCGATTGGATTTATATCCTGACCAGGTGTAAACAGCCTCAATAATATTGGATTAGCGGTGACAGCTGACGGCTGAGGGCTTGATAGTAAAGCCTTCATCGAACAGTAATTAAAAAAAAATGCATGGCAAAAATAGGGAATGGGAGGTCATGGGACAATCAATGATGCCCAATATACAGGACATCCCGGCTAATTTGGCCAGTTACTCTAGATCCTCATGGTAGCGACAGATTTATTAGGATATGTTAGGAAGTAACATTAGCCTTACCCTGTTTGGCAGTCTTTTTGAACATAACAAAACAATATTTTGCAACAATGACGCTGCTGCCTGCTTTCTCCTCCATCTACCTTTCTCGTTTCGACCCATAGCGTTACTCAGTGTGGATGAGGATGTTGTATCAAAGATTCAAGTGTTACCGCTTGGTGGGTGATGTCACGTGACTCGCGTCACATTATTGTGGCTTTGAGGCTCCATGGTATTCAAATTACTGGCCATTCATTCATTCATTCATTCATTTTCTTTTCGGCTTAGTCCCTTTATTAATCAGGGGCCGCCACAGTGGAATGAACCGGCAACTTATCCAGCATATGTTTTACACAGCGGATGCCCTTCTAGCTGCAACCCATCACTGGGAAAACACCCATAAACACTCATTCACACATACACACTACGGACAATTTAGGAAACCCATGTGAAATGCCAACTGACCTAGTTGAGGCTTGACCCAGCGACCTTCTTGCTGTGAGGCGAGAGCGCTACTGACTGTGCCACCATGTCGCCCAAATTACTGGCCATAGTTATTTAAAATGACACTTTATTATAAAATTTTTATATTTTTTAAACGACATAAAATAATTCAAAGGACAAATTCTGGACCTTTTGGCCATGGCTAACGGGCATGTCATACTGTCGCCTAAGTGGAAAATAGTAGCAGTGCAAGGCTGATGAATTAGTTCAGATGTTTTGTACCTTTAAATAAATATCGATACTTGGCTACATCAATAATGTTTCGCAGGTGGAATTATTACAATAAATCAGCACCGATGTTTTGTCCTGCCCTATTATTGAATAATAAAATGTAATGTAAAATAACATTGTACATTCGTCATTGCTAATCAACTATAATAACCCCAGCTCCACGTTGCAGATGCTGCATTATGACTATTGCGAATGCATATATTGCGAAATCGATGCTGACACGATTTATTGTGCAGCCCTAATCCCCGTTCAAAGAGATAGATAGATTAAGAGACAGGAGCTGCACTTGTGTGGCCAAGAGTCATTTTAAAGATGTCCGCCAAGTAAAATGTCTTGCTTTAAAGGGATGGTTTTTAGCTAAACATGTGGTTCTTGGTGATTTATAAAATTCAGCTCTTCGAGAGTAAAGCAAAGAGAATACAAGATTGTGCCTCCTAACAATACACTTCGAGTTGAGTCTGTGAAAGACTTTATTTTAGCAGTCAACTTTATTTACGGTGACCTTACACAATATTAACTCTGCATCTGTGTCTTTAAAATAGCAGAGTTGGAGGGTTACCCGCATTTATAGTTACAACAATTTAAAATTCATGTTTGTAAAATTATATTTTTTAATTAAATATTAATAGCTAATTGATACTAAATCAAAGTGAAATTTAATGAAAACATAATAATAATCAAAATGTCGAACTAGCCACAATACCCAGCCTTAATATTCTCTTAATTCAGTCAATTTGAATACAGTAAGGTGAATACAGTGTCTCTCGTTGGATCAGGACGGATAATAAAAATAAAAAAAAACACCAAAAAGAAAACTTGTGTTTGTTTTGGGAGGCCGTTCTGTTGTCATGAAGAATAAGGCAGTGGGAAAGTGGGGGCAGTGAGGGAGATGGAGAGATGTGCAGAAGTGTGGATGACAGGGTGAGAGAGATAAAGAGAGAAAAGAG
This sequence comes from Danio aesculapii, assembly GCF_903798145.1. Taxonomy (NCBI): domain Eukaryota; kingdom Metazoa; phylum Chordata; class Actinopteri; order Cypriniformes; family Danionidae; genus Danio; species Danio aesculapii. The sequence goes on along the minus strand of NC_079447.1, from coordinate 39,213,983 downwards.
AAGAAGACAGAAGGCAGAAGGCAGAAGGCAGACAGACATTAACAGCTTCAGACACATGAGCTACACTGACTTTGCTGGTTCTGGGGAAACCGTTTCCCAAGGTCGGACGGAGTAAAAAAAAAAAGAGGGTGTGAATTTTTACCCCCTTGAAGTCGGCATGAAACGGCACTCAGAAGCGTTTTCTAGCCTTAACTTCTTGAGTTCAATATGGGGTTCAAAAAATTGACAACTCATTTAATATTTATTTTGGTATTGCAAATTGTGTCATCAGCATAAAACTTGGAGTGCAAAATAAAAAAGAGATGAAGTATACTTAATCTTAGGAATGTTTTTAAGTTGTGTCAAAGATATAGTGCACAAAAAAAAAAAAAAAAAAAAAAATATATATATATATATATATATATATATATATATATATATATATATATATATATAATATATATATATATATATATATATATATATATATATATATATATATTTTTTTTTTTTTTTTTTTTTAACTACAATTTTTTTTTTTAACAAAGTACAGAGTATTATGTACTGTATTAGTGTATTATGCATACTTGTCCAGTATTGATTTTGTCACTTCATCTGCAGTGTAGTCTATACTTAATTTAATTGTAGTAGTCTTGTGAATGGTAGACGTGCAAACAGGGGTAATTTTAAAATGCAGCTTTATTTTAGAATGGTCAGGCAGGCAGGGGTAGAAAACCAGCATATATAGTGTAATAGAGAATCCAAGAGTGTAATCCAAAGACAGTGAAGAGCTCTGATGCAAACCCCCTAAATCCATCAGACCTCTTTTTTTGTAATGAGCATTTTCTATCATGCTCATATAATTATGTTCAGAAGTTTCATTTTATAGGTAATGATATGGTTATTAGCTAGCAAATAAAATAAATTTTTTTCAATGTCACTTTAGACAATTCTACAAGGGAGATTTTCTTTTGCGTCAAAACCAGTTAAATCCACTTGTGCTTTTTTTGCTAAAACCTCTTAATCGACATATTGGGACAAGACATTGTATTTAGTTGAAAAATCACTAAAGATGCACTTAGAAATTGTTTTATCAAACATAAAACACATTACACAAACCACCTAAAATTAAAAATATATAAATCTGTCAAGTACTGTAAATGGCGGTTCATTTCGCTGTGGCGACCTCTGATATACAGGACCAGGGACTAAGCAGAAGGAAAATGAATGAATGAAATGTCAAGTAAGTGCATTAATCAATAACATTAAAATTGACATTAATTAAATCGTAACATTCTATTGTCATTTATGATATTTGGGATTTAGATTTAATGTAAGTAGAACAATGTAAACATTACAAACCTTGTCAGCTAAGCTTGTTAGATTCAAATAATGTAGTGTAAAAACATTGGGAAACATCAATATGTGCATTGTCCATAAAAATAAAAAGCTTATCAGACGTATTGGTGGTATGAAGTAATATAAATAATGTATAGTTTTATTTCTTATATTTATCTTTTAAAAAAAACAGCTTCCATAGCAAATAAAACACAAGGTGGGCCTACTGGGCAAAAAGGGGCTGTCTCTCAAACACTTTTAGAAGCTGTCATTCATTCATTCTCACTATACTCAAGGTCTTGGTCTCGTTTTCGTCTCTTGTTTATCCTCATAGCATCCATGTGGGCATCCTAACTTTGTCATTAGTGAAAAAACTTGCATTAGTTAGTGAATTAGTGAAATTAGTGAAACTTGCGTTCTGTGAATGAACGTCGCCTCGTTGTTCCATCCCAAAGAGGGAAGAAATCACTTTCCCGAACTCTCACATTCAATCTGCCCAGTTGGTGGAATGAACTCCCTAACTACATCAGAACAGCAGAGTCACTTGCTGTCTTCAAGAACGACTAAAAACGCAACTGTTTAGTCTCCACTTTCCTTCCTAATCTGCAACTGCCTCTCTGGCTATACCACTAACTGTGCCCTCTGTCCTCTCTGTGCCCTCTCTCTCTCTCTCCTCTCCCAAAAAAAATAAAAAATAAAAAATTTTTACTAATGCTTTGCTTCTTAGACTTTACACACCTGAAACTTGTCTATAGCACTTGTTCACTGCTGCTCTTATAGTTGTGTGAATTGCTTCCTTGTCCTCATTTGTAAGTCGCTTTGGATAAAAGCGTCTGCTAAATGACTAAATGTAAATGTAAATGGAGTTGCCGTTTAATGGAAAGTAAATTGGATTCAAAGTAGCGCAAAAAAGCGTTATGAATGCATGCTGCACTTCCAACTGTACAGTGTGTTTTCCTTTTCTTATAATGCACAGAGTTTTGAGATATGGGACGTTTTCATTTGCCTTTCACTGACAGTCGGACAGGCTCATGCAATTCATCAAACTTTATCTTTTAAAACCTAAATCAGAAGCGAAATAAAAGAGTCTCCTCATAAAAGCCAGCAAATCCGCACGCTGCTACATTGAAAACATATGATTCGATTCATGCCTTCTGATTGGTTCTCTGGACATAGCGGCTTTTGCTGTCAAAGGCAAGTGGTGTTGAGAGGCTTTTGTAAACAAACTGTTATTTCTGAATGTGCTGATGCTGCGATTTAAATGATTTGAAGCAAAAATATTTGTTAAACATGTACTACGTGCCTAAAGCATTCGCTCAGTGTGATTTAGCTCATTTTTGGCAGAAGTGGCATTTAGTGGCTTTTGCATCTGAACTCTATAAGTTCAGAGCAGGCGGTAAAGAATCCAAAACACGATAAACTGTCCAAAGGTTAAAAGCACGAGACAACAGTAAAACTATAATACTCAGCAATGTGTGTGTGAAACTAAGGGGTTTAAATACTCCAGGTAATCAACGATGATACGTTTCAGCTGTGTGTGTCCAAATGACTCAGCTGTGGCAGGGGTGATTGTTGCAATGATTTTGGGATTTGTAGTTTGGTAGGAAGTAATATAAACAGAGAAAACACCTCTGGCAATTACATTAGACTATAGAAAGTAATCTCTAGCACAGACAATACCACTGGCAATCAAAACAAGTAGTCTATACATAAACTATTATATCTTAATAATATTGTAGTCTAACATTAATTTGGCCTTCAAGAACTTATATCTGTAAACTAAACACTACAATAAAGAGTATGATTTCAAAAAAAATACAAAAGGATTTTCAGTTCTCCAAAACTCTGTTTTTTTTTTATTATGTTGTGTTGTCCCAAATAGGCATAGGACAATAACTGTTTTCAAGGTATACAGTTCTGCGGTTTGGAAAAGTCAAGGTTTTAAAACCGACAACATTTTCTCTTATACCTTTCCTACAGTATATGTAAGATTTTTTATTTACTTTTTTTTGTTGTTGTTGTTTAGGACAACAGTATCTCCAGCAGAAAAGATCTCTATAGATGCCGTTTTAAATTGTAAAGAAATCTGTGTTTTTGAAACAAATGAAGACAGCAGAAGTCAATGCTTCTTTTGAATTATTTAACCTGACATGTTTACTGTTACAAAATATTTTGAAAGTTTCCCAAATTAAAATATATTGTGTGTTCAAAGGGAAAAAACTTTTAGTTTTTTTTACCAGTATGTTTAAAAAGAACGTATTTTAGAACAGTAATTGCAATACTGTGAAATTGTTATACTTTTATCCAAGGTTATCATACTGTCAGAATCTTATACTGGCCCATGCCTAGTCCCAAAATCAAAAACTGGGCATGAGCCAAATACATGAAAGCCAAATGAACCGCCAACTTATCCAGCACATGTTTTACGCAGCGCATGCCCTTCCAGCTGCAACCTTTCACTGGGAAACACCCATACACTCTCATTCACACACACACTACAGACAATTTTAGCTTACCCAATTAACCTAGAGGGCATGGGGGAAGAACATGCAAACTCCACACAGAAATGCCAACTGACCCAGCCGAGGCTCGAACCAGCGACCTTCTTGCTGTGAGGCGACAGCACTACCCACTGCCCAATGTTTTTAATCAAATATTTAAATCAAGCTAGTACAAATAACACAAAAAACACAAAATGAATCAGAAAGTTGACAAAAAAAATTGCAATTCCATGCAAATGTCAAACTTGCCATGAAAATAATTAAGTGTTCACCAAAAAAAAAAAAAAAAAAAAAAAAAAAAAAAAAAAAAAAAATATATATATATATATATATATATATATATATATATTATATATATATATATATATATGCAGATGAGACTGTAGGCTATGGGCCCTATCATACACCCAGCGCAATAAGGCGCAAGACGTGTTTCACAACGTGTTGCTAGTTTCAGACCAACGCAACCCTAATTTTCCTGTTTTCCTCCACGTTGTTTAAATAGCAAATCCATTAGCGCTACTTTGTGGACTCATGGGTGTTCTGGTCTGGAAAAGAGGTGTGTTAAGGCACATTGTTGAGGCGTTGCTATTTTGAGGAACTAAAATAGACTGAGCAGCAGACCAGCTGAAAGCAGGTCTACAATCCAGCGAAGAACGCGTTAGTTGTGCGCCTCGCTTAAACATTGCTTAAAACACGCAGCATGTTTAGCAATACGCAAATATCTTTACAAATGAAAAAGAATTAAAGGATTAAAATATTACAAAAATTATTATTTTCTACATAAATAGAAAAAACCACTGCCTCCATGCCTTCATCTCGGGGGGCTTTTTAAAGTTTATTCACGATAACTTGCTTTTGTATAATGTTATTATTAATAGCAGTATTATTTATTATATTCATTTTTATATTTGTTTTATTAATAAACAAGCTTAGATTTGTCCACCTGTCAGATTTTGGACTATAGGAGGCACAGGATGTGTGCTTGAATAATAGTTTTATGTGCACACTTCGTTATTATTGTTCATTTATTCATTTGCTGGAAATTAGAACTGAATTTAGAAATAGGTTTGAAACAAATCTTTGTGCTTAACAAACGAAATTAATTATGTAGGCTAATGGATGTCTTCAGTGGAGAGCATACAACACCGTTTCCTTATCCACAAAAAAGAAAGGCCGAATGGAGTAGGCTCCTTTTTATCCTCACTGCAGATGGTCTGTTTAACTGTTTTTCTTGCTAGTGAAGCGTTCGGTTTTTTTAACTTACAAAGTCCGCCATGTAAATAGCAATTGCGCCATGGAGCGACGCAACTGGCTCTTAAAGGGAATGGGAGACTGATTGATTTAAAGCACGTTTTGCTCAAAACACACCTATATCTTAATAAGAGAATAAGCTCAACCCTGTTAGACCATGCCCTTAATGCTTTTGTGCCCTGCGCTTCGGAGTTTGCACCTAGACCGTTAATAATAGAGCCCTCTATGTTGTGTGTTGTTTTTAAACCCAAATAAGGACTAAATGTATGTCGTGTGTAGTTTTCCTGTAATCTGTAACATATTGGAGACTGTAAGAGGCTGTATGTGTCCCATCGGTACCCTTTTGGCAGTGGAAACCCAAGCCTGATAAAGGTGACCCATACCGACCCATACCGTACTATACCACTTAGTGGAAGCGGGCCATTATTCTGTTTCTATCACTCCAATATAACTGCGAACACACTATACCTACACTCAGTTCTGTCCAAACAGCTTACAAACGTTGATTTTCATCATAGGTGCCCTTCAATAAGTATCTATATTTATTTCATCAGTTAATAAGTGTGTGTGTGCGGTCGTGTGTCTGTGTGTGTGTCTGTGCATGTGTGCTTGTGCATGTGTGTACGTGCGTGCATGTGTGCGTGTGTGTGTGGTAAATTAGGTGACACCAGGTTTGGTTTGTGATGTAAATGCTGTGAGGTCTCCACATGAGAAATAAATGATAGCAATCAGGAAGTTTCAGTCTACTCTTCACATAAATGCAGTAATAGACAAAGCTGTCGCTGGGCCTGAGAAGTATGAATGTTTCAGAACATCACTTTAGAAATGGAAATGTATTAATTTAGGAACAAGAATTATGCATTGCAGTGAAGGACTGAATTGCCATGGCAACTGCTGCCATATGGAGATTTATCTGTCAGATGATTTCAGAAATGACCACATAAATTCTTTTGAAAAAGGTTCAGCGGAATAATAAAACTGTTTCTGTCTCTCTCTCTCAGTCTCTCTCTCTCTCTCCCTCTCTCTCTCTCTCTCTCTGAGTCTCTCTCTGTCATGTTATCTAGTGGCCAGAAGCATTGAAAATTTATTGTGAAGGAAATTCAAGCTCACTGCCAGGTTACACTGGTGTTTGGGTGGATTCCAAGGTGTTGCTCTGTGGTTGCTATGGTGTTCTTAAGGGTTACTAGGTGGTTATTTACCAAAAGAGCCTTCTGTTCTCTAAATATGGTCTGGCTGCTCATCTTCTCTCCAAGTTTATAGTATTTTCTGAGCTGTTATCTGTAGTTGTGTTGTTCACCATTATATACATATTCATAATTATGTTACAGGGCTGCTAATTGCTTGATTCTGATTGGCTGATGAACGTTCTGCATTTTCAGATGAAAACGCACAGTAGTTTTAGCTTGCATTGTATTTCAATATCATGTGAGAAAAACACGATTAGATGCGGTGACGCAGTGGGTAGCGATGTCCCCTCACAGCAAGAAGATCGCTGGTTCGAGCCTCGGCTGGGTCAGTTGGCATTTCTGTGTGGAGTGTGTATCTTCTCCCTGTGTTCGCGTGGGTTCTCTCTGGGTGCTCTAGTTTACCCCACAGTCCAAAGACATGCGCTATTGGTGAATTGGGTAAGCTAAATTGTCCATAGTGTATGTTTGTGAATAAGTGTGTATGGGTGTTTCCCAGTGATGGGTTGCAGCTTGAAGGGCGTCCGCTGCGTAATGCATCTGCTAGATAAGTTGGCGGGTTATTCCGCTGTGGCGACTTCTGATTAATAAAGGGACTAAGCCAAAAAAAATGAATGAATGAATGATCAGGTACTTAGAATAAAAAAAAAATTGCATTCTACTCAAACCCAAAATATTAAAATAATAAGTCCCAATAAGCTGTGTGGTTATCTTGTGTTATTACAGCTAAAGGGCATTTTTAGGCACAACATACAGTGACATTCACATAAACCACAGCTTCATGGGGGTTATTGCTTTTATAAAATCTTTATTCCATATGGGTTGCAAGGTTTCACAAAATAAAATAAAACAAAGCAATTAAAATGTTTGGCTCAGTACTGTTATCAGAATGGTTGCTAACAGTGACACTAACAGCTAACAGATTCAGAATCAAGGACCAGAACTATCCATTAAATTCTTTTTATTTTTGTTTTTATTTTTTTTATCCAATAAAGATATTTTTTACTTAATTTGACTAAATATGTGTCTTAGTACTAAATGATTTATATTCCAAAAACAAAGACAGCGGCTGTTTCACAGTATACGTTCTTCAGCGATCTTGGGTCCTATTATACACCCAGCGCAAAAAGGCGCAAGATGTGTTTGGCGTGATTTGTTGCTGTTTTCAGACCAGCACAACCCTAATTTTCCCATTTTGCACCACATTGTTTAAATAGCAAATCTATTTGCGCTACTTTGTGGACTCATGGGTGTTCCGGTCTAAAAAGTAGGTGTGTTGAGGCACATTGTTGGTGCGTTGCTATTTTGAGCAACTGAAATTGACCGCACCACTGACTAACTGAAAGCTGGTCGAAAGTCCAGCACAGAGCATGTTTGTTATACACCTATGCAGGTCAAAACGCTTACACATACACACAGGATGTACAGCAACACACAAATATCCTTACATATGAAAAAAACTAAAGGATTATAATATTATGAAAATTATTATTTTCTACATCAATATAAAAAGCACTACCTCCATGTCTTTTTTCAGTTTATTCATGACAATTTGCATTTGTATAATATTATTATTATTATTAGTAGTAGTAGTAGTATTTATTATATGCAAATTTATATTTGTTTTAATAAAAACAAGTTTAGATTTGTCTACCTGTAGAGTTGTGGAGATGTATGCATCACCATCTAGAGCATACGAATGGGACGTGTGTTTGGATGTCTTTTTTTCTCCACACTTCATTATAATTGTTCACTTAATCATTTGCTGGAGATTAGAACTGAATTTAGAAATAGTTTTGAAACAAATCTTTGCACTTAGCAAACAAAATTAAATATGTAGGCTAATGGATGTCTTCAGTGGAGAGCAAACAACACCGTTTCCTTATCCACAAAAGAGTGAAGAGAAAGTAAAGAGGCCGATTGCAGGAGGCTCATTCCTTATCCTCGCACACATTGTTCGTTTGAATGTTTTCCCGCTAGTGAAGCGTTTTTCCACTTTCAAAGTCCGCCATTAAAATAGCAATTGCACCATGGTGAGACAACTCTTAAAGGGAATGGGAGATGAGACTGATTGGTTTAATGCATGTTATGCTAAAAAGACACCCACAACTCACTGAGAGAATAAGCACAACCCTGTTAGACCATGCGCCGGGACATAGAGCATATTTTTCCATCCTTAAACTAGCAAAAATCAATTCGGACACACCCTTAATGCTTTTGTGCCATGCGACTTTGTGCCTAGATCATTAAAATAGAGCCCCTTGTGTTCTCATGTAACGTCATCATTAACTGACAAAGTTCAGTTCCAAAACTCAAGACGGCAAGAACGGAGGACGCGTGAAAGTTCCCGCATGCATTCTTGATATTAAGGATGCATCGATGCAGACTTGATTGGAAAACTCGTTCAAGAAATTCCAGAAGTCATTTCGGATGAATAAATCTCATTTCTCACAGGACGCGTTCTCTGTTCTTACCGTCTCCCAAGCTTGTTCTTTCGAGAACGGTCTTCACAAGAAAGCAAGTTTGTTCTCTGTGTTCTTGGAATTGAGAAACAGCCAGCATGAATTTTTGAGAATCTTGAGAACATTCGCTACAGGAAATATACAGCATAACAAAAGCAAGAACCATCTGACAGCTTGTAGCTTGAAAGCTCTAGGATGAATTATTTTTACGTTGCCTTTGCTTTAGGAGTTTTGAAAAGTTTGTTCGGTAACAGTATGTTGAAGTTGTCAAGCGAACATACAGTAATTACCTCCAGGTTCTATTAGCCTTGAACCTCTGAGCTCTCTTACTTTCTAATTTCCATTCTGAACATGCAGACACATTCCTCTAAAAGGATTTCTGTTAACGTCATAATGCAAAAGTGCAGCGCAGTCTGAAGGCTCTGATAAGCAGCAGGGAACAAATGAAGCTGAGGCTGACTAAAGAAGAGCTTTTAGAATAATGTTAGAGCTGCTGCATAAAGTAGGATATGTTAGGCCTAAGCACATATTCAGAGAACAGGCTCTTGGAGAATGCTGTCCTGAAACAACTTTCATGCTTTTTTTTTTTCCTTCGCAATCTCCAAGACACTTTGAAATATTACTTGTAGCCAGGCGGCAGCTGTCACAGGGTCCTGGATGTCACTTGGATCCTGCCATGGAGCTTTTGCCAGCAGACACATTATAAGGTTTAGTACATGACCAAAACACGACCAGTTATTTAAGTGGACAGCCAATGAGCCTGTGCCTGAAAATGACTTTGAAGAAGAATTTTTTACAACCACACTTATTGTCATTTTTACATTCAGTCAGAATTGTTGGACTTTCATGTTATTATTAAAGGCACAGTTAGCCCAAAAATGTAAATCCTGCCGATGTTTACTCATTCTTGAAGAATGTTGGAAAACTGTAACCATTGACATCCTTAAGCCCTGTTTAGAACACACGATTTTGTCATGATTTCGGCACGATTTCCTTGATGTACAGTGTCGTGGGGAGTCGTAAACGACAAATTGTGTCATCATCACACAAGATTCAATTGTTTCTTCCTGTGTAATGTGGCTGAGTTTACAACAACCGATACCATGTCTGCGATGCCTCACGACACCATCGTAAAACGTCTAGCATGTTCTTCACGACGAGACCAATCTTCACGACGAGTTCCGTCACATGGGTGACACTGGACAATAGGAGCACATAAATTCTCAGTTATATCCTCGGGTGCTGCCGTTAATTCATGGGTCATGAAATCAAAAAATAGGCTGCATATTTACTTATGGGTGGGTCACGGGTGGATAACATCAATCATTGGTTATGCAAACTTCAACTACTTTCTCTAAAATATTAGTGCTTTAGGATATTTTGTTTGACAGACTAACACAAATATGTGGACATCTCCATTCTCACAATGAGTTTCTGAGTCCTCTCATCCTTCCAACTGAGTTTGTTCTTCCAAGGTAATCTGGGAACATGTTCAGTGCTGCGAACACACAGTAAAATAATAAAGCATAAAGCGGACTGGTTTTAAAGCACTTGACCTCAGATGTTATTCGTTATTCTTGTTTATCTAGTAGATAACGGACCAACAAAAAAATACATTAAAATTAAGATACAAATAATACCAAGCAGAATTTGTTTCAAAATTTTTTTTTTTTTTCATGAAAAATAAATGAATTATATTTTTGTTTGTGCCTGTCCACTACTCAACTGTGCAGGTGGCTGATTTGTTTTTGTTTCTTGGAAAATAAGCATTTAATGAATGCTTTACTGTGATTGTTGTATCACAAACTTCCGTCATATATTAGCAATTTTTTTCAAATATTTCATTATTTTGTCTTGAGCATTTTTCCTCGGTGCTGATGTGCTTTAATTTTCTACGTCTACGTAACTGCTTTGGGAAATAACACTCATCGTAGATGTCACGGGATGACTGGCACATTTCGAGTCAAGATTTTATCAAGACAAAATTGCATTATTGCATAATCTGACATGGTGACTTTCGTAGCCAGCAATAAAAATCGTGTGATCCTACCGGCCTTTAGTAGGAAAAACAAATATAATGGAAGTCAACAGTTACAGGTTTCCAACCTTCTTCAAAATTTGCACTTTTAAAAGAACAATTAAATCGAATACACTTCAGTAAATGATGCTGCAAAAGTCACGTTACTTAATTTTCACATTAAATTTGGCTTTGAGAAGGAATGAGTGCAGACTGCTGGAAAAGGGTGGGATATGACACGAGGATTGTTTTATCTCTTTATCTCTTTTTTTCATAATGATTGGAGGCCAAAATCAAAATAGAATTTTGATTAATTGCTTGGCGAAAATAAGATACTGACCTCAGCCTTATACAATTGAAGTCTGAATTATTAGCCCACCTTGAATTTTTCTCTTTTATTAAATATTTCCCAAATGGTGTTTAACAGAGCAAGGAAATTTTCACAGTATGTCTGATAATATTTTTTCTTCTGGAGAAAATCTTATTTGTTTTATTTCGGCTAGAATAAAAGCATCTTTTAATTTAAAAAGAAAAACATTTTAAGGTTAAAATTATTAGCACCATTTAAGCTATATATTTTTTCGATACAAACCATCGTTATACAACAACTTGCTTAGTTACCCTAACTTGCCTAGTTAACCTAATTGACCTAGTTAAACCTTTAAATGTCACTTTAAGCTGTATAGAAGTGTCTTGAAAAATATCTAGTCAAATATTATTTACTGCCATCATGGTAAAGATAAAATAAATCAGTTATTAGTAATGAGTTATTAAAACTATCATTTTTAGAAATGAGTTGAAAAAATCTTCTCTCCTGTAAACAGAAATTGGGAAAAAATAAATAAACAGAAGGGCTAATAATTCAGGGGAGCTAATAATTCTGACTTCAACTGTATACAAGTGTCTACGTCGCTGTTTACAATGTTTATGGTTTCAATCCGAATGAAATTATTTTTATAGACAAATCCATACAAAATGTTTACATGAATGTTATAGTGATGTACATTTATATATGTCACAAGATTTAAGTCAGATTTGATCTTTTCATATGCACACTCACATTCAGTACATGCTGGCTTCTGATTGGCTAGCATGGCTTTATGCTTAGAATTCTATCGCCACCTGTTGTTTCGACTTGCTCTTGACTATGCAAAATAGCGTGTTTGCGTTTTCATGTGGATAGAAATTTTAAAAAATAAACGTTTTAAAAAAGTTTTGTTAAAGTTTGTAAAAAATACCTGTGTATGAGTAAACAGCCTAAAATTAATGAGTTTGATGTGTTAAAGTTATTTTTGAGAGACACTAGGTGTTAGGGGAACTTTAAAAAAAACCTTGACACTTCATTCAAAATAAACCAACAACAGATAGTACCACGTGTCACACAGTACACACTACTTACACTATACTTTCCAGTTTCAGTTTTCACTCTGATCAAGCTTTTATATGTCATCTCGACTAGATTAGAAATGGTCTACATCGATCAAATTGATATTACATTGTTCACTTTACCCAATTTTGTTTTTTATTTCCCCCAATGTGGCATCAGATTTGACAAATGTTTGAGCAGGAAAACAACATAGATTCTGATATTCTCAGATCAGTTTCAGGACTCATTCAAGATGTAACAAATCTCAGATTCCGAACATGGATGCATCTTCCGTAAAAGCAAATAAGATCGGGTATTCAATGCAAGTTGTATATTAGTGATGAAACAGTGATGGCCATTGACATCATCTCAGGTGCACACAAATCGTGATCACATGACACTTTTTAATGCTTCAGTGAATGATGAAGAAGACTTCACCCAATGGAGTCATGCTTAAAGTTCATGTTTTGCTGACCTTTAAAGATTAAATACTTCAAATACCATTAAATACTTCAAATACCGTTGTAAATTTAGATGTTTTAACCTCCTTTTCAGTATAAGGTTTGTCGCTGCTTTATTTACACTGCAAGATGGATCAGCGACAGGGGCTTTCACGTTGCATGACTTTACAATAGGACGAATCGCCGACAACTTTGTTCAAACTACGCCTCACAATCAAAAACACATAGTATATCTTTTGTTATTAACTACATAACGAAAAAGAAGCCTTTAATGCGGTCGAAAAATTTACATATTTGCTCACCTGGGTTTGTAGGGAATTAGCAATTTCTCCTCAACTTTCTTTTTTAAAGGGCACATAGGTTACCCCTTTTTTCATATTTAATATAAGTATTTTGTGTCCCCAGAATGTGTCTGTAAAGTTTCAGCTCAAAACACCCATCAGATTATTTATTATAGCTGTTTGAAGTGTCTATATTATAGCTGGAAAAAAGGTTTTGCTGTTTTTTTGTACTGGTCCTTTAAGGCTAGTCCTCCCCGCCCACCGTTCCCACGTGCCTGTTAGCAATCGCCGCCCTCGGCTGCCTCAGAAAGCAGATCTCACATAACGTGTGTGAGAAATACTACAGTAAGAACTTTAACAATCAGTATTTGATGCATTTTTTTGTGGATTTGCAACAATGAGTCACACACAATGTCATTACAAAGTTCACGCACACACACAGCAAGGACACAAACACAGCGCAGACACATACTTTCTCATTGGCTGTAGGCGGTCGTCGATGTTATTTTTAGTCAAAACTCATTTCACATGGCATGGTTTGAATCGCAGACAGCTCCAGATATTTAGCACGCCAAATATCTCACAGGCATCGGTGATTCTCTCAGATCATGAACTTTGATAGTTGATACTGTGTGATTGTCACTCACGTGCACGAGCACCGATTTGCCTGTGATTTCAGGCATTTGTTGGCGATTTCTCAAAACCTGTTGGCGAGTCAAAATTGAGGCTAAGATCATGCAGTCTGAACTCGGCATAATGCTTCTTTGGGTCACACTACATTTTAACGTACAATTCACACTATTATCAAACCATAAACTAAGACTGTTAGCTCTATAAACTACTTATTAGCTGCTGATCAATAATTAGTAGGGTAGTAGGTAAGTTTAGGTGTTCTGTAGAATTAGGGATGTAAAATAATATCATACTTTATAAGTGCTGTCAAACAATTAATATCTTAATAACATGCTGGTAAAAAGCCAGTAGTAAATGGTGGGAATTGTTGCGTATGCATTTATTTATGGTTACACCTGGTGTCCACATTACCCCAGCATCCTAGACCTGCTAAAATGGAGCATCTTGAAAATGCTAAAGAGACCCTGCTCTATTTTGGAAACACTGATATACCATTTCAGTATAGATGGACTGAAATGCAAACTTACCTTGACAAGCAGCTATCCTCTTCTGAACTATTGAGTATCGTTCTCTGAATTGTCAAGATCCTCCCATATGAAAACTGGTTGACTGCTAGCATGCTGGAAAAATAACCACATGCCCATTGAGCATGAAATGGTCACGTATCATGAATTTTAGGCTTTAAAGTGTGGATATAGATCAGTAAAAACTCCAATCTATTCAAGGAGCATTTTCAATCTAATATGCCTTTCTAATCACACTAGTGTAAAAGGCAACTTACAGTCAGGTGTGATTTATCTCACCAAAAATAAAATAAATCGTAATTAATAAAAGTTTAATTAACTTAAATTATGATTTCTGTTGTTGTTGTTTTTGGTGCATTTCTGCCTTTGGTGCATTTGGTGCCATTTCTAGGACAGCTAGACAGGAAGAAAAATCGGAAAGATAGTGATGGGAGAGAAAAGTCCATATGGCGGGTCTCAATCTCCAGAGATCTGAATTACAGTGGTTTTAAATGTAGGCATGTGCCGGTGTAAGTTTCAGACAGTATGATAACCTTGGATGAAAATATCATGGTTTCACTGTATCACAGTATTGTAATTACTGCTCTAAAATATGTTCTTTTAAATGTACATACAACACAATATATATTTATTTAAAAATATATATTTTTGAACAGTAAACACGTCAGGCTAATTAAGTAATAACAATAAATCATTAGCTACATTTCCATCCACCTATTTTTAAACATATGCGCATAACTGAATAGTATAAACTTTTTATTCGATAAAAAAAGATGTGCATAAACTACAATGTAAACAATTTTACCGAACAAATTCCTACTAAAAAAATACTTTGCAGCCACTTGTTCTCTCCGGTGATATAGTAAAGTTTATATGAGTCGTTTATTAAATGAATCAACATTTAGTGTTTCTTTCGTAGCTGTGCTTGCGCAGTCAGCTGAGAAAAGGTAATGCAAAAAACGCATACAAATAACGGCAATTTTAGAAAGCGAACGTAAAACCTGATTCCCAGACATTTTAAGAGATTCAGAAACTACAGCCGGGACTTGTTTTGTCACATTTCGTTTTTGTGGGTCTGCAGAGCACATGATTGTCTGTGTGAATGTTGACTGTTCTCGCGTGTGCACACAGCACCAGCAGTAGGAAACGTGCAGAGTGAGAGAAGGTTTCCACTGGTTAATCGATCGCGAATGTTTGTTTTTCTTTGACTGATACACAAAAGTGTAAAATGATGATGATAATAGTATTATTCATGTGTCACCTTTAAATATACTTAAGCGCCGTTAATATACCTGGGCAGCCCGCCTAAGTAAAGTCTATGTATGGTAAGCACTGTGGATGGTCTTTTGCTGCTGGAGATATTGTCAGAATTATTAGTACCCCTGAATTATTAGCCCCCGTTTTTGAGAGAAGATTTTTTCAACTCATTTCTAAAAATTATAGTTTTAATAACTCATTTCTAATAACTGATTTATTTTATCTTTGCCATGTTGACAGTAAATAATATTTGACTAGATATTTTTCAAGACACTTCTATACAGCTTAAAGTGACATTTAAAGGTTTAACTAGGTTAATTAGGTTAACTAGGCGAGTTATTGTATAATGATGGTTTGTTCTGTAGACTATCGAAAAATATATAGCTTAAAGGGGCTAATAATTTTGACCTTCTTTCTCCAGAAGAAAAAATATTATCAGACATACTGTGAAAATTTCCTTGCTCTGTTAAACATCATTTGGGAAATATTTAACAAAGAAGAAAAACTCAAAGGGGGGCTAATAATTCTGACTTCAACTGTGTATATATATATATATATATACAGGAATGGTATAACAGATAGTTTACTGGTTTTAAAACCTTGACTTTTTTCTAATTGTGGTAAACCCGGAAACCGTCACATGAATATATGAATATGTCAGCGTACTGCCCAAAAGGCTGGTGGTGGTGACAACTCATGTTAAGGTTGTTTTTTTCTGTTTAATGACCAAAAAATAAATAAAAAATCATGATTTATATTTAGATTTATTAGTTTACCACTTACACTTTGATTGCAGTTTTAGCGGTTGAAAACAGCACAAACAGCCATGTGAACAACACAAAACCTGGCTGAAATACATTTTCATTTTAGCCGAAAATCTCAATGGAGATGGCTAAACACCAACATGAATGTTTTCCAGTGTTTTCGGATTATCAGCCTTTTCCTCCCCAGAGTGTGCATGTTCATGGCTGCCAGATTGGCTAGATTAGGTTTTACACTGGGCAGAAAACGTATCCATTTAGAAGAAAGCCTCTGATTGAGGGATTTAAGCTCTTGACATCTGGCAACCTCAGAAACTAGCAGTGGCTTGTTTCCAATAAAAGATAATGCACGTGCCAAATAAAAATGATGATTCAAAAGTATAAATTTTTAAGACAAAATGATCAACCAGCCCTATTTAAGACTGTAAACGATATCAAAAGTAACCCTGAAGTGATATTTTAAACATCGCTGCATTACTCTATCAATATCTTCAGTTTTGTTTTTCACATTTCCACTTTTATTTCCCTGCTGAACTGGCTGGGTGATGTTTATCAGGGCTAATGTTAACCTGAAAACCACTTTTTTAAATCCTCTTTTCCCACTCGATCACTATTCCAATCCAAAAACAAATCACTGTGTACGTGAGCTGTTTGCCAAGCTCGACGCGCACAAGGAGGAGACGCATTCCTGAATTATGACTTATGAAGGCAAGACATCTTTATTTCATTCTGTTGTCAGGCTGCCTACAGTTCTGTGTTTCTGAACCAAGCGCTATTCAGCCGAGACCAAACAATGCGAGAGCTTCACAGCGCTCTACAACTATCTAGCAAAAGGACGAATCACTCAGAGGATGATTGTGTAAGCCAGTGCGTGTCATTAGGAAAATATCACAATCTGCTCGGTATCGTATCCAGATTTTGTGCAGAGCTGTAATGGGAATGCTCAAATTGAACTTGCATTTGTTGAAGCTGTCTGGAGATGGAGAGGCAAGGGATTATGAGAATAGTTATGGATAAGTTGCACTGCTCTCAGACCTGGTAACGTGGCTTTTTAGCAGTCAGTATTACAGTACTATTACCACATGATTCTTCAGATATTATTCTAATGTTTTTTTGTTCAGAATTACAGTTTGAATAGACTATTTATCCAAGAGGTATTTAACAAAAGCAAGATCCTGGCAATCCTGGCTGAATTTAGCCCTGCTTCACAGTTAAGCTAAATTAAGTTACTATGTAGATTTATTCTTTGCAGCTAGCCTCCTCCAGAGCAGGTTAACAACCAGGCTAAGATTAATATCAGTGATTTATTTGATTGATTGTCAGTGCTAGAACTAGAAATTAACATGTTTTTTACAGTCACTCCATGTCCTTGGCCAATTACATATATTGTCCAACCATTATAATTCAAAATGTGTTAAATTGTATTAGACATAATATTTTTATCATATAGAAAATTTTCATATATGGCTATTTCTGATTTCACATATAGGGCAAATATATATATTATTTAATTATATTACAGATTAAATCAAATCAATTAGATAGGAAAACAAGTACTGTAAATGAAAGCAATAAAGAGTATACACTACCTGACAAAAGTCTTGTCATCTATCCAAGTTTTAGGATCAGCAAATAATAACTTGAATTCTAGTTGATCATTTGGTATCAGAAGTGACTTGTATGAAAGACAAAGACCTCTAGATTACACTTATTTTACTGAAATAAAATATGATCATGCCTTGATTATTAATTATTTAATTAGGACAGTAAGGTCTGACTTTGCTTAGACAAAAGTCTTGCCACTTAACAGCAATAATGCACATTATAGAATATAAAGTCATGGTGCAGTTGAAAATGAATTAATATTGTGTATGACTCCCATGAGCTTGGGTGACTGCATCCGTACATCTCTGCAATGACTCTAATAACTCATTTATGAAGTCATCTGGCAAAGTCAATGGCAAAGAAATCGTTCTTGCAGGACTCCCAAAGTTCATTAAAATTCTTTGGATTCATCTTCAATGTCTCCTCCTTCATCTTACCCCAGACATGCTCTATAATGTTCATGTCTGGTGACTGGGCTGGCCAATCCTGGAGCAGCTTGACATTTTTGGGTTTCAGGAACTTTGATGTGGAGACTGACGTGTAAGAAAGAGTGCTATAATGCTGAAGAATTTGCCCTCTCCTGTAATTTGTAATGTAATAGGCAGCACAACTGTCTTGATACCTCAGGCTGTTGATGTTGCATCCACTCTGCAGATCTCTCACACGCCCCCATACTGAATGCAACCCCAACCATGATTTTTCCTTCACCAAACTTGACTGATTTTTGTGAGAATATTGGGTATATGCGGGTTCCAATAGCAGATCCTCACTGAGCTCCTTTTTCTTAGCCATGACTGTCCACAAACCAACAGCAGAGAGCTTCTGTTTTTCACCTGCTGAGTTGATAAAAACAGTTGTTCTCAATGAATTATGGTACTGTTATTTACTTGTTTATTTTATTATTTTGGTTTTGCTTTTGTTTGACCTGCTTTTGGGAACCATTCTTTGCCAAATTCAAACCCCGTTGTTGCGGTCAACTCCTCTCTTCGTCTCAAATCCGCCAACATACGTTGCGATCCACTGAACAAACTGGTAACAGCGGGAAAGCTGTCCATACGGTGGCAAGCGGTCAGCTGCTAGCGTGAAAGGAACACCATCATACCACCCGTAGTGTTCGTTTTGAAGACAAAATGCAGCCATACGTACTTCTGGCTACATAATTCACGATCTACAGTAATGTATATAGGGCTATGTTTTCAGAATGAGCCCATGTTGCAACTTTCCAGAAATTTCAATAATTTTGGGCTTGACTGTTGACTTGTCTGATCTTTTTTTCTTTACAGTAAAATAATTATTTTATTTATTTTATTTAAATTTTTTATATTATTATATTATAATTATTTATTACAATTTTATATTTTTGTGTTTTTAATAAAACCTGGCATCTATTCAGTATCTTTTTATGCAGCTTTTATGCGACACCACCACCATCCTTAATAAGCATGTTGAAAATCAGCTAAATTAAGGCCCAATTCCAATTCTGTTTTTGTACCCCTACCCCTTCCCCTTGGCCCATCAAACAGAGTATAAAGGGGAAGGAAGGGCTTTAAAATTTACCCCTATGAAATGGGACACCACTACAGCATGTGCACACGTCATCATATGTCATCGTCATCTCTTGCTTCATATGAGATCAGACGATCGCGACTGCTGTAGTTATTCCAGTTGCTTTATTTTTTGGTATTTAATTCTTAAGGAAATCACTGAAGGCATATATTATGTTATCATAACGATCTAATGTGGCAATAAGATCCTAACTATACTGCGCATTTACACAGTGGCCCTATTCATCTATGTAAACACACCAAAAACAACATTAACATTATAGCAGACACTGTAAACAGCTCATTCCCAGCCACTACACTTTTCTGACAGGGGATTCGAGTGTCATCGAGTGTCAGAATGTTGTGGGACTGCTGTACAGGAGTTATTATTAGAGATTATAGATAGCAAAATTTAGCATTTTTTATTTTAGTGTTTTTTTTTTAAAGCATGACAGTAAAACACGAACGCGGTTATGAATGTATTAAAACATATGATTGTTTGTTGTAAAAATTCGTAAAAATGACAAAAATACTAATTTGTGGAGCTCCTTACTTCAGGGTGCAGCTCTACTGCCGTTGTGGCTGGTGTATTCTGGGATTTTTTTTTTTTACCCCTTGGTTTTGAGTGTGGTCCTGAAAAATCTCCATTCGAAGAGATATCTACCCCTTCCCCTTAGCCCTACACCTTCAAGCTAAAGAGAATTGGGACACCCCTACCCCTTCACGTGAACACGCAAAAAGAAGGGTAAGGGGTAGAATTGGGATTGGGCCTAAGTCAAATACACAAAGCATTTGTAGGGCTTAAAACAAATGATCATTGTAAAACACGTCAGCATATGCATACAGAATTTCTGAATCTGACAAAACTCAGATCTGTCAAGTCTTCCTTGTAGCCGAGGTTTGTTTTCGTGCACGGCATCAGTCACAACAGCACAAACCATACAGACAAACCTCTTTCATGATGACTGTGTTTCATCAATCTGTCATTGAGAGAGCGAGGGTGTTATTCAGGACGGACGGTCCACAGGGGGCCAGAATGAACCCCCTGCTGCGCCGCTGAACAATCTGTGTTGTTCCATGAAGTCACACAGCGAAAGAGCTTTTATGGCTCATGTTAAGCGAGTTACGAGATTTTGCATCCGCTGTTGTTTTACAGGAGAAAAGCATCTCTGGAGTTCTGTCTCATTAAAACAAGGAAAGCATCTTCCTAGAGGGGATCTTTTTAGTGGTAATCAGACACAAGCGCATCCCAGAGCTCATATCGGCAGGCGAGACTAACATACACACACACACACACACACACACACACACACACACACACACACACACACACACACACACACACACACACACACACACACACACACACATATTTCCTTCTGTTTAATTTGTTTCGCTTGATGATTCAAAACTTTGAAATGACATTAAAAGTTTTGATGATGGAGCTGCACAGGAGGCTTCTGGTGTCAGGATTAAGGCCAGCAGGGGGCACTAAATCAGTGGAGTTTTACTGAATTTCTGCCCTTCTAATCAGGACTGTACCTTTACGACACTGACATGCTAGGATTGCAGATAGGAAGGTAGCTGTTGATGTTAAAGGTCTTTTACTTGTGATTATATGGGACGGACTTCTCACATTGTGGAGTTTTATGAAGAAGGATGTGCGTGGGTTTAGATTTATATATCATTAAACTTATGATTTTCTCCTGCTAAAAAATTGGGCATAAAACCTCAGTTTATAAATATATTTTGAAAAATTGAATTTTGGGAACTTAAAAAAAATGAATAATAACATTTTACTCTGAATATACACTGGAAAAACATTCGTTAATCAACAGTTTCTAACAGTTTTTGTGTGTTCCGCTTATTTACGGTTGTGAATTGTATTATGGGATATTGATCTGTGCTCTTTCGACTTTTGATTTTGAAAATTCAACTCTACACAATTGAACAAAGTGACTTTTATTGAGATTTTAGTAGTCTGAAATAATATATAACGAATAAAAAATAATATATAGAGAAATAACATCTGTAATATAACAGAAAATGTACTGGCAGCTTATTACCAGGTTTTTGTACCATAATATACAACACCAACCAGACAATATATCACTTTAAACTATTAAATTTGTCAATTAAAGTTTTTTTTCTAACTTTTTAAGGTTAAAAGTTGTTAGAAAAAAGATCAAGGTCCAATAATGCAATTCAAAAGCTTAAATAAACATAAAAATAATGAATCACACAATACGGAAAACTGCTCATTTATGAATTTTTCTTTTTTTTTACAGTGAGACCACTCACCAGTCCCTCTTGTCTCTGTTGTACCTCTGCTTGTGTTTATTAATAATAATAATTTCTTACATTAATATAGAGTTTTTTTAGACACTCAAAGCGCTTTTCACAATGGGGGGAATCTCCTCATCCACCTCCAGTGTGCAGCATCCCCCTAGATGACTCGACATATTGTGCCAGACCGCACACCACACACCAGCTGATTGGTGGAGAGAAAACAGAGTGATGAAGCCAATTATGATATGGAAATGGTTAGAAGGCCATGATGGATAGAGGCCAGTGGGCGAATTTGGCCAGGATGCCAGGGTTAAACCCTTACTCTTTTTCATGGGACATCTTAAGATTTTTAACGACCACAGACAGTCAGGAGCTCGGTTTAACGTCTCATCTGAAAGATGGAGTTGCGTTTAGAGAAAATCCCTGTTTAACTATATATACTGTTGTTTTGTTGTTGCCCATTTCTGTGTATTCACGCAATCTGTCTGCGATTTATGTCAAACTGTTCCATTTCTCAATTTCGTTCACTTGTCCCGAGGCTCGGACGAAACAGTAAAAAGGTCATGTGCCATACATTTTGCTACACGTAGTCCTGCTGGAGTACTCTTGTGTTTAGTACACTAGGTTAGGAACAAGCTTCACCCTTTGTACTTTTGGATAGATACAGTAGTTAGGATATGTGGAGGACCTCTTGTTGTGTTTATTTTATTTGTTGTCATTTAGTTAGTTATACTTTTCTGGGGAGTTAGACATTGTTTGGGTTTTGTTCTTTTCTTTAGCGCCACCCACCTCCCTTCTGCCAGCTCTCTTGTTTCCCCCCGTCTTTGTGTTTGTCCCAACCATACTGTATATATTGTAAATAGTATATTTTTGCATTACCTTCTTTATTTATTTTTGACAAATTCATCGTTTTTGTTCACTTTGGAAGTATAAATAATGTTCACAGTTTTGGGTACATCTGCCTTGGTTGTCTTTGAACGTAATTCACTATACACAGTTGAAGTCAGAATTATTAGCCCCCCTTTTGATTTTTTTTTTCTTTTTTAAATATTTTCTAAATGATGTTTAACAGAGCAAGGAAATTTTCACAGTATGTCTGTTTGCATGTTCTCCCTGTGTTCGCGTGGGTTTCCTCCGGGTGCTCCGGTTTCCCACACAGTCCAAAGACATGTGATATACAGTAGATAGTAGAACAGTAGTGTATGGATGTTTTCCAGTACTGGGTTGCAGCTGGAAGGGCATCCACTGTGTAAAACATATGCTGGAATAGTTGGCGGTTCATTCCGCTGTGGCCTTATGAATAAAGGGACTAAGTTGAAGCAAAATGAATGAATAAATGTTAGATTTTTATTTTATACAAAACAATTTAAAGTAGGATTATAGGATAATAATTAGGTAGGAAGTAGGATGATAATTGCTAAATTATTCAACAAAAATGTACAACTGATGTATTCATTCCATAATTGTATTATATTAAAATGTTGAAAATGCCATAATTTTTTGGTCTGTCATTGAGTGCAATGCTTTGCGGTGGGGATTTTAGAAAGAAATCTTACAAGAATTTTACAAGAAATCTTCATTGTAAAAATGTAGTTTTGTTTTCGGAAAGTCTCCGCAGTGTAGTGTATTAAACACCTTTGATCTGCATGACTTCTCCTGAAAGTGTCAGTGTGAAGCACCTGCAGTGCTGAGCTCAGCATCTGGCTGCTCTTCACCGGGAGCTGAAGGGTGAAGACAGATGCTAGAGTTATGCACACTATTACAACAGCGCACATTCTGCAGTCATATGTCAAAGCCTGAGCCCACATCTGACATCAGGGCCAACATCAGTAGATGAAGACGCCATAAAGACAAATGAGTTGTGGAGAAAGCATCTCCTGAGAAGTTACTTTGCCAACTTTGATATTCCCTGACACTTTTTTCAGGTTAAGGTTTGATAAACTGTTCGTTTAGATTTAAGATGAGACACTGCAGACTTTTTTTTTCTTTTTCATGCACTATTTTTATTTTGAGATGTTGGGCTTTTTGGCTTTTTTTCTCAGCTTTTTTTTTGGCTGTTGATCACCCCTGGCCTACTTTCTGCTGAATCTGAATTTCATGATCTGAATTTCTGGTTTTTAATTTTAGGATATTGAATTTAATGTTCTGAATTTCTTCATCTTAACTGTATTTTTACAAACTGGATATCTGCAGTCTATGACTTCAGAATACAAAAAATCTGAAGTTTGAAAATACATCTATAAAAAAATTCAGCCTTGAAAAATTCAGTTGTCTTTAATTTCAGATGTTTAATATTCAAGTTATGAAATTCAAATTCAAATGCAAAAATTCAAATTCAAATTAAGAAATTCAAATTCACAAAAAATTTACGGCCTATAAAATGTATTTATTAAATTAAAATTAAATATACAGTATAATATAAAATAGATTTATTAAATTACAATTGTCAATAATTAAAAGGAACACAATTCAAATTCAGATTGTTTTGGCTTATTATTAGCCATACATAATAATACATATCCATACATATCCAAGTAAAATATAACCTAGTTCATACATTTAAAATTGTAATCCGGAGCTTTCTTTTAAACACCTCCTGCCGTTATTATGAGGTTAAATCATTAGCAAACCTTGAGAGCTTGCAAATCTAAATGTGAGCACTTGTGATAATATTATTTGTAGGTTGAAATTTACACTCAAAGTGAAAAGCTGAATCTCTCGATATGCACAATTCTATATTTTAACTGTTATAAATAACCCGTACCTACCACCTAACACAGTCCTTAGCTTAGCTAACAGTATTTAACGTATAGATAATTACTAATAACAAAGACTTACCCTATACAGTTATTCCTTGTGTCGATTAAAAAAACCTTGAGTAGGCCTAGGCTACAATAATAAAGAAAATCTTCTCTAAATGTAGAACCAAATACATTGATATGCATTGAAATACATGATGAATACTCTTGACACAGGAAAGTGTAATGCCTGCAGCAACAACAAACGTGGAAAGTTATTGCGTGTCATATTTAACAAACTGTTTACTGCTAATTTTATGTAATTTTGCTCACATGGATAATTGAATATTAACCAGATGATGTCATTACGCTGCTGTGCCCTCACCCAATCGTTGCATTGCTGATCATGATTTCGAGGATTGATAAATCTGTTCTTCACAACACACGCAGCGATCTCAGATCAGTTCATCCAGACATTTTAATCTGATTTGCGAACTTGTTTGAAGAACCAAATTAGCCAGAGATCAGTTATCAGGATTATCAGGATTTGCACAGGTGGAGCAAAATTTGAGAAGTTGTGAGTGCTGACTTGTGGTTGTACGGCGAAACTGCAATAAAGTGCTCAGGTCAATTTGACGAACACCGGTAAATCTGCAACTTTAAATTCAAACTCATAAAGGTTCGAAAGCAAGTAAAGTGTGAGTAAATGATGACAGGATTTTTTTTTAAGCAGCTTTAAGAATGCTAAATATGTATGTTTCTCAGCAATATATTTTAATTTGCATGCCCTTGATGCAAATGTATGTGCTGTGGATGATGTACTTGAGGAATAGTAGATGAGAGTAGACTTCTTCAGGAGAGAGATGACATTTTCATTACTGCTCTGTTAATTTATGGAGCCTTGGGTCTGGATGAAGCGAATAGCGAAGGGCTTGAGTACTTGCACAAGTCCAGGTGTCTCTCTCTCTGGGTTTTCTCTCTCGGTTTGACCAGGCAAGAACTAAATTTAATCTAATTAGACTTTTCCTGCTTAAATTCCACATATTGCAGTCATTTACTCACTAATGGTGTAGTTAGCAGTATTGTTTCAGTCACTTGTTGCTTGCGGCACATTACAAATGAACTCATTCAGTTTTGTTTTCAATAAACTGCAGAAAATATGGCGTCTGACCTTTTTTCAGTGATTGCTTCTCTTTGCTTACCAGCGTGTTTCACTAATGTGTGAAAATGAAAGAGGAACTGTCTCTGCATTTAACAGGTTCCCTTTGTAAAGAGCACTTTATACACAACAAATCACTTGTGCTTTATTTTTTTAGACGCATGTCAATGCTGCCTTTATATGTATTTTATTTACAATCATTTAACTATTTTTCGTCCATTCATTACAAACCATGTTTTTATTTTGTTTTTTTATTATGCTTTGTTTTTTTAACCTGATATAGTAAAGGAAACATTTAATAACTTTATTTAAAGGGATAGTTCAGCCAAAAATGAAAAAATGACTCAATATTTTGCAAATCTTTGTAAGTTTCTTTACTCTGTTGAACAATAAAGAAGATATTCTGAGGAAAGCTGAAAACCTGTAAGGATTGACTTCCAAAAAATTATATAGAAGTCAATGGTTACGTGTTTCCAACTTTCTTTAAATTATTTAGAGTTTTACAGTGTAAGGTGGCCATCACACTGAACATGCGTTTTGCCTTGAGAGGCACCTATTATGAATGGTCTACTAATGGCTGCGAATGTTTCGCGCACTGCTTATGCGCCCTGAGTACCTCACATTTTAACCACCTGCCTTGCGATTTTGCCTGTGCACACTGTGCTCCCGCAGTTGAAATAAAGTGAACTCTGTGCGGAAACAGCTTGCTACGTCAGTCGGGTCTTTTTCATTTTCCAATCAAATGAATGCACAGGAGGAATTTCTGTTGAGATGACAGCAGTGTGTTGTCAAAACGACTACTGAGACTTTTAAAATTCAATTCATGTTGCGCTTTTACAATGTAGATTGTGTCACAGCAGCTTAACATTGAAATTCTAGTAAATTGAAACTATGTCAGTCCAGTTTTTAGAGATGAAGTTCAGTTTAGTACAGTTCAGTGTGGTTTAAATTCCACTACTGAAAGTCCAAACACTGAAGAACAAATCCATCGATGCCCAGCTCCACAAGTCCCAAACCAAGCAAGCCAGTGGTGACAGTGGTAAGGAAAAATGGAGGAGAGACTTGTGGTTGCTGTTTTGAGTTATCTGGAGCTGTATGACTCATACATGACTTAATATTATTAAATATTACATTTATAACAATATCAACAGCAACACTCGAGCACAATAAGCAGCTGATTCAGTCATTGCCTAGCAACATGAAAAAAAATCTCAGAACTGAAAAGTGTGTTGGGTGTGATTGGCCCCTAAAGACTCTTATAGGTTTGAAACTAAGAGTAAATAGTAAGCTAATAATTTTTTTAAGGTGAATTTTACTGTATTCATTTATTTATTTACAAAATATACATATACAAAATTTTCTAAAATGTTTTGTTCTTGAAGGAGAAGCATCTAAAATGTTTTTTTTTAGTCATTTCATGGTTTAATTTTTTAAATGAAAACTGTTAATCATTTAACCTTGGTCAGTGATGAGAATGACGACATTATAAGTTATCAACATATTAACAGGGTTATTTTTCACTATATATATATATATATATATATATATATATATATATATATATATATATATATATATATATTAAAAATTACTTTTTAAGAAGCATAATTTTGCAATGAAGGGACAGACAGGAGCACGCAGAAAGGGATGGGAATAATAAATATGGTAATGACTCTACTTTGGCAAGACCAAATGAAAAAGCAATGGCAAAAGCAAGCAAAAAGAGAAACTTCACAGAATGTGAATTGGAGGTGCCCCTATCGGAGGTAGAGCTGGGATAAACAGTGTTATTTGCAAGTTTGTCCTCCAGAATTAATAACAAAAGAAAAAAAATAGAGTGGGAGAGTTTAGCTGACGTGGTTAACGCAGTGGGGTCTGAACATCGCACTGTGAGTGAATTAAAAAAGAAATGGTCCCATGTAAAGGTGTAAAATTTTGTAGTGTCTATTTAGGCTAAGTGCAAATAGCACACCTCGTTGGGATGAGCTAGTTGAGTGATTCCCGCCCAACACCGTTTGATTGACAGAGACAACATCACTAAAGAGAGCGATAAACAGCAGCGTGAGTGGTGTAGCTCGTAAAGCGCATGGCAACATGTTTTGACACGATCGATCATGAATCTGGTTCGAATCCAGCATCTGATGAACTCATTCTTTTCTTTCCCCCACTACATATCAGATTTTGTCTACTCTTCATCTCCAGGAAGACAGGTAGGAATCATTAATTCTGTAAGTGTGTGTATTATGTTAAGCACATTTGAGCATCACACATTATATGCACATTTATTAAATGGAAATGTTTCCAATTTGCGTATGCAAATTCATCTTCAGATGGCATCTTTATAGCAATGTGTGTGCAGCTGATCGCTCCGATTACATTGAGAAAATGGGCAATCTTTTTTTTTTTAAAGTGCAAATTGCACTTTAATGTTTGGCTGATCAACTGCATGATATGGAAACCTTATATACCTGCTAGATATGCAGATGATCCCGTCCCATACAGATGCCAGTGCATGGCCTAAAGATACTTTGTAGTGTGCAATTTAACACAATTGCATCTAGGAGTCGCCAATGGAAATAAAACAAACACACACAAGAAATACACATACCCCAGACATGAAGTTGGCGTGGACCAACGCACATTCTCAAGTTCATTTCATCGTTAGTAAATCCAATCGTACGCAAAGTTTTTGTGCGTACACAGCGTTGATACATGAGGCCTCTGGCAAATTTGCATTTGACTGACAGGGTCGAAAAAAAAAACTCATGTAGCCAAATCTCATGTAGCCTAGTAGACCGTGCATGTGCTCAGAGTAACTGTGTTGCAAATGGTTCAAATCCCGACTTGTACAAATACTCAGAAATTATGACTTGATTTATTTGTAATAATGTTACTTTTTATGACCAAAATAAGATATATTTATTCACAAAGTGTTTATTTGGTTGTTAGACCAATGTTAAAAACAAAACACGTTGCAAGAATAGAGCATTTAAAAAATAACATCTACAGCTGCATCACCCTGGATTCGAACCCATTATCTCGGTATGCTAGTCTGGAACTCTCACCGCTTACCTAAATCACTTAAAACCTCAACTCTACCAATAATACCTCAATTTGCTTTACTGTTTTTTTGCTGAAGCTGTTCCAGAGCAATACATAAATTACCACTAAGTGTCACCGTAGAGATGGGTTTCGAAACGTTTCGAAGCTTCAACACATTTGCTTCAACTAAATAAATGAATAAACAAAGTAAAGGTCAAAAAACACGGTAGATAGAACAAGGAAACGCTTCGTAATGCTCACTTACAGTTTAACAAACAAGACTCAGCAAAGTAATCAGGGAGAGAACTGGAACTGGTGTGTGTAAGGTGCATGATGGGAGTTGTGGTCCATAAAAGTGGCAGATGTGTAGTTCTCCAGCGATCTGCAAATGCTAGATCACTGGTGATTGTACAAATGTATTCTCTTTTTTTTTTCTTTTTTTTTTTTTACATTTTAGGTTTGTGCAATAAATATTAAAACTTCTAAACCATTTGTTATGATTTAGTGTTCTACTATAGTAATTGCAATATTTACAATAATATATTAAATTGGATAGGTATATCCCACATTGTCTCACAGCAACATTAAAACTGTAGAATAGTTTACAATGTTTTATACTAGTACTCATTTAATTTATTTAGTGTCCTTTTCATTTAACTTAATATTTAGGTTTAATCTAGGTTTTTTTAGATATTTTTTTTAAGTAACACTGTTGTAACTTTCCATAATAAAAATGATGTAACTCGATTACTATTTGTGAGCATTAACTATAACTAATTTCTTTTTTTAATGACATGCCCAGCTGGTGTTGGTGTATTGTAAGTAAGCTCAATGGGAATTCTCTTGACTGGTAGAAGTCACCCACTGCTAATGACATGCCATGTAAAGCCATAAACAGATGGAGGCAGCAGTACTGGCGTGTGGGATGTTGGCACTGGTGGAACAGACATCTGCATGAGAAGTGTTGAATCTTATCAAGCCTTTCACAAGCATGATGAGGTTCTAAATGACGGCGTGCAATGGACTTCCAAATGAGAACACAAGTTTAAATGTATTTATTTATCAGTTTAAGCATGATTCAGCTGCTTTTGATGTTTACATGGCTTGCTGATTAACAGCATACAGTTTACAGCATTGCTTTTATTTACTTTATGTATATTTGGTACTATCCGTTAGTAGCCCATACTGTCATTTGTTTATGTGAGCATTCTGTTCATTAATATCACATCAGAGGCATTAAGGTACATTTATGTCCTTTAAATTGCACTCATTAAATAATGCGTCCTCATTAAAAACTCATTTTATGTTTCGAGTAATCTCAGGGTCATTTTGATGTTACTGAAGGGAGTGATGGGTCATTTAGTTACTTATTAATTAGTCTGTCTTTTTCACCGTTTACCATTAAAAGCACAAAAAACTTTTCATTTTATTTAGCATTTTAGCTGGTCATTTACATGACGACAACATTTAGGGGACTTTATTGTCTTTTTTTTTTTTGTAAACTTTGTTCTGTTTTAAATTGAGTAGTGTATTCACACTAAATAAATGTCGGCAGCTAGCTCTCGGCAACTCTCACATGGTCGCCCACTGAAGCCAAGCAGGGCTGTGCCTGGTCAGTACCTGGATGGGAGACCACATGGGAAAGCTAGGTTGCTGCCGGAAGTGGTGTTCGTGAGGCCAGCAGGGGCGCCCAACCTGCGGTCTGTGTAGGTCCTAATGCCCCAGTAAAGTGACGGGGACTTCAGACTATAAGGAAATAGATATACTGAAACTAGTGAAACTATCATGATTTATGGGTCTATGTGTTGTTTTCTGTATGTTATGTGTTATGCCGTGTGTGTTGTTGTGTGTGAGGGTGTGCTTGTTTGTTTACCTTTTGCGCTGGCAGTGTGCTCTCAGATCAGCTGACTTAATCAGCGTTCACCAGCTGATTCCTGTTTTGCTGGCTATACAGTATATTCAGTCAGTGGTTAATGCTGGTTATCAGTCCGTTGTTGTTCTTGTTTGTCTTCTAGGGTTTATCTGAAGTCTGTTTCTCGGGTGACGAGATCTTTGGCCTAGTAGGAACTCTTTGTTTTTGGACTTTTTGCTATTTTCTTTGTCTTCAGCTTTCTGCCCTTTTGAACTCTTGGCAGCTTGTTTCACTGTTGCACTTATAATAAATGTAACTTCACTTGCTATTGGATCCTCTCTCATCCTGTTTTTAATCGTGACAGAAACAATGTTGTTGGGATCACTTTCAGAAAGTTTTTCTGCCTGGTAATATATGGTAAAACACACAGCCAGTCAATTTAAAGCTACAGACAGCGTTGCGGTGGCACTCTGCTTGATGTTAAGTCATATTTTCAAAGATTTAGGGCTTTATTTTAATGATCTAGGCACAAAGTTTAAAGCACATGGCGCAAAAGCATTAAGGGTGTGTGCGAATCCACTTTTGCCATTTTAAGGATGGAAAAGTACGCTTTGCACCCTGGTGCATGGTCTAACAGGGTTGAGCTTATTCTCTTAATGAGTTATGGGTGTGTTTTGAGCATAACGTGCATTAAACCAATCAGAGTTTGACCTCACATTCGCTTTAAGGGTTAGTTGCATCGCACCATGGGGCATTTGCAATTTACATGGCGGACTTTGTAACTGGAAAAACTGAATGCTTTACTAGCATTCAGATGTGCTTGTAGCACAACAAGGACAAACTAAAAATAAAGAGATTGTTATCATTCATCTGTGGGATTGCAAATATTTTTATTATGATATTTATAGTTATGGTGCTTGGTGTGAACGTGCCTTAACGGTCATGCACATCTATGAAGTGCATGTTTACATAAGAAAACAATGGAAGAATTCCACATTAGAATGGAAAAACAAGCTCTGTGTGAGTGGCCATTTAGCCTGTAGGGTGCTGTTATTAGGAATTCAGTGTGAACACAAACACCCAATAGAGATCCTGATTCCCTCCCAAATGTTACATTTTACTCAGTTGCTTCTTTCTATTCATGTATTTTCTTGTCTGAATATTTTTGTGAAGTCTTTCCTCATACTAAAGTGCCCCGGGTCTCAGAATGTCACACATTTTACTGCAATTGTTATCATAAATAACAACGTTTAATATAGGAACAGAAAGTCACTGATTTTGTTTTTACAGTAAATGACTCTGGAAGATGGGAAGTGAGTCTAGCTATTTCCACCCTGGAGACACACTATTTAAGCCGTTTTCATTTGTGTGGCCTTGAACCGATGGGCAATTCAGTCGCACGTAATCACTGCAGCTCCTCGCCGATTCTCCCCTGTGAGCGTCACGACTGATCTTAATTAATTACCCAATCTGGATCCATAAAACGCAGCCTGTGGACTGTACTGAAACTTACACAGTCCCAACCCAGGCCTCTAGCTGAGTCAAAGTACTGTATTTACGTTTCTTGACATATATATCTATCATTATCACTTTGTATCGTAATGAGACATCAGTTAGTAAGCCAAACCTTAGTTCTGATATGAGTCTATTGTTAAGTATCGTTTCACTTTCGTACAGCCTAAATCAGTCAGATGGACGAGTTTGCACAACTACAGTATGTGCCATTTCACTTCCTGCTGGAATGTTAGCCTGTGAAAAGATTATTGGCAGAGCTCAGTTACAACATTTCAGACACAACATCACAGCACTTCTGAAGGACAGCGTGTACCGAACATTCTGACCTTTCTTCTTGATTTAAAAACTGTGGGTTTTAATAAAAGTGGCTTAATTAATAAAAGGTTAAGCAATATATTGTTTTTACTGATTAATCAGCACCAAAAGTTGCCTTGTGGAGTACTGTAGTTAATTGTTTATTGGTATAGTGACTGATCAGGAAAATTCATTATGGGTCAATCTCTATAAATAAATTGTGCTTTAGATGTTGGCCCCAGTCCTGAGATGATACTGTAATGGTGTCCCAAAATTTCTCCAGAAAATTAGTTTATGAATATCCACTAACTATTAATCATGTTCATAGAAAGGTTAGTAATGAACATTTATTCATAAGTATTTATATGTATAAAGCATCTGTTTTGTCAGAAATGCTTCTCATATGATATGTGAACGACCCGTACAGCTTTACTTTGACATTTCCTCGAGAATGACGTTGACTGAAACTTTCTGTCATACACCATGTACCATTGGAGTACCATTGGTACCCTTTGGCAGTGGACACACAAGCCTGATAAAGTTGAACCGTACCGTACCGTACCGTACAAGGGCCAATAGTTGACCTTCTTGACACTTCTTTTGACATTTTCAGATTTTTATAGAGATAACAGAGATTAGTCCTCTTTTGAATCTACACTATGCTGATGCATAGGCATTTGTAGCTCAGCCTTCTTTTGTACAGTTTCATTTGAATTTTAAGCTACAGTCACCAAAATGGCATGTATTGGAGTAAAGCTGTCAATGGGGCAGTTTCATAGAGTTGTCAAAAATTCATCCCAGGCTCATTCTGAAAACGTACTTCTATATACATTTCTGAAGAGCGCCAAATACGTCCCAGGAGGTACTTTTTTTTCCCGCGAATCCACCTGAGGCTACTGTATATGCTTTTTAAGACCTCAAATTTCTCTCGTGAGTGCCATTCGCACTCTAAGTGTTTTCAATGTATATCATAGTTTGGAAAAGTCAAGGTTTTAAAACCGCCAACATTTTCTGTAATACCGTTCCTAAGGTATGTTTTTTTTTGTTGTTTTTTAGGACAACAGTATCTCCAGCAG
Source organism: Danio aesculapii (assembly GCF_903798145.1). Taxonomy (NCBI): domain Eukaryota; kingdom Metazoa; phylum Chordata; class Actinopteri; order Cypriniformes; family Danionidae; genus Danio; species Danio aesculapii. The sequence continues at coordinate 39,180,851 of NC_079447.1, read as the reverse complement.
AAAAAATATCCAAACCGTTTTAAATTGTAAAGAAATCAGTGTTTTTAAACAAATGAAGAAGTCAATGATTCATTTGAATTATTTAGCCTGACATGTTTACTGCTCCAATATATATATATATATATAAATAGGTTGTGTTCAAAGGGCTTTAGATGTTTAGTTTTTTACCCAGACAGTTATAAAGAATATATTTTAGAGCAGTAAGCACAAGATCGTGAAACTGTGATATTTTTATCCAAGGTTATAATACCATCAAAATTTTACACCAGCCTATGCCTATAAATGGCACCTGCTGTGCCGGAGACTGCTGTTTCGATGGACTGACTGACCCTCTCCTTCCCTAAACCCAACCAATAGTGTTTTCAAAAGCACAGATTGACCCGCCAACCCATTTAACATCTACATAATTCGCAATCTCTAGAGATGTATATAGGCTATGTTTACTGTATGTTCACACCAAAAGCGGTGAGAGAGTCAAAGTAGCTGGAAGTCATTCATTTTCAATGAGAGCCGGCGAGAAGCAGCATGGCGGGTCTTCTCCGGTGTGGGTATCAAGGAGAGTTGAAATCAAGTCAGCTTTATGGTAAGGAGCTATGATGCAGTTTGGCAGCAAGCAATCAGAATGTAGAAGTCCACCGCTTGAGAGGAGTCCAGAGAACACAGTCACTGTGAACTTTGGTTTTTAACCACAGTTGTTTCCAAAGGTTTGATTATTGCAGGATTTCCAATTATTTACAATGTTTTCTTACAGGAAAATGCATTGAAAAAGTTACTGGCGAGTTACTGATGTGCATAAATTATATATATATATATATATTTTTTTTTTTTCTTTTTTCTTTAAAAAAGCGGGAAGCTTATGCGCCAATACAAAACAGTATTGCTACTTCAGGATATTTCAGACATATGGACACATTGGATAATTAAGTGGAGCAAAGCCACACCACATGCAACTCAATCTTCTATTGTTAAATTAATTTAATAAAAAGTGTGCAACATTTTTAAGCTAAAAAGCATGTTTTATGCAGGAATGTAACTGATTTACTGCAACGGCCCCTTTAAATACGAGATCAATGTAGCGAATTTTGACACTATCACCGCCGGAGCTGAAGGTAGACAGCGTTGTCGCCAGGGCGGCCAGAGTGACCTTTGATGCTCTCACTGCCTTCGGTGTGAACGCAGTTACAGAATGAGCCTACAGTGTGTTGCAAAAAGTATTTATGGGGTATTTTGAGGATATCAGAGACTTTTTTTACATCTTGAAAAAAGGGGCATAATATTGTTTTGTAAAAATTGTGTATTTTATAACCATTTATAGGGTGTTTAAGGACTCAAAATGTTTAATCAGTTATCATTTCAGTTAAGTTTCAATTAGAAACATATGAAGTAACCCCTCTCTTTACAGTATATAAAGCATTTAGTTAAACCTTTTTAGTTAGACTTAAGTTAAACCTCTTTTTATGTCCTTTTGGGTGAAATGCAACATTGAAAAGAGCTCAGAATGATTCACAAACAGGAACAAAAACAATATAATTGATTGGAATAACAGATCCCACAGTACAGTAATAGACTGTATGAATAACAGCATCTGACCCCTTGACCCATCATCTTGTATTTGTGTTTGTCCTTCAGTCGGCCCCCTGTGGGGATTGGCTGTGTTCAGCTGGGGCAGTGGACATGTCCATCTGTGTGGGTTCAGCATACGGACACAATCTGCCAACCCGTGGGCCACTCACAGCGAGACCAGCGCTTCAATCCTCAGCATAATAAGCCTTGTAATGCCTTAAGTCTGATTACAAAGAGCTTCGTCATACAGTTGCAGCTGCCGAAGCTTGTGCTCCTGCAGGAACCGTCATCATCTGTATTGAATGACGACTGCAGGGGTTTTCTATACCGAGTCCAAATGCGTACTCAGTTTTTTCAATGCTCTCATTAATACTCTGAGGACAGAAACAGACTACAAACAATTCTTCAAATCTGTGAAACAGACTACAAACACATACCCATGTGCAGGACTCAAAAAGCTAAATATTGTTGGTGCCAGTGGTGTAGTGGTTAGTGCGTTGACACATGCACTCAGGTGCTCACGGTGACCTGAGTTCGATTCCCACCTCGTAGTCCTATGCCGATCCCTCCCCTCTCTGCTCCCCATGCTTTCCTGTCAATAATCTCTACTGTCCTATGCATTAAAGGTGAAAACCCTGAAAAAATTGTTATAAAAAAAAAAAGCTAAATATTGAATCTTCCCCAATTACACTTAGGCGATGCAATGATTTTTTTTCTTTTTGCAGATTCTAAAAGTTTTGTGTTTACATCCAGATTGAAATGGGAAATTATGGATGTCCCATAAACAACATAGACTCATTCTGAAAACGTAGCCCTATATACATTTCTGGAGATCCCGAATTATGTAGCCAGAGGTGCGTATGGCTGCATTTCGTTAATAAAACGAATGCTACTGGGTGGTATGATGCCATTACTTTTTGTGCTTACCAGCTGACCGCTTACCTCTGTATGGACAGCTTGCCTGCTGTTACCAGTTTGTCCAGTTAGCTCACGATGTATGTCGGCGGACTTGAGACACAAAGAGGAGTTGACCACGACGACGGGGTAAGAGTCTGGCGAAAAACGGTTCCAAAAAGCGGGTAAAGCCGCTTTTCCACTGTTCATGACATTTGGACAAGACTGTCGGAATATGCCACCTTGTGGCAGTCGCACAGAATTTTCAGTTTTGTCATGCACCATGGGAAAGAAGCTTTTCTCGCAGTGTCTGAAATAGAGCCTTTACTCTCCGATCGTTCAACATGGTAGAACGAATGGAATACTAGAAACTCATAGGCATTTTTTTAATATAGACTTTTTACTGATTCAAAAAATAATGGAAAAAAAAATACTATTTCTCATCTCGCGTGCACAGACCTGCTTGGACAACACTGGAATACATCTAGTATAGTCACAGGAGTTCAAATATTTCAACGTATCTGCAGCTCAAATCAGATCCGAATTTTCCTCATACGGAGATGATCGGAACTCTACACAGCTCCCAGGTTACTTTCCATTGGAAATGAATGACTTCCGGTCTGTTGCTTGTCGTTTGTTGTGTGCAGAGGAAAGGCGGCTTAAGACAAAAATAGAAGCCAAAAAATAAAAATAAACAAGTAAATAACAGGGTGAGAATGTGGTAAAATCTGAAAAAATGTGGTAAAAAGCAGGCAAGGGCTTTTCTTTTTCTGGATTTCTTTTTTAAAATTATTGGTTGGGTTTAGGGAAGGGGGTGGGCGTGTCAATCGCTGATTTTGAAAACACTATTGGTTGGGTTTAGGGAAGGAGGAGGGTCGGTCAGTCGATCAGTCAGTCATTTAGTCAGTCGACAGCAGCCTCTAGTGGATTTACATGAGAACAGCAGGCGCAAAAGGCACTTGTGAGAGAAATTTGGGATCTCAAAAAGCTTACACATTACCCTCTGGTGGATTCGCGAAAACAAAAACTGCAAAAAAAAATTACCTCCTGGGACGTATTTGGCACTCTCCAGCAATGTTTATAGTGGTACGTTTTCAGAATGAGCCCGAGTTGCCCATAAAATTACATTTTTCATAAGTTCATGAGTAATTGATGGTTCATTACTCAGTGGCGACCCCAGATAAATCAGGAACTTAGCTGAAGGATAGTGAGGATAATAAAGCACTGCGTGAAGGGCATGCACGTTAAAAAGAGGGTATCTAAGAAAGAAAGTTTTGGAGCAGAGCCATAGTGTCACCTTTTACTAATTATTTTTTTTCTGAAATCTTATTAACCTCAGCTAACCCTTGTATCATGCATGACTTTTTAAAAATAGATTGTAAAATGATGACAACATTTAAAGTAAACTAAAAGTATCTCTACAACATGTTTTAAGTAGTTTTTATAGTTATTGACTCACTTTATATTGTGCTATCAGCTACTAAGTGAATCATTTAGTACAGTGTATTTACGTATACATTAGCTGTAATAATGTGCATCTGTAATCACACTGTTGGCCTTATTTTATTTACATTTTATTTAATTGTATGATTATCTTGGCATTCTAAGCATTTAGATGTTAAGCTCAAAATTTTGACATAAACATCTGTGGCCACTTCTTTGAATTCCAGCATATTCTTGTAATAAATACTGACACAAACTACTGTTTGATCAGCAGTATGACCATATCGTATTGTTCATGTTAGTGTCAGTCATTTATATTATTGCTTACAGCTCCTGCTGTGAATAAGCTTTGTAAAATCTTTATTATATGTTCAGCTTTTTTTATGATAACGGTTTGAAATGGCAAAAGGAATATAATAAGCAAACGCTGCTGTAAATGTCAGTGCTCATATCAATGTGGCATATAAAAGAAAATAAACATGAAGGAAGTTCACTTTTATACCCCGTTGATGTGAATCATTTCTCTTCCATTTAATGCCATTAGATAAATACTCACTTCCCAAAACAACTGTTTCACTTTAAAATTCTGTAGAAAATCTAACATTTTTGGAAAGAAATAAGTCTTCATGTTAGATCTAATGTGCTGTAAGACCATTAAATAAAACTGTTTCGTATTTTTTGTATTGCATTATAATTTTATTCTTAAAATGCCTTTAGAGTGTTAACTTTCATATATTTGATGTGAAATGCATATATTTAATGTACTCTTTAAGAAAAATGAAAGTGTTTATTGACCTTGGACGCATGTAAACATAATCTATTGACCTTATTCTTGACGTATGAGTGACTTGAGACTTCCGGTGCTATTCACGTTCATTGATATTTACTGGTTAAAAACAGCTCGCTATGATGCTTGATGTTGCAAACTAATGTTTTCTTATTGTACTATTTAACTTTTTATGTGTAGTCATGAACACGTGTTTATAGAGCAAGTAGTTTGATCGTTTTCTGCCGTTTATTATTCCTAGTCATTTCTCCCATAGGCAACTGAATCGGAAGTTCAATCGCAAAAATGAGCACACTTCAGCATGGAAGATTAGGTCAATTGGAGACTTCCAGAATAAAATAAAGGACCTTTAAAATACATGAATTGATCCTGCTTTATATTGTGGCCTGACTAGTGTACTTGCACTGAAATCATTTCATACATGTTCATACATGTTTTTACATTGTACTTAGGATTGGTTAAATTCATGCATGTATGGCATCTTTAATTTACTTTAATTACACTGTTTAATTAAAAGGTAACCATCCCTTACACCTTAACCCACCCTTAAACCTACCCATACCCAATCCAGGCTCATTCTAAAAGCGTACTGCTATATACATTTCTGGTGAGTGACAAATATGTCGCATGAGGTATGTTTTTTTTGCAGTTTTTGTTTTTTGTTTTCACAAAACCACCAGAAGCCAGTTTGTATGCTTTTTAAAATCTCAAATTTTTCTCGCAAGGGCCATTCACGCCTGCTGTTCTCGCATAAACCACATAAGCTGATTTCGACTGACTGATTGACTGACCCACCCTCCTTCTTTCCTTAACGCAACCAATAGTGTTTTCAAAAGCAGCAAATGACCCGCCCACCCCCTTCCCTAAACCCAACCGACAGTTTTAAAAAGCAATCCAGAAAAAGTAAAGCCCTCGTCTGATTTTTGCCACATTTTCAGATTTTACCACATTATCACCCTGTTATTTACTTGTTTATTTTATATTTTGGCCTCTGTTTTTGTATAATCCGCTGTCTGGAACGTTCTTCGCTAGACTCAAATCTCGTCAACGTGGTCAACTCCTCTCTGCATCTCAAGTCCACCGACGTACATGGCAAGCTAACTGGACAAACTGGTAAAAGCGGGAAAGCCATCCATATGGAGGTAAGCGATGAGCTGGTAAGTGTAAAAAGAAACAGTGTCATGCCGCCCCATAAGTGTTCATTTAAGGACAAAATGCAGCCATATGTACTTCTGGCTACATAATTTACAATCTCCAGAAATGTACATAGGGCTACGTTTTCAGAATGAGCCTATGTTGCCCATGCCACCAAACCTGTCCCTAACCCTACTTGTATCCCACCTCAAGACTAGCAGAAGTGTTCTGCAATACATTATGAACACGTTAAGTGTTATACATTGTATTTATTTTTGATGCAAGTATATGCATTAGTAGTTAAGGCCAATTAATATAAAGTGGGACCAAATAATTTTACTTTATTGTAATTCTGATATAATAATAAAAATAATAATAATAAGAAGAAGAAGAAGAAGAAGAAGAAGAAGAATAAGAAGAAAATAATAAATAACTTTAATATTTTATTAAGTTAATTAAGAGTTAATTGTTTTTTAGTAGTGATAATAGAAAAATTATACTAGTAATATTTTATATTGGCTGAACTAGCCAGTCTTTTTAATGTTGTTGTTTTTGATGAGCACTGACTGATGGGATATTAATGACTGGAATTGATCCAGATCTCCACAGCTCTCAGTAAAGCAGGCATTGTCACTGGGGTTTGAGTGGGTGACCTGCTTCTGATGCGCTTCTGCTCTGTTCTGGTCTGCAAAACAATAACATCCTAAAACCTGAGCTTGTGTTTCCAAAAAGGGGTCGCTTAAACGAATAGTTTACCAAAATAAGCATTTGCTGTTAATTTACTCACCCTTAGAGCATCCAAAATGTAGGTGATTTTTTTCTTCAGTATAACATTTCAGTTAAAATTGTGTGTGGTGATGTATTAAATGCAGGTCAGTGACTACTACTGACACTATGGCTGCGTTCCAATACTTTTGAGTATGTAACAGAAGTGTATTCAAGCTTTGGGGCACACTACTTTCTCATTAACAGACTATTATGTTGCTTAGTTACGTGCCCTGTCAATCATCTTGTCACATCAACCACTTTTCTTTTTTATTTAATTTCCTACCATTTTCTAGCCGTTTAATCTGCCATTCGCAGGTCTTTCATGCAGAGAAATCTCCTCAGGCGTTTGCATAATTATACACTCAGAAGTTAATGGTCTTTATAAAAGTTCACGTTGTTGTTGCAGATGATATATAAAGTGGAAAATGTGAAATAAATATACTCCAGAAGGTCCAAATACCCAAATATTTGTACCAAAGCCTCTCCACTTAGCCACTGGTCTCACGCAACCGCCATGTTTGTAGTTTATTAACACTTTTTACCTGTGGTTTTAATTTAATCGAATTCACATTCAACATGCAATGAACTGTGGTCATTATACGAGTAAGCATAGATCTGCCCTTCAAATTTCTACCAGAAAAAATGTAACGAGATGTGACACTGAAAACGGACCTGTGGATCCAAATGCAAGTTTATTAAACAGAGAATGATCAGGAAAGCAATGCTCAAACCAGGAGTAAATAGATGTGCACAGGCAATCCAGAGTCATAGTCAAATAAGCAGGCAGATGGTCAGAAGGCAGACAGGAATAAACAGACAAAGAAGGCGAGGATCCAAACACGGCAAAGAAAGACAAAGGAAACGCGTTATGTGCAGTGAACAAGATTCAGCAACTAGTGTGTGTGTGTGTGATGCCTAAATAGTCCAAGTAATCAGTTTTTGATAGTATGCAATTATTCAAGATTAGGAACTGGTGTGTGTGTGTGTGTGTGTGTGTGTGTGTGTGTGTGTGCGTGCGTGCGTGCGTGCTTGTGTGTGTGTGGTGCATGACTGGATCTTGTAGTCCATGAAATGGCGGATTTGTAGTCCGTTAGCGATCAGTGTATATACCAGCAATCTGCTCAGGCTGGATCACTGGTGACCATGACACTAACTCAGTAACTTTACAATACTCATTTGATTTGGGACATACTCATTCTATTTTCAAATAGTAGTTGCAACACATTCATTGTGAAAACATACCCGGGTATACATTTCTGGAGAGCATGAATTATATAGCCAGAGCTACGCATGGCTGCATTTCATCTTTAAAACGAACATTACAGGGCGATGTTTCTTTTCATGCTACCAGCTGACCGCTTACTTCCGTGTGGACGGATTTTCCACTGTTACCAGTTTGCCCAGTAGCTTGCCACATACGTCTACGCAGTTAGGAGTTGCGACGACAGGGTTTGAGTCTGGCGAAGAATGGCTCGAGAAAGCAGGTAAAACAAAAACAGGGTGAGAATGTAGTAAGATCTCAAAACGTGGTAAAAATCAGGCGGCCACGAGGGCTTTTCTTTTTCTGGATTGCTTATGAAAACACTGTCAGTTTTGTTTAGGGAAGGAGGTGATCAGGTCAATTGGTGCTTTTGATAACACTATCAGTTGGGTTTTGGGAAGGGAGTGGGTGAGGTTATCGGTTGATCAGTCAGTCAGTCAGTCAGTCAGTCAGTTGACAGTGGCCTCTGGTGGATTTACAGCAGGCATGAATGGCACTCACGAGAGAGATTTGAGATCTGAAAAAGCAGCGGCCTCTGGTGGATTCACGAAAACAAAAACTGCCAAAAACTGTACCTTTCAGGCCGTATTTGGCGTTCTCCAGAAATGTATACAGGGGTACGTATCAATAACAAGTCTGGGTTTTGTATTCATGATGGATAGTGTGCGAAATGAGAAGGAACATTCGAAAATCAAAAAAGTATATAAAAACTAAATAAGAATGAAAACTTACAGCTCCTGATGATCCAGTGAGTTCTTTTGAATAGCAATGAATGACCTTCTGCTTTTCTTTCATTCTGCCATGTTTTTTGTATGTTTTTTCTCTGTTAAAGCACATCACATGTATGCTGAAAGTAGCCTGTCCATGTTTCACTCTTATCACATGGCCTGTACAGCAGCTGCCTGAGGAGCATGTCTGACAGAAGCACGCGAATGCAAAGACACAGGAAAAAGAAGCGGACAAAGAAATGCATGCAGGCAATTTGAGTTTTATGGTCATTTAAGGTAGAAATACTCAGAACTCTTTTGTGTTTTGTAAATGTAACAAAGTTACAATAGTAGATCGACATATACAGAAGTTAGGGTACTATACTTATATGGGTATAATTTTAACAAGTTATTAAACTACAAAATTTAAAAGACAATCATAATGATTCCTGTGGAGCCTAGTTCTATTGTTTAAGCTCTACTTAAAAAAAAAAAACTACTTATAATAGGTTAGAATTATAGATAGATTTAGGGCTGGGCGATAAAATCGGAATCGGTATTTATTGACCAAACACCATTGTCAATAACGATTAAAAAAAGTTTTGGTATGAAGCGCTATAGTTTTATTAAAATGTGGCTGCTGAGCGTGCGCCTTGGAAGGAATGCCAACATGGGTGTTATTTTGTCATTTCCAATGGAGGCGCACACGTGACGTGTAACTTTTCAGAATGCCACAAGCTCACCACGATTCATGTAAGTTCTTTAATTATTTGGATTTTTTTGGTCGTTTGTTTGTTCTTTTATTAGTTTATTCATTCATTGATTTATTCTTTCATTTGTTCATTTGTTTGTTTGTTCATTTGTTTGTTTGTTTATTTGTTATTTCATTCTTTTTTGGTTTGTTTGTTTATTTGTTTTTGTTAGATTGTTAATTTTTTCATTCATTCGTTCTTTCTTTCTTTCATTCAGTCTTTTTTCCTCCATCTGTTCATTCATTCAATTGTTCATTTGTTCTTTCTTTCTATCATTTCATTCTTTCTTTCGTTTGTTCGTTCAGTCATTCTTTCATTCAGTCGTTCTTTCATTAGTTTGTTCATTCTTTCTTTGATTCATTTCTTCATTCTTTCATTTGTTTGTTTGTTCGTTCTTTTGTTTGTTTATTTATTTTTTCTTTCGTTCTTTTTTGGTTGCTTGTTTATTTGTTCTTTTGTTAGTTTGTTAATTTTTTCATTTGTTCTTTCTTTCATTCATTCTGTTTTTTCTTCCATCTATTCATTCATTCATTCAATCATTCATTTGTTCTTTCTTTTGATCATTTCATTCTTTCTTTCGTTTGTTCGTTCGGTCATTCTTTCGTTCAGTCATTTTTTCGTTAGTTTCTTCATTCTTTGTTTGATTCTATTGTTTATTCTTTCATTTGTTCATTTGTTTGTTCGTTCTTTTGTTTGTTTATTTTTCTTTCGTTACTTTTTGTTTGCTTGTTTATTTGTTCTTTTGTTAGGTTGTTAATTTTTTCATTTGTTCTTTCTTTCTTTTATTCATACTTTTTTCTTCCATCTGTTCATTCATTTAATCAATCGTTTGTTCTTTCCTTCGGCCGTTCTTTCGTTCTGTAATTTTTTTCGTTAGTTTGTTTATTTTTTCGTTCATTTTTGTCACTTCCAATGAAGGCTCACAACTTGCACGACACACACAGGTTGTGCAAGCGACGCACACATGATGCGCACACAATTCCAGGTACACCTATTAAAAACAACATCTAGACTTTTTAAAACACTGAATGCCGCTAGCGCACCACGATTCATGTCGTTAGAACTAATCAATCTGCTTCACACTTTATATGGAATATACACATTTATATTGTTCAATATTTATTTGAATGATGATGGTTGGTTTCTTTAGTTGTAAGCTCAGATTGGATTATTATAATTTGTTTTGTTTACAGTTTGAGGTTTACTGTATCATTATTATGGACTCCTTACAGATGTTGATCTACCTTTACCATTGCAAACACTTTGTAACATTTTATTTATCAAGTTTAAGAGTCCCTTTAACACTTGTTTATTTTATTATAAAGAGATCAGATATTTTGTTTAAATATTTTAGTTTTTGACTATTAAATCTACTCTTTTTGCCTTCGTAATGTTGGTAAATTAAAATAAAGTGGTTAAAAAAAATAAATCTTAATATTCCTATTCCTAACAATTGTATTGTTACAAATATTTAATAATTATCAATATGGAATGATATGAAACATGATATCGTGATTTATTTATTTTTTTGCAATATCACCCAGCCCTAGTTTGATTCACATTCACTTTCAGACCTTTTCGAGTTTGCGGTCAGTATAAAAACACACACTCTCACACACACTCTCTCCACACTAACAATACACGTCATTGAGAGCTGAGAGACAAAAATCAAGATTTCGGAGTTGCTGATGTCTTGCTTTAGTGAGTGTTTTGTTGATGGTGTTCAGAAGCTCATCTTCTGGGTTTCTGTGTGTTTTGGAGACCTCCGGCCCTTCTCTTGGAATATGAACTGAATGGACTATTACATGCCAATTTCATGGCCCATGGGTCATCTGATATCCTCCACAGTCCGTTTAGCTCAAAGTGTCTCCCAGTCTCCTCCAGGATTCACTCAGAGCCTCATATATAGTTGCACTCGTCTGTTCTCTACACTCTTTATTTCTCAACAGGCTGCTGAGGGACTTCTCAATGCTTCAGCACCGTCTCTTTAATGTGTGCCGACAGAGAGCTGAGCTCACTTTCAGTCACTTCACACTAATTGAGTTCAGTTGCTTACTTATTTATTTATTAGTTTGTTCTTTCTTTCTTTCTTTCTTTCTTTCTTTCTTTCTTTCTTTCTTTCTTTCTTTCATTCTTTCAAAAGTGTGTTTTTAAACTCCCAACTTCAAATATTTATCATCATATTTCTTAACATGAAATATTAACACATTTTTGTTTATATAAAATTATATTGATAGTTAATTTGAACTCAAAGGAAAATAATATTTTGCTTAAATGCTATTTAGAAAATAATACCACATCAATTATAGAATTTCCTGGCTTTAACTAAAACATGACAGCATTTTGACAGCATTTTACAAATTTTATATTACTTAATGTTATAAATACTATAAAAATGGCCGATGAGAAAAATAATAATTTATTAATTACGTCAGTTAAATAATAATAATAACACCACCATGCCAACAGAGGAAATTTCCCAGCTTAACAAATATTTCCTGCTTACCATTACACAGCATAAACAATATTGATGCTCAAAAACATGTAACTCACAGAAACAAATATATATTAAGTACATTTTCAGTAATCAAAAAACTTTACATTAAAACAAATCTTCATAATAAGAAATATTAGTGCTCAAAAGCACTATATATTCAGTGAGGAAAAATTTGGCAGATTGTTTAATTATTAAGCATTTAGAAAGGTGTGCATTATTCTCTAATAATTTGTAGATACTTTTTCCACTTACACTATTGGTACCATACCTTAAGACACTGTTTAGATGTGGCATTGCAAGACATTTGTCAGGTTTTTGTTCTTTTGTTGTGTTTAAGACTAGTTTCTCCCACATCTCATCCAGAGCCTTCTGTCTTGTTTGATTTGATTTTTGACAGTTTATGCTGTGAAATAACTGAAGTCATTGCACATATTGATATGGAAATGTATTTTGATCAATACCTGCCTGGAACTGCCGTATACCATAAAACATATTAGAAATATATATGCAAACACTAATGTTATCTAGGAAATAACACCACAGCAAATGAGAAAATATTCAGACATAAAACATTTCATAAGTGCTTAAAAACGGTATTTAAATATAATAAAAATAAAATAATTTAAATAAAATAAAACTTGTGATAAGAGGATTATGGTTAGGTATTGATGTTTCCTTCTTGTGTCAGAGAGATCAGTTCATATATCACTGTCAGAGTCACGTGAATGATTAACCGGCTCTGTGAAACTGCACATTTTGTTCCTCATATTTTAGCTTTGGATTTATGTAAGGAATATTTCACTTATTTGTCACCAGAAAATCAACATACTTCCAGTGGTCACTGTAATGGGAAATTTTATTTGTGTTTATTTATAGCAAGTGAAAATGCCTTTCCAGTCAACTCAGGAAGTCTCATTTACTCAGTTTGATATCTTTGTTGTCACATTATATGCAGATTTGTACAACACAACATGAAACCTGAAAAACAAAGCATGAAGTGTTTTTATACTGAACTAGGACTCGTCTAGATGTAATTATTTTCACAAATGTATTCATCGCCCTTCTCATTTTAATTCAGTGTTTTATGTTCATATATTTGCAACATTTTTAAAAAGGTCTCATTACACTTTAATTATTTAGCTTTAGATAATCATTTTATCGTCCTTCTTTTTTGTATTTTATTTAATTTTGCTTTTTAAATTATTTTCAGTCCTTTTTAATTGTTTTCTTTTCTCTATAATTTAGCAATGATTATTAAAAAAGTTTTAGCTGTAGCTGTGCTCAGTAAAGACACCTTTAAATTTATCGTATTTTTATTATTTTATTTTAGCTTCATTAATTTATCGCTCTTCCTATTTGGGGTTTAACTTTTGTCTTTTCAAAACATAGCAATAAAACCCTGTTGTATAATTGTCAAAAATAGAAGATAGTTCCCACTGTCACTTCACCAAAGCTCACTTCAGTTGGCCTGATACTGGCAATACAGCAGCCCAAACCACTTAATCGCGGATGTAAGTCCTAAACCGCTCACTGTAGACTCAACTTTTTTGATTTTAGTAACTTTAGACTTTTAGACTAGATTTCTTTTGTGAACTAGTCCTACACTGTAAAAAAATCCTGGTTGCCTTAAACTTTTAAGCTGAATCAAGTTAACATTATGTCCCATTGAACCTATATTATGTTAAACTGACTTAAAACAGCTTGCGTAACTTATAAAATTAGGTTAGAACATGATTAACTTAGTTTAATAAGTTACAATGACCTAAAAACTTATGTTGTCAGAATTAATTGGTCAAATCATTTTGTGTAGGATTTTCTACTAATCTAAACCAAAGTCAGATAGTAGATACAGTAGATAAGCAATTCCAGTGCTATGGATGTGACATTTGCAGTAAAAACTCAAAACATAATGTCACGGATTGGCCAGGCTCTTCCACCAGCATCACGCAACGATCACCGTCACCTGAGTATTAACCACGCACAGCTGCACCCAATCACTTCCATTCACTATATAAGCACACACCTCACTTCAGTCAGTGTCCGGTCTCGTTCCCACGAAGCGGACTCATAGCGAGTACCTCCTGGTAGTCACTATCACATTTCTCTAATCGCTTGAACTTACTTGATCTCTGTCTCGTTCCAGTCTGTCCAGTGTTCCCGGTGTCCTGTCTGTCTCGAGAGTGTCTTCAGTCTGTCTTCCCCTCAAGCCCTCTGGTGTGTGCATTTGGTCTCCCTCAGTGTCTGTCATCCATCCTGCTCCGAAGAAGGAATACCATCTCAACATTACTACAATTACATCCCCTTTGTTATCCTCGTATGCTCCTCTGCTGTAATAAACATCTTTCATTACATACTCACCTAACTTGTCCGTCTGCTTCCCTAACAGAAGACCGGACCTTACAGTTTACAGCATGAGCACTCCGGATCCCATTCAGGAGTTGGTGGACTCCCTGAAGAGAGTTTTAATGCCAGCTACTCCACTTCCCGAAGCACCACCAGCACCGAGCACTTCTTCACCGTCCACCCACTCATCCAGTCCCATGGCTCGACCAGCGCCCTACTCTGGCGGGGCGGAGGAGTGCAATGGCTTTCTATTACAATGTTCTCTGATATTCACAATGCAACCAGATTTATACCCTACAGATCGGTCCAAAATTGCCTTCATCATCTCCCTTCTCTCTGGGTCGGCTCTCAGGTGGGCAGAGATCATCTGGCAGCAAGCTGGGCCGGTAACCAGTTCCATTCATAACTTTATCACATATTTCAAGGAGGTCTTTGGTCGTACAGATGGAGAAGTAGCAGCCGGAGAACAACTATATCATCTGAAGCAGGGAGCCATGTCCACCCAGGACTATGCGCTCCGGTTTCGTACTCTGGCTGCTGCTAGTGGATGGAATGAGCGATCTCTCCTAACCACTTACCGGCTCGGATTGGAGCCCAACCTGAGGTTACAGCTGGCAGCCCTCGACGATACCATGGGGTTGGAAAAATTCATCCAACACTCACTTCGATGTTCTGATCGTCTGAAGGTCTACCAGCATGATCTCCCATCAAACTCACAAGCACTCCTTCGTCCGCCAGAGCCAGTCGTCCCTCCAGAACCAGAACCTATGATCGTCGAATCTGGTAGACTTACGATTACTGAGCGACAGAGGAGGCTGACCCGGGGTCTGTGTATGTACTGTGGTGCTGAAGGACATGTCAGGCTGGACTGTCCCATTCGTCCAGTACGTTCATTGGTGAGTGTGTTCAGTTCTCCCGTTGAAAAAATGCACCCTCTCACCACCAATGTTCAGTTAACTGCCCATTCTGTCTCCATTTCAGTCACGGCTCTCATCGACTCCGGGTCAGCCGGAAATTTCATCTCGCACGCCCTCTGTCGCCGCCTCCAGCTCCACACCGAAGCCTCGACGCACGTCTACCAGATTCAACCTATAACCACCGATATCCATTCCCAGGCACGTATCCATCGTAAATGTGAACCCGTCACCCTCAGAGTAGGGTTACTTCATAAAGAAGAAATTCAATTTCTGGTTCTGGAGGGAGCATCAATGGACATCATCTTAGGGCGCCCGTGGCTGGTGAAGCATGATCCCATCCTCTCTTGGGGCACCGGAGAAATCAAAAGATGGGGTAAAGAATGCGTCTCCAGCTGTTTTCCTGACCTACCCTTGCAGATCCAGAGACCCATAAATGTCTATGTCACGTCTGTCGAAAGTCCAGTTGAGAAACAATCCATCCAGATCCCGAAGATCTACTCCTCATACGAGGACGTATTTTGCCCCAAGAGAGCTTCCCAGCTACCTCCACATCGGCCATGGGACTGCGCCATTGACCTGCTTCCTGATGCTCCTATGCCCAGAGGTAGGATCTACCCGTTGTCCCTTCCAGAAACTAAGGCCATGGAGGAGTACATTCAGGAGGCTCTGAGTCAGGGGTATATTCGCCAGTCCACGTCACCCGCGGCCTCAAGCTTCTTCTTCGTGGCCAAGAAGGACGGAGGGCTGCGGCCATGTATTGATTATCGAGTCCTGAACCAAGGAACCATCAAATTCAGATACCCACTTCCTCTCGTCCCTGCGGCCCTGGAACAACTCCGATCCGCCAGGATATTCACTAAGTTGGACCTCCGCAGCGCCTACAATCTGGTACGAATACGCGAGGGGGACGAATGGAAGACGGCGTTTGTAACCCCTACTGGACACTACGAATATCTGGTCATGCCCTATGGTCTGGTCAACGCCCCCTCCGTATTCCAGAACTTCATACACGAAGTCCTCCGGGAGTTCCTCCATATCTCCGTCATTGTCTATATTGATGATATCCTGATTTACTCCCGGAGTGAGGCCGAACATCGCCACCACGTTGCGGAGGTCCTACAAACCCTACGGAACCATAAACTGTACCTCAAGGCTGAGAAGTGCTCATTTCACTTACCATCTGTCCAGTTCCTCGGATACATCATTGACCGAAAAGGGGTTCGCATGGACGAGGGGAAGGTCACTTCCGTCATCTCCTGGCCTGAACCAAAAACCATCAAAGAACTCCAACGATTCCTAGGGTTTGCCAATTTCTATCGCCGTTTCATCAACAACTACAGTCTTATCACCGCTCCACTTACCAACCTCCTAAAGAATCAACCCAAAACACTATCCTGGTCACCCGAAGCGGCCGCAGCCTTCCAAAGACTCAAGAAGTCCTTCACGCAGGCTCCACTCCTGACTCACCCCAATCCCGACTTACCTTTCGTGGTCGAGGTGGATGCATCGACCACCGGAGTAGGAGCCATCTTGTCCCAGCTCCATGGGAATCCCTCACTACTCCATCCATGCGCCTACTTCTCCCGTAAGCTCAGCCCGGCGGAAAAGAACTATGACATCGGGAACCGTGAACTTCTAGCCATCAAGCTCGCCCTGGAGGAGTGGCGACACTGGTTGGAGGGAGCTAAACACCCATTCCAGGTGATTACCGACCATAAAAACTTACAATACCTTAAAGAAGCGAAAAGACTCTGTCCTCGTCAAGCCCGGTGGTCCTTATTCTTCTCCAGATTTCAGTTCTCCATATCATATCGACCAGGATCCAAAAACATCCGGGCGGATGCACTCTCCAGAATCCATGACCAACAGGAAACAAGTGAGACCCCGGCCAACATTCTCCCAGATCAGATCACTGTCTGTCCCATCACCTGGTCTGCTCCAACAGTTGTCGCCACCCCAGAGTCCAGAACTCCGCCGGGCTGTCCCCCCAATCGACGATTCATCCCTGAAAATCAACGGGTAGATCTCATTCACTCCAGTCATACCTCTCTGGGCACAGGGCATCCCGGGGCCAACAACACCCTCTCGCTGCTATCCCAACGCTTCTGGTGGCCGAACATGGCGAGGGATGTGAGGAGATACATCCAAGGCTGTAGAGAATGTGCCATGTCAAAGAGTCCTCGTCATCTACCTGCAGGAAAACTCCATCCCTTGCCCATCCCAAACCGCCCCTGGTCACACCTAGGAGTTGACTTCATGACAGACCTCCCATCGTCTGAAGGTAATACTTGCATATTAGTCATTGTAGATCGATTTTCCAAATTCTGTCGTCTGATTCCTCTGAAGGGTCTACCCACAGCCCTAGAAACTGCTGAAAACCTATTTAACCATGTCTTTCGATGTTTTGGGCTACCTGAAGACATAGTCTCGGACCGAGGACCCCAATTCATATCCAGACTATGGAAAGCCTTTTTTAAACTCCTAGGTGTGACCGTCAGCCTCTCGTCTGGCTATCACCCACAGACCAACGGCCAGACTGAGAGGAAAATTCAAGAAGTGGGGCGGTTCCTCAGGACCTTCTGTCACGGTCATCAGAACTCCTGGAGCCAGTTCCTGGGCTGGGCGGAATACGCCCAGAATTCCCTGCGGCAACCTACCACCGGACTCACGCCATTCCAGTGTATTCTGGGCTTCCAACCTCCACTCTTTCCCTGGGATGGCGAACCTTCTGACGTCCCCGCAGTGGATTACTGGTTCCGGGAGAGCGAGAGGGTCTGGGACGATGCTCATCACCATCTCCAGAGGGCAGTTCGCCGAGCCAAGGAGGTGTCAGACAAGAAGAGGATTCCTGGACCTGCCTATGCTCCGGGGCAGAAAGTTTGGCTCTCCACCAGAGACATCCGCTTGCGACTGCCCTCCCGAAAACTTAGTCCCAGATTTGTTGGTCCCTTCACCATCCTGGAACAGGTCAACCCAGTCACCTATAAGTTACAGCTACCACCACAATACAGAATTCACCCCACATTCCACGTGTCACTCCTCAAACCCTTTCACGACCCTCTGATTCCTTCCACAGAGCCTGGCCATGAAGAGGAACCCCCTCTCCCACTGATTTCAGAAGAAGGGTCCATATACAAGGTCAAGGACATTCTACGGTCCCGACGTCGTGGTGGTCATCTGGAATACCTCGTAGACTGGGAAGGATATGGTCCAGAAGAGAGGTCTTGGGTCCACAGATCCGATATATTAGATCCCGCACTCATGGAGGAGTTCCACTCCAATCACCCCGAGTTCCCAGCACCTCGTGGACGAGGTAGACCACCACGGCGTCGACGGTCTAGGCCCTCAGGAGCGGGCCCTGGGGAGGGGGGTAATGTCACGGATTGGCCAGGCTCTTCCACCAGCATCACGCAACGATCACCGTCACCTGAGTATTAACCACGCACAGCTGCACCCAATCACTTCCATTCACTATATAAGCACACACCTCACTTCAGTCAGTGTCCGGTCTCGTTCCCACGAAGCGGACTCATAGCGAGTACCTCCTGGTAGTCACTATCACATTTCTCTAATCGCTTGAACTTACTTGATCTCTGTCTCGTTCCAGTCTGTCCAGTGTTCCCGGTGTCCTGTCTGTCTCGAGAGTGTCTTCAGTCTGTCTTCCCCTCAAGCCCTCTGGTGTGTGCATTTGGTCTCCCTCAGTGTCTGTCATCCATCCTGCTCCGAAGAAGGAATACCATCTCAACATTACTACAATTACATCCCCTTTGTTATCCTCGTATGCTCCTCTGCTGTAATAAACATCTTTCATTATATACTCACCTAACTTGTCCGTCTGCTTCCCTAACACATAAATTCACATAGAACATTATATTAAAACATCCCTTAATA
Organism: Danio aesculapii; assembly: GCF_903798145.1. Lineage (NCBI taxonomy): Eukaryota > Metazoa > Chordata > Actinopteri > Cypriniformes > Danionidae > Danio > Danio aesculapii. Next base: position 39,161,894 of record NC_079447.1, on the reverse strand, counting down.
TTTTACCAAACAACTAACCACAGAGTTACAGATGTGGCCTTTAGAAATGCATGTCTCAGAGAACAGAATGCCATGACTAACCACTAATTTCTCTGACTCAGGAAATACATTACCAGTAGGGGGCAGCCGAGCTTCATTCTCAGTAGTGGCCAGTTCTAAAGTCGAACTCAATGCCGCGAGTGACTATTTCTTTGCGGAAGGTGGAGGTGTTTTCTACATGTTTAGTTCATTTTTGCTTAGATCTAATACAATGCTGCGCCTGGGATAATTGTGTTTTTTGTTTTTAGACATAGTATTGGCGATTTGCCACAGCCATGACTCTAATATTACAGTTTTAACTGTAGACCTTACAAAACTTTTCACAAAGCTCAGTTAGATGTTCTTTGATTAGTTATCAATAAACTGTTAAAGCCAAAATGAATGGTAAAATACAGGTTGTAATTTAATTTAATATAGTTTAAATAGATAAATAAAATATATTTAATAGCCTATATAAGCTAAATAATTATAACATTTATTTATTTATTTATTTTTTTTTCATTTTTATGGTTTTTATTCATCTATACAAAAGACCATAACTCAAGCCAAGGTGGAACCACTTTATGCCTCCTTTTCTGGAGCCGCCTCGTCTGTGCCCTTGGTGTTTCAGGTGTAGACCACCTGAGCTCTGTGTTTGGACACCAGCTTGATCAGGCCTTTTCCCAGCAGCTCCTGCAGGGCAGCTCTGGCCAGTGAGCCTCTGATCTTCAGTCTCTCAGAAACCACAGCCGGGGTGATCAGCCTGTAGTTCGGCACTTCTTTGTACAGTTTGTCGTAAGTGGCTTTGTCGAAGAGGACCAGGTTGTTCAGCTTGTCCTTCACCTTTCCTTTTGACCACTTCTTCTTCTTCGCTTTGCCTCCGGATTTGTTGACTGGATCCTTGTCTTTTTGGACTTGCCCGCATCTTTCTTCTGCTTGCTATCCTTGGGCGGCATGCTGAGGCGTTGCGAGCTGCGGAAGAGAGAGTAATAAAAAAATATATATATATATTATAACATATTTTTATAGGATCAGAAAAACATTAGTCTGTAAACATTTTTTAATGAGGACATTAAACATTCATTTAATGATTTTAAATGAGGGAAAAAAAGCATGGATATGGTTATGGATATGGTTAGGGAACAAAAAAAGTTAGCGAGTTTACAGTATACAGCATATTTTATAGAAATTCTGTGAGTTAAACTGCACAACCCAAAGAAAATAATGCTCATCAAAAGGATAGAGTTGGCTCACTATAGAAAAAAAATCATTGATTTTACTTTATTTGACATTTTTGTATTTTTAAGGAAAAAGCTTGGTTATGGGTGTGACGTCTCTCCGTTATGGATGTGACAGATGTGTAATTGGCACTTTTTTGAGTATTTTTAAAGTACTGAAAAATACTTGCTTGCACAAAAAATGTAGAAACTGTTACGCTATTTTGGTGAAAGGTTGACATTTGCATGGAATTGCTTAGTCAATTATTCTGAACTCAGAATATCAAAAGTTGTTAAAAAAATGGCCGCCCGCATGAGGGTTAAACGTCCAAAGTGGGCAGAACAACCAATTGGTCATACTACAACTGTTAAAAAGTTGGAACATGTTATTTTTCCATGAGAATAGTCCTGAAATACTTAACATACTTAAGTGTGTTGAAAATAACATAAAAAGTAGTGGTTATTAAAAATCACCAGTACTTAAAATAACATTTTTTACTAGTTACAGATTTACTAAAGGATATATATTACATTTTTACAAAGTAATTATAATACTTTTTTCAATGCAAAAACATGCAATAAAATACAAGGATTCAACACACAGAAATAATAAATCAAGAATCTAAGAATGCAGTCTCAATATGGTGAGATTTTAACATCTTCTTAAAACTAGCTAGTGTGGAAGCATTCCTGAAAACATTAAACCACTCAAAAAATGCAGGTTCCACACAATTGCTTTATGTTTTCCCAACACAAATTGATTAAGTTAACTTTAAGTGGATCAAACATGAAATAATTGAGTTTTCCCCCTCAAAAAAACTTAAGAATTATGTTGATTCATATTAAATAAGTAGTTTGAACAGACGGCAAATTTTTTTTTTGCGTGCTTGAACCCCGATAATTGCTGCTTGCAGCTATATTTTTTATCATTACTATATTTAACTGTGATTCATCTGAATGTAATTTTTTATTAAACCACAAAATTTATTGACAGTGTACTCTCAGTCGCTGTTCAAATGTTAATCGCTGTACTACAGAAACGTGCGTTCTGTTTGTAAGCACTATTTACTAAGCTCCCAGCACACAAAGAAAACAGGATGTTTTTCATTCAGCTGCTTTAATGAATAATCCTTACAGTGTTGACAGAGCAAAGTCCATAAAGGTCTTAAATAGCGGCGAGCAGAGGTTTTTAAGCGTGTGAGGCAGGTGAATAAAAGTGAAAGGTCCAGGCTGCTCTTAGTTCATTATCCAGATTAAGGGCTTGACGAGCTCTCAAATAGTCTAGCTCAGGTGAAAACACAACCCTTCGTCACCCGCAACCTCTTGTTGAGGTATTTGCTACATCTACAGTAGAGCAATGTGTTCACTTCCCCTGAAATCAAAATTTTTTGCTGGGTGTAAATATTAATACGCTAATGTTAGGGTTATCTGTTAATTAGTGTGATCCAGAACTAACATAAAATTCACTTTAAGAAGATGCAAGCATTAAAAAAGTGAAGCCTCACATCTGCCAGTATAATGTAGATCACTGCTTTTCATCAGTGGTCCCCAACCTTTTTGTCACCATAGATCGCTTGACAATTTTACGGTGACTTGGGGGTGGGGGGTATACGTAGATTGCTAGGTGGCCATCAACGGTTTTCTCAGAGGATGACAAGCTGACACAACATTGCTGCAACTCCAATACAAGTTTTATTTATGGAGAAAATTAAAAAGAACTGCTGTGCTACAGAAATGTGTATATTTACATACAAAATATGAAGGTGATTGGTCAGTTCTTGCCACGTGACTCGCGGTGCGCTTACTGCATTCTGAAGATAATTTCATTTGGGTGTGGCTAGAAGGTCCCTAATATGCATGCACAAGCCATGCGCTTCCACTGGAAATAACAAACAGTTGATCTTCTTGCACAGACATGCTGGATTCATCAGATTTTTTGACAAATGGGTTGGGAATCAATTCCTTGGAAGTTTGTGAGTCCTTTACTGGGCCTTTTCCAAAGATGTCTGTTTTTTTACTTATTTTGCTAGTTTGTGGGTTAAATTTTGGTGCTCACGTGACCAAGATGTAACTGAAAGAATTCTTTTAAAATAAAAGATTTTTCCAAATAAAACATAGTTCAGACTCAGATAATAAATAAAATGAAAATAACTGATTTCTTGTGTGGCCCGGTACCAATTGATCAACGAAAAGGTACCGGTCTGCGGCCCGGTGGTTGAGGATCACTGCTTGTCATGACATCATAACTCACTTGAGCTTTTCTGACCAATCAAATTCTCTCTAGCAAATGCTTTTGTTATTAATTCACATTAAAAATTTTAGTCTGCATGAACCAGAGGTTGCTGAAACTTTTATTTTAGTATAAACCTCCGACTAAAACAGAGTATTCAGAAGGGAGTGGGGCTTTCTGAATGCGCATCATGTCCTCATAGCAAACTAATGGCAAGATGGGCTTGGTTTAGAATATTGTAGCCAAAGCCATCAAAAAAGAAAGTAAGAGGTTTAAATCTGAAAGTGCACCGTGTTTAAAACTATTGATTCTTTAACGATATAGTCAAATAAATCAATCATGTTGGGTTTTAATCTGTATACCGGATCCGGTAAAATGTGAACGTGCCTTTCCCTTAAGACACTAGCAAAGCGCAGGGGATCACAAGACTGATCATGACATGAAGATGACCATCACTGACAGATGGAGATTCGGCTGCAGGGAATAAAGGGTTCAAGTTCCTTTTCACAACAATACCACAGTATAGCCAACCTAGTGCTGTGTTTGTTCCTGTCATTTTTTCTGATGATTGATACAATAACCTACCCTGTAACATGGGATTCGTCTGCCGTTTACTATTAAAGGAAGGAGCAGCAGTGACTATTTTGTATGGGACTGTCAGACTTTGACAGGGACTTTGTCAGTAACTGTTACAGTTCATATAGACCAGTTTCTTCTTCCTCCGAACATGCAAGTGTAATAAAAATTGTTGCTTTGGTTTTCTGTAGTTTGCAAAATATGTATTTAATTGTGTATTGTAACTTGTAATAGCTCTGCCCGGCTTGTAATCATTTATCTGTTATAGATCAGTGCTTGTACTGTATCTCTCAGGTTAAATCTTGATGGGGCTATTCACATATCGCATCCAAAACCATGTTAAAAACGCGATGCGCGCACCTTTCTTCACTGATTTAAATGCGTTTCTGAACTCTTGATCCTCTGCCGTTTGTCTTTGCTATGGCCACCATCAGCTGTTCCTCACACACACGGTGCGGTCAGTTTTCAAAATAGTTCAACTTTTGCCACTGTGTGAATTAATACTGAATGTGTGTCATTGTTATTACTTGGGGTTAGGGTTAAGAGTAGAGCAATATGCTGGTGTTTAACTGCATTGCTTTATTGCATTCCTGCATTGGGCTCTCACATACTGTCTGCTACTTTACAGCCGTGTTGGCTGTTACTCTCTGTCACATGCTGAACCCAGTCGACCAATCACAACAGACTGGGTCATTGGACCAATCACAGTAGATTAGCCTCATGCAAAGGAAAGGTTTGGAACAAACAAATCGCTAAACAAATCATAACGGAGTCGTTGGGATATTTAGATATAAAATAAATAAATGCATATTATTAAGACAATGAAAGTGTTTTTTGACCTTGCATGCATATCAGCCTGTTGCTGGTGACCCTTAACTATGACTTTTTATACTGTAAAATAGGGGCTCTTTACAATACAACACTCTGTGTAATTCAAATTGGTCCTATGTATATATACACACACAGGTATGTGCAATTATAAACTAGTCATATATGTACAGTTGAAAACAAAATTACTTGCACATACAGTACCTGTACATATACACAGGACCCTGAGTGCTGTTTTTTAAAGCTAAAAAGGGTTATGCAGACTCAGCATTGCTATTATTGACTATAGCTGCAAATAGTCATGGTGTGCTTTAGCTCAGCTGTGATATACTACAAAAAGGAGGAGCTAGTCTATACATGCCTCACCCTGTCTTCATGCTGCAGTTGAAACTGTGTCACACATCGAACAAAGCTGCACAATTCAAGGCACTTCGGGGGACCTTTTAGTATTTTTGAACTGCTTTACTGGAAAGTGCTTTGACATGAATAGATCAGAGCAGCTGTGGCCACAGTTTCCTTATTTTAGTCTTCTACTTCCTCAAAGATTTTTCACATTATGACAGTTTCAAGCGGCTCATGAGTTTATCAATTTAAATAAAAAGACATATGACACAGTTTAGACTATAAAATGTCATTTTGTTTTGGTATTTATTTAGTTTTGCCCAGAACATGCTGCATGTTATTATTGTATTAGTTCTTAATGCTTTTAATTTATATTAATTAACAATAGAAATTATATAGGGCGTCACAGTGGCGCAGTGGGTAGCACGATTGCCTCTCAACAAGAAAGTTGATGGTTCGAGCCTCTGCTGGGTGAGTTGGCATTTCTGTGTGGAGTTTGCATGTTCTACCCGTGATCACACCTCTAATATATATATATAACATACACACATATATTGTCAAAACAAACTTTTATTTTGGATGCGTTTCATAGCAATTAATCATCGCCCAGCACCAATACATACACTTCATTATGCTGAAATGAATACCTAATGTCAGAAACCTTTTTTCTTTTGTAGTCTGGTGGATTATTTAACTGATATAAATCCTAAATGTCCTTTGTTTTAGCAATATCATTTCACTTACACTTTCAATTCTGCAATTTGCACTGCCTGAAGAGACTGACTCCAACCTTCTTGACTGGCCCATAGGCCGGGGGGGTTGGGTGGTTTGAAAGATCCGCCCCAGACAAAGGTCCAGAATTTGTCCTATACATGAGCTCGTTTGTGCCATTTTGACTGCTATGCCATAATAAATTGGGAAAATAACCCATCGAAAAAGGCTTTAACACCAAGCGTAATCCTCTGTTGGCTGTCGCTTCAGTGTGACTGAGGAGATTTGAAAGTGCTGGCCAGTTTGTTATTTAAATTATTGATATTTAAATGACAAAATGCTAGCTTTTAATTTCAAACTTTAACAGATGCCTATTTTTTTTTCTAATGATATCTGATGTAATAAATTAGTATATAAAAAAATAGGTATTGTTCTCATATTTCTTCATTCTAAATCTTTAGGACATGTTTTTAGTACATCTAAATGTGCGGTTTAGATGACCATCAGTAATCCAGCAAAAAAATTTACTTAAAATGTCACTAAAATGCAAACTTCCTAATTAAATAAAAATTAGGCGAATAACTGTAAAAAGGTTCACTTTTTAAGAAAAAAGAAGCACTGCTTTCACCTGGCTGGCTACGGACCTGCTTGACATTTTGTTTTAGTGCTTTGTGCTTACTTTAGTGCTTTGATGTAAGCGAGTCTTGAGAATCAGTGTTTTTGGATAAATGATAATAATAGCAGTGGGTGAGCATCTGAGCTTCCTGACTTTTTTTTTAATCCATGGTAGTCAATTTATTGAACCTACTGAAGGACGACAGGCTGCACAATAATTGAGCGCATGGACAAATGACAGTTCATAGGGGGAGGGGTCGTGTTTCAAGGCTGGGGGTGGGAATTAGAAACCCCTCACATGAATAATGTTTAACGGTCAGCTGGAGGAGCCTCTCTCAAATCTTTTTAAAAGAGTGAAATAAGAAATGTTAAAAATAATAAGTTTGTCTTGTAATTTATTTAAAACTGCCCAGAGCCAGCTGCAGGTTGCATATGTTCAAGTATCCTTCACAAACTGCTGAATGCTGCTATTTGAGCAAGTTCAGCTTGTAAATTGTGAGAATTAGTTTCATTAAGTTATATTAGTTATATAAGCGTTTTGTTTAATGTATATGAAAATGCACAGGTACAGTGCTAAAAAGCAACTTCCAGTGCTGGGGCACTAAATTGTATTTAGTTTTTCTTTATTTAAAATAATTAAAAAATAATTTAATTTGATTTCATTTAATTCACTTAATTTATGTTTAACACAAACAACTAAATGCAGTTTTATGACATTAGCAATTTTTTTTATTTAGCGCTGATTATTAATGTAAAATAAAATAAAATTAAATGCATTTATTTTTTTTATTAACCATTAACAAAGCTAAATAAAAAAAAAAAAAGACATGGGTCATAAAATTGCATTCTTTTATTTAATAGGCCCTAATAATCAAAATAAATAACAATAAAATTAAATACGAGCCATATAATTACATTTAATTTTTATAGTTTATTCTTTTTTGCACTAATACAGCTAATAAAATAAAAGTTAAATCATACATTTGCATTTAGATTCAGATTAGTTTTTATTAAGCGTTCATAAAGCTAGTTAAAATAAAGCAAAGTCATCAAATGTCATAAAATTTCATTTAGCGATTTAGTTTTATCATTTTTTTAAATCAAGCACTAACCGCATTTACAGCCAATGCAGTCAGTCCTCTAAAGGACAGCAGGGACCACATCAACCCAGCACAGCGACAAATGACAGTTCAGGGGTGGAGGGGCTGTATATTTAATTTTTTTGCGCAACTTTGTTTGCAACTCCCAGTGCTGGGATACTAATTTAATTCATTTTTATTTTATTTTATTCTGCTCAATTTATGTTTAATACAAACAACTAAATGCAGTTTTATGAGATTAGCATTTTGTTTTTTTATTAAGCACTGATTAGTAATGTAAAATAAAATTAAATGAAATTAAATGGGTCATTAAATTGCATTTAGTTTTTTATTAACCGTCAACAAAGCTAAATAAAATAAAAAAAGACATGGGTCATAAAATTGCTTTCTTTTTTTAAATAAGCACCAAATAAACTAAATAAATTATAATAAAATTAAATATGGGTCATTTAATTGCATTTAGTTTTTTTGTTTGTTCTCTTTTTGCACTAATGCAACTAATAAAATAACATTTAAATCTTAAAATAGCATTTACATTTAGATTAGTTTTTATTAAGCTCTCACAAAGCTAATTAAAATAAAGCAAAGTCATCAAATGTCATAAATTTCCATTTAGCTATTTAGTTTTATTATTCAGATTTTTTTTTTTTATCAAGCACTAACCACATTTACAGCCAATGCAGTGAGTCCTCTGAAGGGCAGCAGGGAACACATCCACCCATAACAGCGACAAATGACAGTTCATGGAGGTAGTGTTTTATTTATTTATGTATATTTTATTTATTGTGCAACTTTTTTAGCAACTCCCTGTGCTGGGATACTAGTTTTAAATTTTATTAAATTTTATTTTATTTCACTTAATTTATGTTTTATTCAGTTTTATCACATTAGCATTTTATTTAATTGTATTTGTTTATTAAGCTTAATTTATGTTTAACCAAACAACTAAATGCAGTTTTATGACTAAATGCAGTTTTTTGGGTCATTAAATTGCATTTTGTTTTTTTATTAATCATTAACAAAGCTAAATACAATTAAAATAGGTCATAAAATTGTATTTTTTTTTTAAATAAGCACTAAATAAACAAATTAAATTATGATAAAATTAAGTATGGGTCATATAGTTTCTTTGTTTGTTTGTTTTTTTTGGACCAATAAAATAAAATATGGGCCAAAAATTTCATTTTTTTTCACTAATAAAGCTAATAAAATAAAATTTAAATCATAAAATTGCATTTAGATTAGTTTTTAAGCGCTCACAAATCTAGTTAAAATAAAGCAAAGTCATAAAATGTCATAAAATTCCATTTATTTATTTATTTATTTTTTTTTAAATCAAGCACTAACCGCATTTACACCCAATGCAGTGAATCCTCTGAAGGACGGCAGAGAGCACATCAACCCAGCACAGCGACAAATGACAGTTCAGGGGGGGAGGGGCTGTATTATCTGTTCAGGGGCGGAGATTAAAACCACAACCGACCAAACAACATGCTCGTCTCCACCCCCTCATGAATAATGCACACTGATCGTCCCTGCTGATTGGAATCAGCTGGAGAAGGAAGTGCCTGCTTTAGCCGGCAGAGAGACGAGAGAGAAAGAGGTAGATCAAGCCCAGACTAGTTCTTTCAGTGACTTTCTCTCTCTCTTTCTCTCTCTCTGTGTGTATGTGTATGTGTGTGCGCATATTGCTTCAGTCTGTTGTGGATGTAGGACAGTCGGATCTGCATCTCTACTTCCGTGTTTATCAGCTTCAGCTCCCCCTTAGGATTTACAGAGAGGACATGTAACCTCTCCGCCAAGGCTTTGTCTGTGTGTGTGAGTGTGTATGTGTGCGTAGCGGAGGGGTCGAGCTCCTCCTGAAGGATCACCACCAATGCATTCCTGCTGGAAGATGAAGATTCAGGTACGAACGGGGCTGTTTTATTTTTATTTATTTATTTATTTTTTTGCTGTTGTCATTGTGCTCTTGTGAAAAGACCGCTGTCTCCATGGTTGCCTTTGTGAGGCCTGTTGTTGTGTTATGGAGATGAGGCTGCTGCTGTGTACTAGAACCACACGTTCAGCTTCTTCTTAAATCAACAAAGCTGCCATTTGTTGTGCGTTCATGTGCTGTTTATTCCCTGCTGCTGTTTCCTCACTGAACTCCCTTTCTGTTGTGTGCTCGGGTTTATATGTCTAATGGCAAGGGAGAATTACTGGAGAGTGTGTTTTGACTAGGTTGTCTTGTGGTTTACTGATCAGATGAGCTTGTATTGTTGTCTTGTTTATTATGTGTGGAAAAGTATATGTACAATGTCGAAAAGTTAAGCCTTAATAACAATTTTAAGCACACTGAAAAAAAGGCCTGCAAAATTTGTGTGTTGAATATTAACAAACAAATTAAATTTAGTTTCAACTTATTTTATTTGTTTAAATTCAGCCCAAATATAACCACTTGACTTAAAACAAATTAGGTAAATCCAAGGAATTTACCAGTTGCCTTGTCATTTTTTTTTATTTGGCTTCATTGGTGCTAAATAAAAGATGCATTTTTTAATGATTTTTTTGTGTGCATTTTTTAAAATGGTCATTTGTTTTATTTTGTTTAAATAGTTCTTTAAATGCAGTTTGAAGCCCCTTTTGATGTTATTTTCTGTATATAAATATAAAAAAATTATACATGTGATATGTTTCGTTTCTTTATTTTATCACTACAAAATATCTTGTCATACTAAGTAATCAAGCACTATCTATATATATATATATATATATATATATATATATATATATATATATATATATATATAATGTGTATATATATATATAATGTATGTATATGTGTGTAGTTTAAGTCAGAATTTATTAGCCCCTTGTTTATTTATTTCCCCAATTTCTGTTTAACGGAGAGATTTTTTTTTCAACACATTTCTAAACATAATATTTTTAATAACTCATTTCTAATAACTGATAAAAGTAGTTATAGTAAATAGTATTTTTATTAATAGTAAAAAAGAATAGTATTAACATTGTTACTGTGATTGCGTCCTTTGTCAAATGAAATCATTACCATATATTTTAATTTAACTACACTTGTTACTTTTGTAGTGGGTAAGAAATTAACGTTGTCCACAAAATTCATATGAAAGAAGCACATTCAATGCACTAGTAAAAAACTGCAGAAGCACTAGTAAAATAAAACTAATATAATTAAGCATGCTGGAGAAAGTTACTTCTAAACATAATATATTACAATCATGCATTACTTTGAAATGTAACTAAATACATTAGTTAGTTACTTTTTGAGGAAAGCAATGCATTGTGTTAGATTTTTCTCTATGCTGGGCTTGTTAATAATACTTTGCAACTGTGTATGTATGTATGTGTGTGTATGTATATATGTATGTATATATGTATATGTATGTGTGTGTGTGTGTGTGTGTATATATTTATATATATATATATCTCTATATCTTCTCTAATAACTGAATTATTTGATCTTTGCCATGATGATGATAAATAATATTTGACTAGATATTTTTCAAGACACTTCTATACAGCTTAAAGTGACATTTAAAGGCTTAACTAGGTTAATTAGGTTAACTAGGCAGTTTAGGGTAATTAGGCAAGTCATTGTAGATCAATGGTTTGTTCTGTAGACTATCGGAAAAATATATAGCTTAAAGGGGCTAATAACTTTGACCTTAAAGTGTTTTTAAAAAAATTCTAAATTGCTTTTATTTTATTCACTTTACGTCCTTTAGTTCTTATTAAAAACCTAAACCAGTTTTATGAGCCTTTGTTTTGAGTAATCAGATCAGGTGATCTTGTACAAAAAAATGCAGTGTGTTTTTCTGTGTCACTGTTTCCGAACTGTAATTGCATGTAAACAGTGTTCCAGGGAAGCAGATGTGCTAACACATTTATAGGAAGGATCTTGTGATGGACCTTATGTTGTGACTGAATGCAGTGAAAAATTAATTGATCGTGTCCTCAAAAATATCCTCAAACTGTTGGTTGAGGGTGTTCACTCTCTGAAAGTTTTGAGAATTGAAAATGAACTGAACCCAGGTGCCCACCAAACTAGTGGACCAAGCCTGGTGAAAAGATGATACACATTATATGTTTACTCATAGAATCAGCAAGTTTATTTCAACTTGCTGAATTGGATGTTTAGTGATTCTGTCTTAAAATATACATCATAAAGTGTGTGTGTGTGTGTGTGTGTGTGTGTGTGTGCGTGTGCGTGTGCGTGTGCGCGTGCGTGTGTGTTTTAAGGTTTACCTTTAAGTGATGGTGTGAACTCTCAGGACTAAATGTTTGTACTGAAAAAGAACACTTTTAAAACATGGACATTTATTTTAAATTTATAATAAATTAAACACTTTAAACACCAAAATAAATCATGACTTTTCTTATTCATGAACAAAAACATCATGAAGTACAGTATGAATAAACCACATATTCTTTTTTTTATTATTATTAGTTTGACACATTTAATTTAAGGGGACTTTTGACCCAGACATCCAAATTCATCATTTTGTCACCATCTGTAAATAAATATAAATATAAAATTTAAGCCAATATACTGTATAACTCCAATATCTATTTTCACAATGAACAATATTTGCATCTCGGTTTTTTTTAGCAAGTATTTTTCTTTCTAATATTTCTATCATTCTCATATTTTCTTTTATCTGGTGGTATTATTATACATTTGCATACATTTACAACCTGTAATATAGCAAGCTCGTTTGGCTTCTCATTCAGGTTATTTACCAAGATGAATGTGCACTAAAACATTGTAGAGTTTGATTGGGTGGGACAAGACAAAACATGGGACACATTGGCTCCTCTGTATAGGACAAAAGATATCACTTGTATTGCGGGTAAAGCTGAACAGTTTCAGTTTCCAAATGACTTCTGTTTTCCACAGAAAAACACAATGGAGTTCAGTGGGAACCTGAAACTGTAACTGTTAGATATACACTGTGAGCTAATATACATCTCTAATGTGCTGATAATATATTGTCTATATTATGTTCCATGTGTTTAGTAGTTTTCAACACTTTTTTTTTCTTATACACTCAAAAAAATGACTTTTGTTATTTATATTTATATTATGCTGGTATAAATTAATATTTTTGTTACTACTTATTTAAAATTAGCTTAACACTATTTTTTTTGTTTGTTTTTGGGACAACTTAATTGTTTTTAGGGCTGCAACTAATGATTATTTTAATAATCGATTAATCGGTCGATTATTTCTTCGATTAATCAATGAATTGGATTAAAAAAAAAAAAAAACAAGAAAAGCATTCATTTCCAACCCTTTATTCAAAAAAGCTTATCCCTAAGCTGTTGTCATAATAATAATAATAATAATAATAATAATAATAATAATATTAATAATAATAATATTAATAATAAACTAAGTAGTTTTGTCCTGTTTTCAATCCAAATATCTAAAGAAATCTTAAAACAAGACACATACTAGACACAATTTCTTATGCTATTTCATGTGTCTTGTTTTCTTAAAAAAACACACCTCAAAATAATTGATTGTTTGCGTAAAACAAGCAAAATTATTTGCCAATCGGGTAAGAAAAATAATCGTACTGAGAAATATTCTTAAACAGAAGTTTTAAGCATCACTTAATTTTCTCATGCCATTTTTCTTGTCTAGTCTTGATCTTTAAGATTTTTTTTAGATATTTGGACTGGAAACGAGATGAAGTAACTTAGTAAGTTTTTTTGCAGTGTAGCTATACATGACTACAGATGGAAAAATGAATGATCCAAAAAAGGCGAGTGAATAAAAACGTGTCTTTAGTCTTGCAATGCAATGTGGAAAGTAACTACAGCTCTACTTCTGTTATTAACCCTTTCACTGGTGAGTTTAAAAGATTCTATCTGGAACCGGGAGTGAGTTTTGTTCATTATTTTAGAATGTTGACCCTTAATGTTTTTATGGCGACGTGTCATGTTTGTCACGTGACACACCGCAGCCACAATAGCGATGTATGACAGATGTATCCCTTTTATTATGCTTTTCCGTTTTAATACTCACTTTAATACTTTCCATACTTTAATACGTTTTAAAAAATATTCACACGCTTGTTCATCATGTCATCAACTACCTGATATTCCAATTTACAAAAACGTGTGAGTGTTTTTGTTGTTTAAAAGACGTATAAATGATCTTGATCGTGATGACATGAGATGGGCATCGCCATGTTTACTTGCGTCCGGTCATATGCCTCATTCATAAAAGCGGAACACGCATGATTCATCACATAAATTCATCAGGTATTCCCAAAATATATGCAAGCAAGAGAAGGTGGGAGAAGAATAGATTAAATTTTTTTGTTACTTTCACTATGTGCATAGATGTTTATGAATAATAAACATCGAGCAAATTATATTTGAATGGATTTTTAGACTTCCAGTTATTCTTTATACCAATTAAGAAACCGGCTACTATAATAAAGAAAATCCGCTCTAACTGTAAAACTAAATAAATTGCTAAATACTCTTGACAGATGAAAGTGTAAAGCCTGCAGCCCATTGCGTATCATATTTAACAAACCGTTTCCTATGAATTTTATGTAATTTTGCTCACATGGAGAATAGAATAATAATCTGATGATGTCATTACGCTGCTGTGCTGTCAGCCAATCGTTGCATTGCTGATCATGTTATTGGGGATCGATATATTTGTCCTTCACAACACACGCAGCAATCTCAGATCAGTTTATCCAGATATTTTAATCTGACTCGCGAACTTGTTTGAAGAACTAAATTAGCCAGAAATCAATTATCAAGATTGACAGATCCAGGATCTGCCAAATCATTTTAGATCATTTAAGCGAGGTGTGAAGAACAGACCCCTGGTCAACTATAATCCAGACTCAACATTGTATATCTTGTGCTGTGACTATTGTGGATGCACACATTGCGATATTGATGCTGAAACGATATATTGTGCGGCCCTAGTTTGCACAGTTTATAACCTGTCATATTACTGTCTAAGTTGGCTTCTAGCAGAAGACCAATATTGAAAACACTGTTGGATGTAAACACTGAAATTTAGTTTAAAGATTAATGAGCATATTATGTAGTTTCATTTTGTGTTTAGCATTGCCTTTTGTGAACCACTTGATGCCTATTAGCAAAGACAAACACGTTAGTCCAGTGATTGTAGCCATGCTAATACTGCCTGTTAACATACTGAGACAAACTTCATCATTACAGCCTTTACTCTCTGACTTCAAGAATAGAGATGCATGTGTGTTTGTAGCAGTCCACCAATGTACGGCATCCCAGAATCTGAGGCTTTGTGTGAAATCCCCTCAGTGAGGGGGAGGGGCAGATGGAGATTAGTGGTCACATGACCCTCTGGACGAGGCAGCAGTGAGAGGAAGTGTGCTGGACCTGATAGACGCTCTCATTAGGCATGACTCAGTGATTTGATGGAGATGTGTGACTGGAAGGTCTGAGGCTTCTGCTGGGTGTTCTGATCATTGCTGTTTCTGTTCTTTACTGTTCTGCCATTCAGGTTTTTGCTCAATGCTGTCTATATATTGAGCATATAAATATTTGTATTTTTCTGTTTGTATTTAATAGAGGTGTATTATGATTCACTCAAGTCATGATTTAAGTCACTATTCTGAATGATATAATACTATCACAATATTTTAAAACTAAACAAAGAAGGCTTTTAACACTTCATTGGGCAGAAAGCCATATATGGTAACTTCATTTACATAATATGTATGTATGTATGTTATTTGTGTAATTATATTTATTTATTTAATATTTATTTTAGTTTATTTATTTTATTTGACATATTTTTGTATTTTTATATTGCTATATTTTTTTATATTTTGTTATTTAATATTTTATTTAAATATTGTTTATGATTTTATTTATTTATTGTTTTTATAAAATGTTTCATTTTATTTTTTCAATGTATTTAATTTAATTTATTTTTCTATTTAATATTTTATTTTATTATTTTATAAATGTTTTATTTATTTTATACGTACATATGTTATTTGTTAAATTTTATTTAATATTTATTTTAGTTTGTTTATTTTGTTTTATATATTTTTATTGTAATTTATATTGTGTTATATTTTAATTATTCAATATTTTAATTTAATATTTATTTTATTTATTATTTTATACGTATGCATGTTATTTTTTCATGTTATTTATTTAATATTTATTTTAGTTTGTTTATATTTATGTTAGTTTTATTGTATTTTTGTTTGTTGGTCTATTTAATTATTAAATATTTTTAATTTTATATTTATTTTATACGTACGTGTTATTTGTTTAATTTTATTTATTTAATTTTAATTTAATTTTATTGTAATTTTATATTGTTATATACTTTAATATTTTTATGAAATATTTAGTTTATTTTATTATTTATTTATTTTATAAGTACATGCGTTATTTGTTTTAATTTTATTTATTTATTTTATTTTATATTTATCTTATTGTATTGTTTTTATATCGTTATACATGTTATTTAATATTTTTAATTTATTATTTATTTTAAGTCATGCATGTTAAAATGGCTAATAATAATGCTCCAGAGCTTTTCTGACAAGTATTTCAATAAGTGCCTTATACAGAGTTAATGTCTGCATTCATTCTAAATTTACCAAGTTTATTTTGCTAGTGCACATTGTCAGTCTTAAGGTTGATGATTAACTGTTCAGTTAATCTACTGAACAAAAAAAAAGTGTTTGTTTTTGTAATCTTCACAATCAAAATCGGACCATTTGCTTCTGCTCTGGGACTGCAGTTCTTCACTGATTATGTTGTTTTGATGGCTCGGGTGAGAAATGCTTAGCCACACCTTTCCAACCATTGATAAGAGAAGGGGTGCAAAAATAAAACCTCACCCCCTATTCAATCTTCAGTTTCCGTTAAAACTGCATCATCAAATTTAAACAAGGTTGCAGCAATTTTCGGTTCATGCCAATATGAATTATTATCAATTCTAAGACAACTGGATAAACACTGAAAAATGTGCTCTTTAATAAAATGCTGAATTTGTTATAGGCTTATTGTGGTCGACTCCTGCTCTCAAAAACCCATATTTTTATGGGAAAATCAGACAGCTTGCATAGCCAAAATTTCCCCTTGTATTATTAAACATTATATTCAATCATATACATACCATGGTCATGATGCCCAGCCATCTCATGTTAAATCATGAAATAGTTTGACAACAAGCAGGAAATGTTCATGGGCCGGTGACATCACCACATTGAAATGGTCAATACAGTCAGCTGAGTCTTGGATACGTCTGCATCATTCATCATATTGTTTACATCTTTTTATGCATTGTTGCATTTTCATATTACATCAATGTATCATTGCATTGTTTTTTTTGTTTTTTTTTTGATAATATATATTAACCGTTTATTGAGATTTTTGCAATTTATTTGTTATTTCATTTATTTATTAATAATGAATAGAAAGTTCAAAACGCTGCAGCATTTAATTTTTATATTTGTTCTTTTTTAGTAGTGTAAAAGTATTTCAATGGCATATTTGATCAATTTAAAGAGCCCCTATTATGGGTTTTTGAAAATGACCTCCCATGCAGTGTGTAACACAGCTCTAAGTGAAGGGAAATATCCAGCTAAGGCTTAAATCTGAAAGTGTGCCATGTTTAAAACTATTGATTCATCTATAAAAGAGTCGACTCAGAGTGGTTCGAATGAATCGCCGCATTAACGAATCTTTAGCCGTGACGATGATACAGAACTGAAGCTCCGCCCATTTGTTGCACGTGCACACACTGTAGCAGCTCCTGCTTGAATCAAGTTGCATAGAAGCTGTGCTCTAAAATGTGAGGGGAAGTAAGTGTTATTTTCCCTACCCAAAGATGAGGCTGTGAAGAGTCAGTGGTTGAAGTTTATTTTTGCAAAAATACCTCAGCATTATAGCCCCAGCCTTGTGCTGTGTTCTCATCATTTTTCTGATGAGTGCTTTTGCAATCTACATGCTTACAACGGGGGATTCATCAGCTGTTTGTTATATATACTATTGATGTATGGGACTTTTCAGCGCAGATTAGCATCATGCTAAGAAGGGGTGAAGAACAAACAAATCGCTGAACAAATCATATTTGAGTCGTTGGGATAATTATGTAAAAATAAATGCATATTATAAGACAATGAATGTGTTTTTTGACCTTGCATGCGTTTCAGCCTGTTGTTGGAGACCCCCAAAACCAAAATATGACCTTTTTGAATGCATAATAGGGGCTCTTTAGTGCATTATTGCATTACAACTAGTAGTAATTAAATTCACTTAAATGCATGTAATACATTTAAATTAATTTGTCATAATCCTATGTTTAGTATTAAATGACTGCTGCTGCTTAATCCAATAGTGTACTACTATAAAGGAATGTTATCAGCAAATAATGACTGCAGTTTTGGCTCTTAATATCTTATAGTACATTATTTTAAAGTGACAGATCTAGCAACTCTAAACCTTTATTTATATGGAAAAAAAATGCTAATTCAAACTCTTTTATAGATTTTCCTCACCAGCACATAAGTGAGTGAATAAAGTGATCTTTTGAATAATTTAAAATGCAGAGCGACGTCCTTTAAAATCCCCCATGTGATTACCATCATAAATATTAGCGGAGTAACTCGCTCATATGTCTGAAAATGTTTCCCGAGTGTCATTGTGTTGTAGATAATTATGTAGTACATCTTCATGGCCTTTCAGAGGCTGTTTATGGTGTCTGGATGACCTCTGATTTGCATGTGGTCATTGGGGGACACAGAGGTCCTGGTGTCAGCAAACTAATTAGTCTTGACTGGCCTGAGTTAATTAGGAGCGGCTTTGAATCCAACATCAGAAAAAAATAAGCATGAAGCTCAAGAAACGAAAGTGTTCTTCTGTAGTTTCTGTTTGAGAGCTGAACAATGGCAGGATGCTGGTTATTGATTTATGCTGTGCAGGTGATGGCGGATGTGCAAAGCGCTTGAAGGATTATGGGCTGGTGGATCTGGATGTGTTATGTCACGTATGGATTTTGGGCATTACTTGTGCTCACTTACCTTACACTTACTTTCTCCTCACTTGTTCGATTTCTTGGAAGTCATGATGTTCAGAATTAACTAACTTGTAATTTGATAGATCCTGCTACAGTGCGTGTTAAACTGTAGGAGTGAGACATTTACAGTACAGTGCAGTTTTTAAGTGGGATTTCTATTATGGTGATTGCATAGATATTTGCATTAGATGTCACCTACGCTGTTGTCTATTAGAAGGAATGCATTAATAGAGCCGCCATTTTAGTACAGGGTAGTGCTCCTTTGAAATTAATGTGGGACCAAGGTGCAGCGGAGGACTGGCCATCCGGTGCCATAGATACATAAACATACATACATGTGTATCTATGGCTCCGGTGGTCAGTATGCAAGTTTTTTTTTTTTTAATTACGAATATTATAATTTTACATCACTTTTCTACATCGATGGATAAGTGACTGCACAAGGAGCATGTGTTTGTGTGCATGGATATGTATTATCCTCCCTCCTTGTTAAATTTGATCCAATCCATGTCCTGAAACACACCCCCTCTCCTGCTTTCACTTCTAATGCTAATAGAGGGAGTGATTCGTTTGTGAATGAATCTCTCTTATGAATGACTCGTGCGAACCATTGATATCCTTGTGTCTCAATGCGCATATCCACCTTTTTGATCTAAATGGTATATAACATTTGTAATACGCAGTAATTTATGGTGGACACTGTGCACATTGAGGCGCAGGCACTGTTATGTTATCAGGCACCCTTATAAGTTTCTTCAAAAACTAGCCGTACTTCTCTTAGCCGACTACAACACAAGTTTCTAGCACCACAGCGTCTTGTCAGATTTCATTTACATTGTTTGCTGATTTTATTGAACAAAAGTAGAATAAGTTTAGTATTTGTTGCTACTTTGCCTTATGGTCAATGCAGTAAGAGACCCTGTTATCATCAATAACGCTACTTGTTTAGCATAAAAGTTCGTACAGTAACATACAAAATGGTAAAAAAAGAAATCTTACCTATGAAATGTGATGCCTTTATGCTTTGTGTTCTTTGTTTGCTCATTACTACACTCGTACACAATACTAAAGTCCAGCATCTTCAGATTGGCTTTAGTCTTGACTAGTGCAGTTGAATGACTTTAGTCCTGGGAGCACTGTACAAATGTGGCGGCGCTATTGACGCATGCTCAGGATCTGTATGCAAAATCTAGTGTATATCAGGGGTGCCCATACTTTTTATTATGAAGGGCCAAACTTGATTGAGGCTAGTGGGGCAATTTACCATAGGTAATTTCTTAATTTATGTAATAATGTTCTAATTTATAACAGATTTGCAATAGTTTTTGTCTTGATTTGTTTGCCGATGTCTTCTGCATAATCTGTCGAGTCAGATTCATTTAGTTTTGATTTAAAACATTTAGTTTCAGTTTGTTCTTTTGTAGCTCAGCAATAAAACAAATTACGTCAAACCCTCTCCATCATGATCTCAGATGGGATGGTGGGCCAAACATCAATTTTTTTTTTTGCTCGTTCAAACTACATATTTAAAATGAGCTGAAACAACACAATTCTTGAGATTTCGTTTGGGCAACTTAATTTTTTTGTATGTTCAATCCACCTAAATTTGTTAAGTGTCAGGTTAACGTAATAAATTTCTTTTAGGACAACATGAAGGAATTGTGTGGAACCCTGCATTTTTTACAGTGAAACTTATAGTGGGCCAACTTTGGCCTGCAGGCCCAGTTTTGGGCATCTCTGGTATATCTCTATGTGGTGATTTGTAGTTTGTAATTAAAAACACGATCATTAAAATATGAATATACAAAAGATTTATGTTTTTTTTTAACGTTTATTTGAAGTACGTATAATATATTTTATTTATATTCTATTTGTAGTAGGCATTTTAATTAAACATCTTAATTAAACAGTAAAATAATGATAATAGTTAATATTATGACACTGTGGCACAGTGGGTAGCGCTGTTGCTTCACAGCAAGAAGGTCGTTGGTTTGAGCCTCGGTTGGGTTAGTTGGAATTTCAGTGTGGAGTTTGCCCCGTGTACGGAGGAGGCATGGGATGATAACCGTTTTCAAGGCCTACCACGGTTTGGAAAAGTCAAGGTTTTAATACCGTAAAAACTTTCTGCTATACTGTGCCTAAGGTATGTGTACGATTTTTTTTTTTTTTTTTTTTTTTTTTTTAGGAAAACAGTATCTCCATCAGAAAAGCTATCCAAAAGACGCAATTGTAAATTGTAAAGAAATCAGTGTTTTTGAAACAAATGAAAACAGCAGAAGTCAGTGATTTCAATTGAATTATTTAGCCTGACATGTTTAGCTACTGCTCCAAAATATTTAAAATGTTTCCCAAAATAAAATATATTGTGTTCAAATGGAAAGGAAGTTTTTGTTTTTTATCCCAGAAATTTTTAAAAAAGAATATATTTTAGAGCAGTAATCACAATACTGCAAAACCGTAAAACCGTGATATTTTTATCCAAGGTTATCATACTGTCAGAATCTTATACCGGCCCATGCCTATTCCTTCAGGTGCTCCGGTTTCCCCCACAAGTCCAAAGACATGCGCTATAGGTGAATTGGGTAGGCTAAATTGTCCGTAGTGTATGTGTGTGAATGCAGGAGTGTATGGGTGTTTCCCAGTAATGGGTTGCAGCTGGAAGGGCATCCGCTGCGTAAAAAACCATACACACTAATTCACACACATACTCATACACTACGGTCAATTTTAGCATACCCAAAACATGTCTTTGGACTGTGGGGGAAACTAGAGCACCCAGAGGAAACCCACGCGAACACGGGGAGAACATCCAAACTCGACACAGGAATGCCTAACTGACCCAGCTGAGGCTCGAACCAGCGACCTTCTTGCTGTGAGGTGAGAGGCTACCGCGTTGCCAAAATATTAAATTGTAATCCTAAAAATGATAATTATAAAACTGGAATTGTGCATGTTGTTAATAAAATGTATCAAATATTTAATAGATGGTAAAATAATAATTCAATTTTCTTGTAAAATGACTTTTGCATTGATGAACATAAGCATTATGATTTGTTATTTTAAGAAAACTGTGTTAAATTTTAAATGATAAAATTATAATTATCATGAAGTATTATTTATGAGGTTATGTTAATAGTTTATTTACTATTTGGATCATTTATCATTTCCTCTATTTTCTAAAAGTTTGAAATGAGTTTGAAATGCAGTAAATGAGTTGCAAAATGGCTATTTATCTTTTGCTGCTTCCTTTTTTTCATTCATTTATTTAATCAATTTACTCATTAACGAGGCTTCTCTCTTTATATTTAAAACTAAGCATTTACAGTGTAAATTCCTAAGGCAGTTTTCTCCGGTCTTTAATGACACACTGCATGACACTCTACATGTACAGCTGAGCAGATTTATCAGATCAGTGTGCACTTCAAGTATACTTCCTCATTCTAGTATGCGGTTAAGTATGACCAAGTGAAAAAGATGAGTGGACATGAAGCACAAACCCTGTTCCTCATTTGGGTTGTGGAGAAGTGAGTGCTTGCTATAGAGAGATCGGCTGATTTAGGTCACGTGATTTTTAGCTTCAGAGGCCTCCAAAGGCCAGCATTTGTTTGACTGGTCAGATGGTAAAACTGCTGCTCTCAGCTAAAAAAAAAAAAAAAAAAGAGCCATATTTATTGTCATCGCCAAGCGTCTGAATCCTCCTCCTGAATGTCTGCAGCTTCTTTCATGCTGGAATTGAAGCTATAAACATGAGCTCAGACAAAAACATGATTCCATATGCACACCACAGAGATGGTCGTTTATTTAAGTAAGAAAGATGCGCTGTTGAACTCTAGGGAAAACACTAGAAAAGTAAAGTTCGTAAACAGACTTTATGGTGGCTTGAGAAAGACTAGTCTGAAAGTTTGAAGTCATTTTAAAGTGTAAATAATTGAAGTAGTTTAAGAAGTTTGAAACAGTTATAAGTACATATACAGTTGAAGTTAGAATTATTAACCCCCCTGTTTATTTTTTTCTCCCAATTTCTGTTTAACAGAGACAAGATTTCTTCAGGTTTCTAAACATAATAGTTTAAATAACTCATCTCTAATAACTGATTTATTTTATCATTGTCATGATGACAGTAAATATTATTTGACTAGATATTTTTCAAGACACTTCTATACAGCTAAAATGACATTTAGCTGTATAGGCTTAACTAGGTTAAATAGGTTAACTAGGCAGGTTAGGGTAATTAGGCAAGTTATTGTATAACAATGGTTTGTTCTGTAGACTATCAAAAATATATAGCTTAAAGGGACTAATAATTTTGACCTAAAAAAAATTCCCATGCTCAGTTAATCATAATTTGGGAAATATTTGAAAAAGAAAAATGAACTGAAAAATTCAAGGGGGGGCTAATAATTCTGACTACAACTGTATGTTCGCATGTTTCTGTTATGGATTGACATGTTTCTTGCAAGGCAGTAGATAGGGTGTTCTGAGTGGTTGCTAGTTGGTTTATAAGGGGTTGCTAGGGTGTTCTGAGTGGTTGCTAGGCGGTTGCTAAGGCATTGCTAGGTGGTTACTAAAGTGTTCTGAGTGGTTGCTAGGCAGTTGCTAGGTGTTTGCTTGGGTGTTCTAGGTTGTTGCTAGTGTTGTTAGGGTGTTCTGATTGGCTGCTAGGCAGTTGCTAAGGTGCTGTGGGGTTCATCTTTTAATGTACAAGATAGTGTAGATTACAAACAGGAAGGGAGTAAAAAGAGGGCAAGGATCAGCAAAGGACCTTGAGCTGGGAATCAAACTCAGGACACCGTAAAATTGCTTTTCATTGTAAACATGCAATTGACGGACGTCTGTGATAGTTAAGCATTTGTCTTGTCTTTAATTATTGTTTTTTTATGTCATGTGAAATAAAAGAATTTCATCACTGTCATCACTTTAAGTTCCACAGCAGTGGACCAATCAGAAGAGCTCGGAGGCCGGGCGACCATTACAAGTTTGTTTACAGGCACTTAGTGGCTGTCAGGATACTCTCGTGCTTTGTTGTGCTTTTATTTTTTATTTTTTTCAATCCATTTAAAATCGTTTCATCTCACGATTTATGTAGAATATCCTGTGAGCAGCAATTCTGTGGGCGCAAATGCCAGAGGAGAATGGCAGAGGAGAATGGCCAGACTGGTTCCAGCTGATATAAAGGCAACAGTAGCTCAAATTACCACTCGTTACAACAAGTTGTGCAAAAGAGCATCTCTGAACGCACAGCATGTCAAACCTGGGTGGGCTACAGCAGCAGAAGACCACACCAGGCGCCACTCCTGTCAGCTAAGAACAGGAAACTGAGGCTACAATTCGCACAAATTGGACAATAGAAGATTGGAAAAACATTGCCTGGTCACATGAGTCTTGATTTCTGCTGCGACATTTGGATGGTAGGGTCAGAATTTGGCGTCAACAACATGAAAGCATGGATCTATGCTGCCTTGTATCAACGGTTCAGGCTGGTGGTGGTAGTGTAATGGTGTGGGGTATATTTTCTTGGCACACTTTGGATTCATTAGTATCAGTTGAGCATTGTGTCAACACCACAGCCTACCTGAGTATTGTTGTCATGACCACAGTGTACCCATCATCTGATGGCTACTTCCAGCAGGGTAATGCGCCAAGTCATAAAGCCTGAATCATCTCCGACTGGTTTCTTTAACATGTCACCGGATCTCAATCCAATAGAGCACCTTTGGGATGTGATGAAACGGGAGATTCGTATTATGAATGTGCAGCCGACAAACCTGGAGCAACTGCATGATGCTTTCATGCCAATATGGACCAAAATCTCTGAGGAATATTTCCAGTACCCTATTGAATCTATGCTACGAAGGATTAAGGTAGTTCTGAATGCAAAAGGGGGTCCAACCTGGTTCTAGTAAGGTGTACCTAATAAAGTGGCCGGTGAGTGTAGTTTTTGACTAAATGTATAGCATTTTGAAATAGACTGAGCCGAAAGTAAATTAATGAATGGAGTTTTTGATATAGTTGTTCTCATTTCTTCCTGCAAGTTTTCAGTGTCGATAATAATTCCAGGCTATTGATTTTTTTTTTTCCCTACCGTCAGATTACCTACTGCAACACATTTTCATGTTATTTATCTTGTAAATGAATCCTATTTATTCTGACATGTGCTCCGTTTCCGAAAGCGTAGGTTATGCTGTGTAACACATGTGAGTGTGTGATTCAGAGCTTTTGATTAGTATAAATTATACGTTTGAATGGGGTGTGATACGCTGAATTGCAAATTTAATCATTTGTTGATGTGAAGTTAAATATTGCATGAAATTTAATGCAGAAGTGATTGATCCCAGCCTGCTTTGCTGGCGCGTGACATGACAGGATTTGAAAAATTCTTGTTAAGGCTTGTTTGACTCTCACTACTGCTATTTGTGAAATCTAATAAATAAACAAACTGTGCTTCGGTTTCGATGTGCACTGCATAATTTGAAGTCTAATGCACTGCGCAATCCTTATCAGCTGCTTTTGCAGATGTTTACTGAGGGTTGTAAAAATGGAAGACTGTGGGTTTAAACTGGACAGTTTCTGATGTCTCACAAAAATATTGTTTTGTGGAATTATTATTATATATATTTTTTTAGCTTCCAGCTTTTGTTTGCTGGAAAGTTGACTATCAAAGTTGTTATCTTATTCATTTAATCATATACACTTGTAAATTCGTACATTTTAAATTAATTGACAGTAAAACTGACTAGAATTTTTGACTCATTTTGCAGGAATTGATCACGAACACATTTTTCAAAGTGATATAAATATTAAAAAAGCCATAAAAATTATTTTTCTGTTCTGCAAATTCTGTTTATTTTATTTTAGTTTTTTTATGATTTATTTTTAATTTTATTTTTTGTTTGCATTTTAATTTAGGTTTTTGTTTTTAAATTATTTTTTTTATAATATTTTATATTATTAATATAATATTTTTTTATAATATTTTATATTTATTTTATTTATTATGATGACGTGATGCTTCACTCATAATTACCTCACAGAATAATATTGGGATCATGAATATGAGCAAAGATGCTGAATGCTCAGTACTGAGGAAGGTCAGTCTAACAATGTGTGCTTGTAAAGCATTTCAAACAGTAGCAAAACATGCTTTATTTTATTATATATTTTAAAAAATATGAGAGTTTTATAATATTGCAGCAGTTAGATGTCCATTTGTGTTAGCTGTATATGTACGGTATGGGTTGCTAAAGATGCAAATAATATAATGTACTGTAAATGTAATAGTGCAGGACTAAAGAACCAATTATGCAGAAGTAGGTGTTGAACGTCTTCTGAATGATGATGGCATATTGGGACAAATGTGCTGTTACACATTAAACAAAATATGCTGTTACACATTTTTCTTTATTTTTGTGGTAACCTACTGGCAGCACTGTTGCAATTTACCACAACCTGCCTTTACAGTAACTTACCTGTAAATGTGTTGTACAGTAGCAGGGCCTTACCACAACTACTTTTTATAGTAAAATGCTCTTTATAATATTAAACTTTTTCAGTGTCACTATTTTTACAGTACTTTTACTGTAATTTGTTAACATTTTACACTAGCAGTACAAAACCTTCATTTTTAGTATTCAATTTTATAAATTCCAATTGGGTGACTTTTTTTTTCTTTCCATTAACTTTTTCAACCACAGTAGCACGACTTGATCACTTTGATTGCAGTAGACTACTGCAAATTCCCAATATGCAGTAAGTTACTTTAATAGTTTTAAATTGACCCACAGGACGAGATGTATCCAGATGTAGACCCACACTTGTTTCAGCACACACAATCTAGGAAATACGATCTAGGCAGGGGCGAACCCTATATGGCTAATGATGGATCAGTAATCTTCTATTTTTTTTTGTTTAACGATGACTAACTCTTTAGGAGCATTATCGCCACCTACTGTATTTCACAAATATGGCGATCGAGACTGTCCGTGAAAATGAACAGTTTAGGATTTCCCATTTTAGTCATTATTTCATTATTATATTGTAACAATCATTTTAACATCTGTGCAGTTTTGGTACTCATATTATGTAAATAAAAATAATTAGTTAAAAGACTAATGACTATTATTTGATTAAACAAATAGATACTATTCAATTTCTGAAGTAAAAATTAAGTGTTATATATTTATTAAATGTAAAAAGGTTTTATTACTAGGCCCACACGGAATCTGCGTGTGCAGAATTCCACAGATTTTCCGCAGATTTCTGCTGAATTTTTAACCCATCATTAATTCTGTTTATTTATTTGAGTAAATGTGTGTAAATCTATATTTATTCATTTTTTTATTAATTACAGTAAAATTATTGAAAATGTTCACCTGTTTTATGTACAATGCACTTTGTTCAGTTATATTTTGTCTTTTAGTAGAGATATTATATGAGAGACTGGATATTGGATTTGCATTTTAAAAATTAAAGTTAAAGATATTATTTTTTATTTCACATATTAAGGTTTTAGTTATGATACTCCCAAAATAATTCAGCAGAAATCCGCAGATTTTTACCAAAATTCTCAGCAGAAATAGCAAAAAACGTCCGCAGATTCCATCTGGCCCTATTTATTGCATATAAATATGTATTATAGCCTATAAATATTAACTTTTATCTTCTTAATTATGATGAATCCATTATATAAATTAAACCTGTCCACTTTAGATTATTTTCAGCAAAGCCAGCAAACGAGTATCTGCTATACTGACTCTGTCAGATAATTAATGACTGATAGAAAACTGTTCTGTTATACTAAATGGCGTTTGGAAACAACTTTCCCCATTCGCCCGTCTCGATCGCCATTTTGTGGAATAGTATACACTATTGTCTATTGTGTACACTATTTATTAACAATATATATAAAATATATTGGTGACGAAGACTGAAAAGACGTTGATAACATTACCATCCATCCCTGCCTAGATCGTGTGTCCTTGATTGTGTGTGCTGAAACGTGTGTGGGTCTGCGGCTGGATATTATTTGTAGTGCATATTACAGTAGTGAACACAGTCTAAGAGTGTATGAAATGAACCATTTTGGCAGCTTGAATTCAATAAAATCTTCCCCTGCCTAATCTAAGTCACAAGTAAATATGTACCTCATATTGCTGACCTGATCTTACTGCAAGTGTCTCATGAACAGTTAGCCACACCCACTTATTTACATGTCACAGCATACATGGAGTAAATTTAAAAAATCTATTGTGATTGACAATTTATTCAATTTTAATGATATATATACCGTCATGACCTCTACATGCCAAACAAACAAGGAAATTTGATCAGTTGGATACCGTGATGTAAACCGAATGCTATTTAATTCTATGTCACACTTCAGCTTTCTATTTCAGTGGAATTTACGTCAACACTGGAAAGGAAATGTCATTAAACTATGTCATGGCCTTTAATGCTGTTTCACTGTTTGTGCTGTATCTGGACTCATTGTTGTCTTTTCTGTGATCACAACATTTACAGTATCCTGAATGTTTACTTACCGTGGCTTAATGTATTTGTGCTGGAGGATGTTACAGGAAACAATGATATGAAATGTGGCGTGTGATTCTCTTGATTATTGTCTCCTGAAAGGAAATAACCGAATGCGAAAGGCGAAATTTCATCAGACCGCATTTCAGCCTTCTTTCAGATTGTGATGTTTGTACTGTTGATTTAATTCGGCTGCTTCCTTTTGTCTGTCTTCTTTTTCATTTGCTTCATTTTCTCTTTATGCACACAGACATGCATATAATAAGAAATGATAATGTCAGTGCGGATTAGTTTTTAAAGATGGCAGTTTTTCACTTAAGACACGAGTAGTTGCCTTGCATGGATTAACAGATTTCACTTTTTGACTTAAGCTGATGCAAACTTCTGTCATTATAACAAATGGAAAATATATTTTCAGAACTAATTTCAGCTTCCTTAACAGCAGGATTATACTGTACAATGTCAGATTATTTAACAGGGCTCATTTATGTTTATAATTGGCTTAATTGTTGCTTCTACCTAGCAACCTATCTGAAAACCCTAGCAACCTCATTGCAAAGAAACTGGCATCCTCCCAGAATCAATGTGGTGCCAAGAGCTACTCGCATTTTTTTTTTTTTTTTTTTTAACAAAAATGTAATTTAGTTTTTACTATCCTGTCAGTCAGTCTTATTTCTTTCATACCGGATGGTTTAATTGCCGAGTTTGTAGTTAATCAAAGAGTTATCTTAAAGAAGGTAATTTGCTTTTTATTGTCTTCAGTCCAGCTGTTTAGTTTGGGGTCCCACTTTATACTGTCACTTACACCTGTGAACTTACATGGTAACTAAATGTGTAAGTAGTGTGAAACTATAGTGTATGTACACACTGGTGCATAGTATTTACTTGTGTAATACTGGTGTAACTACACACATGTAACAACGCACTGAATAGTATGTGTAAGTTCAAATGTGTAACAGGACTTTGGTAACAACACTAAAAAAAGTACACATCTGTAACAAGAATTACATGCGTGCATTGTGTAACAACAATATACTTGCAGGTGTTTTCCCACTTCCACACCTGTTTGCATACCATGTACTTCTGAACACTATATTAAAATAAGAATGGCAGAACTAATGCTGCATTAGAAGGTTTCACCTTGTGATACCAGTGTAATTACAGGGTAATCATCAGCCACTGTCCACTCAATATAAAGTGTAAAATGGTCTCAAATTACTGTGTAATATATAAAACCTAAGCCTTTGTGCAACAGTTTAACAACAGCAAACTTCTGCCAATATGAAATATACAAATGCCTTATGTTTATATGTTGTTTTAAGGTAAATTGTAGAATCACATCAGTAATTCACATTAAAGGGATATTTTACCAAAGAATGTGTTATTAATGTCTTGTTACAAATTTGAACTTACACATAATATTTAGTGTGTTGTTACATGTGTGTAGTTGTATGTATGTATGCACTGTATTTACATACTACTTACACATCTAATTACTGTGCTTCAGTTCACAGGTATAAGCGATACTTAATAAAGTGGGACCGTTTTATTACTTAGTAAATTGGATGTTTAATACAATGAAATTGTATATAAGAACATGACGGCGTTGTTATCGTAGTAGTAGTTGTCGTGGTTGTAGTAGTAGTCGTAGTAGTGGTGGTAGTAGTTGAAGTAGTCGTTGTCGTAGTAGTAGTCATTGTTGTAGTAGTAGTAGTAGTAGTAGTCATCGTTGTCGTCCTAGTAGTAGTGGTAGTAGTCGTCTTCGTAGTAGTAGTTGTAAGCATTGTCGTAGTAGTAGTCATTGTGGTAGTTGTAGTAGTAGTCGTTGTCATATTCAGTTCAATTCAATTCGATCTCGTGGTACTGGTAGTAGTTGTAGTCGTAGTCTTTGTCATAGTAATAGTCATCAAAATAATAAATATGAATTATATAAAAACAAAATAAACAAGTGTTGCAAAAGTACCGTTGTCTCACTCCTAGAAGTTTGGACCCCATTTTGACATAATCAGGAGTTTCTAGTTTACTTTCATTTGTAATTCATTTTTACTCAACTCAAATGTTAATTATTTTTATATATACTGAACTCTTAAATATTTAATGATAATAATAATAATAATAATCATAAAAAATAATAATAATAACAACAACAACTATTATTATTAAAATAATAATAATAATATTAATAGTAATAATAATAAAAAAATAATAATAATAAAATATAATAATGATATTAAAATATAATAATAATAATAATAATAATAATAATAATAATAATAATAATAATAATAATAATAGTAATAATGGTAGTAACAATAATTTTGTAAATAAATATATTGGGGTTTTTTCCTGAAGATGCAGGAAAAAGATGCTTATTTTATGCTGTTTATTTTTGTTTCATGATCTCCATATAGCTGAATTACGATCACATCCTTTGACAGTAATGTTTTGAGTAAGCTTGCCATTTTTATTATCATTAGAATTTTTTTCTTCTTTTTTTGATGAGTTTTTTATAATGTCATTAAGGCCCGTCCACTTTAACTGACAGGAAGCGCTGAGCATAGAGAGATGAAAATAGAGGCACAGTGATGGTTAGGTTGTAGCCCTGATCTCATTTGCTGCCTGGCGTTGATCTGTCTGTCTGCTGGAGCAATGAGACATGAAGATAGAAGATCTGAGGGCCATCTGTTACAGCTCTCCAGTCGCCCAGTGCTGATAACAGTAGGAGAATTCAATCTTCTCTTCTCGTCTCCTCAGAGACCAAATACTCAACAATACTCAATAAAGCTTTACCAGAGTGTGACTTTGTGCAAATCATGATGCCACATTCCTGAGAGATTGATGTGCATTGCAGATTTTAGACACTTCTTTTTTTGTCCAAAGGAACTAGGTAAGATTCTGTGAAGTGATAAACAATATAAGCAACTCTTCCAGGTTAATCTAAGTTTGTTTTTTCTTCATGTTGGTTTTTGCTGTGCTTCAGTAGAAGCCCTGGCCTGTTCTGCATTACTGCAAGACCACAATGCCTTTAACTGCAGGGAAGGCAGTATGTTTCTCAACATTAACTGATAGTCAAAATGACACAATTTTACGACTCAAAACAACTTGAATAGAATTCAGTGAGAGTGAAAAGGTTGTGTCATGTGGCCAAGAATGATGACCCGTATTAGAAATCTGTGCTCTGCACCCCCTCTTAACCCATCCAGGTGCACACACAGCAGTAAACGCACACTGTAAACTTGTTGAATCAGTTCCACACAATCAATTTGTGTTGGGACAACATGAAGGAATTAACTTTAATTTGCTAGTTTTTAGAAATCAAGTGGATCGAACATAAAACAATCAAGTCCCAACAAAAAAAAAAAAAAAGCGAAAATCTCTGCTAAAAAAATTTCCTTACAAACATATTTTTGTTGAGTGTTAGCAGACTACTGTAATCCAACTGCTTGGATCCACACGCGAGCTGTATTTTCATCGTGGGAACATGTAAACTTTTGTTTCGGCACACCAAACGAAACTTAGACGACCCATGTCTCCAAAAAATTCTTCTTCTACTTGTTTGAATTATGGTTGGAAGCACAATGTGGCCTCTCTCTGAACACTGTAACAGGTAAAAGGAGTCTTCAAAGTTACATCATGCATATTAATGAAGTTGCGTTTTGTTCACAATAGAGTGCGCTGATTGTTTAGAACCAAGTCTTTCTCATGAATTAATGAACAGATGTGCTAAAAACTCAATGACACCACCTTGTATGATCACCACGCTGGAATTTACAATCTCATCGCCATAACGTTGCTTCAAAGTTTCTTTTTAAACCGGAAGAACGAATTTGCTCTAAACAATGCAAAAACAAACAACCAATTTTCACTTTTTAGTGAAATATGTGTGCTAATAGTGTTTTTAAAAGCATGGGACATATACATCACTGTCAACATCTCAAATAATGTGTTTTGGTTTTTCGTTACCCTTTAAATGCATAGTGTTGTTAACAGTAGCAGGAGAAATTAAATCATGCATCGTTAAACTGTATAATAAAACATCTATGTAAATCAGAGGTACAATAGACAGCTTGGTAATTTACTACAGTTTATGACAATTTTATTGAAGTAAATTAGAATTTATTTATATGATAAAAGTATTTATCAAAATATACATTTTAATGAATTTTCATATAATGCAGTTAAGATACTAGTATTAAGCTTAAAGAGCAATATAAAGACTTAACTACCAAGTTAGGATATTTGGGTAAATTATTAGATAACAGTGGTTTGTTCTGTAGATAATAAAAAAGGAGGATTTAAAAATGTTTATATATATTTATATATATTATAAGTTAACAAAAAGTTATTCAGAGATTCTAATATATATGAGAAGAATAGAGATAAAGTTGAAGTCAGAATTACAATTTATTTCAAATTGAAATGAAACCGGTGTTTTGGAACCTAATGAAGACAGCGGAAGTCAATGATTCATTTGAGTTATTCAGTCTGATTCCTGATGTTTACTGTTCCAAAATATTTATATATAAGTAATATAAGTTTCTCAAAATAAAATCTATTGTCTTCAAAGGGGGAAAAACTTTTTTCTATCCAGACTTTTTAAAAGAACATACTTTTGTTTTGAGCAGTAATCAGAAACCTTAAAAACGTGAAACCCTGATTTTTATTTTATTTTTTATTTTTTTTTAATTATTATTATTATTATTATTATTATTATTATTATTATTATTATTATTATTATTGTTGTTATTTTAACAAAGTTATCATACTGTCAGAATCTTTTACCTGCCCATGCCTAGCTATAGAAAATTCATTAGTCTTCAGGAGCAAGGATTTTACCATTTAAATGCCTGTTTGTTTGCATAATGCAAATGCTGCTTATGAAAAATTATTTCACTAAAAAATCATTTTAAAGTGTAGTTTGAATGAATGGCTGAATGAATCCAGATGTCTAAACTTACAGAAATAACAACACACAGAAAATAACAGTAGTGAAAAGACTGAGCAGTTTCATAACCGTACATGAAAACTGCTCTTTATAACTATATCAGTTTTGAATGTACAACTGTGGTCATGCTTAATAGACGTGAATTGCATTTGTTTAGGAACAAAATTGTGTGGGTGTTTGCAATTTTAAAGAATAATTATTCAACTCTAACATGAGTGTTTTTTAAACCCAATTTTAGCTAATTAACTGTAATGGCTGACTTCAGCAGTGCGCATTAGATGGTCTGTGAACAGTCTGTAGGTGTTTTGTGGGTTTACCATCTAAAGACATCACTGTTCATGATGCTGCTATACTGTATGTAGATACTCTGGAAACTTTCCTGAATCTCTGACACATGTCTATCACTGTGTTTTATAGGATAGTTTAATCCTATAAAATAAAAATGTTGTCATTTACTCACACCCAAGCTATTCCAAATCTGCATAAGAAAAGAAGATATTTTGAAACATGTTGATAGTCTGATGACTGTAACTTACCAACTTGCGTAGTCAATGGTTACTCTGTTCACACAGGATTTCCTTATGGTAATTAAAAGTAGTTTTCTGAATAAGTCTGTAGGTGTGAAAGGGGCTTTTATGCACTAGATTCCCTAGCATAGATCTCAAATTATATACAATTATATTGAAAAACGCAACAAACATCAAGCCATAAAAACATTCAACTGAGCATAATGTGTTTTCCACACACCAATAGATTCTGTTTCCTATTGAATAGATTTGTTGTCTGTTTGATTTAACAAAAGAAACTTTTGTTTACAGTTATTTTTATGTTTTAAATACATAACAATGAAGTACTAAAAATGTTTTCTTTTTATCTTTTTTAAAATTAGTGAGTAACATTGAAACAATAAAGCTGGCAAACGTCACCCAAAATAAATGGCCAAAACGCATAAATTATTTACTGTACACTCTCGGAAATAAAGGTGCAAGAGCTGTCACAGGGGTGGTACCTTTTGAAAAGATACACATTTGTACTAAAAGGGTCCATAATGATACATCAAAAGCTTCTTTTTGTACTTAAACATTTTAAGAGGTACACATTTGTACTTTTAAGGTTCTAATATGTACCCTTGATGTATTAATAGGGACCCTTTAGGTACAAATGTGTAGCTTTTAAAAAGATACCACCCCAGTGACAGCTGTCATACCTTTATTTCCGAGAGTGTACAGCAAATAGAAACAGCAGCAAGGTTTGCTACACATTTACTAGCAATTTGAAAACATGGTAGTCACTATCAATTTATAGTAAATCCTGTATAGTCTGCTCTTCTTCTGAACTATTTTCTTCTTCAAAACATGTGTGGATGAAGAGGGTGACTTCTAATGTGCAAAAAGCAAGTGTCAGGCATATTTAAAGTCTGTTTAAGTCCACCATTCCAAGTCTA
Organism: Danio aesculapii; assembly: GCF_903798145.1. Taxonomy (NCBI): domain Eukaryota; kingdom Metazoa; phylum Chordata; class Actinopteri; order Cypriniformes; family Danionidae; genus Danio; species Danio aesculapii. Next base: position 39,127,266 of record NC_079447.1, on the reverse strand, counting down.
TGCAAAAGGTACATTAAACAAATATCTAATATTATTGTTGTTGTTGTACCATATGGTTGAGAATTAACAATAATAATAGCCTATTCATATTAACCTTTTTTATTAACCTCATATTATTTCACATTTACTGAATCATGACAAAACTGTAATCTTAAGCAAAAAATATATATATATATTCAGAATCGTGCAGCCCTACTAGCTATTTGAAGTCAAGTAGTCAACATCGATTTGTAGTAAATCCTGTATAGTCTGCCCTTCAAAAATGTATGAAGAGGGTGACTTCTAATGTGGAACAAGCGTGTGTCAGGACGTAAAGTTGTGCAGTACCAACTTTTGTACTCGTATATCCCTTTTTTAATTTTTCCTTTAATGTCAAGGAGTGCTCATCGCCAGTGAAAATCAATTTGATATGGTTACAAATGTCTTGATAAGCTGGAAAATCTTGAAAAATGATGGCTGTAAAATAGGCCGACTGTACGGTAGTCAACATTTACATGTTATTGTGCATTTTTGAGCATGATTAACATAGGGAATTATGATTTAGACTGTAATGTTGTGTTATGTTGAGATTTGCAGACGTTTCTGTAAAAATAAAACTGTAAAACTCTACTCACTCAGATTACAGATCCAGTTAAGTCAAGAGAACTTAAATGATCCAAGTAAATGACACTCAATATAAGTATGGAATCTTTTTAATGTATTAGTAAGAAATAAATTCTTAATACAATAAAGTTCATCAATGAAATGTAATAGAATTACTTCAATAATTTAATAAAATTTTAAATAAAATGGTTTGATTGAATTGTGCAAGCTCATTGCCTTCATTCAATTAAGTAAACTTAAAGGAAGTCTATGATGAAAATCAACTTTTGTAAGCTGTTTGGAACTGTGTGCAGATATTATTGTGTCCACAGTCATATTGGATTGATAGAAACAAAATAAGTAATTTTTTTTTCAAATTTCCTGACGTTAAAATGGGATCCAAATCCCTCCCATTTGGTTTCCCCAACCTCCAAATTGATTGACAGACGCATATTAACATGTCACTGTAGCAAGGATATGTGATTCATCATTGCAGAAAGGCTTGAAAAAATGTCAAATAACAGTTGGGAAAGTTCTTACTGTAGTAAGGGAAATCTGCTTCATTCTTGTCTGTCACTATACTGTTTATCTACGTGAAGGCTACGGCTCTAACACACATGTGGAAAGGGTGGGTGGAGAGAACCAGCTCATTTGCATTAAAGGCACAGGCAACAAAAACAGCTACAATGTGATAACAGCTCAAATTTTCCGGATTTAAAAAACTATAATAAATAATCTGATAGATGTTTTGAGCTAAAACTTTACAGACACATTGTGGAGACACAAAATACTTATCTTAAATCTTTAAAAAGGGTTAAAATAGGTGCAGATTAACAAATTTGTATTTACAGTGTAGTTGTGTTCCCAGTATTAGGGAAATCATTTTAAAAAAAGTGGATCATCATCATCGCCATTTCACCATTGTCTTAGGACAATTTTTGAAAACTTTTTTGATTCACTTCAAATGTTGAATACTGTTTAACAAAAGTTGCAAAAGTGAACAGAAGTGTGTAGCCCAAAATAAAAAGAGTATTGCAGTAAATGTCCCCCATTTGCATGTAGTCTGAGAGCAGGAAGAGGAATCATTTATTCAGGAGCCCGATAAGAGCAGACAGAAGCCACAGAGACTGCTGTCATCTTCTCCGATTCTGCCCAGCACTCTCCTTTAGAAGCCTGACAGCGTTATCTGAGGTTTATGTTAACATCGGCTCATTGGGATGGATTGGGTGCATTATTTGAGCACGCTCTGAGTGATTGTATATGCCTCAAACTTCACTGTGTGCTTTTTCTCCTCTAATCGTCCCTGTCATATTACATTCAAGCACCAGGCATGCGTTTGTCATCTCATTATATTAGCTGTGCACTCATGGCAACCTTGCAGTCTGGCTCATTATTCTGGATCTGCCCACACACTTGATCAAGCCTGCAGATCCATAACAACAGCGTATTAGCACTTCATTTCTGCTGTTGCCATTTACACAGCCGCGCACCTAAAGCACTTGTAAACATTACATGTACGACTATGGCTCCGGTTGATGTGTTTCAAGCACACCATAGGCTATTTTTAAATCATTTATAAAGGCTTCCTCTTTTTTAGTTTTATACCTGACTGACTTTAGTGCAATGTTGTTGTTCGAGTATGAAAAAAAAAAACATGGATATCATATGGAATATATATATATATATATATATATATATATATATATATATATATATATATATATATATATATATATATATATATATATGTATATATATATATATATATGTATATATATATATATATATATGTATATATATATATATAATATTCATACAATAAGGTGCAAGACGTATTTGCCGCGATTTGTTGCTATTTTTCAGTGCAATCCTAATTTTCACTTTTTGCGCTAAGCGTTGTTTGAATAGTAAGTCCGTTTGCTTCACTTTGTGGATTCATGGATGTTCCAGTCTAAAAAGGAGGTGTGTTAAGATGCATTGTTGACGTTGCTATTTTGAGGAACTAAAATAGATCGCTGCACTGACTAACTGAAAGCTGGTCTAAAGTCCATTGCAGAGCATGTTAGTTATGCGCCTATGCAGGTCCAAATGCTTAAACATTGCTTAATACACACAGGATGTACAACAAAAAAACAAACATCTTTACAAATGACAAATTAAAGGATTAAAATGTTACAAATATTATTATTTTCTACATAAGTATAAAAAACACTGCCTTCATGTCGGGGTGCTTTTTTTTTCAGCCTATTCATTACAATTTGCATGTGTATAATGTTGTTAATATTAGCAGTATTCATTATATTCAAGTTTATATTTGTCCATCTGTCAGCTTTTGGAGACATATGCATCATATAGGGCATAAGAATAGGAAGTGTGTTTGGATATAACATTTCGTTATTATTGTTCATTTATCCGTTTGCTGGAAATTAGAACTGAATTTAGAAATAGTTTTGAAACAAATCTTTGCAATGGCATTTCATTATCCATGAAAGTAAAGGAGTAAAGTAAAGAGGCTGAATGGAGGACGCTTATTCTTTATCCTTGCTGCAGATGGTCTATTTAACTGTTTTCTCGCTAGTGAAGCGTTCAGTTTTTACACTTACAAATTCCGCCATGTAAATAGTGAATGTGCCATGATATGTGCCATATATATATATATATATATATATATATATATATGTGTATATATACAGTATATGTATGTATGTATGTATATATGTGTATATGTATGTATGTATGTATATAAATATGTGTATATGTATGTATATATATGTGTATATGTATGTATATATGTATATGTTCATATATGTTTGTGTGAGAGTGTGTATGTATGTATATATTGCATATAAACATTTTCTATGTGTGTATTTGCATGTTACATGGAAGCGTGTATTCATACATAAACAGTACAGTAGACCATTATTTGTAGAATTACATTCAATATCGAGGAATTCTAAAAATGTACATGAAGGGTAGGGTATGTGAATGATGGATCCATTGTGTGTTTGTGTGTGTGTGTTTAAGGGTTAATGTTTTATTTTTTATTATTGTAATAAGTTACTGAGGCACTGTTCTTTTTTTTGTCACTCATTGCTATTTAAAGAAGCACATGACCAAAAAGGAATATTTATATCATGATGTAATAAAGCCCATAAGGTAATTCGAGCTGAAACTTCACAGACGTCTTCTTGGGGCAACTGAGACTTCTAAAATTTGCATAATGGGAGCATTTTAAAGCGCTGATTTGTTGTGTTGTGAATAGGGAAGCACCAAAAGCTGGACACAACAGTGCTAATTTGTTAAACCATGCAGAATGGACGGTGCCAAGCATGATGAGACCATCTAGAGGATGTTTGTTCATGATTTGCCCACTAGATTTTGTTGCTCAGGACAATCTGAACACCGCTGTGTGAACCAGTTTGCAGTGCCCGTTTCCCATTTGTGACCCATTTTCAGTCTCTGTTATGAAAGCCTGTGGGGGAACCGCTAATGACTTTAAATTGTCAAGGCTGCTGGATGTGGTTTCAACAAGTAAAGTGGTGTTGAATTTGCTGTACATTAACACTCAAAGTTTTGGGTTTAGTAAGATACGTTTTGCTGAAGGTAATGAATACTTTTATTCAGTAATAGTGCATTGAATTTAATTGAATTGCCAGTAAAACGTTGATAATGTTGGAAAAGATTTTAAACAAACATTTTATAAATAAACGTGTTTTTGACACAACTGCGTAATATAATAATACAATACAGTAGTTCCCACAGGTTTAAAATATGCTTGCGGTGGTAGCCGGATTGAAACACACCTTTCACCCACAGCACATGGTTACCTACATGCTCAAAAAAGTGATTTTTAACAATATTTTTATTTATTATACACTGTTTCTTTTCAATGGGTAATTTTTTTTTAAGACGCTTGAAATAAATCCACTATTTGTTTTACTTTTATTTTATCAAGGAGCCATGTGCACCTACTGACAGGTAAAATCTGCTGCTGACATGCTGTACATTATTGCCAAAGCATGTTAGTTATGTATAAAATATGTAATATATATCAACATCATCCAATTTAAAACCGCAAATGAGAAATAAATGACAGAAAGGCATTAAAACCTCTATGGAATAAAAATCTCAAAAAATATATAATATTTAAAATGATTAAACGTGTAGATTATTTAAATAAGGCAAACAAGTTAATTAAGCATTTCTAGCGGTGTACAAATATTTTTTACAGCCAGTTAAGATGTAACTTCATCCTCTCTGAGTAAATAGAAAAGTTTATCTGAGTCGTTTAGATCAATGGATTCTCAAACTTTAAAGCCAGTGACCCCCAATATAAGATCATTAAGAACTCGCGAACCCCACACCCCCCCCCCCCACTACCAAAGCATATACTAACAATAAAAATAACTTCTTTTAAGCTGTTCACAATATTTTAACTATATTTACTATACATTACAGGGCTCGAAATGAACATTTTTCCTTGGTAGCACTGGTGCTCCTTACTTTAAAAATGTAGGCGCACCAGCCAGAATTTAGTCGCACCCACCAATTATGAGCACCGTTACTACACGTTTTATAAACATATTTATTGCATTTGAAATCAACACTAATCAAAACTAACAAGCAAAAAATATATATGCATGCGTGAGGACAATGTCTCAACAAAATCCCGTTATCACAAGAAAATACATTTTTATAACATAATTGAGTGACCAAAAGATGCACAGACATGAATGAATCAGTTAACGAACTGCTGTGTTCTCACGGGTGGTGTCTGATATTGTCAGTGGTGTATAGAGTACTGAAAAATCGTACTTTAGTAAAAGTACAACTACTTGCCAAAAATGTAGTGCAAGTAGAGTAAAAGTTTCTGTTGTAACTATTAATCAAAGTATAAGTAAAAAGTAGACATTTCAAGAGTAGTGAGTATTACGCTGTATGCTGTAAAAGTTGATTTATTAGCATGTAATTTGTGGATGTGTGTGTAAACGTAACATTCTGTAGTGCATTTAGTTATTGCCCAGCAGGCACACAAGGTCATAAAGATGTTAATATTAGGTGTGATTTAGGTTGTGATGTCAGGTGACCAAAATTCAATGTCTAGCCAGCGTCAAAGAAGTTATTTTGATGTCCAATAACGACATCAATTGACATTGATATTTTGTTGATTTTAGGTTGTCTTAGTCCAAAATCCAGCATCGAGCCAACATCTTAAACCAGCGTCATATTGACGTCAAATACTGACATTTATTCGTCAGGTATGGCAGGTATGACATCTGATAGACATCATAGTGGTAATGTCCACACATCATTAGACGTTAATGTTGGTTGATTTTTAGGTTGGACGTCAGCCTAACGTTGAGTTCTGACGTCAACCCTATTTTCATTACCAAACAAAATGCAACGTCCCCACGACGTTGGGGTACAACTTTAATTTGACATCATGTTGACGTCTTGTGCCTGCTGGGTGTTTAAGGCATTTTTGGTCTTCATACAGTAAACATCTGTCATTTTTTCATTAGCGACATGCATCTAAACAGTCTTTGGGTCAATTCGTGTAAAGGTTTGCTGCAATAAATTTTACATACAGCTGCCACTTGCACCGCTGACAGCATTTGGCGATTAAATGAAGGATTAAACAGAATCTCTCGTGCTTAAAATGTGTAGATGTGGCAAACAGTTACTTACTTTACAGTGAAGGCTTTTAGTTACATTCATAGCGGACTTGAAGCCAATGGAAGTCTTTTATCCACTCTTCGAAAAGTGTAGATGGTGGATTAACATTCACCACATGATCAGTAATCAGATGTGCCATTTTTGTAGCTTTAGGAGGTTTCTAAAACTAAATCTGTCAGTGTTGTTTTCATTCTCATCTTCAGCGCTTTGTCATCTGAAGGCAGAAGGCGTTGACTGAGTGATGGACAGCTGAATTTAACCAATCCATTCACGTTTAGTTCTACAGCAGTGGGCCAATAAGAAGAGCGTGAAGGCGGGCAAGCGTTGTGGGCTTTGTTTACTGGAGCAAGTTGACATGACAACAGTTTTAAACTGTTCCTGAGCACTGCTTTTCAAGTGCAAGCATGCATTCTGCCTGAATGTGTCCTAAATACTTTATGAATTCATCCTGATATTTCTGACATTACCTACTTTTGTCTGATGGGGACTTATATGCTTAGTCAAAGTAGACGGTTCTGGTTTTCACATCTAGATGCATGCTGTATTGATAACTAGCGAGTTATGATGTTCCATTCACTTTTTGTAAATACTAATCAGTAATATCTTTTAAAAAATTCTGAAAATAATAGCTTTCACTTGTAATACTGAAAAATATATATTATAATCGCTTAAAATTACACAATTTTTAAATCACTCTCGCGATCCCTTGAAATTATTTGTGACCCCCAGTTTGAGAACCACTGGTTTAGAAGCTTTGTCTTGAGGCTGTCAGCTGCGAAGCCAAGCGAAAGTAAATCAGGCTTACAAATAAAAATGATGACGGATTAGAAAACGAAACTAAAAGCCGAATCCCAGACATTTTAGGAGATTTTTAGAAACCCAGGACGAACGCATTTTAAGTCCCAAAAAGGCATGTCTCTGTGAGTCTCTGCAGAGCACGTGAGATTGTATGTGAGATTGTTGACAGTTCTTGCTCACACAGAACGAGAAGTAGGAAACTTGTAGGATGAGAGATTTTCCACTAGTTAATGGATCATGGATGGAGATACAAAAAAAAGTGTAAAAAGATGATAATAGTAAAAAAAAAAGTCACTAAATATACTTTTAGTATATTTAGCAGCTGCTAATATACCTGGGCGGCCAACCCAAATAAAGTCTTTGTGTGGCAAGCACTGCAATACAAGAAATTGAGCAGAAAATCAGCAAATTAGAATGATGTCTGTAAAAATCCACAAGTTTGTTACAGTTTTAAATCAAAATATTATTTATATTATAATTAAAATTCAAAAAGGTGCTTCATTTGAAATCAAACAGCAACCTTTTTGTGCATTTAAAAACTACTTTTAAAAGCTTAACAGTATTATAGTGTATGTAGTACTGTTTATTCTGATTTAACATTGAAATGTGTTGGGCTATTAATAAATAAATAACATTATAAAACTCTATTAAAATATAAAATTGCAATAAAAAGACCTACATATTTTTGACATGGTGTTATGCATGACATATCCTGTCAAATGTGTGTTTTGGCAAAATTCTGGCAAATAATTGTAATTATATAATAAAATATAGCATAACATAACTTTAATGTAATGAAATATTATTATTGTTGTTGTTATTATTATTATTATTATTATTATTATTATTATTATTATTAAGGGACTAAGCCGAAATGAAAATGAATGAATTATTATTTTTTTTATTTAAATAATTACAATTATTTGCCAGAATTTTATCAAAACACAAATTTAACAGGATATGTCATGCATTACTCAAGCATGACTCTACTAAATCTCTACATTCATGTAGTTTATGTCCTTTCATTTATTTATTAATTACAATTTTTTGTACTTAGAATATATATATATCAAGCCTGATTTGTAATCAAATATTAGTGCATGTAGAAACGCTGCCTTTATATCTGTGGAAGTGTTCAGAGCAGCTGGAGAACGGGCTTCCTCTTGGGTGTAATTGGAGGGCTCTCGTTTCTCTCCAGTGGGCTCTGTGTTTGATCTAAACAACTGATAATGACTTGCTGTTTCTTATTTCTAGCCTTTTCACAAATGCAAATCCTTCATGCAAGGCAAATTATGTTATCACTGACTTAATAATAACAGAATAAAAAAGATATCTGCAAATATTCAATGTACCACACACTGTAAAAAATGCTGGGTTCCACGTAATTACTTCATGTTATCCCACCACAAATCAATTAATTTAAGTCATTTTTACAAATGTAAGAGGATTGAATATAAACCAGTTAAGTTGTCTCAAAATAAAACCCCTAAGAATTATATTGTTTCAACTCATTTTAGATAAGTAATGTAAACAACCAGCAAAAGTTACTTTTGAGTGCATGTACTGTAGAACCAGAATAATGGTGCTATCTGCAAGTGATTTATACTGCTTTACAATATAACCATATGGAACTGGTGAAATATTATTAAAAACTGCTCTATAGCCCCTGGTAAGATAACTTCTGATTTGCGACATTGCAATATTTTGTTTTTCTGCAATATATTTATAATTTCACCATGAATCGAATAGCTCTATTTGGATAGATTTCATTCATTTAGATAGATTGGGATGATCAAGTCTGTTTCTATCCAGTGCGTTTGCATAAATTATTATACATGACAAGCATATAAAAATACAACAGAGCAAAGATAAAAGTCAAATTAACCGTGCTTTATGGTTTTTTAGAGTCTAGCAGTATTCAGGTACTGAAATGTAATTAAAATAACACCGTAAACATTATAAAAATGATTTTAAAATAATAACATCTTTATCTTTTAATCTTTTATAAATCATTTAAATCCTGCGATGTATTGCAGATACACACATTGTGAAATCGATGCTCAAATAAAAATATTGTTCAGCCCTATGACAAAAAAAATTTGTTGCAGTGACATCAAAACATATTTAGATTATCTCCACTACACTCAAACTACTTATTTAAAATTAACTGAACCAACACAATTTTTGAGTGTTTTTTGAGACAACTTAATTGTTTTATATTTAAGCTACTTAAAATTGGTTAAAACTAATAATTTTACCTAATTGTCCTAATTTACCTGTTGTCCCAACACAAATTGATTATGAAGAGCAGCATATTTGACATTGTGCAATGATGTTTGCTGTTTTTCAAGCTACTTATTTTATTAATAAATGAGGGGAAACAACACAATTCTTGACTTTTTTTGGCAAAACTTAATTGTTTTACGTTCAAACTTACTTCCTTCATGTTGTCCCAACACAAATCGATTGTGTGGAATCCAACAGCATATTTTACAGTGGACACTAGAAAACAATAAAGTTTGCTGTTTGTTCAAGCTACATATTTATTAATAAATGAGGTAAAACAACACAATTCTTGACTTTTTGGGGGGGGGCACAGCTTAAATGTTTTACGTTCAATCCACTTAAAATTGGTAAATAAGTTAACTTAATTCCTTCATGTCGTCCTAACACAAATCGATTGTGTGCAATTCAACATATTTTATTCTAGTGTGCACTTAAAACAATGATGTTTGCTGTTTGTTCAAGCTACTTATTTATAAATAAATGAAGTGAAACAACACAATTCTTTACTTTTTTGGGGGCACAACTTAATTGTTTTACTTTCAATCCACTTAAAAATAGTAAAAACTAATAAGTTAACTTGATTCCTTCATGTTGTCCTAACACAAATCAATTTTGTGAAACCCAACATTTTAGACTGTGTATATATAATATGTGTTGCCTACAGCAGGTTTTCTGTGTTGAATGGTCCTGCTAGACGTCAAGCTAACACAAAAAGCATCATAAAAGCATCATAAAAGTGGTCCATTACATTTGTGGGTGTTTTTTTTTCTGAAGCCAAATGTTGTGTAACACTGACTGTAATGGGAGTTATTCGTTGAAAGCTCGCAAATCAAATATGGTCTTGTTAGAATGCACTTCTTCAGCAGCATCAAACATCATTACTTCTCAACCTTCACAGACGTCAAGTTTCCCTTTAAAATCAGCTTCGCGTCCACCTGTTCTCACAGTTTGAAGAGAGGGTTTTTATTTTCTTCAGATTTAATTGGTTTCTTCAATCTGTGAATAAAACATCAAATCATCTACCCATTAAAGACATGTTTAAATCTGTTTTTGATGAGAGAGCATTTTAAATGACCTGTTGTGCTTGTAAATAAGACATGTTACTGATTACTGTAGCAAGTCGTGTTACTGATAACTGTAGTGAGTAATGCGGAGGGTGTTTTAAGAGTCATATAATGTAGGCAAGGCCAGGTTGTCTTGTGTGAGCTTTGCCAGCCCTGATGTGTCACACAGAGAGATAAGAGACTAACACAGTTGAGTCTGCTGAGAGAGAGATAACATTTAACAGTTAACTTTCTGTCTCTCTGGAGAACTTTGACCTGACTTCTGCTTGTATTCTCATATAACATAGATGGTTCACTGTTAAGGCAATTATACCCAAGTATTTTTAGCCTTTTGAGTTTACTGCGGTTTTATATATGCTGTATATGATTATGCTGTACTTTCTTCCTGTTTTTTATTTTTTATTTTTACAATCTTGGCCTTAGCTTAAAGAATATTCAAATATATAAATAACTAGGCCTGTCACAATAATCAATATATTAACTTATTGCACAACACATGGACATGACCTCAATCATTTTTGGTGATGAAGTATATATCGCCTATACATATATACCAATTCTAGCCATGTTAGAGCTGATTGCGTAGCCATTCTATCTCTATTGCAGGTGTCAGTGTCAGTATGGTTAAAAAACCACTGTATACTATGAATTACTACAGTATTTTCATGGGTGCCTGACGAATGAAAATTGATCTTACTTTTTCTAGTTCTTTTTACCTTGCACTTTTTTGTTAACAATTATTATTATTATTATTATTATTATTATTATTATTATTATTATTATTATTATTTATTTGTAAATCACTCCTTTTAACCGGATCTTCTGAGTAAACCGGTTGAACAAGTTCATGAAATTTAACTGAATCATTTGAAAAGATTTACATTTCCACCAAGCTCTTATCGACAAAGACCTAATTTCTAACATGCCTGATACCCTCCTCTGACTCCAAATAAACACATTTCCAGAGTTATTCAGTTATTAGAACAGTATACTGAGATCGGATTTGAGAAAGGGTGAACTCCTAATAATGCATGTGTGATTCAGTGAACCGAACACAAACAGTACATGACAGCCTGTTGTGACTGAACTAAATTTGAACAACTGCAGCACGGGTAAACCGAGGGCTCAAATAAGAGGATCTGGCAAAACATAAGTTTATTTCACAACAGAAAGTCTGAATGGAAATTAATTAAGTTAATCATGCTTCAGTTGGGTTGCAAAATGTAATTGTAAGAAACATTGCAGATCACAATGATGTTTTAACCTACTGAAATCATGATTGCTGACTACATATTTTTGGTATGTTGAGTCCTAACATGGGAGGATTGTCACAAAAGAACCGGATCACGGAAAAGGTCTGAACTTTCCATCACTAATCTAATCCCAGAAGCAGCCTTGCACACATATTAAATGGTACTTAGGCTATCTTTTGGGCTGTTGGATTTGAGTGTGTGGATGGGTAGATGGTAGTGTTTGTGTCCTCTGAATACAGATTTCAAAAATATATCTTTGGTTGAGTTATTATACAATATTCTGATGAGTTTGTATATTGCACCTTACAAATATTCTAATTTATTAATAAAACAAACTAATACTGAAACTAATAAAAAACGAAACTAAAACTGAGCAATTTCAAAATATAGAAACTGCTAAAAACTAGTAAATCTACCTCTAAAAACGAATTAAAACTAACTGAATTTGAAAACAAAAAGTCAAAGCAAAGTAAAAATTATAACTAATTAAAAATCCAAAACTATAAAAACCTTGCTTCCAGCCGAAGATGGTTGTGGAATGAAGACTGTGGTTATTTATAGTGACTTGGGAACCATCTGATTGGAGGATTGTGTATTAGCTAATGCGGGACCAGCTGTGGTCAATCATAAGTGCGTGATCCTCTCGAAATTAGTTTAAAATAACTTAAAATCACAATAATATTGTTTATCACAATACATTTTGATGTTATAAGTCATAACATAAAAAATAGGTATCATGACAGGCCTATAAGTAACTATGAATAAATTAAAAACAGATCTGCGCTAATAGCATTGTGGGCAGTGCGTTGGCATGTTTAATTCAGTGTTCGTTAAAATCAAAATGAAACTGATGTTGACTATTATGGTTTTAGTAATGAGAAAAACTCTAAATAAGCATTGCAACAAATTCAGTAGATACTTTTATTCTACATCACCAGCTAATCCTGTGTTTTGACTCATTTTGACCTATGGACTTTGAGTGAAAATGAGCATCATCCCTTCGTGTGAAACGAAAGATGACTATGGATGAACTGTTTTGATGTGTAGCATGGCTGAAACACTAGTCAATAACAAAACGGCAGGGATTTGGCATCGGGTCCCCTCCGCGGCATTTCCATGGTAACAGAGACAGGAGTAAAAAAGCACAGGAATGATTAAAGATGAAAAGTATGTCCTTCTGCTGCCGCACATGAGTTCAGAGGGAAAACAATGAGCTCTCACACTCTCACCCACTCGCTAATCATGCCACATTGTGCCAAAGGGCTCTTTGTTGCACAGCTTTGCTCTGCCACGCACTGATATTAGTACCATTTCTGCCTCCTAATTCACACTGGACTGAAAATGCTAAACTAGCGTGTGATGGTTCTCTTTTTTGTTGTTGTTCTGAATGTTGTGCTGTTGTTTTTGAGGTTGTTTTATGCAAGGCTATAGGCATTTACAGAAGTTAAGGGAATTAAGCTTTCAAGTACACAGCTGGGTCATATTTGGTTATATATAAAAAAAATCTATAATATTATGTATGAAGAAAATTACAAGGGTTTTTTTTTTTAAAGATATTTTAAGGGCAAGTTTTTCTTTTTAAATTTAAAATGTAAAGTGCTTAATCGGCAACAAGAATGCTTAACCCTTTCATGCGCACAATCACCCCTTGGCTGGTGCCTGAAGTGTACGATCACACCAGTGTGATTCGAACATTCAGAGCGCACCTCATCAACTGCTAAAATTCAAATCTGATGGCACACGTTGAGGCACAGAAAGAGGTGTGCAGCTTTAGGTTTGAGAAATTCAAATACACATAACTACAAACAAAACATACCATTTAAGGTTTTTAAAATGCATGCGGATGTCTGCAAAGAGGGCTGAACGATGTGTTTGTTTTAAGTAAGATACACACTGTTTATGTTAGTGGAATTTTTCTCTATTCCTTTCCCAGATAAAAAGTTGCTTATCTTCATGTATTTTGAAAGAAAATTATGAATAAACATAACGTAAATCCAGCAACTTGAATCCTTCGGTCGTTGCTAGAAAGGATAAAGCTGCGATTGGAAGTTAACGAGAATTATTTACATTAATTATTAAATTACGCATTAATTGTATTTTATTAGTGTCTACCCATACCTCAACACTAAACCCAACCCTTCGGGCAATGTAAAAATATTATTTATTGTTGTACACTGTCGCAAAAAAATGACATGAGTATCCTCTGCTGTATTCCATCTACACCATACCCTCCCCCTGCAGTGGAGACTGGTGGCGCCCATTGCTAGTCATATAACAAATAATATGAATATTATTATGCTGTTTAAAAGACAAAATATATGTTTGATCACATATTTGAGAATCGGAGTATCTTTTTTTTTCTTTCTTTCTCTCTTTAAATATTTCCCAAATGATGTTTAACAGAGCAAGGAAATTTCACATTATGTCTGATAATATTTTTTTCTTCTGGAGAAAGTCTTATTTGTTTAATTTCGGCTAGTTTTTATAAAAAAAAAAAAAATTAAGGTTAAAATTATTAGCCCCTTTAAGCTACATATTATATATATATATATATATATATATATATATATATATATATATATATATATATATATATATATATATATATATATATATATAGTCTACAGAACAAATCATTATTATACAATAACTTGCCAAATTACCCTAACTTGCCTAGTTAACCTAATTAACTTAGTTAAGCCTTTAAATGTCACTTTAAGCTCTATAGAATTGTCTTGAAAAATATCTAGTAAAATATTATTTACTGTCATTATAGCAAAGATAAAATAAATCAGTTATTAGTAATGAGTTATTAAAACTATCATGTTTAGAAATGAGTTGAAAAAAAAAATCTCTCCGTTAAACAGAAATTGGGGGAAAAAATAAACAGGGGGGCTAATAATTCTGTCTTCAACTGTATGATTCATGATATCATTGGGCCTGGTGGGTCATGTGATAAACTTGACGCGTCCCCATGGAAACTTTAGAACACAATAGATTCCACACAATGGGTCACCTGGAGTATTTAAAACTCGCGTGAAAGGGTTAAAATTCATCAAACTATGAAAGTAAATTGTTAAATTGTTTCCAAATCTGTCAAATAAATGCTGTTTTGTATCTTAGAACAAATATTAAGCAACCATTTTCAACATTGAGAGCAATAAGTAGAAGTAATAATTTTTTACTAATAAAAAACATATATTTGAGCAAATCAGACAATTGCATTTCTGAAATATCTTGTGACACTGAAATAATAGGCTGCTGACAATTCAGTCTTTCTTTGTGTCTTATTTTATGCAGATTCAGTTTAGATTAAATTAAAGTACAACAAGAGTCTCTATTTTTAAGTTCTATTTTTACCTGACACCATGAGGCAAGAAAATATTAAACATATCTGAAAATAGTAACAAATGAATGAACATCATTGATTTGTAAAAGACATAAGTAATTGCTTTGAATTTTTTCAGTTGCTGTTATATTTTTAAATGGTTCCTAATATGTGTACTTTAATATAATCAATTTAATATGCCATTCTGGTATCTAGAAAGAATAAATGGGGATATAAAAGTAGTCAGTACATCTCAAGAACAGCAAGAATATGTGGAATGAATTGATTACCTATGCATAACTCGCTCTGAAAAACAAATAACTTACTATCGATTAACAAACCTGTTTAGAAACTACATTATAATTTGTTAACCAAACAAGTGTCACATATTGGTGAAATATAAGCTGTTTAATCTGTCGGTCATCAATTAAAAGTCTTTCGTTTGATTTACATTCATGGCAGGCATATCAGTGAACGAATGAATTTGTCAAAGACAAAAAGCTACATTAATATAACAGCTCTTTTACATTAATATAAATAATATACAGCAGGAAAAAAGACATCTCTTCTCGGTGCTTAAGGGTGGAATTAACCGGCTGAGTAAAAATAAGGCCATTAATTAACACAGCCGTGTCCTTGAATCACAATAATTGTGTTGCTCTTTCTATGTAGATATTTCATCCGTATAAAGGCAGTTATTAAAACACTTCAGTGGTCAATTTCAGGAAACATGTACTTTAAGTTTCAAGGGAATCACTGTAAATGTTATGTTGTTCTCAGACTTTCTCTTTTCTCTCTTCCACAGAATGAGAAGCCGCTTGGTCATTCAGCAAGCCGGTCCAGCAACATTTCAAAGGTATGAAAATCCATTTCCTGTTCCTCGTCCACCGAGACGTGAGCATTGCGGGAGGTCTAAACCTGCTGTCTGCAAACACTTTCCTTTTTCTCTGACTTTATTCTGTCTGAGGAACGCACTTCAGACAGAAATATATTTATCTGCTCGATGCAAAGGAGATTGGAAGGACATTTTCTGTGACCTAGTAGCAAATAAAAAAGCCCAGTAGACAATAAAATATAAATAAATAAGCCCAATAGCTTGTTTTATGCTTGTGTAGACCCTTTCGCTGAGGTTCTTTTATTTTTCAGGTCAAGGTAGTGTTTTGTTGGCTATTATTTCTCCTATCCACATTTAAAAGCACATGTTTATCTGTCTGATAAATAATGAAAACTATTTACCGTGGGTTTAAATCATATTCTATGTGACTGTGGAGACTAGATCTGAATGGCTGTTCTCATTGTCACCATATACTTTATGCTTGATTTAAGTTTTTGGTCCCAGCCTTAACTACTTTGTACTTCCATCAAAATATAAATACAATGTACCTAATGTGTTTATAATGTATTGCAGAACACGTGTGGTGCTCTGGAGGTGGGATGCGGGTTGGGATAGGGACAAGTTTGGTGGTTGGGGTTGGTTTATGTGTAGGTTAAGGTTTAAGGGGTGGTCAACATTATAATTTATTAGGGACTGAGCACCTACAGTAGGCCCTATTGGAATTGCTTCGTTTCTTGGCATCAGATCAACACCAAAATTGGATATTGTCATCTAAAGGCCTCAGCGATGTTAAATTGCGAAGATCTAGAGTTTTCATCGAAGAACGTGTCTGTGGCGGCCTCACAAACTGATGTTTTGCCACAAAATAGGAAGTTGTTATAATTCAGGCATGCATTGTCTGAATCCTGCCACGAGTCCTGACCTTAACACGTTTACATACTAATATCCAGATACAGTTATAGCACCTCCTGCTGGCAAGAGGACATGACATGTTTTACAGTGTAACAAACCTCTTCTACAAATTTTATCAATCAGCACCAAATTTGGGAAGTGTAATTGAAAAGCTCTCGCGATGATATATTGTAAAAAAATCTAAAGTTTTCGTCAAAAGGCGTGTCCGTGGCAGCCTGACAAACCTCAGTGTTTTGCCATGGAAAAGCAAGCTGTTATAACTCAGGCTTACTATGTCCAACCCAAATTCCACACCATTGATTATAGTACTATTCTGAAGACATCTACATGTGAAATATTCATTCACAGTCATAGTGGCACCAGCTGACAGAAGTGTGAACGACACAAATAGCCAACATTGTCAGTTTTTTTTATACAGTTGAAGTCAGAATTATTCGCCCAATTTTTTTTTTTCCCAATTTGAGTTTATTGGAGAGAAGATTTTTTCAGCACATTTCTAAACATAATAGTTTTATTACCTCATCTGTAATAACTGATTTATTTTATCTTTGCCATGATGACAGTAAATAATATTTTACTGGATATTTTTCAAGACACTTCTATACAGCTTAAAGTGACAATTAAGGGCTTAATTAGGTTAACTAGGCAGGTTAGGGTAATTAGACAAGTTATTGTATAATGAAGGTTTGTTCTGTAGACTATGGAAAAAAATATAGCTTAAATGGGCTAATAATTTTGACCTTAAAATGGCGTTTAAAAAATTAAAAGCTGCTTTTATTCTAGCCGAAATAAAACAAAAAAAGTCTTTCTACAGAAGAAAAAATATTATCAGACAAACTTAAAATTTCTTTCCTCTGTTAAACATCATTTGGGAAATATTTAAGTAAGAAAAAAAAATTCAAAAGGGGCTAATAATTCGGACTTCAACTGTACATTGTAAATAATTATTTATTATAACATATTAGTTAAGGCCACTTAATATAAAGTGGGACCGAGTTTAAGCATTATAGTTGCTGCTACAAACTTCTCCTTTGAGCTGATCATTTTATTTAAAGGTGTAGTTAATCCAAAAAATGAAAAGATGATAATTAAAAATAACTATTTAGTCTTTAAGTGGCTCAACCTTTATGAGTTCCTTTTTTATTGAATGATATTTTGAAGAATGTTACAAACCAGTAAAAATGTATACCCATAGTAAAAAAAAAAAACAAATGTTCTCCTATTTATCTCAAATTTAAACTTCTCGTGTGAAAAAAAATTACCTTGGAATGTGTTTTACGCAATGAGTGTAAAAAAATATGGACGATGCAACATCGCCTTTTCCCATTGAACGCATTGAAGGCAAAATGCCCCGTAACGGGCACAAACTGTTATGGGAAGCAGACGGACAAAGGAGGTGAGTGAATTATCAACGATGTTTATTTAACAACAAATGAGCACACAAGGAGAACGGAGGAGAAGTGAGTGGAGTTAGGTTGGTCTGACGATCCGTTGTGGCAGGTTGGATGACTGATACTGAGGAGAACCGAATGCACACACCAGAGGGCTTGCGGGGAAGACAGACTGACGATAAACACAAGGCAGACAGGATACCGGGAACACTGGACGAACTAGGAGAGACAGAGAGCAGATAAGTACAATACACTGAGATCTAGGGTTAGTGATTACCAGGAGGTGTTCACTCAGAGTCCGCTTCGTAGGAACGAGACCGGACACTGAGTGAAGTGAGGTGTGTGCTTATATAGTGACTAAGTGATTGGGTGCAGCTGTGTGTGGTTAATACTCAGGTGATGGTGATCTTTGCGTGATGCTGGTGGAAGAGCCTGGCCAATCCGTGACATTACCCCCCTCCCCAGGGCCCGCTCCTGAGGGCCTATACCTCCGACGCCGTGGTGGTCTACCACGTCCACGAGGTGCTGGAAACTCTGGGTGATTGGAGTGGAACTCCTCCATAAGTGCGGGATCTAATATATCTGATCTGGGGACCCAAGATCTTTCCTCCGGACCGTATCCCTCCCAGTCGACTAGATATTCCAGATGACCACCACGACGTCGGGACCGTAGAATGTCCTTGACTTTGTAGATGGATCCGACTTCCGACATCAGTGGGGGAGGAGGTTCCTCTTCATGGCCAGGCTCTGTGGAGGGAATCAGAGGGTCGTGAAAGGGTTTGAGGAGTGACACGTGGAATGTGGGGTGGATCCTATATTGTGGTGGTAACTGTAACTTAAACGTGACTGGGTTGACCTGCTCCAGGATGGTGAAGGGACCAACAAATCTGGGACTAAGTTTTCGGGAGGGCAGTCGCAAGCGGATGTCTCTGGTGGAGAGCCAAACTTTCTGCCCCGGCGCATAGCTGGGACCTGGAATCCTCCTCTTGTCGGAGACCTCCTTGGCTCTGCGAACTGCCCTCTGGAGATGGTGATGAGCATCGTCCCAGACCCTCTCGCTCTCCCGGAACCAGTAATCCACTGCGGGGACATCAGAAGGTTCGCCATCCCAGGGAAAGAGTGGAGGTTGGAATCCCAGAATACACTGGAATGGCGTAAGTCCGGTGGTAGGTTGCCGCAGGGAATTCTGGGCGTATTCCGCCCAGCCCAGAAACTGGCTCCAGGAGTTTTGATGACCGTGACAGAATGTTCTGAGGAACCGCCCCACTTCTTGGATCTTCCTCTCAGTCTGGCCGTTGGTCTGTGGATGATAGCCAGACGAGAGGCTGACGGTCACACCTAGGAGTCTGAAGAAGGCTTTCCATAGTCTGGAGATGAACTGGGGTCCTCGGTCCGAGACTATATCCTCAGGTAACCCAAAGCATCGGAAGACATGGTTGAATAGAGTTTCGGCGGTTTCTAGGGCTGTGGGCAGACCCTTCAAGGGAATCAGACGGCAGAATTTGGAAAATCGATCGACAATGACTAAAATGCAGGTATTACCTTCAGATGATGGAAGATCTGTCATGAAGTCAACTCCTAGGTGTGACCAGGGGCGGTTCGGGATGGGCAAGGGATGGAGTTTACCTGCAGGTAGATGGCGAGGACTCTTCGACATAGCGCACTCTCTACAGCCTTAAACGTATCTCCTCACATCCCTCGCCATGTGCGGCCACCAAAAGCGTTGGGATAGCAGCGAGAGGGTGTTGTTGGCCCCGGGATGCCCTGTGCCCAAAGATGTATGGGTGGAATGAATCAGATCTACCCGTTGGTTTTCAGGAATGAAACGACGATTGGGGGGACAGCCCGGCGGAGTCCTGGATTCGGGAGTGGCGACGACTGTAGGAGCGGACCAGGTGATGGGACAGACCGTGATCTGTTCTGGAAGGATTCTGGCTGGGGTCTCCATGATTTCTGGCTGATCATAAATTCGGGACAGTGCGTCCGCTCGGATGTTCTTTGACCCAGGTCGGTAAGATATTGAGAATTGGAATCGGGAGAAGAACAGGGACCATCGGGCCTGACGAGGACAGAGTCTTTTGGCTTCTTTGAGGTACTGGAGATTTTTATGGTCTGTAATCACCTGGAAAGGATGTTTGGCTCCCTCCAGCCAGTGTCGCCATTCTTCCAGGGCAAGCTTTATAGCCAATAGCTCCCGATTTCCGATGTCATAGTTTCTCTCCGCCGGGCTGAGCTTCCTGGAGAAATAGGCGCATGGATGGAGTAATGCTGGTGTACCATGATGTTGTGATAGGATGGCTCCCACTCCAGTTGTCGAGGCATCTACCTCGACCACGAACGGGATTTCAGGATCTGGGTGAGTCAGGAGTGGAGCTTGAGTGAAGGCTTGTTTGAGGGCTTGGAAGGCTGCGTCGGCTTCGGGAGGCCAGGAGAGTTTCTTGGGTTGGTTTTTGAGTAGGTTGGTAAGCGGAGCGGTAATGAGACTGTAGTTGTGGATGAAACGTCTATAGAAATTGGCAAACCCTAGAAATCGTTGGAGTTCTTTAATAGTTGTTGGTTTTGGCCAGGAGACAACGGCAGTGACCTTCCCCTCGTCCATGCGAACCCCTTCATGATCAATGATGTACCCCAAGAACTGAACAGACGGTAGGTGGAAGGAGCATTTTTCAGCCTTGAGGTACAATTGATGGTCTCTGAGGGTTTGTAGGACCTCCGCAACGTGGTGGCGGTGTTCGGCCTCACTCCGGGAGTAAATCAGGATGTCATCAATGTAGACTATGACGGAGATATGGAGGAACTCCCGGAGGACTTCGTGAATGAAGTTCTGGAATACGGAGGGGGCGTTGACCAGACCATAGGGCATGACCAGGTATCGTAGTGCCCTGTAGGGGTCACAAACGCCGTCTTCCACTCGTCCCCCTCACGTATTCTAACCAGATTGTATGCGCTGCGGAGGTCCAACTTCGTGAATACCTTGGCTGATCGGAGTTGTTCCAGGGCCGCAGGGACGAGAGGAAGGGGATACCGGAACTTTATTGTTCCTTGATTCAGAACTCGATAGTCGATGCAAGGACGCAGCCCTCCATCCTTCTTGGCCACAAAGAAAAAGCTTGAGGCAGCGGGTGACGTGGACTGGCGGATATACCCCTGACTCAGTGCTTCCTGAATATACTCCTCCATGGCCTTAGTTTCCGGAAGGGACAACGGGTAGATCCTACCTTTGGGCATAGGAGCGTCTGGCAGCAGGTCTATGGCGCAGTCCCATGGCCGATGTGGAGGTAGCTGGGAAGCTCTCTTGGGGCAAAAAACGTCTTCATATGCGGAGTATATCTTCGGGATTTGAATGGATCGTTTATCTACTGGACTTTCAACTGACGTGACATAGATAGTAAGGGGTTTCTGAAGTTGAACAGGTAGGTCGGGAAAACATCTGGTTTTGCAGTCTTCACCCCATTTTCTTATCTCTCCTGTGCCCCAAGAGAGGATGGGATCATGCTTCACCAGCCACGGGCGCCCTAGAATGATGTCCATAGATGCACCCTCCAGAACCAGAAATTGGATCTCCTCCTTGTGGAGCAATCCCACTTGGAGATTGATAGGTTCACATTTGCGATGGATACGTGCCTGGGAATGGATTGCGTTGGTTATGGGTTGGATCTGGTAGACGTGCGTCGAGGCTTCGGTGTTAAGTTGGAGCCGGCGACAGAGGGCGAACGAGATGAAATTTCCAGCTGACCCGGAGTCGATGAGGGCCGTGACTGAAACAGATACAGAAGGGGTAGTTAACTGGACATTGGTGGTGAGAGGATGCATTTTTTCAATGGGAGAACTGAATACACTCACCAAGGGACGTGCTGGACGAATGGGACAGTCCAGCCTGACATGTCCGTCGGCACCACAGTACATACATAAACCCCGGGTCAGCCTCCTCTGTCGCTCAGTGATGGTGAGTCTACCAGATTCCACGATCATTGGTTCTGGTTCTGGAGGGACTGCTGGCTCTGGCGAACGGAGGAGTGCTTGGGGTGCAGATGGAAGATCGTGCTGGTAGACCCTCAGACGATCTGAACAGCGGAGGGATTGTTGGATGAATTTCTCCAACCCCATGGTATCGTCGAGGGCTGCTAGCTGTAGTCGGAGGCTGGGCTCCAGTCCGAGCCGGTAGGTGGTGAGGAGAGATCGCTCATTCCATCCGCTAGCAGCAGCCAGAGTACGGAACCGGAGCGCATAATCCTGAGTGGACATGGCTCCCTGTTTGAGATGGTATAACTGTTCTCCAGCTGCTACTTCTGCATCTGCGCGACCGAAAACCTCCTTAAAGTACTTGACGAATGCTTGAATGGAGCTGGTTACCGGCCCAGACTGTTGCCAGATGGTTTCTGCCCACCGAAGAGCCGATCCAGAGAGAAGGGAGATGATGAAAGCGATTTTGGACCGATCTGTGGGATATAACTCCGGTTGCATGGTGAATATTAGAGAACATTGTAACAGAAAACCATTGCACTCCTCCGCCCCGCCAGAGTAGGGCGCTGGTCGAGCCATGGGACTGGATGAGTGGGTGGACGGTGAAGAAGTGCTCGGTGCTGGTGGTGCTTCGGGAAGTGGAGCAGATGGTGACAAGACTCTCTTCAGCGAGTCCACCAACTCCTGAATGGGATCGTGAGTGATCATGCTGTTGATTTGTAGTAGGTCCGGTCTTCTGTTATGGGAAGCAGACGGACAAAGGAGGTGAGTGAATTATCAACGATGTTTATTTAACAACAAATGAGCACACAAGGAGAACGGAGGAGAAGTGAGTGGAGTTAGGTTGGTCTGACGATCCGTTGTGGCAGGTTGGATGACTGATACTGAGGAGAACCGAATGCACACACCAGAGGGCTTGCGGGGAAGACAGACTGACGATAAACACAAGGCAGACAGGATACCGGGAACACTGGACGAACTAGGAGAGACAGAGAGCAGATAAGTACAATACACTGAGATCTAGGGTTAGTGATTACCAGGAGGTGTTCACTCAGAGTCCGCTTCGTAGGAACGAGACCGGACACTGAGTGAAGTGAGGTGTGTGCTTATATAGTGACTAAGTGATTGGGTGCAGCTGTGTGTGGTTAATACTCAGGTGATGGTGATCTTTGCGTGATGCTGGTGGAAGAGCCTGGCCAATCCGTGACACAAACTGTTGTAAAAGACTGCTGAAATTAGAGCCTGGGCATGCGCAGAAGGGACAACCTGATGGAACCACAGAGTCAAGTTTCCAACCAAACGCTTTTACGTCAAATCAACCACGCCCCCCAAACTTCTCATTTGACCACCTATATCTGCACTATAACAAAGGCTTGCTAATATGAGTACAAGCACTTACATTTAAAAACACATAATAATACACAATTTATTTAAAAAAAACTGTGTGATGTAAGCTGTTAATTTATTAAACACAATATATGTTGAACTGAAAAAGAAACGATCTTTCATACACTCTAGCCTAAGTTAGACTCTATGGTGAGCACAACATTTTTTTTCTCTTATAACAGGGTTGTTAGTATTTGTTATCTTCATAGGGGTAGAAATAACACTTGTAAAATATAAACAATAACATATGAACAACACATCCATTTTTAAAAATGTTTTTATTTTTATTAGTAATCAACAGGACCCAAAATATACACACCATGGACAGCTATTCACCTTGCAGGAAAAATTGTGTGTTTAAAAGATAAATACAGCAAGATTTCTAAATATCAACAGGATATTTACACATCCCATCCCTGCACTATATAAAATAATCCTTGTTAATTTGTACAATAAACTTAGCAGTATTAATACATCTACTGATTTCTATCAGCTGCTGAACATCGCTTCTATATTGTTTATAATTTTTTTGCCTCCATTTTATTTGGTTTATTCGATGCCTTAATATCTGGCAAAGAGGAATTTACATTAATGTTTATTAGGAGTTTTCAAATAAAAAGCCAATGGTAAATGATCTATCTAAATAATATAGAACATTTACAGCTCTATTTGTTATACAAGATTCGATTTCTAGAACATTAATATTTTATAACAGCAAATTCAGTAGATTAACTCGACATCATGTCGAAACTCAAAATGTCAGACACGTCCTTTAAATCAAGTTCAAATACAGGAAATCAATGTGGATTTTGGCTAAAATTATTTGTGTTCCTAATTATTATTTCAGACCCATAAAGAGAATTACTGCTAGATAGCGATCATCTGTATTTTCCCCGTCATGACTAGACGTGTATCAGCAAACTAACAAAGCCTAATAAAACCCTGAACTTACTGAATAAACAGTGATCCACCACATCCTGTAGAACAGAAAGTATAGTTTACTGCTGAACAAATCATTTTATCATAGTAAAATAACACAGAAATGGAATAATAACACTACAATCTCCTCCTGAAGCTCCGACGGTCTGTTTAGAGAAACTGTCAACCACAACTGTCAATCATGATGACACGCCCCATTTTTATAGCAATAAATTACTGGCAAAAAACATATTCTTTACAAAAATGAAGATCTAAACCTATATCAGCTTGATAACCAGTGCCTCTATTGACCAAAACCATCTTTCAGGAAATTTTATTGCAAGTGTAATTATTATAACAAGTAATTATAATTACAAGTCTCGTTCATTTACTCAGAGGAGGCGGGCTTTATGACTTTTGCTGCAGCCAGCCCCCAGGGGGCGATCTAATGGCCTGGGCCTTAACTCAAAAGCAGGCGTATGGCACACTTGGTTTTACGTTCTTGCATTGTGTGAAGAAATGTATTCAGACACCATATAAAAAAGTGAAGTACGTGCTTATGCACTGTGTTTGACTAGAGCCACCCAATATATTGTTTTAGCGTTGATATTTCACAGTGTGCACATCTATAATGTCTAGTCATTGCTATGGTTGACCGGGCTCTACAGTTGTGGTTTGCAGAGTCAGGGCAAAGTTTAATCATAATAGAGAGCAAGTTTATCATTTGCATGTGTTTTTAAGGCTTGTGACAGGGCAAGCATTTCAAAGAAGATTGTAGCTTTAACAAAGATTAATTATATTTATTTATTTATACGATGAAGATTACTGTGTTTTTACATTTGATAATTTAATTTATTTACCAGAAAACCCCCTAGAAAACCGTAAAGCACTGTTTTAATGCACTAATTTAAAGTTTAAAGCACTGATTTAATTTGTATCTTTGCTCTATTGTATTTATCTGCTTTGTGATTTTTTTTTTTTATTTATTTATTTATTTATTTTTTTATGCAGATAATATGAAATATAAATGTAAAAAAAAACTTCCCAGTTAATCTATAATTATAAACTATTTCCAAATAGAGCTATTCAATTCATCTGCAGTAATTGTATTCATATCATAATATATAGATATCGTTCAAAGAAAGCAGACACGTGCGATCTCACCCTATTCAAATAAACCCTACCCCGCATTCCTATTGATTTGACTATTTAAAGACACCAAGCTCAATATTAGAGAGAGTTCATGCTGGGATCATGTCTGTCAGCCACTTTCATTCTAACATGGATCTCTTCCTCTTAGTGGAGATTTGCTGCACTTCTGCGTAACATTGAGCCTCTTAACAGATAAACCCATTACATGAACTAATAGATGTCAGGGTCACCGGCTCCAAGAAACGCTCCAATGCTTTAACTCCAGACCTTCGGATACTGATAACTTCAGGTTCACGCTGGAGCATGGTCGTTCAGGCTGTTTTCTTATTTTGTTTGTTTTGTAAATAGAAAAGTTATAAATATGTAGATAACACTTTATTTTGATGGACAATTTGAGGATTAGTAGACTGTCTGCTTATAATCTTAATATCTGTTGATACCGCTCCTTCAGCAGACATTTAACTAACTATAAGAAACTTTGCAAATACACGTCAGCTTACACAAACCCTAGCCCAGTCTACTTAAATTTTAATGAGAGTTAGTTGACATGTAGACGCAATGTAACTTAAATTCAACAAACAGACCATCAGAATAAAGCGTAACCTATACGTTTAGAAAATAAGACATCAAAAAAAAATAAATAAAAATAAACAACAGCCTATAAAGTAGGGCTGCACAATATATCGTTTCATCATCGATATCGTAATGTGTGCATCCTCAATAGTCACATCGCAGAATATGCAATGCCAAGTGTGGCTTATTGTTGATCAGGAGCTTGTAGATTAATGGCAAAGTTTAACTATTGTGGATTTAAAGTTCATTAATTGCATTTGTTTTTGTTTTGTTTTTTTCTGTTTAACAGATTGAGTTTAAAGCAATCTGGCAAAAGAAACAATTTTGCTTTAACAAGCACTAATTAAATAACATTTCTATAGATAAGACTGCCAAGTGTCATTTTACATTAGATTGTTTTTTATATATTTGTGTCCAACTGCCATTACAGGATGTCTGCGGGGTCTTAAAAAGTATTAAAAGTTGTGAAATCAATTATGGGAATATTAAGGCCCTTAAAATGTATTAAAAAGTCTCAATGGCATTTTTACAAGGTCTTAAATTTTGTTCAAGCTTTGTCCAAAGTGTTTGACTCCAAAAAAGCATAAATATATTTATTTTCCTCCTAATATTAACAACGGCTTGCTCGATCCACGCGATTGGTTCGTGTCGGGGTGCGTCCAGCCAAGCTCCTACATCCGGGTGATGTCACGTAGTTTGCAACTAACACGGGAAGGTGATGTGACACTCTCCACATGTAGCGAAACCGTAGAGTGAACCAGATGGCAAAATGGAAAAATGTAAGTTTGCGTACTCCTGGTTGGAGAAAGAAGAGTTTAAACAGAGGCTGAAGCCTGTCACTAGCTACATTTCCATCCACCAATTTTAATGCACATAAAAAAAATGGTTGATGGAAACGCTAAGATGGGCATACGTCTTGAAAATGGGCATAAAAAACATATGCGCATAACTGAGTAAGATAAACTTTTTATTCAATAAGAAAAGATACGCATAAACTACGTTGGAAACACTTTCTAAAACGCCTTAACCGTTTCAGTATTAGTGTTATTATATTATTAATGACCTCCAGAACTGTTAAGAGTTTCTGTGCTCCGTGTCTCATGCCTTCAAACGCCACCACATGTTCATTGCATGCCAGGATTTCCTTTTGAGATGTAAGTCATTTATTGGATGGAAACGCTGCTTAAATCGAACATCTTTTATGCGATAATCCAGTTTTGCACAGTTAATTCACATTTTTGAATGGAAACATAGCTGATGAAAACAACCATGAGGCCTACTGTACGTGTTATAAAAGAAAATTAATATATCGTCCGAGGGGCATAAACGTTGTTAAGTCCCACATGTAGGGTGCTAGCCACAAGGCTGCTGTTGGCCGCAGAGAACAGCCGCAGCCGTCCATCGCTGACCCAATCCAACACGACAGCTAAACTTGTCAAAACAGCTATGACAGCAGCTAACTATTTATTTACAACTGTTTTTTTTAGTTAAAGGTTTGATACTGATTAGAACTTGAAGTGGCGATGAGGTCTTAAAATATTCTGAGAAGGTCTTTAAAAAGCCTTAAAATGGTATTAAAATCACCTTTAGGATTCCTTCATACACCCTTGCATGAAGACTTACCAGCCAAACTTAAAAAAAATGTCTTGTTTGTATGCATGCCCACTCCACTATAAAATCACCCCAAACATTCTAAAATGGTGAATTCTTCCCAAAAAGAGATATTCAATCCATCTGGTGAAATGTATTTCATATCGCAATGCATATCACTGAAAAACTAAATATTGCAATGCCATTTTTTACCAATATCATGCAGCTGTACTATAAAGCCTCCAAGTTCACAGGAAGCTTACCTTTGACCGCCTTTTGAAATCTACTCAAATTGTGCACAAGTTTACATGGACTTTGAACTGAGTGAAAACAAATTAGAAATTGTGACAGCAGAAAGAAACACAGCAAAAATGTGAAAAGTCGGAAACATATCTGAACGAAGTCCTGTCCAATATTATATACTGTATATTTGCTTATTTCTTGGGCCTCAAAACAATACAATACAATATTTATTTATAAAGCACATTTAAAAACAACCAAAGTGCTGTACATGGGAGTACTAAAGACAGAGAAGAAAACAGACTATAAAAGAAACATTTAACAAAATAAAGAGTCACAAAACACACTTTTTGAGATGTTCACAGTCATATATTTGTCCCATGCTGCTAAAAACACTTTTTGGACACATTTCACATAAAAGTCAAAATTTGTTGTTTTTGTATTATTTCAAGCAAATTCGTTCTGCCGGTTTTTAAAAAGCTGCATCACGGCCATGAAATCCTTGTGTAAATTCCAATGTGGAGACTGGATGTCTGTACCGGCGGGTACACCGTGACGTCTTTGAGTTTTTATCATTAGTTCAAGAGAAAGACTTTGTTTGAACCAATCAGCGCGTACTATTGTTTATGAGGTGAAAATTCATTAATATGCATGATAGCTTCGAAGACCTGTTACTATGTTCAGACGGCAGAGAGATGCCAAGTTGTGTTGCCAACCGTAATTTAAAATAAGTGGAAGAAGAAGAATTGTTTGGAGACATGGGTCGTCAGGTTTTGTTTTCATTTCCCACTATGAGAGCGTAGCTGGACTCACGTGTGCATTACAGTGGTCTGTTAACACACAACAAAAATATGTTTGTAAGGAACATTTTTTTTACCCGAGAGTGTTTCGCATTTGGAAATGCTGAAATCCAGATTTGCCACTTATCTCCTTTAAAAAAAAGACACTGTTCCAGTTTGTGTTGATTGTCCTGTCTGCAGATTTGTTAGGTCAATGTTCTTTGTTTGTTTATTTAGATGGCAAAGTTAGTTAGTATCGTCAGCAGTACTCTTTCCATTTTTAAAGACATATCTTAGTCAAATGATTTAGTTAATATGTTTACAGTATGTTAATATCACTACAATATTATGGACTGGAAGATCTGCTGTAAATGCTGCTCTCTGAATGTAAACCTGTAAACACCTTAATCAAACTATTACCATCTTGTAGAATTTTTGCCGCATTTTCTGACAGGATAATCTATACATACACGGCTTTCTGACACTATTCTCTGCACCTACTGAGTGCATCTAAGTTACCGAGAAATGAGGATGTTTTTTTTTTCTTCTCCTGTACAGCATGCAATATCAAACATTCCATTAAAACTACACTTTTTCAGCAGTTCCTTGAGTCCAATATCTCCTTTGTCACAGGGGGCATGCATGAAATGTTCCTGAATGAAAGTGAAAGTGCCAAACTGCAGTTAAAGTCGAAAAATTAATAATTTGGCAAATAATTTGATTACAGATGTCTATGTAAACATAGTCTTTCTCCTCTGCATCTGTGTTTGTTTTGCCTCTGTAAAAATCAGTGCATGATCGTACTGAAACTCCTCTTTTCATGCAAACCCTTCTCTCTTTCGCCACTTGACACTC
Organism: Danio aesculapii; assembly: GCF_903798145.1. NCBI lineage: Eukaryota > Metazoa > Chordata > Actinopteri > Cypriniformes > Danionidae > Danio > Danio aesculapii. The sequence goes on along the minus strand of NC_079447.1, from coordinate 39,097,685 downwards.
ACACCTAAACAAAGCTGAACTCGCCCACTTTCCTGACTGTTGTTCAAACTAGAGGTGTGAAAACACCCTGCTGAGACAGTGGGGGTTTCATGGCCCTTTAAAACACACTTAAACACAGAAATGGAGGAAGAAAATCTGATGTGACTTGATAGTGTTCCAGAGTTTAGGACCAGCAACTGCAAATGCTCGATCGCCTCATTTTTAAGGCTTGTTTAGGCACGGTGAATAAATTGAAATCATAAGATCTCAATGAACGAGAGGAGGTATACGGATAGAGCAAGTCTGTAAGGTACTGAGGTGCAAGATTATTGATGGCTTTGTATACTAAAAATAATTTTTAAAGTCAATTCTGTATTTAATGGGCAACCAATGAAGTGCAGATAAAATAGGAGTCACTGACTCGTGGTTTCGAGATTTGTTTGTTTTATTGTTAAACGCTATAACTGAAATGAAATGTTTCAATTAAATGGTGAAAATTTATCAGATTTAGTTTAAATGCACATACTGTCATCAGACATTGCAGAGACTTTGGTGAGCAAATTGAGTCAAACGCAGATTCTGCTTGACCAGTGTGTTTAGTATTGAACTCTACTGTGTTATAAATGTGATTAAGTTTTGTTTGCAATAAGTTTTTGTTTAAAACGTGCATACAATTTAAAGTAATGTTTTCTGTTTATTTTGAAATATTATTATATAAATTAGGAAATTACCCATGCCAAATTTAATGTAATATCATTTGGTATGTTTACCTTTGGCCCACGGCTCTCAATGATATTTTGTTTTTGGCCCTTCATACGAAAAAGTTTGGGCACCCCTGGTCTAGAACTACCTGTGCATTTAACAATTTTATTGCTCAACTTCCAGCCAATCAGAATCAAGAATTTTTAAAAGATCAAAATGATAATGATATTTATGAAGCAAGCACAACAATTTTTTGTTTATATTGTCAGTGAAATTTCAAGATAAACTCTTAAGTCTAGATGGACTTGCTCACACTTTTAGGAGTTGACTGAAAAGTTGTCTGTATTTGCTTTTGAAGCCTCATGTTGTTGCACATGTTCAATCGGGATGATGTGTTCATCCCCACGGAAAGAAACATCCTATCATTCCAGAGCTCATTTGTCTCCGACAGGATAAATAACATGAGTGGTCCCATTACGGTTGTTATCGGTTCAGTGTCCAACATGCACTCGTGCTGCGTGACGAGGGTTTTGACTGTCGACAAACCCAAAGGGTCCTAATCGGGGTCCATGGGGTGTTCCTGTCAGTCCTGTCACTTCAGCCGCACATTAAGCAATCAAACAAAACAACATACTCAACTGATCCATGTCAGGGATGGTATTTACCACAATCCTCCTGGTTGGGTTCATCTACTCCATCTAAAAGGGATAGTTTTGCTTCTTACATCTTTATTCATCCTCATTTTATTCAACTTCATCATCATTATTTCAAACCAGATTTCTTGTGTGAAACACAAGATTTATAACTAATATTTAAGTCTCTTTCTTTTTGTACTGTATGTATGCCTGTATTAATAAACAAATGTTTTTCAGAGTGTATTTAGTGTTAATACACTGTTGCAGTGTATTGCTGCATCCCAATTTGCCTCCTAAATACTATTCAAATATAGAATTATTTCTGGTAGAAATTTGAAGTGCAGATTTTATCCGCTGATATTGTCCACAAATCATTGCATGTTGGATAGGAACTAGATTAGAGCTCCAAACAAAAAAGTCCAACTACAAACATTTGAAATCTACAGTTCAAGTCAAGAGGCTTTGGTAAAGATCTTTAAACAATTGTTAATTAATATCTAACCTATTGGAAAATATGTATATTGTATCATGTATTATATTATTAAATAATAATATGTATTATTATTATTATAGGTAGGCGTAGATTAAAAAAAATAATCTAGATTATTCTCACCGTAATCTTGGAATTAATCTAGATTAAAATAGCTTATTTGAATTCTGCCAAAGGCATTCAGAATATGTGTGCTACCCAAATAATGACTAAAAGTAAGTCTTTGAGAATGGGTTTCTCAAGCCAGGTGTCGCATTAGACCAGGTTTCCAAAATGCCTCACAAACTGCTTGAGAAACTGTTCTACTATGAAAATTGGTGATGAATTTTGTTCAATAAGATGTACTTGTGTTTACAAACTGTTTATTCAGCTAAATGCTGAAGGCCTACATAAGCTTGAAACAGTGAATAACTGAACTAAACCGAAATGGAATTTAAATTTTGACACTAGGAATACACACAGGTTCGAAGACTCGTTCTTGCCACCTACGGTGCAATTCGGCAAGGTATACTGTACATCTGTGCCAAAATATCAAGGTGAAAGTCATCATAGCTTGCGTAGAATAGACCCAGCTCCCAACTCCACTTTGAGAATAGATTAACGGCGATATATATATATATATATATATTTTTTTTTTTTATCGCCCGATAAGAGTCTCGTGTTAACACCGATAACGCCCCACCACTGATTATTAGATTGTATTATTTCCTGCATTTTATATTATATTTTACTATACTGCTGCTGCTGCATCTCCAATATGCTAGGAAATTAAATATGAAAGTAATGTGAATGTGATAAGATGATTGACCGCACCACAACTAAGCAAAAAAATTATCTGTTAATGGGGGAATAGAATATCTATACATACTTTTAGGACATAGTTAGGGATGGGTATCATTAATGTTTTAACATTATTACTACTTTTATCAATACCACTTAACGGTTCGGTACTTTAATAGTGCTTTTTGTAGGGGTTTTTATTTATTTATTTTTTAACTATTTTATTATTACGTTTTTAGTGTAAAATAAAGCAAACCCAATAATTAAACAAATGTAAAAAATAAAAATCCTGTAAAAGAATAAACAATTGTCTGAAGGAAAATGACTCTCAGTTTTTAACCTTTTTTTTCTTCTGGAGAAAAGTCAACATGTTTGCCTTTTCTGGAAGAAGTCGGGATCTTTTTTTGGTTTCTTGTGTTCCCTGCAGTTGAAAAAAATACGCTCTTGTAGTTGCAAAATTCAGTTAAATTATTGGATAATGTTTATGATTTTTCATTAACACATTCACATAAATGAGTTACCGATGTTTTGAGAGTTAACAACATAGAAATAAGCAGTTTTTTAAAGAATTTCTCAATAAGTATAGTTTATTATTAGGCTATATTTGTAAGTACAGTAATGTAAAAACATTTTAAATGTTTAAGATTTTAGGCTAATGCAGAAAAAATACTGTTTTCATTGTAACTGAATGTGTGTGTTATTAAACTAATATTGTACTAATTTAGAGAGACCTTATGTGATTGACTGCTAGCATAACGATGTGGATGATGTACCTTTAGCCAGTCAGTCGAAAACTTTTCATTTGTCTTTCTGCAGTTAATGCACTTTTGAAAGATGCTTAGCCAGATTGCTTGCGTTTCTGCTTACAAGAAAACAACTTGCTGCGTTTGTTGTAATAAGCATTGTCGCTGTCCACTCGGAAAATACAACCTGTTTGATTCTCTCCACCCCACTGCAAGCTTACGAGCTGTGTGTGCGCTCGAGTGTGTGTCGCGAGCTATGTGTGTGCTCTTAGTGTGAGCCTCCACTGAGCACATGCGGGCACATCCGAGAAATGTGAAGGTTTTTATACTTGACATGCTCGCCGTTGTACTATTGGGCGAAAACACGAGCATTTTTCATATAGGTTTGCCAACTGTGCAGACGAATATCTCAAATTAGAAAAGGTTGGTCAGTTAAATTGTAAGTAACTACTGTAAGTAATGTTTATTCAGCAATAATTCTCCAGTACAGATAGCAAAACCATTAACGTCAGAGCTTATTAATACTTCAGTCTTTTATAATAGTACCGATAAAGTACAGAGTTTTGGTACCCTTATGCAGCATATAAGATTTGATACTTTTTTGCTAATTTTTTTATAAGCTTAAAATTATTTAGGTTGAAATACACATGCATTTCTGCTTTAATTACTTTTATGATTTTTATTAATCACAAACAAGAGTAACTTTTTGTTCATAAATTAATACGTACACTTGGTTTATTATCCATGCTTTATGCTTCAGCCTAATGAGGCTTCTGTTCAACATTTATTTGTTCATCTTTAAATGAATGTACTGCATTGCAACATGTTTTCTCATGCCAGCCTGAAAAATGACAGCGATTTGATCATATAGCATTTCACTAATTATGCAGAATGCTGCCGTTTTCTTTTAGCAGCTGCTTGCTCAATGTAAAGGTAGATGTATGGTGACAATGGATGTTATGCATAGTCTGCTGTGCTATTATAAAAATGTTTTTGTTTTACACACTGTAAAACGCGATTCGTTGACTATACTTTAAAAATGTGAGTAAACCCGTTGCCTTATAATTAATTAGTAAGTTATCGAACGATGTGCATAATTTATAAAAATATAACTTAAAGATACACTTTTTTCAATTTCAATAGTCGAGTGTTACCTTTTTTTTTTTTAAATAATTATTTTTTTATTGTGTGTCAATATAATCGATTAAACAAGACTATTGAAACCTGTTGGTCATTTTTGATTGAGATGTGAATAGTCTAATCTAATTTAATGATCTATGCTAAGCTATAAGCTAAGCTAAAAGTTCTCCCACCAGACATGGATTAAAAAATGGTAAAACTCCAACTGTAGTGGACTTTTTTTTTACGTGTTATTTTAACAGTTCCAAACTACTATGTTTACTCCGTTTTTTTTAAACAAAGTCAGTTTGATGCTTTTAAAGTAACGTTTACTCACTTTTTTAAGTAATTAATTACATTTTACAGTGCAGTAAGTAGTAAAATTTGCTTTGCGTAAATATTTAACTTTTAAAAAATCTTTAAAATTGTTCTTGTTTCATACAATATGATGCAGAAAAGCCTGGTGCATCAAAAATAATAACAAATATGATACTACAAGTTATACTGATATTAAACTAATAGTTTTGTGATTCTGTCTTTTATACCTTCTTTTGAATTTATTCTAATTGCACAACAATTGAAATAACAAAATGCAAACAAAATCTTTTTGTGAGTAAAGATGTTTGGTACACACAGCTTGGTGAAATGCACACATATTCCATGCTGAAAACACAAATTTTGTATCAATAATGTTTATTTTTAATAAGCGTATATGCAGTTTGTGTTGTGGAACAAAATGTCCAAGTGTTGTGGAGTTGCACATCATTGTTTACCAAAGACCATATGTTACTCCTGAATAGAATATCCCCATTATGAAAACCCACAGTGGCCAATTAGCCTTCTGTGCTTGACATCACAACTTTGGCACACTCCTCATCCTCTCTTCAAGTCTGCGTTTGAAGAGGGCAACATGTCGTTGGCTGGTTGGGGAACATCTGTTAGAGTTACGTCTGCCTCGTCACATCAAATGTCAAATCAAAAATGATTGACAGGCTTTTTAACGGCATCTGTGTTCATTTCCATAATCGCTCAGTAGACGTATTGCATGCCTCAAATTGTGCAGTTGATAATGTACAAACAATTAGTCGCAGAGTTAATATGCTGCCAGCAAATTGGTTCAGGTTGAACAGTCTGGAAACAAAATGCTGCTTGTTTGAAATGCTTTTGTATTTAGTGCTGCTTACCATTCTGTTTCTGTACGCAACTTCTTCCTAATTAGCTTTTGATTGCTTTTTTAGACTCTATCCAAAAGATGTACTGTTGCACACTGGTGTTTTTATAGTGTATGCAACAATGCTATTCAAGAAAAACCTAAAATGTGTTTAATCATTTGTGTCCTTGTATGCATTTACAGAACCTGAGATGAACTTTTACTGCTAGACAACTCAAAGAGCAGCTGTATTAAATAATTAATTTTATAGGGCACTTATGATGAAAATCAACTTTAGTAAGCTGTTTGGACTGTGTGTAGGTATAGTGTGTCAACAGTCATATTGGAGTGATAGAAACGAAAAAAAATTCCTGACGTTAAAATAGGATCCAAATCCCAGTGATTTTGAGGCCCACTTTGAGGAAATCAAGTGAATCTTGATGAAGTTTAACAAAGTTTAATGAGAAATATGGCCTCCGAATACTGTGGTGTTCCAAATTTTCGCCCGCTGTTGTCTAGAACAGTACTCCATATTTTATGAGATGAGATTTTGGACAAATATATTCAAGGTCATTATGTCAAGTGCCTACATGTCAGCAATAAACCTTACTACCAGAAAGCTGATGAAAATGCAGTGCACGTACATACTGACATGTTCCCATTCTAATTTTTGTCCCTGCAGATGTCTTATTAAACATACATTAAATTTTTACTTCTGTTCAAAAACAACGTTTACTTCATTTTACATACACTTGAACATACCATGAATATGGTAGTTCTCAGTTCTTTAACATTTTGAGGTTTTATTTATTTTAGTTGGTTTCATTCAGTTTGTTTTTCAACTTTTTAGTTGTTTCTGTCTCTTTGTAAACTTGTGTTTATGTCGTGGGCTGAGAAAAGGTTTTAGAGCGTGTAATTTTGGCCCAAGATGCTGGGTCACTGTGTGTGTGAGATGAATGGAGGCATGGAGAAGAGAAAACAGCCTCCCAGAATAACACCAGTCACTGGGAGCAGTTCAGCCCTCCAGAGGCCAACTGCACACACACACACACACACACACACACACACTCTTTACTGGAGAGATGGGAAGATGGGCTTGTTATTATTTAACCAGAATGTACATTTTCATTACAGATACTACATACTACAGTATTTCGTTTTTACTCCTATAACAGTGTTAAAGTCACATTTACTTTAAGATTTCAATGTTCAAATACAAAAATATGTGAGATGTTTTGAGAAGTCTCTTTGCATTTATTGAAAATATGACATATTGCAACACTTGCAATATGCTACACTTTTATTCATGATTATTTGGTGACTATAAAGAGTCAAAGGACATTTATAAATAGAAGTTTGGACAGAGGAGAAATGGTCGTGCCCAACTGAGCCTGGTTTCTCTCTAGGGTTTTTTTTCCTTCACTTTCGTCAATAGGTGAAGTTTAGTTCCTCACCACTGGCTTGATTGGTTTGGGACTTGTGGAGCTGCACATCGATGGATTTACTATTTGCTTGTACTCTCTGCAGTGAAATTTAAACCACAATGAACTGAGCTAAACGGAATTTCAACTCTGAAAACTGGATTGACACAGTTTAATTTTACTAGAACTTCTGTTAAGCTGCTTTGACACAATTTACATTGTAAAAGTGCTATAGAAATAAACATGAATTGAATTGAAATAGAAAAAGTTTGCAAATTGTTTAAAAGTGTGTGTGTGTGTGTGTGTGTGTGTGTGTGCGTGCGTGCGTGTGTGTGTGTATGTGTGTATATATATATAAATATATATATATATTTATATATATATATATATAAATATATATATATATATATAAATATATATATATATATATATATATATATATATATATATATAAATATATATATATATATATATATATATATATATATATATATATATATATATATATATATATATATATATATATATATACACACACATATATATATATACACATATATAGTGTGTGTGTTTACATCCCTCAAAATGGTCTTATAAAGAAGTTAGACATTTCTTGAAAGGCTCCCCATTGAATTTAGCTGTGATTCTGAGCATCCATTGACTTCAGGGACCACAACTGTTGTTAACATTCACGTCTAGAAACTCAACAGAGAAATAGTTCACTTGTAAGTGAAAATTTGCTGTTACTTACCCTCAGGCCGCCTTTTTATCTGTAGTAGAGTGAATCTTAATCTCAGCCTTCACACCCCAGCGCTCTGCATATTTTGCAAGTCTCCGTTAACACACCTGACTCTGATAACCAACTCTTCAGAAGAGAAGCTCCATGCATGAACTGTGTTCAGATTGACAGGGTCCCTACACAGTGTGCATTGCTTCATTGCTCCCTACCTGAGCATGGAATTTTTATTTTTTTTACTTCAGAATGTTCATTCACAGATTTGCGCAACGCCACTGTCTGTGGAGCCTTCACACACTTCACACTCTTCTAGTAAGTGTTGTCCATGTGAGAGTATGCCTCTGTAAATAAATGCAATTTAAATTCACATGTTGCTCACTAAAATGCCTATTGAACAAAACGCATATGCTCTCTCAACATAATATTCACGACATAATAGGCAACCGATTAGAAAATAATTTAATCAAAATTGAAGCTAGGTTAGCCTAGCCGCCTCATACGCTGACCAATCATTCATGCACAGCAGGAGAGGTGAAAATTAAAAATAATCTAATAACAACAAATTAAACTGTGATTTCCCTTTTTTAGCCAAAAAGCCTGATAGATTAATTGTTGTCCAATGAAATATAGCATTACTAACTGACGAGGAAACACGCATGGACAGTGCTTCTACATAATTCATTCATAGAAAAAATAGCCAGAAAAGGGAAATTGATGGATTTGGGCCAAATAGTAGCATCGTTGACCCATAACAATGTACAGTACTTATAACTGTCACTATGTTTGTGTGCTTTTTATACCGTTTCTATTCTAATTTGTTGCTAAGCCACGATTAGTGTGTGGTGGTTTTCGGGTGTAGCTTAACGAAGGGTAAATTGTGGTGCTTTGTGATTCATAAAGTTCGATTATACCATGTGCTACCAGTAATTTTACAGTTAAAAAAAAACATATATAGGAAGGTGAAATAAAATTATTACCCGACTCCTAAGAAGTCAAATGATTGGTCTTTGCAAGAAAAAATTGGTCTTCGCTGGGAAAATATTTAAATATTTTATATTTAAAAAAATATATTTTTTCGATGGTCTACACAACAAACCATCATTATACAATAACTTGCCTAATTACCCTAACCTGCCTAATTAACCTATTAACCTATTAACCTAGTTAAGCCTTTAAATTTCACTTCAAACTGTATAGAAGTATCTTGAAAAAATATCTAGTAAAGTATTATCTACTGTCATCATGGCAAAGATAAAATAAATCAGTTATTAGAAATGAGTTATTAAAACTATTATGTGTAGAAATGTGTTGGGAAAAAAAATCTTCTCTCCATTAAACAGAACTTGGGGAAAAATAAACAGGGGGGCTAATAATTCAGGGGGGCCAATAATTCTGATTACAATTGACATCCCATTATGCAGCAGCAGTCAAATTAGGACACTTAAAAAATGCCTTTTGAGTTTAAAGATGATCGGCCTGCGAAATCAAGTTTACCGTTATAAATGAAATGGGTATAGTCCGTGAGTAAGTGGATTTTCCGCGGATCCACCGCTCACATGCGCTGCAGATAGGCTGAATGATAATCTTTTAAAAAAATAAGTTATTTAGGCTATACTATTTGCTCATGCAAAATTAAAAATCAGAATAATATTTTGAAAGCTAAAATACAGTTAGCATATCGATTTTGTTTTGACTTGTAGCTCATGGCCCTACAAAATAAAAATAACCTGAAAACAAGTTATTAAAATAGGCTTAATAAATAAATAAAATGACGGGTAGGCCTAGTAATCTAATGGTTTATGATGCCAAATGCCAACCTGACCACAGAAAAAAACCTCACTTTTGATAGCCTAAGGTAAATTTTTATTTTTACGTTTATAATGATGACACAAGTTATATAGCCTATTGAGTTGTGTGTTATCCTAAAAGTTAACCAATTTTCATAGTAATAACTGTGAATTTAGGTATCTTTTTTTAGGTATTTTTACGCTAATGCCTTAATGTAACTAAATATTTTTTAAAATGACATTAGATTGTAACATTTAACTTTTTTCCAACACTGATGTTGGTTGGGTTATAGACTATGTGAAGCGTGATGCTTATTTTGCTTATTTCACTATATTTATTTACCGGTTGTACGCCCGGTTGTGGGCGTCTTTACCTAAAACTTTAAACATTTATAGGCCTGTTATTTGAAATAAAACAGAAAGAAATAAGGAGAATAAAATATCATTTAAAGCACTCGTTTGGTGCTGAAGCCATGATTTGTCTGCGTTAATAAACGGTGTCGTTGCATTACTTTAATAAAATCAGTAATTGCAAAAAATTTGCATATTATTATTATTATTATTATTATTACGATAAAAAAAAATATATTACTGCTTAAGTCAGTAACTTAGGCAGTAATGCAAAGCAATAATAAATGTGAATAAATAGCCTAAATGCAAGGAACAAGGGGGACCAAAACCAGACACCAGGTCTAGTGCCCCCCTATGGGATTAAAATGTCCCCTCAGTTATGACATCCTGGTGCTGGGACTGTAGTGTAGGCTGTGTGTGCATCTGACTCTGAGCTCCAGCAGTCACCACAGAGAGCAGTGCATGTCGGGTAGTTTATCAAGGATGTACCACTGGATCGCGTCTCACTATAGTTGTTAAACGTCTCTATCTAACGACACTTCGGTCTTTTGAATCTATCAGGTAACGTGTCACAGCGTCATTACACTGCTTTAATCTTTCGCTTTCATGCGTGTACTTAGTAATTTAAGTAAAAACCTCAGAGACTGTTGGTTGGTTCCTGTTGGTTGTGCACCTTTTTTACCAACCAAGTTTGTCGACGCCATTCACTTTGCCTATTCATGCCAGAGTCCCATGGAAAAAGTGGTGGTAATTTGTGTGTAACTTATCTTTATTTATTTATAATTAATAAATGGGTCAGGTAGTTGAAATGGTAGGCAACAAATAAATAATTCGTTATGAATTCATTAATTATTCATAAATAATTAATTCACCGGCACCTACGATGCCATCGTCCATCGCCATGTTTCACATTAGACAGTGTACGGTGACAAATTGGTCGACATTGCCCAACCCTAGTTCATGAAATGATACCTTTTGCACTGCTGCATTGTAGAGACAAACTCTTTTCCTCTACATATTGTTTTGCCCTTCAGCAAAACAGACACCTTAAAGTTCTTCTTCTTTCTGGCAGACATCTCATTTCAAATGTTTAGATGTTAGGACATCCAACATCAGGAATGCCTGTTATCGACCTGGAAACCTCCGGTCATAAATTTGCTGTCAGTGTGAATTGGGCACTAAAACATGCTGTCAGCACCTGAAACCACATGCGGTGATGGACCTTGTTTGTAAAATTTCACTTCTGGTTTGGGAAGGCACTTGTTTCACAGGTTTAAGTTAGCGTCAGTGCCAGGCTCATAATGGAGAATAAATGATTTTCCATTATCTCTGAATAACTCCCATAGAGTGCCTGAGAGACGAGCTGTTGCCTTCCACAAACAAGCTTTTTTTTTTACTGACAGCTAGATTGAATTTACACATTGAAATGTATAAGAGGCAAATTCCATAACCGCAGGACTATTTTCACATTACTAGCATTTTTGCTCATGTCTGCACGCGTTAGACTCTGTGCCTCATCCCTGTCCAATTTTCAAGCAGTCGGTAGGATTTGTGTTGTTTTTGTTGACTCGCACATGACTGTGTGTATATATCACATCTCAGGGGGGAGGGTTTAGAAACGCACACTCTTGTCAGGCTTTAAAATACACCTTCTCTTGCTGACTGGTGCTGTAAGGAGCCAGAGTGACTCACAGTTAATCACGTTTACACTGTCGTCACAAATCCACTGCGCAACACAGACACATTTGCCACTTTTGCAGTCTTAAAGGGATCGTTCCCCTAAAACTGCAAATTCTGTGATCATTTACTTGATCTAAACCTGTTTGGCTTTCTTCTATTGAACACAAAAGATATTTTGAAAGCTGGAAATCTTACTTGTTTTTATTCTTGTGGAAGTTAATGGTTACAGGTTTTCAGCTTTCTTCAAAATGTTTTCTTTGGTGTTCGACAGAAGTAAGAAACTTGTAACACTTTGGAATCGCTTGAGGGAGAGTCAATAATGAGTAAACTTTCATTTTTGGGTGAAGTATCCCAGCAAACATTTTTTTTGTTTGTTTTTTAAAGATGTCTAATAGATGTCTAAACATAGTCATCTTGGCTAAAACAAGGCTAAATTTGGGCTGTCAGTGAAAATCTAATAGACATCTAAGAATACTAGACTAGTAATCAGATAAACAGAAATGAATGACTACACATATAAAGTGTGTCTAATCTGTGTATTTGACGACTAGTTTAGTTTGAGGCTATTCTTAGATGTCTATTAGATTTTTACTGACAGCCCAAGTTTAGCCTTGTTTTAGCCAAGCTGTCTACATTTAGATGTCTATTAGACATCTATTAAACGGAATTGTTTGCTGGGTTTTCTTTCTTGCTTTATTTCTTCCTTGCTCCATTTCTTCCTTGCTTTCTTGCTTTCTTTTTAACTTTCTTGATTGTTTGCAAAAATTAACGCTGTTTGCTTTAATGTAGCCAAAATTATTACAAATATGTATTTTCTCAGTTTACGCATACAGTATTAAAGGGCCATGAAACCCCCTCTTTCGGTTCAAGAATAAAAAAAAATGCTCCAAGATGGCCGTGGAGCACTGCGAGCTGAGGGGGCTTTTCACAATAAGCTTTGAAAAAGGTGCACATTATTGCAAATAGGTTAAGGTTATTAGTTCTAAATAATTTTTACTAGTAACTAATAGCTTTTAACAGTTAAAGTTATTCTACAGTACATAAATATAGTTAATCTGCAGTTATAATATAGGTGATGTCTGTGTACATGTTCAATGAACACTATATTTGTGCAATTTACTTGGCTCATTTAAGATTTTTGAATAGAATATTTAAAGAAGATCTGTAGTCTTTGGTGATTCATAAAATTATAAAAAGGCCCAAGCTTGCAGTTAATTTGTGGAAAGCACCCTTAAATGTTTAAAAATGTTCACATATTAAGTTCCCAAGTAACTGAAAGTGTGAATCATAGAGTCACAGATGAAGTGTTAATGCAATGCGTTCGCTCAGGCATGCTTCCACATTTCTTGTGCCTGAAAACACACCATAATTTCCTAATAGTTTCTTGGAACATTATTTATGAAAGATGTGAATTTGTGTGAGACTGTGTGTCAGCTTGTGTGTTTTTGTAGAGGGCAGTTCCGGACACTCTATCCTGTATTGATCCCTGTCAGGCTTTGGGCTATAAATTCTCTGTTCGTTACAGATCGAATCGATAGGTAATTAGTCTGGGACATAAATGATGGAATCAAACATTGTGTATGGGATCCATGCAGCTTTTGATTTAAATGCCCAGGTAATATTAGTTTGTGTGTGTGAAACAGAAAAGGGGTATTCCTTCTATAAATTGTTATCTCTTTATTCTTTTTAGCAAATGTTGGGTTGCAAATCTGTAATTTATTTCAACTGATAATGTTCAACATAGGGTGGTGCATTGGGTAGCTCTGTCGCCTCACAGCAAAAAGGTCGCTGGTTTGAGCCTCGGCTGGGTCAGTTGGCATTTCTATGTGGTGTTTGCATGTTCTCCGTGTTTGCGTGTGTTTCCTCCGTATGCTCCGGTTTCCCTTACAAATCCAAAGACATGCGCTATAGGTGAATTGGGTAGGCTAAATTGTCTGTAGTGCATGTTTGTGTGTGAATGAGTGTGTATGGGTGTTTCCCAGTGATGGGTTGCAGCTGGAAGGGAATCCGCTGTGTAAAACATATGCTGGATAAGTTGGCGATTCATTCTGCTGTGGCAACCCCAGGTTAATAAAGGGACTAAGCCGAAAGAAAATATATGAATGAATGAATGAATCAGGGTTCATATGGTCATGGAAAACCTGGAAAAGTCATGGAATTTTGACATGGCATTTTCCAGGCCTGCAAAAGTTTAGGAAAAACAGAAAAACCCACAAAGTTTTGGAAAAGTAATTAAAATTAGTTTAACAAATATCTGTATACTTGAATTAGGGCTGCGCTATATTGAAAAAATCTGACATTACGATATTTCTATTTCTTTGATGTGTATTGCGATGTGAATAAAATTTCACCAGATGATTTAACAGGTTTATTTGGATTGATTGGGGGGATTTTGTAGGGGAGTGAATCTCAAATAATGTATTACAAACGAATTACAAGCATAGATAAAATATAGTAAATAAAAGTGAATAAAGTTTTCAGGTATTCACTATTTAGGTACAGATATTGAATAATCAACCCTGCATAGTCTTCATTGTATATTATTTAATCTCTATTACAGTTACAAAAAATGTCTTGTGGCCGGATGTTTTAAACTCTGAAATATTGAAATATTCACAGTCACAGGCCTGTGACTATTAAAGGGACAGTTTACTCAAAGATTCAGATGTGCTCAATATTTACTCACTCTTCACTTGTTTCAATACTATAGGAGTTATTAAATTATATTCTTTTTGTGTTCATAAAAAAAGAAGAAAACTCATAATGTTTGAAACAAATGAAGGGTGGAATGAAAATGGTAAGTCATTTTTGGGTGAACTATCTCTTTAAAAATGCATGCAGATGATAAACTTTTACTTCATTAAGATTAAACCCTATACTAAACTATAATCCCAACATTGCATATCCTGCGATGTGACTATTACGGATGCACACATTGCGATATCGATGCTGAAACGATATATTGTGCAGCCCTAACTTGAATATAGGTTGGTTGTCTTTACTTTTCTGTCCTTAACCAAAAACTTGCTCTCACATTGTTAGTGCTGTGTAAGCATTATCAAAATCAATTTTACATAAATATAAAAACAAATTTAAACAAAATAGATTGTTGTGTGTTCCATGATATGCTGTAATAATTTTGAACATCATTGTTTTTCGTATTATTCACCATGTATATACATTACATAAAAAACATTACATCATGAAAATGTACTTAAAGTTCTGGAAAGGTCTTGATAAAGTTATGGAATTTTAGTAGTAAAAATGTTTAAGAACCCTGATGAATGCTCAACATACAGCAGTGATTATTCTGCATATTTGCATCAAATGTGGACCAACCCAGCCATTGTGATTTCTTCCTTTCTTTTTCTTTTCTTTTTTTGGGCATTTTGTTGCTTTGCTATGACTTGGATTTCCACTATGAAATGCTGATTTCTTTAATATTTCTAATTAGCTTAATTGTCTCTCTTTTTATCCAGGCTGGAAGTCCAACCTCCATGAATGCACCCTGCAGCTTCCCCAGGAGTTCAGTGACGCCTTCAAACCAAGATATATGCAGGTAGGTTTACCCTCCCTTTGGCCTGAAGCCTCTGTGTACTCCTGATGTACGATCAAGTCCTGAAACAGCATAAAAGAGAACCCAAAGTGTCAAAACAAAAGTGGACCAACACAGCCATCCATCTTGATTCTGCCATTTTGCTTTCTAACCTTCCTCTCAGCTCCCCCCCCCACCTGTCTTTTTGTAATCTTTCTCCATGTGTTCTCTAATGCATGTCGCATGTCTCTTTACATCCGTTTTCTCTCTTCCCATTTCTGTTTCTGCACCTCTTTCTTTCTGTCCCATCCCTCTCCTTTCCTCTCGTATGCAGTTCTAATGACCTCGCTCAGGACGTGGGCTCACAGAGGCCCTTACAGGCCACCGTAGTGCTGTTGAACTCTAACGGTAAAAGCTCAGCATCTCAGGGTGTCACCATGACCACCCTCTGCCTGGACTCTCCCCCCAAGCCCAAAAATAAGACTTTATTTGGCACCGAATGGCTCTCCCTTCTCAAACCGTCAGTCAACCTTAAACCAGAAGCAGGAAGTCTCAAGTTCTCAAAGTCTCTGAATGATGTGGGGCAAAAAATGGACAGTCTATGCAGCGGCCTTCACTTTATAGACCGCACCTGTTCGGATGGGGAGCTGGAAACGGAAAAGGAACAACTCATGGAAGCTGGCCACATCAAAGACCTCAATGGTCACGGCATCCCCCCTCCTCTGTTTGCTTCTCAACCTCCATCATTCCTTAACAACTACAAATACATCTCCAACCCCGGGCCTGAGCAGTGTCTGGCTCCCGCTGCGCCTCCCCATTCAGACCGTCGAAGAAGCTCCAACTTCTTGCGCCTCATCTTCCCCTTCACCCGTTCTTCCACCGCAGGAAGTCTGCAGGCGTCTGAGATGGGGAGTTATGCTTCAAGGCTGCACATCGACAAGTCCTCCAGTGCTGTGCTAGACGTCAGCGAGTCCTGCTGTATGGAGGAGATAGGAGACGATGAGGTGTTTGAGGAGGACCCGTCCCGGTGGAAGATAAAGATGGAGGGGGTACGGGCTCCGCTATGTTCCCTCGAGGAAGACTGCGACTTGGATCAATGCACCTCTCCACTGTCGGAGAAGAACGGGCCACTGTCGCCTTACTCCCTATCGGGGGACTGCTGCAGGTTGGTGGGGCTTCCTCACTCCCGCCCGGCTCCTCTTACCCATGGGCTCTACCTTTAGAGTGATTCGTACCTCATAGTCCCGCAGCAGCCCTTTCCCCTGGATGCCGAGTTCCTACCAGTCCCAGATTCTCCTTCCAGTTAGAGCCTATGTGCTGAGGTAGTTTCCACTCCCACTGCTGATCGATAGCCCGGTTCATCTAGGAGTGAGGTTTCGAGTGCTAAAGATCCATGCTGTGAGAAAGTGTCCAGGCTGGTTGTGTGGGATGCATGAATAGTCCAAGCAGATTTCCTCCGAGAGATCCAGTCGATACTTAGGGTAGCTTGCGGAGTGCTGTAGTTTAGGTAGAATAGAGATTTAAGATATGAGTTTGATTGTGGCTCTCTGGCTTCGGGATTAGAGATCTGGTAGCAATGATTGTATTGATGGTCCTCTACAGGTTCACAGGTTTGCCTCGGGAAACAACTAGAGTAACTTATGAGGTATGTAATTGATTTTGCTGATGGCAAAGTAACTAACTTGGGAAGAAGAACTATTTTAAGTCCAAATGGTTATAAATATGACTTTTGGTTGTCTAACATTCTTTTATAAGAAATATTTGATTTCAGGAATCTGTGGCTTATTTTTTTATTTAAAGGGAGGCAATATCTAAAATTGGGTACTTTTAGAGTTGCTGCTACATTTGAATGACTAGTTAGTATTAGGGCCTGTTTAAACCTGGCCACTTCATGTGTTTTTCCTGAAGTGAGCCAAAGTGCTATCCAGAAATATTCAACAAAATAAGCATAATAGTATATAAAATACATAAAATACAAGATAAAATATTGCTAAGCTACCTAAAAAGGCACATATATTAAAATAACCATCAGGTGATCAGGTGTCAAGTACCAATGAAAAAAATTCGTTTTAAGAGCTGATTTGAATCTAAACAAAGAAGAGGCCTGTCTAATGGGCAATGGCAACTCATTCTAAGGTCTAGGACTTACCACAGCGAAAGCACGATCCCCTCTAAGCTTATGCTTTGTTTTTGGCACAATCAGCTGACCTGAAAGAATGAGTGAGCTTATAGGGGTGTATCAGCTCAGAGATATAAGGTGGGGCAAGACCATTTAGAGCAGGGATATTCAATTAGTTTGTCATGGGGGCCAGTTCATGAAAAGCATCCCAAATGAGGGGCCGAAGAGATATGACTTGCAATACGAGTAATGACACAACAGCATATTAGAGCCCATATGTTGTATTTTTGCTCCTTAAGACACACACGTTGTATTTTTCTACATTAAAATGTTAATATATTGTATTTTGAAACTACATAACATCAGTGCATTGTACAATAGCCTTTTTTTATTTTTTTTTATTTATTTATTTTTTTACAAACATTCAAATGTTGTATTTCAAAACACAACAAAAGCAGTGCATTGCTTAAGTAGGCTTCTTCTACATTCAGACACATTCATATGTTATGTTTTATACTGCATAAAAATGCAGCGATTCATAGATTTTGGTTGTACAATTATAGTCTGAGGACTAATCATGGTTTCATGGCTATCACCATTATTATGCATTTACTAGATGCTTATGGAATTTGAAATATACTGCTTATATGCATTTACTAGATGCTTATGGAATTTGAAATATACTGCTTATATTTTAAAGTGTTGTTTATTGCTGCTCAATAACCAAATACAGCACAAAATATTATTAAAAAAAACAAACAATAGTCCATTTCTCTCTTTGGACTTAACTAACACAGAGTCCGGCCTTTCAAATAGGACCTGAACCATTGCGGTGCTATGCCATTGATGCTACAAATAATTTTATATGTAAAAATATGCAATTGCGTTCAAGTAAAACATCTTGATACAGTACATGCTCTAAAAGCAGGATTTTTACAGGGAAAAAATTGCTATATCGTGACATATTTTCCGTTGTGTACTCGGGCACACCTGAGTGGAATTCCACTGTGTGCCTTATAAAGAGAGCAGGGAAAATAAGAAAATGTCTGTCATGTAAATAATATAAATAACATAAGGCTATTTTGTTGATTTAATAAAATAAAGTATTCATCCCACATACCTTTTCTGGGGAATGGGGACCTTGGAAGACTATTGTATGAATGTGAGTAATATGAATGTTGCGGTGGATTCATTTAGTTTCAAAAAATGGCAAAACATGTACCGTAGTTGATAATGAATATATATTATAATTCATAAAATCCACAACATTTTGATGAACACAGAAAAACCATATATTGTTGCAGTCATGTTTTAAGTCAGTCAAAGCATCTTTATCTTTTCAGCTAAAACTCTGTGCTTCCAAAATTGTACCCTCTTAAATATGTTTTACTTTAAAATGGAGCTTACTTCACAACAATTTAGAAATATGTTCTGTGTAGAACTATTATGATTGGAACTGTGAATGAGATCTGGCCATATAAACAATTTTCTCGTGGCCATTCTTTCCTTTCATTCATAAGTTCTCTCTTGTGACCTTATGATAATGCACTATCAGTATTAGGCCATCTGAGTATTTTTCACCAACATTTTTAAGAACTTATGAATATCTGATATACTTTTCAAATATTGTTTTCACCCACTGTATAGTTGAAAAATATATGCATTCAAATGCAACCTGGCTTATATCGGAAAGCAGCTACGATCATCAAGATCTGCTTTCTCTAAGCTAAAGTCTTGGCACTTTACCTGAGCTTTACTGGATGTCTTCTGTTAAATCAATTGTTTACATCTTCCTTAAAGGTAAGGTGAGGTTTCTTCCCACACGTATTAGCACTCGCACATGGTGCTGTGAAAACACATGTGCTCTTAAAATAGCTGACATTTAGAGATCGGCCAGCAAGACTTATTGGTTTAAAGCAGAGCTGAAATACCCAGGCTTGGAGATCTGCCACAAAGCAAGCTCAGGTGTCTTGAGGTGTGACCCACGGCAAGGACACAGTTTTATGTGGGAGGAACAGGATGTACTGGTGCATTTCAGTGTTTTAACAGCATATTTTTGATTATTAGGGATCTAAAAAAATAAATAAAAAAATGCATATATATATATATGTGTGTGTGTGTGTGTGTGCGTGTGTATAGTGCTCAGCATAATTGAGTACACCCCATTTTAAAAATGAATATTTGTATCCATTTCTCAGTGAATATAGGCAATGTATTTTGCTGCATTTAAACTAAATAAATTTATTGAACAGATATATTTATTAAAATCATATTTTAGTCACCAAACATATTTATAAATTGAAAGATAATACAATTAAATTCAAGCGAAATATGGGGAAAATTATAACCTACAAAACTAAATTTTAAATCTTGATTTTTATTTTTATTTATTTTTTTAATTTATAAATTTATATTTTTCAATGACATAAATGTGGGTGTACTAGTTTTTGTACCATAAGTTATTTTGTTAGACAAGCGCCAGATTTGGCTTCAGTACTGACTAATCTAATGTATATGCACAAATATAATATTGTAGCTTCCTATTAAAACTATGAACTTAAAAGATAGATTTGTGAGGGGTGTACTTATATATGCTGAGCACTTTAGTTATATACAGTCAAGCCTGAAATTATTCATGCCCGGCAAATTCTGGCTTTTAAGTTACTTTTGTTTAACTAGAAAGTTTATTTTTGACCTCAAATGCCACAGATTTCTCTCCGAAAGATAAAAGACGATGTATAAGAGGCATCATTGTGGGATTTGTGTGCGTGCGTGCGTGCGTGCGTGTGCTTCTCAGCTTTTATTTACATTTTATTTACATACTTTTTCAGGTTAGGGGGTCTCCTTGCCATCACCCTGATCTTTAGCTCCCTCCAATAGATTCACAATTGGATTTAAGTCAGGACTCTGGCTGGGCCACTGCAAAACAAAACATTTTTTTTTTTGTCTGCTAACCATTTCTTCAACACTTTTGCTGTGTGTTTTTGGGTAGTTGTAATGCTGAAATGCAGTTTGTCTGCAGACTTTGATGTTGTTGTTGAGAATTTTGATGCATCTAGGTTGAATAAAAGTAACTTCATTTAGTTTCAAAAATGGCAACTTTTAAGTTTATGGAAACTTTTTAAGTTAAAAAATGGAAACTTTTAAGTTTATGAATAATTTAAGGTTTGACTGTATATACTGTACTGTATACACATTCATGGCCTGGGTGGTATTCAGAAAACTTATGCAATTTGGTCAAGTTAATTCTTTAATGTGAATTAAAATGTAGTTAATTATTTGTACTCAAATTTATAAATTTTGTTGTCATGCTACTTTTCATGTATACATTTTTGGGTAAACGCTTATAAGATGTGTTACTTGTGGAAAGCCTTTTTTCCTTCCACAAGACCCCCTAAAAAAAACTGACTTAATTTTTTTTATGTTTGTATCTTGATATTTGTTTCTCAAAATGAAAAAATAATTCTAGAGAGAGGGAGACAAAAGAGATGTTATCTCGCAATTCAGAAAGTCAGAATAATGAGATATGAAGTCACCATTTGATTAAAATGTTAAAAAATGTATGTATTTTTATTATAGTGCGGTAAAAAGTTCTATAAATAAAGTGCATATAAATAAAATTTTTGCTAAAACTTATTTTGGTACAAAGGAAGTATCCTTAATTATTGTAACAAAATTACTAAATCGCACCAAATGCATTAAACGTCGAGATTAATTTTTTTAAAAAAGGGCCTTAAAATGGGTGTACAGTACAGTTGATCAAGAATGATACCTCTTAGTGCATTTACTTAAATACCGAGCTAAATAGAGTGATTGTTTGTTTAATTAAACCACTATTCCAGAACAGCGGGTCAATGAGCCATGAGCCAAACCTCATGAAAAGGCTGGACAGAATGTCTTAAAAGTGCCAATTGGATTGATTCTTTCTATTCTAATTTAATCTGATCTAGCTCTGTGTAATGTTCTTAATACATTCTGATTAAAATAGAAAGGAAGTGAGAGTGGGGAAAATGAATCTGGCCTTTGTAGTCGTGAAAAATATGAGTGATCATAAACAAAAGGAGTCTATTAAAGCGATGTGCCTTGAGCTCGCAGGCTGTAAAAGCGCTTGTAAGATGATGGAGATGTGACAGGCCTCGTTTTTCTCTTTGTCTTTGCTGTTTTCTAATCTTGTAGAGCCTTGACTGGATGTGCTGCGTCTGAAAATAGTCATTATCCTGGTCATTGAGTCTGAAAAGCCTCCTCTGGACGTTGACACGCAAGCAATCTTCGCTCTCATTTGTGCCCTGGTAGCTTGTTAACATTTACAGGGTCTTTATCATGCAGGATATGATTGATACATCCATTACAGGCTAAACCGTGTGCAGGGACCATGATGTCAATTACTGAATGCTGTTGTTTCTGTCAGTAAATACAAAAGTCATGTATGCTAATCTGTCTATAGTTGTCTGGAAAGTACTGCTTGAATTGTTTAATAAATGCAGTCAAGTGTCTAAAGACTGGACATTTTGTGCATTTAGCAGACTTGGCAAGTTGCACTATTAAAAATGTGCATTTTATCATATCATGTTTCCAGGGACTCAGCCCCATGCACTGCATGCATGTAAATGTATCCCCTTGTGTGTGTTTTTCAGTTCCACCAGCAGCCGTGTCCATAAATAATTCACCAATTGTGGTGAAGAACAAAAACATTTGCATTGAATAAATGTTGTGTGAAGTGTGTTTATTTTTTTCTTATTATTGTTTTCTTTTCATTGCATTGCATGTGCAGCTACCACAAAATTGTATTATTTTGTATTCTTTTTTGTGGTTTGATTCATCAATTTGCCTAGCCACCTATTCTTCAACAAATATCCCAAAATATCATCTGCCATAGGGTGTTGCATTAGCACTGTTATAATTGTACCTTTTAGGGTACAAGTGGCCTGTCACTTGGGTACAAACATATACCTTCTCCATCTGTACCATTTAAGGGAGAATTTTGTACCCCCAAGGAACAAAATTGTAGACACTGAAGGTACAGAAATGTACCTTATCATGTAGCATTTTCAGGGTACTTACCAGTGGTGGACAGAGTATTAAAAAAAGTAAAAGTAAGATTACTTGTCCAAAAGTGTAGTGCAAGTAGAGTAAAAGTATCTGTTGTAAAGATTGCTCAAAGTATGAGTAAAAAGTAGCCCTTGTAAAACCATTACGCTGCAAAAAGCTGATATGTTTACATGCAGTTTGTGCATGTGTGTGTGTAAATGTAACATTCTGTAGTGCATTAAGTGCAAGATTTTAAACGTCTTCTTGGACACTTTTAATGTTTCCAATCAGTTTGCTGCATTTATAAAGCGCCCATGTTAGTTCAGTATGGTGCGATTTACTTTCTATGTGCAGTTTGATTGGACGGCAATCCCAGAACTGGATCAGCCAATCCCCATAGACAAGAAAAAAATAAAGTAGTGATTGCAGGTTGAAAAAATAGTGGAGTAAAATTACCGAAACAGCACTAAAAATGTACTCAAGTAAAATTACACATTTTTAAAACTACTTAGTAAATTGCGATTCCAGAGAAAAGTACTAAATTACAGTAATTTGAGCATTTGTTACTTTACATCACTGGTACTGACCCAGCCATTTTGATCCTTTGGTGACTGCATACATAAACAAATTAGTTTGGTTTACAGATGGCCATTTTTATTTATAAATGTACAAATATTTAATTACAACTCACAACTGAATGTGTCAAGGAATGAAGTTACACAGCAAGTATAAAGCAGTCATATAAAACAGTATAAAGAACAATTTGTATAAGCTAAACATTGTTAACCCACTGTAGGCTACAGTAAATAATCTACATTAATACAAAGACCACAAGAATGTGGGCTATAAATCTAAATCTGAGTGTTTGTACTTTTATAGCACATTTGGGTACAAAATTTAACCCCAAAGGACCAATTTGGGATCTTTAAAGGTACATTTTTTTTTCCCTAATGGGCTATAAAAGTACAAACACTCAAATTTAGATTTGAAAGGTACATTTTTGTACCATTATAGCCCATTTTTGGGACCTTTTAAAGGTGCAATTATGTATTTTATATGTTTTGTTCCCCTAGGAACAAAATTATACCCTCACTATACCTTTTTTGACATTGTATATCTATGCTATTATATCTCATGGTTAAATCTTACCATAGCACATAACTATGCCTAGACTGAATCTGCTGACATTTTTTGCTTTTTTCGTGCAGAATTTTGTATAAAATCTACAGATTTATATGGAATGAAAAAGGTATAACATGAAAAAATATATATATATAACTTTTATTTAATCTTTAAAATCCAATCGTTTGGTAAATAAAGCAAGTCTCTCATATAATATAAAGACTAAAGACTAAAAAGTAATATAACTATTTGCATATTAGTTAATAATATTACTGAAATGAATATAAAACTGAATAAATGTATATTTACACACATTTACATAAGTAAATAAACAGATTTAATGATGGGCTAAACAAATCTGTGTTGATCTGCAGATTTCTGCATGCACAGATTCCATGTGGGCCTACCCATAACATGCTTATACATGTTAATAAAAAAAAAAATTAACGTGTTGAGAGGAGTTAGATTGACATTAGACCTGTCCACTTTTTTTGGAATGCATCCCAGACCACCTCCTGGTTTGAAAGATGGAATTTATATTGGTCTCGAATGCATTTCATAGAGTATTTACACCTTCTCGTTTTACAACCAGATAGCTATCCGATCAGACAATACACATGAAGTGACTCCAGTAAAATGAAATAATTATTCCTTAAAAAATGAGATTATTATTCATGTCTATTATATACTCTCAGAAATAAGGGTACTAAAGTTGCCACTGTTGGTGGTATCTTATCAAAAGTTAAACATTTGTACCTAAATGGTCCATGTGTTGATATCGTAAAGGTATAAATTGGTACCTAAATTCTATATATCAGTCAATGTACAAAAGCGCACACTCTGAACTATTTAAAAAGGTTCCACCCCTGTCACAGCTTTGTTTTGAGAGTGTAGGCTTCAAGATTGTTTTAAACTAATTTTAAAAAGGATGATTTTTAAATTTTTTTTTAGAATTACTTTACAGAATTCACCACAATACTCTTGTAAGAAAATATCAGCACTTTGTAAAGATTTTCAGTATCACCTTCACCTAAAATGACTATCTAATCCTATTTATGTGAACTACATAAGCCTGTCTCCAGGTTTGAGCTCACGGACTTGTTGCTATGACAACAATTCTAGGATGAGATTCAAAGAACCAAACAATCCTGTATTGTGTCAAATGGTCAACTATCAGATCCAGCTAACTGAGTAATCCAAGTATGAAGAACTCGCCTCAGTTGCTCTGGTTTGTGGGATGCTTGATTTATTTTTTATTTTATTTTATCTTATTTTATTTATTTATTTAACAATTTCTTTCCTTTTCTTTTCCTTTCCTTTCCTTTTCCCTTCCTTTCCTTTGCTTTTCCTTTTCCATTTCATTTCCTTACCTTTTCCATTTATTTTCCCTTTTTTTTCATTTGCTTTTCCTTTTCATTTCCTTTCCTTTTCCATTACTTTTCTTTTCCTTTCCTTTGCTATTTCTTTTCATTTCCTTTTTTTCCATTTATTTTCCTTTGTTTTCATTTTCCTTTCCCCTTTCTTTTCCTTTTTCATTCTTTTTTCTTTCCTTTTGCTTTTCCTTTTCATTTCCTTTTTTCCATTCATTTTTCTTTATTTTCCTTCCCCTTTCATTTCCTTTCTTTTTCATTTAATTTCTTTTCATTTCCTTTCCTCTCCTTTTCCTTTCCTTTTCCATTGCTTCCCTTTTCATTTCCTCTTCCATTTCCCTTCCTCTGGCTTTTCCTTTCCATTTCCTTAACTTTTGCTTTTCCTTCTTTCCTTTCATTTCCTTTCTTTTTCCATTCCTTTCCTTTTCCATTACATTTCCTTTCCTTTTGTTTTTCCGTTCCTTTTTTCTTTCCTTTATTGGATTTTATTTAAGTTTTATCATATTTTAAAAAACTTCTATTTTGCAAACCCATTGTCATTTAGCGGATTTATTGGGTGCTTTGTGTTTATTTTTTGTATTTATTTATGTTTGTATTTATTTATTTAATTTTTTTTTTTACTTTTCCTATATATTATTTACAGTATAAGTAGTAGGAAACCCTAATCTTAGTTTAGTTTTTACACTGTAAAATATTGAATAACAAAGTCAAGACAGCAAATATTTTTATTTTGGTTAAATTTATTTTAATGAGTTAATCAGTTTTCAACACTTATACAAAGTTTAACTTTATATGTTTAGTCAGTTTGATTGATGCAAGTTGAGATGACTAGAAAATGTTATTTGATTCAACTAAAAAATAAGGCAACAGTATTTTTTTACAGTGTAATCATTAAAAAGTCAGCTTTAAAAAGTAAAAGTGTAGTCATTAAAAAGTCAGTTGATCTATACTTTGAAATGATATTCCACCAGATCAGCAGTCATGTGCGCCGTAATCTGCAGAGCACCAGAGACCATAAACTCATCTTCTCTTTGAACTAGTGCTTGCCTCAGCGGAACAATGCCTCTCACATCCTCATAATAGGAATGTTGACATTTGTCACACAGTTGTTTATACGTGCTGCTTTCCCAGATGACCTCTAAGCTTATTAAACTTCGCCTGAGTCAATTTATATGCATAAAAGTCCACGCGTGATAGATAGAAGAAAACAAAACAAAAAACAAAGCAGCCTATTATAGTTCAGACCTTTATAACATCTCATTTGTTTCTCAGCAATGATATTACATAGAGAATAGATTGAGCCTTAAACTTCTCTTTATCTCCCTTAGGATACTTTCCACAAATCCAGCCTTCCTTCCACTAACAAACAGCGTTTCCTTTTCCCTCTGCTGGTGTGATTTTAAAGTTTACCTTTTGGATGCTTCTATAGGTTCTGCTGATGTTTTTATTGGCCGTTATTTCCATGAATCCTGCAGGAAAGGCAGCTGTTGGATTTATGTATACAGTGGGACTGTGATGTAGTAAATAACACAGAAACTGCGTCTGTCTGTCCTGACCTTTCACCCCTGTTTTATATGTTTATCCTACTCCAGCTTTGTCCACTACTTCCTCATTCGCTGTGAAATTGTAATTTTGAACTGCAGAGAAAGGGTTTTATTCCAGCGCAGGCTCATTGGAAATACATGCCTCGGCCCACATTTGTGCAAAATGCTCTGCATCACAAGTAAAACACTTGCGAAAGTGAGCTACTGAGCAAACTGACCATGACAGAAAAGTTGTTCATATAGAGATGGATAGGTGAGGCAAACTTAATTGCTTTGTGGTATTTACAGGGTTCCCACAGGCCATGGAATTTCTGGAATATCATGGAGTTTAAAAGGTCTATTCCAGAAATTGAAAGGCCGGGAATCTTATACATTATATATATATATATATATATATATATATATATATATATATATATATATATATATATATATATATATATATATATATATATATATATATAGTATTTATAGCGCTTCACTTTTTCCATATTTTTTTTATGTTACAGCCTTATTCCAAATTGGATTAAATTCATTTATTTCCTCAATATTCTACACTCAATACCCCATAATGACAATGTGAAAAAAGATATTTTGAAATTGTTGCAAATTTATTAGAAATAAAATACCTGAAAAGTCACATGTACGTAAGTATTCACAGCCTTTTCTCAATACTTTGTTGATGCACCTTTGGCAGCAATTACAGCCTCAAGTCTTTTTTTTAATCTGATGCCTCAAGCTTGGCACACCTGTCTTTGGGAATTTTTGTCCATTCCTCTTTGCAGTACCTCTCAACCTCTCAATCTGATGTACAGCCATTTTCAGATCTCTCCAGAGATGTTCAATAGAATTTAGGTCTGGGCTCTGGCTGGGCCACTCAAGGACATTCACAGAGTTGTTGTGAAGCCACTCCATTGATATTTTGGCGGTGTGCTATGGGTCATTGTCCTGCTGGAAGATGAACCGTCGCCCCAGTCTGAAGTCAAGAGCACTCTGAAGCAGGTGTTCATTCAGGATGTCTCTGTACATTGCTGCATTCATCTTTCCCTCTATCCTGACTAGTCTTTCAGTTCCTGCTGCTGAAAAACATCCCCACAGCATGATGCTGCCACCACCATGCTTCACTGTAGGGATGGTATTAGATTGGTAATGAGCGGTGCCTGGTTTTCACCAAACGTCCAAACACCTGGCATTCACTCCAAACAGTTCAATTTTAGTCTCACCAGACCAGAGAATTTAGTTTCTTATGGTCTGAGAGTCCTTCAGATGCCTTTTGGCAAATTCCAAGCAGGGAGTGGCTTCTGTCAAGCCACTCTACCATACAGGCCTTATTGGTGGATTGCTGCACAGATGGTTGTTTTTCTGTAAGGTTCTCCTCTCTCCAGAGAAGAATGTTGGAGCTCAGACAGAGTGACCATAGGGTTATTGATCACCTCCCTGACTAAGGCCCTTCTCCCCCAATCACTCAGCTTAGATGGCCGGCCAGCTCTAGAAAGAGTCCTGGTAGTTCCAACCATCTTCCACTTATGGATAATGGAGGCCACTGTTGGAACTTTCAAAACAGCAGAAATTTTCCTGTAACCTTCCCCAGCCTTGTGCCTCGAGACAATTCTGTCTTGGAGGTCTACAGACAATTCCTTTGTCTTCATGCATGGTTTGTGCTTTGACATGCACTGTCAACCCTGGGACCTTATATAGACAGGTGTATGCTTTTTCAAATCATGTCCAATCAACTGAATTTACCACAGGTGAACTCCAATTAAGCTGCTGAAACATCTCAAGAATGATCAGTGGAAACAGAATGTACCTGAGCTCAATTTAGAACTTCACGGCAAAGGCTGTGACTACTTACATACATTGTATATATTGTCCAAGTCATGGAGTATCAGGGATTTTTTTTGTTTGGTGCTTTAAATTTTAGTTTCCATTTGTCAAAATGTAATTTTTCTATTCCATATTTTTAAATCGTTATTATTTCACGCCTGTTGTTATGGTTAGACTCATTCAAAATCCAGGACAATACCAAAAAACAATCAAAACAGTCCATGTGTCTTCAATCGGAATATTATCAAGCTATCAGAATACTTTTTTTTGCACACAAATGACAGCTTCTTCCCTTCAGTGTCAATAAAAGGCAGACATTCACAATATTTTTTTTTCCAAAATCTGTGGTAAATAGGTCATAGTAATGCAGCTTATTTTAGTAAGGGAAAAGTCAGGGATTTGTTTTTGTTTAGAATGGAAACCCTGTTTTTATTTGGTGTTTTGCAAAGAACTGCACAAAAAAAAAAATCCTTTATTGGCCAATATTATATCCGTGTAAATATCATTAGTGTGAAAAGGAACAAAAATTGTTGGTTTCATTCTGTCCCGTAGCCTTCATTTTGCCTAGAAACTGCAGTCAAATGTACAGTTGAAGTCAGAATAATTAGCCCCCCTGAATTATTAGTCCACTTGTTTATTTTTCCCCCAATTTGTTTAATGGAGAGATCTTTTCAACACATTTCTAAACATAATCGTTTTAATAACTCATCTCTAATAACTCATTTATTGGATCTTTGCCATGATGACAGTAAATAATATTTGACTAGATATTGTTCAAGACACTTCTATACAGCTTAAAGTGACATTTAAAGGCTTAACTAGGTTAATTAGGTTAACTTGGCAGGTTAGGGTAATTAGGCAAGTTATTGTATAATGATGGTTTGTAAAATAATACTTTTGACCTTAAAATAGTGTTTAAAAAAATAAAACTGCTTTTATGGTATAGCCAAAATAAAACAAACAAGACTTTCTCCAGAATAGAAAATATTATCAGACATACTGTGAAGATTTCCTTGCTCTGTTAAACATCATTTGGAAAATATAAAAAAATAAATAAATAAAATAACTAAAAGGGGGGCTAATAATTCTGACTTCAACTGTATGTTGAAGTGCATGTTTTCCAAAAATGTAGGCTGAAGCATGTTTTTCCAACAATTGTTGCAATATTTAAAAGCTTGTAGTCTTAACAAATATTAAAGTGCCACTATTAGCTGTAAGTTTAAAACAGTGTTTACTTGTAAACTTGAATGTAGTGTGTATTGTAGCTGATTGATTGTGAATGTAAAACATCTGCAATGATCTGACGAAAGTGATATTTCGGTATTTGGGGGATTTTGTTTTGACAATAAATAAACTTGGGTTGTGCACCATGACTCATTTCATTAATGTTTAGCTGGAGTTTTTGTAACTGACTAGTCAGCTAGTGCAAACAAACCCTTTGATAGTCAAATGTCAGGGTCTATAAACAGCCGATTTATAAATAGACTTATAGAATCTGTGAATCTAACTGAAAAAGTTATATACAATGTGCTTTTCTTGAATTATTATCATTGCAATTTATTATTTCCTTTATGTAGTCAATAGATCACATTGAGACAGTACTGTCTCTTCTTCCAGTGAGACCTGGTCAAGACAGCAGGCAGCACAAAGTTTCACACAAGAATCACAGAAAACAATACCACAAAATTACAAAATCACCATTCATTTAGATCAGATCATTAAAAAAACAATTACAAGTATGCTTTAAGACGTTGTACAGAAGATGTTTGAAAGTACTTAGGGTCGGAAGTGTGTCAAGATTAAGCTGATTTTGCAGGTCATTCCAAGTCCTATAGGAGCATAAAAGAAAAAAGCACATTTGCCAAGTTCTGATTATACCCTTGATACTGTTAACAGAATACAGGAACCAAATCTAGTGTGTTGATTATTTATGTGAAATGTTAGCAAATTAGAAAGATAGGATGGTAGTTTACCTAGGAGAGCCTTTAAAGTAAATAATTACAAATGTCATTTTATCCTTTGATACAGAGATAACCAATCTAAGGAATCGTACAGAATACAGTGATTCATAAGTGAGTCTGCACCTGTGACGAAGCGTATTGCTGCATGATAGTAGTAGAGTAGCAGCTGCATGCATATATAGATGATCACCATAATCAATTATAGACAAGAATGTACTCTCTACTAATTTCTTACGGGCCTTTTAAAAAATTTGACTGGTATAAGAAACTTATTTATCTAATTTCCGCCTAAGCTTTTTCAATAACTTGTCAATGTGTAGATCCAAATTTAGACTTCAGTATTCACTTTAAACCAATTTAGACTAATTAAAACAAAATCTTGTTTTTTTTCTTGTTCTTTTTAATATACAACTCTTGTGTATTAAAAGCAGTGTTTGTTTAACTGCATGAAATCTACATCACAATTGCAATCATCTTCATGCATTTATTCAGTAAAACGCCAATCTTGCTTGCGTGAGATTATTGAATTTTAATAAATCAATAAATTATTTATATATTTTCTTAATTTGAACATTATTAAATTTGACACATTATTAGCTAATATTAACTGCATTGTAACAGACTTCGTCACGCAGTGAATTTTATTTTGAACCCTCAAAATGGAGTTTGGTGGGGGTTTTTTTGGTGGCATAATCGATAGTGTCAGGTAATAACATCAAAACAACAATTATTAAAAGTATTATAATAGACAACTAGAAAAGTAAACTTTATGGTGGCTTGAGAAAGCCTCATCTGAAAGTTTGAAGCAGTTTTAAGAAGTTTGAAACAGTCGGCATAGATAGATTACATATAGGTTAGCAGGTTTCTAGTATGCATTGATATGTTTTTCGCTAGGTGGTTGCTATGGGGTTCTGAATAGTTGCTGGGCAGTTGCTAAGGTGTTGCTCGGTGTTTGCTAAGGTGTTCTGAGTGGTTGCCAAAGTGTTGCTAGGTGGTTGCTAATTTGTTTTGAGTGGTTGCTAAGGTCTTGCTAGACAGTTGGAAGGGTGTTCTGAGTGGTTGCTAAGCTGTTGCTAGGCAGTTGCTAGGGTGTTCTTTGTGGTTGCTAAGGCGTTGCTAGGGTGTTCTGAATGATTGCTAAGGCATTGATAGGGTGTTACAGATGGTTTTTAAGATGTTGCTATGAGGTTGCTAAGGTGTTCTGAGTGGTGGTTAAGGCGTTGCTAGAGTGATCTAGGTGGTTGCTAAGGTGTTGCTAGGGTGTTCTCAGTGGTTGACAAGCTGTTGCAAGGCGGTTGCTAGGGTGTTTTGAGTGGTTGCTAGGTGGTTGCTAAGGCATTGCTAGGGTGTTCTGAATGGTTTCTAAGGCGTTGCTGGGATGTTCTAGGTGGTTTTTAAGATGTTGCTAGGCGGTTGCTAAGGCATTGCTAAGTGTTTGCTAAGGTTTTACTAGGTGGTTGCTAAGGTGTTCTGGGTCATTGCTAAAGTGTTGCTAGGCGGTTGCTAGGGTGTTTTGAGTAGTTGCTAGGCAGTTGCTAACAAAAAAGTTACATGATTCTAGTATGAATTAGCATGTTGCTAACATGTTTCTAGCATAAATTAGCACGTTAGCCTAGTTCTAGTATGGATTAGCATGTTGCTAGCATGATGTTATCATAAATTTAGTATGGACTGGTATGTTGTTAGTAGGTCCAATGTAAAGTCAATGGCAGTTTTTATAATGGAAGTCTATGGGACAGTTGCTAGGGTGCCGTAAGTGGTTGCTAAAAAGTTTAAAGGTGATCAGTGATTGGCAGATTGGTAGTCTGAGTTAAATGAGCTCAACCGTAAGTCTGTATGACAGTCTTGCGGAAAGTTATGAGCTCACAATGTTTGGTCCAATGTTAAGTCAATAAGACTTTTTCGAATTTTCCGGGTCAGTTTTTTTTTTTTGAAAACCGTAAGTCGGATCAGTTGGAAAAGATATAGCAACCCGAGTCAGACCAGTTTGGAGTAAGTTTGATGGTTGTAGTATGAACGGTCTAGGAGGAGATGCTTAAAGAAATTAGTCTCAGAAGAAGAAGAAGAATATTAAGTTAATGTAGTACAACAGTATTCTGGCTTTCCACCATAATGAATATCAAACACCACACAGCTGAAAAACAAATATAGTAATGGCCATTGGTTTCAGTGTAAAAAGTAGACTAATCACAACAGTACAGGACTTTAGACGGACCAGATCATTTTACTGTTTCAAATAGAAAAGAGAAATCCATGCATGTTTGGATGCACACAGACCTATTAAATGAAACAAAACAAAAATAAGAACACTTAATAATGTGTAATAGTGGCACTTTAAATAAGCAGTTGCTGTTGTATTTCAGTGGTGTTAATGTATGTAGCTGCTTGTGCTGCTCTTCTGTGGTGGTTTTAGGAGGATGACCGAGTGTTTCTCCATCTCTCTCTCTCTCTCTCTCTCTCTCTCTCTCTCTCTGTAAATAAAC
Organism: Danio aesculapii; assembly: GCF_903798145.1. Classification (NCBI taxonomy): domain Eukaryota; kingdom Metazoa; phylum Chordata; class Actinopteri; order Cypriniformes; family Danionidae; genus Danio; species Danio aesculapii. The sequence continues at coordinate 39,065,126 of NC_079447.1, read as the reverse complement.
TGTAGGATTTGTCACTGTGAGGGGGATGATGAGAGTCCACTGATAACACCCTGTCACTGCACTGGGAGTTTGCGCTTCGTCCATCAGGCATGCCTGCAGCAGTGGATCAAAAGCTCAGACACTCGCTGCTGTGAACTCTGCAAATATGACTTCATCATGGAGACCAAGCTCAAGCCGCTGCGCAAGGTAAGCTATATATAAATATATAGGTCTACCCACCCATGCTGCAAATGCACTACATTGCAAATTCACTATGAAAAGGTGATTAAGCTTCGTCAAAGCTGCCCTTGATACAACAGATCTTTTTTTTTTATCAGATGAATTCTGTATATACAGTTATATACATAATTATTAGCCCTCCTGAATTATTAGCCCCCCGTATATTTTTTCCCAATTTCTTTTTAACAGAAAGCAGAATTTTTCAATACATTTATAAAAAACACAATAGTTTCAGTAACTTTTATCTTTGCCATGATGACAGTACATAATAATAATAATAATAATAATAAACTATTTCTATAACCGCTTGTTAAGTGTGAAGTCATGCGAAGCGGCTTCTGGGTCCAAGCGCTCTATCAAACTGTATGGGGAGACTCATCAAATAATAAACGTTTACAAAGCTCTGTAATACTTTCAAAAATCTCAATCGCAATGTATCGCAATGTATATATCCATGCCTAATAAATCTGTCTAATTTAGTTTGTGTTCTCTGGTGATCTTAGATCTTAGAGACTCTGCACTCGCTGCCTGTAACGTTAACTTAAATTATGCTAGCTCTCTATCCTCGGCCCGTTCTTAATTTTGATTCTGTAAAATGTCCAAGAAACACAGCGAAAATGGACCTCATTAAGTCTTTAGCTTTATTACAACTCATGACGGACATTTCTCAAAGAGGGAATAACAGAAATCTTACCTGAGACGGTGTGTGTGAAGCTTGAGTGCCCAGCAGGCGCGCCGTTGTGATCGATGACTCTCGCTTGTTTATTAATGCCTGTGACAGTGGTGATGTAATTTTGACAGTGAAGTCTCGCTGTTTGATTCGTACTCGTAATCATGACTTCGTGTCTGTGGTGAAACTGTAATTCGTGTTTGTAAAGTACACCCATCGTAAAATTGTAAGTCGTATACAAACAGACAAAGAAAATGTTGTATCCGTGTCTGTTCTAATCGCAGATTATGAAAATGTACCCTCGTAAAATTACGAATACGCTTTGTTTTCCTTTAAGATTGTATACTTACGGATGCGTGAATTTTATTTACGCACGAAATATTTATGACAGTGATTTTATTCCATAGATAGCGCCTTTGATGCTGCGTTCACACCAGATGCGAAAGAAGCATCAATCTCGAGCGATTTACAAGTTAGGTCAATGCGAAGACGCGAATAGGCATCCTGCGGCACAAATGAGGTGGCGCGAATGACACGTTTCGCACGAATAAATCTGTGTGAGTTGAGCATTTGACGCGCTTAACATGCGTATCACGTATTTCGCACCGCGCTGTGTTAATCAATCAGGAGCTTGCTTTTGTGGGGGTCTGATTATGACGTAGAGCCTGTTGTTGGTGTACCAGGGGGAAAATCCTGCAGCCGACATCGACAAGTTCATCAAACTGGGCTCAGCTCAGTCAGAAGCTCTGCTGAAAGCTTCCATCATCCAGGTTAAGTTTCTGGAGGAGTTTATGAGCTCACAGAACTGGGTGCACACCTGAAAGGATCTAGTGGACTCAGACACGTCTCTAAATGAATCTACGCTGTTTTTCAGTCTTCATAAAGCACATAAACACAGCTATTCTCTCAATAAAATTCATGTTAGCCATTTAGCAACAAAGCTAGAGTCACCGGACAGACTGAAGCCCCGCCTATTACGCAAATCCGCGTCTGTTGTGACATAAATTTGATGCGCAAATGAAGCAGATTTGACGCGCGAATGAAGCAAGTAAACTCAAAATGTTTACGCACGAATAGCGTGATTTATCTGCGTGTTCTGCGTCTGGTGTGAACACAGCAGAGGAAGCGTCAAGTGCGAGTGATTTACATGTTAAGTCGATGCAAAGATGTGAATAGACATCCTGCGATGCGATAATCGCGAATGAGGTAGCGCGAATGACACAGCGCAAGCTGAGCATTTTGCGTGAATGACACGCTTAATGCACGTATCGCGTTTCACTCGAAATGCTCATGTTCAAAAATCTGAACTACTGCGTACATTCGTACTGCATTAACCAATCAGGAGCTTGCTCGTGGGTGCGTGATTATGATGTCCTACCAAGACCAATCAAACTGGGCTCGGCTCAGTCAGAAGCACCGCTCAAAGCTTCCATCATCCAGGCTAAGTATAGGGGTTACGTGCTCTCTTGCACTGGTCCTAGTCAGAATTCTAGCTGCTGAATTTTGTACTAATTGTAACTTGTTTAGGTTGGCTTTTGAAACTCCAGCCAGCAAAGTGTTATAATAATCAGTGTTATAAAAATATGGGAAAATACAAAGGTGTTAATAAAATTTTCATAATATATTTTGTATTTAATCATAATATTTAACTAGATGTTTTGCAAGATGCTAGTATTCATTTTAAAGGCTTAATTAGGTTAATTAGGCGCGTTAGGGTAATCAGGCAAATTATTGCATAATGATGTTTGTTCAGTAGACAATCGAACAAAAATATTGTTTAAGGGGCTAATAATACATTGTAAAACCCAACAGTCAACTTTCTCAAATGAAATGGGTGTAGTTAACTCAAAATTGACGGAAAGTTTATTATAAAAGGAGTAAGTTGACAGTAAGCATATAGATTAGTTTTTTAACTCAAAATGGTTTGTTTGCAATTGGTTTCCTCAAATGGTTTGAGTTGCCTTGAGTTTTGCAGAACTCAGTTAGTTTGCGTTCTCTTCATTTATTGGGTTTTACTGTGCTCAAATTGCTTCGTTTACTTACTTGGATTAAGTTCACAGTACTCATTAGGATTAGTTTTTGAACTAATGGTTTGTTGCAATCGGTTTCCTCAAATGGTTTGAGTTACCATAACTTTTTGGGTTTTACAGTGTATTGACCTTAAAATAGTTTTTAAAAATAAAAAAACAGCTTTTCATTCTAGCAAAAATAAAGCAAAAAATACTTTCTCCTGAAGAAAAAAAATGATCAGATATACTGTGAAAAATTCCTTGCTCTGTTACACATCATTTGTGAAATTTTTGAAAAAGGAAAATAAATTTACAGGATGGCTAATAATTTTGACTTCAACAGTATGTAGAGAGTTATAGTTGTGTTCTCGGATGTAAAATTCTGTTTGTGGCCATTGAGAAATAGTTTTGTGCTTAAACCTTTCATAACAGACCCCGCATGGTCAGTGTAGTTAAATGAGAACATTCCAGACTGGAAGTGGCTTTGCGTTTTTAATTGCGTATAATCAAGGGTGTGAGATACTTGAGAAACTTCACTTGATTGGGGTCCTTAAGCATTGTTTTGGGTATTTGAACTTTTCTCAAGCGCAGTACTTTTACTTGATTAAACGTTTTTGTGCTTATTTTATTTTAATTTGAAAAGAACTTATTCCTGTCACATGCACATTTATATGGTGAACCGAAGCTCAAACACGCAGGACAAATCGGTTGTACATTGTTACTTTCACTTCTGGCCAGATTATTGCTATTAACAGAGTATAGTTTTCCTCAATATCTGTATATTCTTTTAATTATAATATGTGAATACTTTTTTCCTCTCTGTATAATAGATTGGCAACATGCAAGCCTTTAATCAGCTAATATACATTTATTCATAGTAAAGTCACTTGTACAATTTAATTTCTTCTTTTCTAAGTAACTTTCCGGCATCAATTTATTTCAAAAGAAGGTATTTTGAAAATTCTGGTAGTTGTCACCTACTGAATTCCAAATTCCTGATTTTATTTTTACTTACTATTGAAGTCGATGGGTCCCAGCAACCAGCATTTTTCAAAATATCATGTTTTGTGTCCAACAGAACAGAAAGAAACTCATAAATGTTTAAAACCACATAAGGGAGAATAAATGTAATCAAATGTTTGGTTAAACTATCCATTTAAAAACAACTGAAAAATATTTGAAGAGTTCAGATGCAAAATTCTCTAAATGCCATCTGAAATTTCTATCGAAAATTAATATTTTTCTCAGCCTTCTTTCTTTATGTTGAGTTATTTCACTTTAAAGACCATAAGAAGGGCTTATTCTATGCCATAAAAGTGATGTTACTGAACCTACACACAGGAGCCCGATAAAGACAACTCTTCTTTTCAATATGTAATTTTTTACACAATTTATTGATATTCTATTTATTTTTATTTGCACTGATATATAAATCTAGCTAATATAATATAATAAAATCTAATATCTAGCAAAAAAAATAATTGAGATGGTTTAAAATTAATTAATTTAGGGTTCCTACACACTTGGTCCGAATGCCTGGTCCGAACCCAAGTTTGATAGCTCCCCCTCGGCTGGTTTGTGTTCATATTAGCTGTATCGGGAAACCGCCTACTATACAGTAGGTATTGCATTTGATTATAAACGTACTACTCGACCGTTAGAGAAGTATGTTCTATACAGTATGAATGTGAGCAGTATGAATGGAATTCGGACATACTGTACTACTTCCACCATTTTGTCACGGTCATGTGACCTACCTGCGTCAGTTGCGTTGCTTCACTCCCATTCATGAATTCTCTTGCGGGGCATCATTGGATAGTGCAGCATGCATGGGATGTGCACTTTAGAAACTCGCGGGAAGTAGTAGGTCATCTGGGTACTTCCCGCATACTGATTTTCGAATTATTGAATTCGGACATACTACTCGGCTTGCATACGGATTTTAGCATACTATATAGTATGGAAGTATGCAGTTTCAGACGCAGCCTATGTCTTTTTTCCTTCTGAACCCCGGCAAAGAGCATAGAATCTCCAAGAGGCGACACTCTGGTGCGATTTGGGAACCAGCCACTAGATGGCGCGGCGGCCATTTTGGAATGAAAATAGAACAACAGTAAATTATCAGTGTGTAACATAACATAAACTATTAAAAGTGCTGATGATTGTGATAGTAAGTGTTGTATTGTCGTCTTACAAGTTGCATCTCAGCTTTAATGCACTTTTTAAATAAATAAATAAAAAGCAAAGCAGCAGCTTACCATCACGACAGAAATAAGATCCAATGGATGGTCGACCGCTCTCACTCCAAAATGGCGGAATCCGGGGCTGTTGCTCAGCGCTGCTGTTGCAATGGAACGTATTGATTGTCGTCTCTTGGTCATTCTAAGCTCTTTGACCCCGATATGCTTGCATCATCAAGCTGCTGTTTTTTGGACAGCTGTTGATAGGTGACGGCCATAAAAAAAAATGCCAAAAATGGAAACTTAAGCATATCACGGTTGTTCTGCCTTCTTTCTGAACCTTTTGGTTTTGTTATCAAAACCAAAATGCAGAGAGCCACTTGCGTCTATCTGCTGCAAATTTTTTGTTTTCAAATGTTTAGAACATCACACAATGTCTGCAGAAGTCGTTTTTGGCAGAGACAAGCAGACATTATTATTGTTTGCACTGAGTCAGTTCTGCTTGTCGCCAAGGTAGGTCATACACAGACAAACACACACGAATGAATGTTACCGTTTGTTGTACAGTTGGCGGTGCCGTGCCAGAGTTTACACAAACCGTACCCCAGACCAATTCTTTTAGGCAGACTCTGGTAGGGTTCACGGGTGCGCACGAGTTGAGATGACAACATTCATACTAGGGTTGTCGCGATACCATTAATTCATCTTACAATACTATACCAGCTGAAGTATCACAAAACCAAGTAGTATTATGATACTGTAATTCATAACTCAAATTATAAAGAAAATTGTCAGAAATACTGTATTTTGTTATAATAGGTCTACTTCAGGGGCGTCGCTAGACCCAATTTACTGGGGCACGTGCCCCAGTAAAAATCTCCAGTGCCCCAGTAAATGCATTGAGATATGATTTACTTCATATGCAAGTGTATTTATTAAGAGTGGTAAATCCGAAATAAAGACATTATTCTCTATGTGCAACCGAACCAACGCTGGTGAAAGCAGTGTGTTTAATAAAAAATGCAAACTAATGCATCTCCACGTGTGCGCAGAGAAATTGCGCCTCACCGCGTGTGCGCCTCTCTCACGCGCTGCTCTTTTGCCGGTGTGAGTCCCAGTAGTTAACATGCACGCCAAAAAAGCAGGCTACTTACTTGTCACGCATAATGTATTGTAAAACCGGCATAACAGCCTTTTTTGTTTAGCTAGTCGACAAAACTAAAGTTTAAACAATATGACGGTGATCTTACTAAGCATGGCTCTTGATTTTTTTGTATGAAGCAAAAAGGAGGGATGAGGAGTCAGGGAGCTAAAGACTTAACAAACCTAATTCTCTGCCATGTGTCAAGTCTAAGACAACAGATAATTCTATAAAACATCTTTTTTTTGTATTTTATTGAATTGTCTATAGAATTTCATTCAAATTAAATTAATATTTATGCAAAAGATTTCTTAAATGATCTTAGCATATCACTCCAGTTTTGTCTAAACATTGTTTTCCAGTTACATTTAAGATTATTTAGAATAATAATTGTATTTTATTTATAATAAATATTTCTAAAAAAATAATAATAATAATATATATATATATATATATATATATATATATATATATATATATATATATATATATTTATTTATTTATTTATTTATTTATTTATTTTTGGTGCCCCAGTAGAGCTTTATGTCTAGCAACGCCCCTGGCCTACTTAAATGAAATTTGCTACAAAAAGAGCATTTTGCAACACAATTAGGCTAAGTGGTCAAAAATCGTTTCAATGTTTCCTGCTGCTATTTTGGGTTTTTCATCTATTGTTTTATCAAGTATCAATCCAAAGTAATTGGAAATGTAGCTTTGTGAGTTGTTCTTTTTAAGAGATTGTCACAGTTGTTGTAGCTACTAAATCATATTGACGAAACGGAAATCAACCGATTCAGATGTGCGTTCAAACTGAAGCATTAGAAAATGAAAAAAGGCATGAATTCTACACCGTTTTGGAACTGTAGGGCTCCACAGACTATTCAAATGAAATGGTCTATTGTTGCACATATGTGTGAGCATTTAAATGACTTTTCCAAATGCAACATTATCTATTTTAGATGGACCAATAATGATGATACTACCGTTTACAAACTACAGTGGCACCAGCAGTATTTTGGAGCCATAGAACCGCAATACCACCATAGTACAGGTAAACCGTGCAACCCTAGTTCATACTAGCTAAACCTACCGTACTCTAACATCAAACAAATCCAGGTGCAGACCAAAAGTGCTAGTGTGAAAGCACCCTTAGATTAACATCATAATTTTGATAAAAATAGTATATTTAGCTTATTGAACATGAGCCATTGAATAGGAGTTGGTTATTGACTATCTTGAAAATAATCATTAGCTTATCATTATCATGCAGACAGTTTGGCTTTTGTTTTAGCTTAAATATTCAATCCAGAGCTGATTTGGCTGAAAGTCTTATATTGAGGAATCCAGTGAAATTTATTATGAAGAAAAATAATAATTAGAAAACTGCAGTCGCTGTACCATTATATAAATGATGCTGTCGCTATCTGGCAAGCAATTGTTAGTCTAATGATACTTGATGGAATTGTTTATACTGCTTGTTAAAAATGTTACTAATAAAATGTAGCCAGAATAGCAAAATAATATATTTTATCATCATTTTATGTAAACAGTAACATCACTCGAGGCCATGTATAATAAAATAATAGGCCTCAAGACACTGTCAGTGGCATTAATTTTATGACTGCGAGGGTTTGCTTTGCGCTGTTTTGTATGCAGACACAATAACTGATCAGTCTAGATGAGAAGCAACCTGTCCTTTCAGATGATTGAAAACAAGTTGCTTCATAAAGCCTGCAGGAGTATTTTATAATTAATTGTTCTAATGAATTGTTTTTGAGTGACAAGAGCGAGATGAAAGTCCAGCCACTTCAGCGTTCGGTCTTTGTCCACTGCTTCCTCTTTTAATTAAATTTCTGCTGCTGTGTGTCTCAAATGGAGCCTAAAATAGGACAACTCTAGGACAGCCTTTATGTCACCATAGTGATGTGTGTTCGAGAGGGAGAGAGGGAGAACGAGAGGTTCCAAGTTACCTTTTTAAGACACTCCAGATGAATCGAGACTCAAACTCGGTCACTTTGACATGTCAGATTGACCATTAACAGATACAAACTATTAACTGTCTTTCTTCATTCAGAGTGTTGAGTTGGATATTGACATTTGAGACATGCCTCTGTTGAATTGATTATGAGTGTGATTATATGTCGACAGATGTTGTTCTTGTTAACAAATGAACAGCAAGTGTAAACGTCACCATCTCTCCAGAAGAGTGCAGATCAGATCTCATCAGAAATTCAATTGGATTTATAATAACCGTAGACAACAAGGTCAAAATGTTCTCAAAGTATTCAGATTAGGATTTGGCTGATGGGTTTTTTCCCTCTTCTTCTCCTTCTTACCCCTGTGATTGGTTAAATAACCACATTTAGTCCCCATGTGTGAAAAGAGAAAGTTCAACCAAAAAGTAAAATTTGCTGTCAGTTTACGCTCCCTTTTGACATCCAAAATTTAGCTGACTGTTGTTTTCCAGCAGGACATAAATGGTATTTATGCTGGCTTCAGAAAGCTAACACACGGTTATACTACTCTGTCCTTGAAACCAAACGTATCTCCTCCTAGGCTGTTCATGCGACAAGGCTCAAATTTGGTCAAAATATGCCTTTTGCATTCAAGATTGTTGCTATATCTCTTCATGCCAATCAGACGTATCATTTTTTAATTAAAAATAAAATTAAATATTGCATTTTAATAATCTGGGCATATAAAAAAATCATTCAAGCCCCAAATTTGAACAAGACCGAAATTTGTGTTCTGCATTAGTTTTTTGTTTCTTTTCAGCTTTACCAGACTTATAGTTTTCCAATAAATAATTTAAACATTATTTTTCTCAAAATATGAGAAAAAACATTTACGACTTAATCTCCATATTTTTTTACTGATATGGCAAGACATTTTTACATGTATTCCTTTCACAGTTATTAAGCATTATATTTTTTTAACAAAATGTGGCAAGGCAATTTTACTTAATGTCCAAGTCCAGTTTTTGACTGTCATAGAGACAGTTTTCGGAAGATTACTGGCAATTTTCCTGAAAGGTCTGTATGTGTGAAGGCTCTTTTTGAAAATACTGGTAAATTCATTTTGGCAATTTTCCAGAAAGAGAAGTTAACATTTCTGGTAATTTGCCAGAATGCTGCGCAGTGTAAAAGCAGAAGGAAGATTGCCGGAAAGAGCGCGTTCACGATTAAAACGAGCTGACATGAGACGTCTACTCCAGCCAATCAGACGCATCCACATCCGTGCTGTTTATGAAAATAAAAGCCTTTGAATACTTTTCCAGACACATTTAGCTGCTAGTTGTTAGTCAGATAACGTTTCTATGTTCCTTCTTCATGCAACTGTGGAAAAAAAAAAAACAATAAAATTCTTATGATAAACCGCTGTTTGTTTACCTTCAAGCTCTGCTTGACACATGCAGGAACACCAGCACGCACGCACGCATGCACGCACACACATTATGTACATCTCGACATGTGAAAGTGTTCCTTCATATGTTTTCGTAGAAGTTGTTCACAATACTTATCCATCCACAGAATTTGTAATGTTGTCAAATGTGTAAACATTTAGCTGTGGCTCGCACATCTGCCTTTGCATGTCTCTGGGATTAGCTGTATGAATGCTAAAGTTTTAAATAAAAGTGAAACCATCAAGCCGGATACCTATTACGTTTACAAATACAATCGCAGCCATTTTGAGCTAAATTATGGTTAATGATGTCAGAATTTACTGGTATTTTGGAATGTAAGTGTAAATGGTCTTTTCTGGAAAAATTCCAGAACGTCCTCGTCTGTGTAAACAGTGCTTTTTTTAATTTACCAGTAAAGTCGTTCCTTTAATTTTCCAGATATTTACTGGTATCACTGCGTGAAGGGGGCTATAGAGACATCAGGGTTGAGTTATATCACTCATATTGGCAAGAGGCTTTGATGTATCATCACTAAGCGGTCACTTGTCCCTATAGCAATAAAACAGGCTAACCTAGCAACCATTTAAAAACAGCAGTATCTCTACATCAGAACATCGTAGGGACCTTGGTATTAGCCCCCCTGTTTAAGATTTTTTTCAACACATTTCTAAACATAATAGTTTGTGAAAATTTCCTTGCTCTGTTAAACTACATTTGCGAAATATTTTAAAAAGAAAAAAAAAAAATCAAAGGGGGGCTGATAATTCTGACTTCAACTGTATATGGTTGGGCATGGCTTCTGATGATAAATTGACTTTGCAGTAAATTATCAGTCTGAATATACGTACATTTACACCTTTATCCGCAGCCTGTGTAATGAATCATTCTTTTGAATCAATGAATTTATAAGAACTCCAGTTCACTGAATCTGTCTGATCATCAGTCTGACTCAAAATGAGCTAATATTCGGGCCTATATGATGTGATGCCAATTTATGACAACTCATTCAAAGCTCCAGTTACTCCAACAGTTTAACAGAGAAAGCACATGAACCAGTGATAGCTGCATGTGAGAATCAAAGGTGAAATTTACACGTTAATTTTTTTTTTATGGTTTATATAAAAGGTTAGGTTATTAAAATTACTTTATTCACTGTATGTGCTTTTAGACAAGTAAAACATCCTCCTTTTATATCATTAAAGCACTGTAAAACACAATAAGTTAAGGTAACTCAAACCATTTGAGGAAACTGATTGCAACAAACCATGGAAGTTCCAAAACTAATCTTACTGAGTACTGTGAACTTAATCCATTTGAGTAAACAAAAGAAATTTGAGCACAGCAAAACCCAATAAATGAAGAGAACTCAAACCAACTGAGTACTGTAAAACCCAATAAGTTAAGGCAACTTAATACACATGCACTGTAAAACCCCAAAGGTTAAGGTATCTCAAACAGTTTGCGGAAACCGATTACAGCAAACCATTTAAGTTCAAAAACTAATCCTAATGAGTACTGTGAACTTAATCTATTTGAGTAAATGAAGCAATTTGAGCAGTAAAACCCAAAAGGTGAAGAGAACTCAAAGCAACTAAGTACTGTAAAACCCAATAAGGTAACTCAAACCGTTTGAAGAAACTGATTGCTGCAAACTATTAACTCATTACCTTCAACACTGAGTTCAAAACACTTTTCAAAACTTTCAGTCAATTTTGAGCTAACTACACTCATTTCATTTGATAAAGTTGACTGTTGGGTTTTACAGTGTGGGTGTTTTAAAGGGTAAGTTCTAGGGCTGCACAATTAATCGAAAAAAAAAAAAACGCGATCTCGATTCGACCCTACACACGATCTTAATTCTGTTTTCTACGATTCAGACTTTTATATTTTCAAGGTCAGGAGAGAAGCATAAAGGCAGTCGCCAAGTCTTCACATGCTGTTTTAGCCTATATAATTTGCTCAGCAACATGGACACCACCAAATGGTGTTAAAAGTGTCACATACTGTATTTTTTCTGTAAAATTCAAAAATATAATTTCTATCTTAATGTAATGATGTATTCGCAGGCACGAAATCAGGCATGAGCTAACGCACTGTTTGCTTACTTCAGTGAGGGCATGCACGCGTGCCCGCCTTGTTTACTTTAATAAACAGATCCTGCTGTGAATAACAGGTTATAATGTTGTAAATAGCTTTCAGTTTGTTGCACAAAGTGATCATTTGGGAGCCGTGCGGGAAGTATGACTTGCATGTGTGTTTTTTTCTCAAAGTGACGGCAGCCATGACATGAACGAACGCGGCAGTAAAAGTGAAACCTGCGCACATCATTTAAATGATCATATCGCATTTTAGAGTTATGATTATGACAAGAATTTAATATGTTTTTTCTTTCATAGAGAACACAGAGTGTTGTGCATGAGAATAAATGTTTAACAGTGTCAGTATAACTACTCTAGCCTGTATAATGTTGAATATAATGCAGGAGGGAATCTGATAATGACAAATGTCTCATTTTACCAGTGAAAAAAGGTCTAATAATGTTCTCAATGATAAATGAGAAGCACATGTCTTAAACATAATAGTTCAACTTTAGAGTTATGAATAGTTGTATTCTGATGTCATCACTTTACCGTGAATAAACAACCAGGACACAAAAAAGTCCACCTTTCCAAGTCTATATAAAATTTAGCATTTTAACCAACAGCAGACCTACACATAGGCCTCATATTGTTATTACTGTTGTTTTAATAATAGCCTACTCATATTAACTTTTATTTTACATCTACAGAATCGTGAGAAGATCGTAATCTTGATTTTAAGCAAAAAAAAAAAAAAATCGGAATTCACATTTTAGCCAGCCCTAGTTAGTTCACTCAAATATTCTGTTAATAATTACTTACCCCTATGTAGTTCCAATCCCCTGAGACCTTTGTTTATCTTCAGAACACAAGTTGGGATATATTAGAAGAAATCCGAAGAGCTCTCTCATCCTCCATAGACAGCACTGCTCACATGAACCAAAAAACATTCCAAGAACCAAAGCTCCAAGAACACTTTTGTGCACCTAAAACCGTTTTGTTCACCTATGTCTTCTGCATCAGATCAGAGTGTGGGTTTACTTTGAGAAATACAATGTTTACTTGTTGCACTGCTCACTTTAATGGCAATATGTTGTATTACTGTTATTAAACGCACACCCTGATCCGATGCAGGAGAGAAGATATAAGAGAACAGTCTTTTTACAGTTTAAGGTTTTTTTTGGAATACAAAAGAGTTCTGGAGCTGATTGTGATTATATTTGACTAGGCATGGGACAATAACCGTTTTCAAGGTATACCGCTGTTTAGAAAAGTAAAGGTTTTAAAAACGTATTATTGGGCTGCCATATGATAAATTAGTCCAACCTAAAATAGCTGAGCTTTTGTTCATGTAATCTGTTTACCCAAGTGACTGACAGCCTTATATAATCATTTTCATTGACAACAACATGGTCAGAAATCTGCGTACAGCTGAACTCCACACCCATGTGTGCTCGAGTGTCTCATTTCACAACCAAAGGCATTACAAGGGAGATTCTCTTTCCTTTGCTGATATAATAGATTCCAGTCTTCTTGATGTTGAATGTTTATTCACATTCAGATTGCAAGAGCAGTCAGTGGTGTTTACATAGGTCAGTTCTTCCATCAGACTCGGTAAATCATTTCACTGGTGCCACATTGACAGTCAATGTGCCTTTTGGTGCATCCCATTCTGTTAAAAAAAAAGATTGAATGCTGATCTGCTTGTTTTTTTAAAGTCATTAACAAGGTGTTGCTAAAATAGTTGAGCCTGTTGATCAGGAATATAGTATTTCACCTAAAATTAAATGTGTGATTTATTCCCCCTCAAGGCTAAAACAATTTTTTTAGAGGTGACAAGAAGATTGGAATAGGCAAATAGGGGTGTAAAGTTGCCAGACTTCCTGCGTTTGATTTGTAAACACGTGTGCATTTCCAGCTCAGTTACAAAATCCTCAAATTACATTGATAATTATACATTGTTATCTGATAAAAATATATTTATAGTTTTGTTTCATGCAGTCGTATGTAAATTTTTGCTGTAACAATTTGAATTATTCAAATTTTGGGGTCATTATTTTAAGAAAAAATTCTAGCTATTATTAATAATTTAATAACTAAGACTTTTGGCTAAATAAACAAATTCATTTTTTTTATAATGATTTATTTTAAAAATATTTTTATAATGAATGTATGTATCTGACTGATGTATATCACTATATGCATGTTTATATAGATATATGAATGTCATGACAACAATGTCACACAGGAAAATTTTAGATATATCACTGTCGGTTTTGTTTCAGAGTTTTGTCAAAGACATTAAAAGTTAAACAAAAGATTTTCAAGTTTAATATGAGTTTATCAAAGTAGGAAATTCACATTTTTAATTCCTTACAAACAGTTAGTGCTCTTGAAGTATGAAATGGAGCTGGGTCTGGATTTGAGTCCAGAATTAGAGAAGTGCTGGCCAATGTTTTAATTTCTGTTCTTTCCAGATTTGTCGTACAGGAATTATTATGGTATTTTTTTTAAATAGTTTGACAGCTTTATACTCTTAATATAATCATAATGACTTTGTTTTAATTATCCATGCACTTTATTATATTTTTTTGCCGCATTTTTGTTTGTTTTGTTTTTTCCTATTGTGACACAGTCCCTAGAGAAGTGGAATATTAATTAAAATAAAATAATCTGTGGACGTGGCTTGTTTTTTCTACTGGAAGAACTGATTGAATGTAGCAAAATAGGCATTTTGTTCAGAAACATCAGGAAAAGTGTTTTGGGAGAGTCATTACAACCTAATAGAGGTTAGGTCTCCTCACCATTTCTGTTTGTTGTCATTATAACACTGTCTAAACTGACAGTTGGAGAGGCGTTGTTAAGTATGTTAACCACACCCAATACCTCAGACAGACGTAACCTGAGAATTTAACTGAAAACAATTAGCAAGTGCATTTTCATATTTTTAAAGATTACATTAGCAAACATTTTTTTTTATCTTAATGACATGCACAGATGAATTGTTCAACACAAACCTAGCAATGTGAACTAGCAAAATCAATATAGTGAGTTTTGATTTCATGTGTAATTTGAGTGCTTTTAATGCAGTGTTGCCTGATACTGCTAACAAAAGCATCTCCCCAAAAACTGTCCAAAATAAATGTAAATATTGTATTATACAAAAAAAAAAGATTCAGAATCGCTAACCCCAAACTTCCTCTTCCCACTTAACACTGTTAATGTTCTCATATCAACCCTTTTACATGTATGATCGCGCCGGTATGATCAGCCTTGGCTGGTCCCTGAATCGTACGATCACACTGGTGTGATTAGAACATTCAGAGCACTACAACGTTAAAATCTGACGTAGCGCGCTGAGGAACAGTAAGAGGTCATAAATCCCAATTTATCCATGCTTTCAAACTAATAACATTCATTTTAGGTTTCAGACATTCAAATACACATAACTACAAGCAAAACATACCATTTAAGGTTTGTAAAATACACGGATCTCTACAAAGATGGCAATAATGATTATTTTTCAATATAACTGGATGTACTTTGCTCACATACTGTAAAGATACATACTGTTTATGTTACCAGAATATTTTCTCTGTTGCATACCTTCATGTATTTTGGAAGAATATTATGAATAAACATGACTTGTTGCTAGAAGGGTAACAGCTGCGATCGGAGGTTAACGAGAAGTATTTATATTATTTATTAAATTACGCATTCATTTTATTTTATAAGCATATACTTCAACCCTAAACCCAACCCTCATTGTAATGTAAAAATATTATTTGTTGTACAGTGTCACAAATATAATGCTATATTGACGCGAGTGTCCTCAGCTGTATCTCTTGGGGTGCGGTGAAGTCCAGATGGGATACAGCTGAGGATAATCACGACAATATGGAATAAGTTTTGTGACACTGTACAACAAATAATGTTTTTACATTACTGTGAGGGTTAGGTTAAGGGTTGAAGTAGACACTAATCAAATAAAATTAATGTATAATTAAATAAATAACATCAATACTTATCTTTATCTTCCAATCACAGCTGAATTCCTTCTAGCAGCAACGTTGGTGCAGATTTTTAAAACGAAAACATGGAAGGGTTAAAAACAAGTCCAAGTATGCAATGCAAAATGACTTGATTTGGCAACATAGAGTAGCGGAGGCAGTAAGGGACGTGAATTTATCCTGCAACATGTCTATAATAAATCTTTTATTCAAAGAGGTTTAAGTAAAATTCTTGAACAGGCTAATTGGGTATGATCACTCTGTTTTTATTCTGGTAAAAGCTCTGTTGATCTGGATTCTAGGTCATAGAGACCTGAGAGTCCAGACATCACTCACACTAAGACACATGAAATATTTATGGAGCAGAAAGGCCAGGTCACCGATTTCGTTTGTACAGCACTCTGAAGTACACAGACTACTATATTGATTGCAATCATCAAAGTCTTTCTTTTACAACAACAGTTGTTTGAGTCTTTTATTTATTTATTTATTTTTCTCTTTGCAGTGGGAGAAGCTTCAGATGACCGCTAGCGAGAGGAGGAAGATCATGTGCTCAGTCACTTTCCATGTCATCGCCATCACTTGCGTCGTCTGGTCTCTCTACGTCCTCATTGACCGCACGGCAGAGGAGATCAAACAAGGTTAGGACTACCAGCCTGTTTAGCACAAGCTCATCCAGCACTGTCTGCCTGCTTCCCAACAATCATTTCCCCATCTTGTTACCTCTAATGAATGTTCACATTCCTCTGACTGACAGCCACGCAGATCTTTATGCATCCATTACCCACACAATATGCCTGTCTCATTGGAAAGAAATGAATGCTGGGCTGCTTGTAGTTTACTAGTCAAAAAGGTTTAGGACAAGTTAGAGTTTTTAAAGAAGTCTCTCGTTTATTTCATCCACAGTACAGCAAAAATTGAAACATTTTGAAATATTTTTTTACTGTTTAAAGTAACTGATTGGAAATTATGTAATGCTTTTATTTATAGCAAGGATACTTTTAAATTGATCAAAAGTGGTGAACTAAACCTATTTATAATGCCACAATACATTTCTATTTCATAAATGCTTTTTTTAAAACTTTTACAGAAATTTATTTTAATTCTTTTAAAAGCATTTTTTATATGCTTTTTCTTTTTTGAGCTTCAAATCAAAATATTATGATTTTCAAAGGATCGAATGATTGTAGTAATGGTGCTAAAATACAGCATTGAAATCACAGAAATAAATTGTATTTTAAAATGTATTCAAATAGAAAACAGTTATTTCGAATGGTAAAAATATTTAAAAAATTAAAAGTATTTGCTGTACTTTGGATCAAATAAATGCAGGCATTTTCATTCAGGAACATTTCATGCATGCCCCCCATGACAAACAAGATATTGGACACGAGAAACTGCTGGAAGAGTGTAGTTTTAATGCAATGTTTAATTCCGCATGGTGAATGGGAGAAAAAAAACCCTCCACATTTCTCTGTAACTTAGATGCTCTTGATAGGTAGCATCGGAAAGTCGTGTGTGTATAGACAATCCTGTCACAAAATGTGGTCGAAATCCTACAGTACTGCTGACGATAGTAACTAACTTTGCCATCTGAATAAACATAAACAAAGAACATTGATCACACACTTACCAAATCCGTAGAGACAGGACAATCAGCACCAACTGGAATTGCGCCTTTTTTAAAAGGAGACGAGTGGCAAATCTGGATTTCACGATTTCCAGTTGCGAAATGCTCTCGGTTAAAAAATATGCCTTACAAACTTATTTATGTCGTGTGTTAGCAGACCACTGTAATCCACACGTGAGTCCAGCTACGCTCTCATAGCGGGGAAATGAAAACAAAACCTTTAATGCAGCACATTTATAAACAACACTGATGACCCATGTCTCCAAACAGTTCTTCTTCTTCCACTTGTTTTAATTATGGTTGGCAACACAACGTGGCATCTCTCTGCCATCCTAACACTGTAACAATTTGTAACTGATTGGTTCAAACCAAGTCTATCTTTTGAATTAATGATAAAAGCTCAAAGATGTCACGTTGTACCCACCCGTACAGACATCCAGTCTTCACGCTGGAGTACACACGACGATCTCATCACGACGACGCAGCTTCAAAATTTCTTTTCAAACCGGAAGAACGAATTTGCTTGAAATAAAGCAAAAACAACCAATTTTTACATTATATGTGAAATATATGTGTCCTAATAGTGTTTCTAGCAACGTGGGACATATATATGACTGTCAACATCTCAAAAATGTGTTTTGGTGTTTCGTGACCCTTTAAATATCTTACTGTTCACTTTTTACAGCTAGTTTATGAATACCAATGACAGTTAGAGGAATTTCTTCTGGTTTTCAGAATTAAGAAACATTTGAATACACATATTTTCCTACTACATAAACAACTTGTACAAATCAACATCAAGCCCCTTTCAACAAGTAAACAGCTGCAATATTCATGATGTGCCGTGTAAACATTTACTGCATCTACAAAATGTACGTGTTATACATTCCATGATCATTGCTGTTTGTGGTTAAAATGTACTTAAATTATTTTAAGAATGTTGTACTTTCTGAAAAGGTATAGCAGCTAAATAATATAGCAGTAACAAGAATTTAGAGCACTTTTTGTTTAGTTTAACTAGGGTCAATTACAATCCAACATTTACCAATGGCAGACCATTAACCCACAACTTGGTTCCTAACCAGATTAAAGGCTCATTCACTAACAGAAGCATAAATTAGTATACACACTTATGTTCGGTACCATTGTCAGATAATCCTTTATATCTAGTAGTCAGTGACCAATTTATAGGCCAATAAATACAAAACTTGACACACCTTTAGCTTATAACAACCCATGCTCATTGGAAAATGTGCTTCAGCCCATAGTTTTTTGTGAAACTTCAAAAACATATTTAAACATACATTTGACTGCAATTTTAAGATATAATGAACACTATGGGGACAGTATGACGCCAACAATTTTTGTTCCTTTTCACACTAATGACATGGGACATGTTATTGATGAATAAAGGATTATTGTTGTGCAGCTCTTTGTGCAACACCAAATAAATACCCCCAAAAACGTAACACTGTCTATGATTTGAAATTGAATAGGCTCTGTGATTGGTCGGTTAGGTAGCGGTGAAGAGTGTGGGCCGAGCGAGTCGCGGGAGAGGCCATTAGAGTGAGTGTTTACAAGTGTTGAGGTCCGTGGAGGAGCTCCATATGGAAACTTTTGTTTTGTGTTTACCTTTTGATTAAAGTTGTTGCACGTGCACCAGTTCTTGAAGATGGGCCCATTCTTGAGCCTAAAGCTGCAGTCATACTGCACTTTTCTCGCTATAGACTTCCATTTATACACGCACGAATGTGTCAGATGGGAAATGCAAGCTTGTGCGGCAAGTTTTGCAGTTCGCTGCGTTGGAAAGTTCAAGCTTGGTGAACTCTGACTTGCAAAATCGCATCACTTGACTGCATGAGACCAATCGAAGATCAAAACATGACCTCTTTGGACAGAAATTAAAAACATGGACCAGTCACTCGCTTTTTTAATTCTGCCCCTTTTCGCAGCGCTGTGCGACAGAATTTTGCACGCACAAACTCTAGTTTGACTGCGGCATTACTTTGCACTACATTAACAATGATTGGAAGCTGCACCAGAGCATTTTGAGACAAAATATTTCACATTAAAATTATTTATATTAAAATATTTGTTTACAGATGATGCAAGAAATGCACTGTTTAAAATATTATTGACAGAATATACAAAAGTTATTTTATTTAGAAGAATTTCTGCTTATTGTCTACTTAATCAATTCTTTCAGTGTTTTTCATATTAAGTTATTTATTTTCACTTTTTTTATAAGAAAAAAAAAAGACTTTGTTTTGGGCAATGTGTGTTTTAATTTCAGTTGTTCAACTTTAATGTTCAATAAATAATCATAGATAGTAGATGTAGAGTGTGCTTGCTTCAATTATTTTAAAATTAAGCAATGCACCCTTTATTCAGAAATTTCTCACATGCAATATGTGAGCATGTTTACTGTACAAAACCTGTTGGTGAACTATGAGAGCAAAAAAAATAAAATAATCGTTCATTAATCGTAATCGAGTTAAAATATTATATTAATCGAGATTTTTATTGTAGGCCAAATCACCCAGCCGTAGTCGCAGTGCATTTTTTTCTTTTCATGTTTGATTAAAAAACACCATTGCTTGGGTTTAGAGAATTAATTAGGTCAGTGGTTCGCTAGGTGATCTGACATGCCCCGCCTTCTCTACACATCTACAAGTGTGCATCTGAAACGTACAACAAAACATAAGTAACACATTTATAATTTGCAAAATTGTGCACAGTGCCCTCTAGTGGATTTGTCATCTGAAACGTGCAGCAAAATGTTCCCAGAGCAACAAATTTTAATGTTTTGCTAAAATGTAGGCTGAGGCACATATTGTCACCTTAGAATTATAAGGTTCTATCTGAAATTTGTCAATTGAGTTATTCACATATTCTTATTAAATGACAACTTATTTACATTGTTATTTTTTTGTTTTTTTATTCAAAAAACAAAAAAGGCTTTATCTACAAAGTCGCTCTATAAGGTTCTTTCTGTGAGCCAATCAGCATTTTAATGCACGCACAAGGAGCAATCAGGATCAGATTTCTTTGTCATTTCACCTGATTGCTTCATTAACTGCAGGAAAGACCAGAAAGAAACACAAAATCAGAGTCAACTAAATAATGCTGCATCACACAAAATTGAGAAGAAACCTGTAACTGAAAAGCATTTTTTGACATTGAGATGAAATGTTAAATTTTACATTTGTTGAAAAAGTTATTTAAAAAGGTAATATATTAAATGTGAAATTTTTATTTGTGTACATATAGACAGTGAAACATTTTTCAGTGTTTATTAAACTCATTTGCTGATTGTCTGTTTTCTTTTTAAAGCCTTTAAATTTGATATTTAGCTTTGAAAGGCAAATATTATATAGTTGAGATCTAATTCAATAAATAAAATACTTCATATAAAGCATAAAATTAATTAAATATTACCATATTGATTACATAAACTTAATAGCTGCACTGGATTAAATCTTTAGCACAGCCTTGTATGCTTCATTTGAATATGAAAAAATATTCATCCTAAAACATTAAATACATGTTATAGAAACCAAAAAAAATTACTTTCTCAAGCATCAACATATTGTAACAACACCAAATTATATATTTTTTGATTGTATTTCTTGAAAAGTAATGCTTGAATTAATGATCTGCCAGATGGAACCTTATAATTCCAAGCGGAAAATGACTATTCAGAATTAGAAGGTTCTATCTGCATTTGCCCTGTTTTACTTACCCCAATTTGCAAATTTAAGAGAATTTTGATCATTTACATTTATAGTGCGTTTAGGGTCTCTGTCATGTTAATGTATGAAAGAGAATTGTTACACACATATTGTTTGCTATATGGAATGCAAAAACTTTGAGGCTCAATATCTCAAAATCATTCAGAACGCAGATAGAACCTTATAATTCCAAGGCGATGATATTTCCAAAGAGCCTGGGTTGCCATATAATGGTAGTTTATGATAGTTAAATAAAATAAAGTTAAATAAAAAACACCTTTCAAATAGGACTCATGCAATATATTAGAAGTATTCCGGAGGTTTACAATAGTGTTTAGTAAAAAAACAAACCTAAATTTAAAGTATATTTAATGAAAATCCTAACTGTGAGTATTGACTTTCTACACAACTGTGCATTATTAAAAGTCTTTAAACAACAACAAAATAGAATTTTAGTTTATAGAACAATAATAAACGATGACTAGCAGACTAGCACCCCCATTGCTAGACTTGATTTACCCACAGATCATCTCTCAAACTCAAATCGATACCATTAGCAAGCTGTGGAGCGGATGCATTCGGAGAAAATTACGCCATTGGATTTTATTTCCATAACGGATCAAGCAGGGTATGTGCGCTTGAATAAAACGCACCATCCCCTTTTAGTGCTGACCTCGACCCGCTCTGACAGCAGGCACTTTACTGATTTGCTCCCAACATTAAGAGCCCATTCACACGCGCCTCATTGTAGAAGAAGTGTAGCTTTGAGGGAGATCTTTGATCACTGTTTCCATGGCCACACCATTGACTTCTCTTCATCCTGCATGGTAAAGCTTGAGCAGAGTCCAGCACAGTGCATGCACACACACACACACAGGCACACACACAACTGATTGTCCATTCCTCATCCATTCATAAGAGTCTAATTGATCCAACCAACCACTTTAAAACATGATTCCCACTCTCCTACCCCCCTGATCCTTCACCCCTATCAGTGGCTTCACCTTTTGCCAATGTAGAAATAGTAACAAACTCTTTTTAACCATGCAGCGGGGAGAATACCAGGTAAACGCTTTTACATTTACCATTTTTTCCTCCTAACTCTTCCCTCTATCTTTTTTTTTTGAAGGTCTGAATGCTAGTTGCAGCTTGAATAAAGGCAATAATTCTTCACAGCCAGAATGCGTTGTGAAAGCGCTGTGCCCCATACTGTCAGTAGTGAACATGCCGGACAAAGGCAATTTCAGGCTTGATGGCCACTTATCACAGCCTGAGCACTTTTTTTCTTTTCCTCCTGTCTAAATCTATTTTCTGTATATATTCAGGCACAAAAGATTAAAGGAAAAGCGGTTGTACATGACTGTGAAGGTAATGTGTGGAACAAAGAGGCAGCGCTGCATTTTAATGGGCTGTGGTGTGTATTTATCGAATTGAAAACTGACAAATCTGTATCAAACTACTCTACTGATGTCTCTCAGGCAGACGTGTGGTTGTCGATGTAATGAATGAGATGGACCAATCTATCTGGCTTTTTGTATATAATTAGATAGACTGTAATAAGCAAGATATTGATTTTCAAAAGGCCACCTGTATCAGGTGGATGAAGTACACAAATGAAGTAAAAGTACTGATATTATAGTACAATATTACTCAGGGAAAGGTTATGTGCTGCAGATTACCTGAATTTGGAGGCATTACTGAAGTTAAAGCACAAATGTATTTGATTTTATATATTATTTTGCACTTTAGTATTAGTATTCATGGATTAATGTTTATTTATTTGGCAAGATGATGTTTTATTTATACTTAATTATAATTAATGGGTATTTATGTGTGCAAACAAGTGAATTAAGTGAAATAATAAAAGTTTAGCCCAAAGGCTGATTTATACTTCTGCATCAAGTGTACGCGTATGCTCCGGTGCAGCCTTTGTGTAGTTGCATAGCCCTCGCCATGGCTGACGCTGATGCGCACCTCCAAAAATGTAACTACACGTTGCAACGACGCATATTGCAAGCTCTGTGATTGGTCAGCTTGGTATTGCTGACGAGTGTGGGCAGGGGTGAGAGCTGCGCGAACCTGTGGAGCAAGTGTGGAGTCCTGTGAACGAGCTTTAGATAAAAACTTTTGTTTTGTGTTTACCTTATGATTGAAGTTGTTGCACGTCCGACAGTTCCTGCCTCTGAGCAAGTTTTAACTACTTGTTTCAATTCAATTCACCTTTATTTGTATAACACCTTTATTTTGTCAAAGCAGCTTCACATAAAACTTGTACATTAAGGTAGCATAAAAAGACAAGTGAAGAAACTCGACACAGAGGAACATAAAAATCTACTACCAGCTAGCGTTTCAGACGCTGCGTTGCAAGACATACGATAATTATCGTATTTGTACAATAATTTCGACCTCTGTATGATGTACGATTAATAATGAAAAAAATCCTATAATGTGAGATTAATTTCAGAATTTTATAGAATATAAAATTAATTTCATTATAATCTTAGGGCTTCTATTCTTATTGATCTAGCTGCATCTTTTGTTGTTTTGTACGTACGTTTACTATCTCATCTTACATTACTACTTCTCAGCCAATCAACTTGGAGACAAGCTCTCTCACGAGTTAACATTCCTGCCGCGCAACCGTGCTTAGGTCAGTAGTTTTCAGGTTGAGGTTGATTGTTTAAGCAATAAAGTAAAAAAAAATTGTGCTGAAAAGAAAGATGAGAAGGACATGGGAGTTTGCCCTGGATGTTCTCATTTTTCCCCTTTCAAATGCACCATGTTAATTTTCAATTTAATGTTAATTTTAAGTTTCTTCAAAACAAAACCACGAAATCTACTCATTATAGATACTCTGAATGTGCTTGTGCACACCTCAGAGTATGTTAAAAATTCAGGAGTTTGCACTGCTTTCAAGCCAACCAGCACTGTTGCGGTCCATGACAGCATCCAATTTGTACCGCAAAATGAATCCCTCAACATCTAGCAACACGCATTTATCCAAAATAATAATTCTTTAGGTATTGTGGTAATTTGCACATTATGTGAAAATGCTATTTGTCTAGATACTATCTTTATACTCTCCGTTTGACTTGTGTATGATAATTTTCCTCCAAATACGATAATTTTGAGGTTATGAAACTTTGACATTACCAATCCGCCAACACTGTTCAGAAGTGTTATTGCAAAGCAACACAAACGGCACACAAAAGTATAAATGCACGGCAACAGGCAAGGCATGAGGCTTGGGTCATGCCAATCCTTCGACGCAGAAGTATAAACCAGGCTTAAGGCTTCATATTTAAAAATGACTGAAAACAAAATGTATATAACGTAAACGTGTGCTGACAACCATCAGTACATCACAGCAAAACATGTTTAAGAATGGCCAAAATTAGTTTGAAATGGTATTATCTAAAAACTGTGATGGTTGCATTCCTTCAATGTATAGTTGTTGATAATGCAAGTCTGCATTGAATCACTCCATACATTGGGCTTATGAAACAGCTTGTCCCATAACAGCAGATCTACTTTACAATCAACTGACAATAATGACCTAAATATGATATATAATAATAATATAACCTAAAATTCTCCATTAGTAATTGCTGTAAACGGTTGTGGGCAATAAAGCTCATAGGATCCTGCTGATTTTGAGTCCGACTTATGATTTTTAAAATATGTAACTGGAGACTCGCTCGAGTATCTTTTGAATCAGTGAAGTGTTAGCTGAAGTCTCTCTCTGACCAATTCATTTAAATCAATGAACTGATTGAATTTGAATTGGTGAACAATTAAAGACACACTTTATGGGGAAAGGGCTCATTGTAAAAGTTCACTAGAGTTAAGCAGTTGAGTTTTAGCCAATCTTCAGGTCCATTAAAAGTGTCCTTCAGCACTTTTAGCTTAGCTTAGCATAAATCACTGAATTGGGTTAGACTATTAGCATCTACCTCCAATAATTCAAAAAAAGTTTGGATAGTTTTCCTATTTAAAGCTTGACTCCTTTGTAGTTCCATTATGTACTAAGACTGATGTAAAATAGAAAGTTCTTCTATAAAGGTTATTTTAGGTTGATATGACTAGGAGCTATACTCATTTTGGCGTAATAATCAAGGAATTTTGTTGTTGCAGCAGGCGTAAATATATTAAATATACAGTCGAAGTTAGAATTATTAGCCCCCCTGAATTATTAGCCGCCTGTTTATTTATTTTTCCCCAATTTCTGTTTAACGGAGAGCAGATTTTAACACATAACTGATTTATGTTATCTTTGTCATGATGACAGTAAATAATATTTCACTAGATATTTTTCAAGACACTTCTATACAGCTTAAAGTGACATTTAAAGGCTTAACTAGGTTAATTAGGTTAACTAGGCAGGATGGGGTAATTAGGCAAGTTATTGTATAATGATGGTTTGTTCTGTAGACTATCAAAAAATATAGCTTAAAGGGGCTAATAATTTTGACTTTAAAATGTTTTTTTTTTTTTTTTTTTTTTTAATTAAAAACTGCTTTTATTCTAGCCGAAATAAAACAAATAAAACTTTCCCCTGAAGAAAAAATATCATCAGACATACTGTGAAAATGTCCTTGCTTTGTTAAACATAATTTGGGAAATATTTAAAAAAGAAAAAAAAAATCTAAGGGGGTTTAATAGTTTGTGATTTCAACTGTATATATTAAATATATAATGCAGAACTATTACCAAGTTAGCTGTGGACTATTTTCAGGTGCTGCATAATACCATTGCCTGCTACAGCCAGGGTTAGACAGCGAAGTTCTTGATTTTTATATTGGATTGAGAATATATTTCCTTGCCAAAGTAGCAGCTTGTCATTTTTCATTGGTTTAATTAGATGAAATGTATTTAATGTGAATTAAACAGAAAGCACATGTCATTATTGAAGATTGCTGCCATTCATTAGTTTTTTCATTTTTTGCTGTCAAAAAGACGTTTTAGGCAACCTCAAGTAAGGAAAAATGTGTATCCAATGTTCTTTGTGTCAATCGCCACTAGAATTACTGGGTTTTAAGTATGAATAGGGTTTAATTGAGTTTTGAATTTGATATATATGATGATATTCAATGTATTTGTGTTGCCTGTTTTCTGTGATGTGAACTTTTATGTGGTTGTGTGGTGCCAAAGATAAATTTCCACTTGTGGACAATGAAGAAAGTAAAGGACAAAGTCTTAGGACACAGTGTAACTACATAATAGTCAAGCTTTAAATATGAAAATTATCTAAACTCTTTATTGAAATATTTGAGCTAGATGCTAATGGTCTAATCCGATTCAATGATTTATGCTAAGAAACCTGGAGATCTACTGAATGGATAAAAAATGGTAAAACTCAACTGTTTAATTTATGGGACTTGTAAAATAAGCCTATTTTCCAAAAAAAAAAAGTGGAGTGTTTCTTTAACTAGAAGATGACGTACACGACAATTGCAGCTTTTTCTTAATCATGATTGAATTTCAATATATTGCCCAGCCCCAAGTGGAAAACACCCGGTGAACTGTTATCTATACATCTGTTCTGATCATTTCAATTGGTGAATCTTTAACTAAGGACTCACTCTAGCCAGGTTATTTGAATCAGTGAGTTGCTGACTCATAAACAAGTCAGATCAGATTAAATAGCGAATGAATCTTTTGATTTGCAAACCAGTTTAACAGGTTAAAGGAGAAGAAGTGTGAATAGCCTGTCCCGTCTGTGCAGCACTAACCTCATTCTCTGCCCTCTGCCTCTGATAATCATGTCAGGTGGACTAAAGCTGCATCCCGGCTTGGCTTACGGAGGCTCTGAAAGCAGTACAGTATTCAATGTCTAAGGCCTTGTGCTTGAACAGACCGTAGCATTTAGAGACTCGCTGTAGCACATGGCAATTCACTCACACTTGATCTTTCCTGACATTTCGAAACACTCTATTCCACATAGGAAAGCAACTGTAAACAACTCAAAGGTTGGCTGAGTTTATTTCCAACGAAGATGGATAGAGACACCTAAAACGTCTTTGCCACTGGTCTGACTTTCTCAGCCGTTTCTAATGATTTTGGTCAAATGGTCAAGGGTGAAGATGCTGTATTTGCATTCAGAAGCATAGCCCTATGTCCATTGCTGGCTCTGTAGAGGCTTGAGTGGGATTTCAGGACTCCAGATGCCTGTTTTTTTGCACCCCAGCTCCCCTTTGTTGTGCTTGATGTATATTTTAGACCTTGTGCTGTTTTCCTGAATCACTTTGTATGCACATAGACTTACTGTAATGTGTTATTGCTGTAGGGCAATGCAAGCATCGCTCTTTAATACTTAAGGATCACTGCATATGGGTCAATGACAATTTTTTATTAAATTAAATGTTATTATTAAACGTAGGGGTTTGAAACTAACACCACTTCAAATGTGGGTAAAAATCGGATCAAATTTATAGATGAAAAAATTAAGGTGTATATTCAAATTGATTCCATTTTTGCTCATGTTTTAATTGTTTTTAACAGTTTGAACTGTAATTGTTAACAGTTAATAATTAATGTTTGAAATGCAACTCAAGGGATAGTTCACTCAAAACGTTTACTCCTTCACTTGTCACAAACCTGTTTGAGTTAATTTTTCTCAAAATATGCTGTTTTGAAAAATGTTGGAAACATGTAACCATTTTTCTTTACTATGGCAGTCAGTGGTTACAGGTTTCTAACATTTTTGAAAACATCTAGATGCTATTGATTAATCCGATACATTGTTTTATGCCGAGCTAAGCTAAAAGTGCTACCGCCAGACCCTTTTATCTACTGAATGGATTAAAAAAATGATAAAACTTAACTGTTTAACTCCAGGGCACTTGTAAAGCCTATTTAAAAAAAAAGGTTTCTAACATTTTTCAAAATATCTTCTTTTTTTGTTTTTACTTTTAATGACAATATTTTTCCTTTTAATAATTTTATATAAAACGTATGTAATGTTTTTCATGGTGTTTAAAATGTTGAAAACTTACATTTTAGTCAGAAGGTGTATATTCAAATTTGATCTATTTTCATTACCTTTAACTAATTAAACAGTACTTTAATTCTATATTTAATCATAATAATACTATTATTTTATTCATAGAAATTATTAATTATTAAATTATTATTATAATTATTTTTTACTTGTTTTTCCCATTACTTCATAATATATAAATATATATAAATATATATATATATAAATATATATATATATATATATATATATATATATATATATATATATATATATATATTTATATATATATATATATATATATATATATATGATATAATATATATTAATAATAAAAACAGTTTTTAGTTTTTACTGAAAATCTTTTAGTCATTAGATTGAAATACTTTAAATATTTTGAATGATTCCATTAAAAATAACTGTCATTGACCCTTATGTTTGGAATGTAAACAAATATCAGTCCAGTGTTACAGTGATAAATGAACTGTGTGTGTGACATACTCACAGTGGTGTATTCTCTCCCTTTGGTTTTATCATACAGGGATATTGGAATGGCCTTTTTGGACCAAGCTGGTGGTGGTGGCCATCGGCTTCACAGGCGGACTGGTGTTCATGTACGTGCAATGCAAGGTCTACATCCAGTTGTGGAGGAGACTCAAGGCCTACAACAGAGTAATATACGTGCAGAACCGCCCAGAGACCTGTAAAATCAAAGTTTTTGATAAGCCCTCTCTTCTGGAGCCCAACCTGGAGAACAAAGAGGCTCTTGTACCTGCGCAGTCGGACACAAACTCTTCCCAGTACACAGAGACAGAGGATTACAGTATGGAGATCCTTCACGTGTGACGGCTCAGCCACCCCCCCGCCCTCCAAAAGTACTCTATATAGGACCTGCCGGGCATCTGAATGTCACACTGCACCGGCCACCGTCTAAAACTCCTTTCGTTGTTTCGATGTTCTTTTTTCCTCTTCGTTCGTTTGTCTGACCCGTTCCTGTAAGTTGTTGGCTAACCATAACGAATCAGTGTGCGCTAGATCTTGGATCATTCCAACTACTGCCATTGTACTGCTGTCGTACAAGAGTTGAAATCCACCGTTCGAGCCGTGTTTGTGCGCTGGTTCTGATGGAGTCGATGCATATAAGCACTTTTTGATTTCCCTGTTCTACGAAAGAGCCCTGTTTTAATAACGTATTCATTTCCTTTCTACATGGAGAAGACAAACTTGAAGTTTTGCGAGCGTTTTATAGGAGCATTTGTATCTCCCTGAAAATCCTCGGATGGAACAAAACAGAAAAAGGAATCTGAAGGAGCGAAGAGGGAACGTTTATGTACTGTTATGTATCATTCCACTTGTTTAGGAGACAAAGTATGTTTTTTTGAATTTTAGTCGTTGTGAAATTTGACACGAGCTAGGCTTTTGTTTTTATATCAGGTGATTGCGAAGTAATCTGGATTATCTAATTACGATATTTATCCTGTCGAGGGCTTTTTTACTAAAGTGCGGGAAAAAAATGCAAAAATGATACCATACGGTGAGTTCTCACTGGCTATGCTGCTGATTTTTGCATTTGCTGAAGACTTTTAACGCTTTAGTGAGAGACTTTAGTAAATCGGGCCTTGTAAAAGGGATCGTTCTCCCCAAAAAATGTACTCACTCTCAGGCCAAACAAAATGTAAGTCACTTTATTCTTCCTAACAGTTAAGAAGATGTGTTTTGGGCTGAAAATGCGGTAGCAGCTACTGTCACTTTAAGAACTGTACAGACAACCCTTTGTTAAACAATATATGAAGAATTCAGATGTAAAAACCTCTCCGTGCCATCTGAAATTTTTATCGAAAAGGAAAATTTTTCTCAGCCTCCGTTGTTTATGTTGAGGTATTTCATTTTAAAGACCAGGAAAAGAACTTATTCTTTGCCACAAAAGTGATATTATTGAACATACACAGGAGCTTGATAAAAATACTCATTTTAGAGGAAAATTTTGGACGCCATTTAGAGGTTTTTGTATCTAAACTTTACATATGTACATTTTTTTTACTCTTTTAGTTGTTTTGCTTCGTAAGACCTCAAAGTAGGGTTGTCACGATACTGGAATTCAGTATCAATCAATCAATGTTTTAAAAACGTCCATTTCCTGATAACATTAGAGCGCTGTAGAGCACATTCTTAAATGGCGCTGATTTGCCGTTGTGTTCATGTGCTCAACAGAAATTACTGTGATTTGCCGTCAAGGTCATCGGTTCACCAAACTCACCGCTGTTTACTGAGTGTAACCACATATACAGGGACACTGGAGCATTTCAAAGTCACGTCGATCAGCTAGTTTGTCTATAAACTGAGATACGAGTGATTCGCTGATGAAACTTGGCTTCAAAACGCTCCAGTGTCCTTGTATCTTTGGTTACACTTAGTAAACAGTGAGTTCGGTGAAATGATGACCTTCTCGGCCAATCACTGTCATTTCTGTCGAGCACGTGAGTGCCAGCAACCAGCATTCTTCAAATTATCTCCTCTTGTTTTTAACAGAAGAAAGAAAATCATGAAGGTTGATGTATAAATGATGTCATTTTCATTTTAGGGTGAACTCACCCTTTAATAATGGCTTCGTTTTGTTTGGCATGTTTTTTTTAATGATTTATGAGCATTTTATTATTCATACAAGAGAGTTAAAGCAAACAACCTAAATAAATCTTCATAAATGTTATACAGAAGGGGAAAAAAATAATTCACATCTGAGACCTGAGAGTGTGTAAAATGTTCATTTCGGGGTGTACTTTCCCTTTAAAAGTGTGTGTGTTTGCGAATGTAAAGAATTCAAATTCCTCCCTGAGGGAAATGAACTGCAGTGTAGCAACCGTTGCAATGAATCAGTCATGATTTCTGTGTGTGCGTGCGTGCGAGCGTGTGTGAACGAGATTTACCTTCAGTCCAATTTTAGCTTAATGTTTCTGTTTTCTTTTGGCATTCCTACATTTACTTTCGCAGTTGATTTTAAACCATAAGAATAAAGGTTTTAGCAATGATGAAATGTTGACTTTGAGCTAGTTAACAAGATGACTACCAGGCTCTGCTTAGGTTTTTAAACCAATCTAATCTCCCATGGGTGTTTTGTATTTATTAAATATATTGTTTGGCGTCTCGATGGCTTTAAATGTTGGAAAACAGCCATGTTAGTTTTGGCCTTCATTCTAACATATTCCTCTTTTCAGTGACCATGATTGATATTCCTGCTGTTGCAATGATCATTTAAGCAGACTGTGCTTCTTACAAACGCTATTGTGAATGAATATTTCTTTGTTCAAAAGGTACAGGATCCTTCTGCCACCTAGAGCTACTGCACAGACAATGCACATTTATCTTTTTTTTTAACCTATTCTGACTGGCTTTTTGCCGTTTGACCAATAAAAAGATGCTCTACTATGTTTTTCAATGTATGCACCACATTTAATGAGACCCTGACCACTCTGACAACATCCGAATGAGCCATTTTATTGGATAATATGTGGACTAAAACTATTTTATGGTTCGTCAGCCATCATATAATCCTTACTAGATCAATTTAATTGCCCCTAGCCTAGTGAAATGACTGTTTTATGGCAGTTATTAAGAATTAGCGCATATATATTTAACCAATTTTTTTTTTTGATAGCGTATTTGTAAAACAACAGGAGCTGGCTCCTTTAACAGATGCTTGTTTTCCAGAATTATCTTTATTTCAAGCATTGCACTGCATCATATTTGGATGGATGTATTTTAAAGTGCAGTAATAGTCTTGTTTGTTTCATGGCTTGTCGTCAAACTGCAGTGCTTTACTACTGAATTGGCTTGAACATGGAGAACATGACTGTTTCTTGCATCTCCCTCTTATTTCTTGTAACTTTCCTTATGTAGTAAATAGTTTCTCTAAGCATTTTTGAGGATAAAAAAAAAAAAAATAACCAAATAAAGGAAATGTAGATTTTTATTTTTTGGTCAACAGCCTTGTGTTGTATATGAGATGTTTTGTTTTTAATTGACTGTAATAACGGGTGATTAAAGATCTGAAAGCTGCCTGGTTATGTGGAAAGAGATATTTCCCATAGGAAAAATTGCATTAAACTCTCAGTTTCATATTTATGTGTTGTCCAGGCCTTTTACAAACACTGTGTCAAATAGAAACCATCAGTGGAGTCGATCCAGCATTTCACTTTGTGGCTTTCTCAGTGGATAAATACTGGTTTTGTGAAACTGAAAAGGCTGTAATTTACATGAATAGTTTTGTATTTCATGTATGTTTCTCTCTTTTATTTGTTTTCCCTCCCCCTCAGTATTACCACCTTTATTCTGGTTGATTTTTAGTTTCTTGGCTGAGATATGAGTGACTACATTTGTGCTGTGTTTTTAAGGAGAGACTGAGTGGAGCAATAAAAGAAATCTTCAAGTATAGCCGATGTCTAAACTGTTTACTCCTCACTGACACCACACTTTGTTTTCTCTGACGTGAGAGCTCAAGTTCTGCAGGTTCAGATCCTTCCAGAGTGGTACAAGTACAATTTACTGATGTTAATTTAAAGGCCACTTGCAATCTAAATGGTTTTTTTTTTTTTTTTTTTTTTTTTTTTAGGTAATAGTGTGAAGATGTTATTCTAGTGTGCTACAAAACACTGACAAAATGTAAAAGTACACTGATATAAACATCCAAAACTTCAACTAAATGGATTAAAAAAAATAATAATTGACATCACCTCCATATTTTCATTTCTAATAAAATCTTCTGACCAATCAAATGCTGTCTAGCAGAAAGCTAATTTAAAGGCCCTATGAAATCCAACTTTAGCTTTTTGGGGGTGTTAATATGAAGATGTTAGTCTAGTGTGCTACAAAACACTGACAAAATTACGAAGATATAAACATCCAAAGCTTCACCTAAACGGATCAACATTTTTTTTCACCTTCATATTTCAGTGTCTTATCAAATCTTCTGACCAATCAAATGCTCTCTAGTATCTGACATGTCCCGTCCCCTTCAAGATGCTATACAAAAAAAAAAAAAACGATTTTTGCAGATTGTTTAAACTGCTTAATTAAAATAAGCTGAATCAACAGTTTTTTGGGACAACTTAATAAAATGAATGAATGAATTTAAAAAAATGAAATGTCCAAATATATAAAAGAGTAAGTGATGTAGCTAAATAATTTTTTAAATGACTAAAAATCTAGCTGACAAATGAATCAAATGTGCAGTAGTGATCTGAAAGATTGTGGCAAAGTATAAAGATTTAAAAAATAAAATAAAATAAAATAAAAAAAATCAATATTTTTGTAAGTTATCAAATGATTCTTAATCAAAATTTTACAAGATTTCTGGAATATAAACTTTTGGTACACTAAAGGACATTTTAGTGGGGTACTTTTCGGCTCAGGAGCCCCAAAATAACAATTCCAGTGACTCGCGACCCCCACTATCCTCATAGGTGGCTATAAGCACAAACAGTGCACACACAAACACAAGTTACAGCACAAGTCTATTCCTGGTTTAATTTTGGAGATCGCCACTTGGAGAACGTCCTCTATGTTCAGTTGTAGGCTTTGTTTTTAATGTACACAAGTGCCGTAAAGGTATCAAAGTTTAACATTGTGCTGTAAAATCAATCTGCTGCAACTTTTTTGCTGTGTCGTTAATCTAGCATAATAACCCCAGGGGTCACAATCCAATGGAAGAACAATTGAAAGGCTGATGGCTTTTTATTTGCATGGTGTTATTTTATGTAACTATTAAATGCTATTTTTATTTTCTGTAGATTATGGCTAAAATACAGTAATTCTAATAGTTTAATAGTCCCGACCCCCACTTTGGGAACAACTGCTTTAAATTATGGTAAAAATGAAACAGGGCAAATTCTAATATGTATAAAAATAAAATAAAAAGAAAGCTGTATTGCACTTGATGGTTTAAAACCACTTTTCTCATTTTCATCTTTAATACTCTCAGTGATCGCAGGGTCACAAGGTTCAAGCTGCTTCTGTATAATCCCATTAGCTCCATGTCTTTAGCTTCACTTTTTGTAAGGACACAATAATCAGTGAATTTAAACCGCATCTATTTGGATTGCAAAATTTAAACATTAACAAGTAAATAAAATTTATGTAATGAACATTTGTCAGGTTTTTTGCAAATATATAAATAAATACATTCTTTATTATTAACCATTTTCACCGCAAAAAATGCATTTATTTAAGCATAAATCTGTTCATTGCGAAAACAATCAAGTGTAAGCATGGATAATAATATGAAGAGTTGCGGAATAAGTAATATTTAGCTATTTAAAATCTATGGGACATTATAGTGTGTAAAATAAGTATTGAACCGGTCACTATTATTTCTAAAGGTGCAGTTGACTTGACATTTTGTTGGTAACAACCAAAGTAATCTATATATACATAGAAATTCTAATTCTAAATCTAATTCGTTTAGAAATTAAGTAATGTGTGATCAAAGGAAATGACAGGAAAAAAAAGTATTGAACACATGAAGGAAGGTGGAAAAATGTGTGGAAAGTCCAGACAGCAGCTGAAATCTCTCAGAAGTTTTTCAGAAACCCTGCCCCTCATCAGTGTAAATGAATATTAGCTACTTAAGTCCCAACACCTACATGAATATGAAACCAGGGTGGACATTTCAGGAAAACAATGACCCCAAACACAGCCAAGAACACACAATTGGTTTCAGAAAAGAAAATAAAGCTGCTAGAATTGCCCAGACAATGACCTGAATCAATTGAAAATATTAACTAAAAGATCAAGGTTCATAGAAGAGGTCCAGAGAAACGTCAAGACACTTGAAGACAAAATTATTAAAATTATTATGTTCTTTCACTATGGCAAATACAAAAAAAATATATAATCTGTTATTATAAACTGGTTATTAAAATGTTTCAAAATCTCCATTAAACCACAATTGGGACATATTTCAAAAAATAATTAAAATTTCACTGGAGGGCTAATAATTTATATATATATATATATATATATATATATATATATATATATATATATATATATATATATATATATATATATAACTATATATACACTCGGCTAATATCCAAACTAACAGCCTGGCCAAAATGGTGACCATGACTAATGACACGCAGTGACCTGATGTCAGGACAAAGGCTGTAATATAAATTTGATTGAAAATTATTAACATGTCAGATATGAAAGCCAACAAAACAATCATTGCCTTATCAAGGTGTACAAATAAAAAGTTTTATTACTTTTATCTGCATATCAGGAAGGGGCATGATGCTGTAAAAGTCCCTGATCATTGTGATCCACCGACCTACGCTCTAAAACACTGCATCATCACTAATCAGATTCCGTCCTGTAGCTTAACAGTGTTGGAGCTCATTTGAGAACACTCACTCTAAGTAAATATATGTGATCCACTGTGATTTATCAAAGTTTAAGGAAGACACAAACATAGCGCAAAAGCTGATTACATGTAGCCTATTGGTGTTGTTTAACAATATGACATGCATACAATGATATCTTTAGCTCTATATATGATATCTGGGATTTATATGACCCCTTGATGAACACATTTTCAGTTTAACCATTTCCAGCTCATGTTTACATTAGCATTTTCTCTGTTGGCTAAAAACTACTAATGCTAAAAACCATTAAATGTTGCATTCACTTTAAACTTTATTGGGTTGAAGAACCATATATGACAACTTCATTGACATTGATCACAAAATGCTTTCAAGTTCAAAAAGTCTTGTATTAACAATCCATGGTTTTTCTGGTGAGTATTTCAAGGAGTGTCCTAGAAAGGGTTAAAGTAAAAATTACACAAGAAACCAAATTTCCCTTCATCTTTTTATATAAAACAATCAATCAGAATCAAGCATTCTAAAGCCTCAATTTTTTTACTTTATTTGAAAAAGAACACTGATCGAATTTTGAGAATACTTTCAGATACTTCATAGTTAATGGTTAAATTTATAAATGGTGGTAAATTTCTTCATAATCAGAAAAACCCTATTTAACTGGCAGCCAAACCTTTTAGTTTTCACAGATTTTGTGAGAAAGTGAGTCAATCTAAAGTGACAAACTCTCAGATGGCAGGTTGTCCAGATAAAGGCCAAAGAGATCCTTTCAGCCACAGCAAGAGTTCCTTTATTAATCTGGGTTCGCAAAATGAACCGCCAACTTATCCAGCATACGTTTTTATGTAGTGGATTCCCTTCCAGCTGCAACCCATCACTGGAAAACATCCATACACACTCACTCACACACAAACACTACAGACAATTTATCTTACCCAATTCACCTATACTACATGTCTTTGGACTTGTGGGGGAAACTGGAGTACCCAGAGGAAACCTACGCGAACATGGGGAGAACATGCAAACTCCACACAGCAATGCCAACTGACCCAGCCGAGGCTCAAACCAGCAACCTTCTTGCTGTAAGGCGATCATGCTACCCACTGCAGCACCATGGCACCCTATTAACTCATGTCCAGCAAAAAAAGAATAATAGTCATTTTACAGCTACAGAGTAAATGCAATGTTTTTGTGAGAAGCTCCTTCTACAACATGCGGTTTCTTTCCTGTGTTCATCACCCAATCAGCCATGAATTCTCATGCAGAACAACGAGTCCCGTCACACAGAAAAACAGGTAAATGTAACGCCACGCCAGCAGAGGAAGCCCTCGCCCGACTACTGACTCAGCTTCACTCCCTCTGCAGTCACTTCCTGTTTGTGTAGTATTTCAGTGAGAGCTAAGGCCATGCTTCTTTGCGAAGTATTACCAGTCTACCTGCATTACCAAGCGTTTTCCAAGAGACTTTCATGACTGCCTGCCTGTATATGACCCTGCCTGCCTTGATCAAGTACGTTATCGGTCTTTGCCCTCTTGCTCTGTTTTGGACTTTTTGTTGTTATACTGAACCTCTGCCTACACTCTCACTACGTCATCTGGATTTGCCCCTGTGTTTGTTGACTGGATTGGACTGCTTATGTGTTGCCGACTCTCTGCCTGTTTACTCCCTAATGTCTCTGCCTGAACCCTTTAATAAAACTTCTGCATATGGATTCTAATACCGTCTCAGACCCCACGTTACAGTAAAGTAGTTCTGTAAAGCTAAAAAAACAGAGAAATAATCAAATGACAGACCAGAGCCCTGGTCTAAACCTGATTGATAATCTCTGGTAAATCTCTCCTGACAAAGTTGTGAGTGAAGTGTGGAGTGGACGAGACTGACGAAGAGCAAATCAAGATAACAGCAGACAGAGTAATAAATTCTTGCGAAACTACAAAATTCTAGGTTGTTTTAACTCGATGTTAGATAAAATATGGACAGTAATGTTTGTAAGAGGCTTGT
The DNA here is from genome assembly GCF_903798145.1 of Danio aesculapii. Classification (NCBI taxonomy): domain Eukaryota; kingdom Metazoa; phylum Chordata; class Actinopteri; order Cypriniformes; family Danionidae; genus Danio; species Danio aesculapii. Next base: position 39,027,702 of record NC_079447.1, on the reverse strand, counting down.
GTATATGATAGAGACTACACTTCATATAAATTTTTGACTGATGTGACTGAAAAAATTTAAAAGCACTGCTAGTCATGCAATATTTGCTCTTCTCCAAGTTTAACCACTGTGTTTTCCTCAAAATAATTTGTTGTTATTGAAGTCATCAATTCATCAGCATGGATTTGCCATTTGCAGTAAACACTTATTACATACAGTTAAAGTCAGAATTATTTTTCTACAACTTTGTAGAAATTCTGTGGATCAAACTGCACAACACAAAAGATATAATTCTTAATAAAAAAAAATTATAATTTATAATAATGAATTATTATTAATTGATCTTTTTTGGATTTATGAGGGAAAGGCTTCATTATGGATGTGACATGTGTCCATTAAGAATGTGACAGATGTAAAATTGGCATTTGTGTGTCTGTGTAGGCTTGTATTTTACAGTACTGCAATAATACTCAAAGATCACTCACACAACTTACAAAGGGTTTCCCGATTCAGTCTTTTTTAAACCAAGGTTGACAGTTCAATTGCTAATCTTATTACAGTTATTTTGGGAGGGAAAACACTGTTCTTTGTGGTAAAGCCACAATTTTAATCCCAATTGAAAGATAAAAATAATATTACTTATAAATTGTTCTCTAATTTTAATCTGCGTCACTCTCTCTATTTATCAACAAAGCAAGTCAACCACATACAGTATATTATAGCCACACATTTTAACAATGTTATAACATATCCTACTGAGATGTTAATTATATTTAATGATGACAATATATAATGTGTTTTGATCACTTACAGTAAGTGAACAGTTACAGTAAGGAACATATTAAAATGTTAGATTTTTTTTAAATGCATGTCAAAATGTCTAGCTCTGCCACAGCTTCATGATGGATGCATCTGACCTGACGTAAAGAGGATGCATCAGCAGACCGAACTCTCAAGGTCAAAGCGGGATTGTATCCTTCCTGTTGTCCTCAGTGTCTTCACACAATCTGCAGTTCAGAACGAGTATGCCAGCATTAAACATTTGCAAACAGTGCTGCATCAGTGTTTAAAATGAACTGGAGGCTCATTAAAATGCTTTTACAAGTCACATTTTTGCCCAAGCTCAAAACTCGACATTAGCGCAACTAATGCAAGAACAACATATTAATTATTACAGGTCGTTTCTGAGAGAAGGGTTTATAAAGCAGGCAAATAAAGCACAACACGTTATGCAAGAATGCCTGTTTGTTAATTGCTGTTTTAATTGTCAATGTAGGAACTGATTGTAACAAAATGCAGCACATGTTGAAGTACTCATTTAAAAGTAGGTAGCAGACACTAGTGTTACTAAATTATAGCTTTATAAAGTTTACAAAAACAAAAAAAAAAAATCATCAGCATGATGATATGATATATTATTCATCAGCAAAACTTTTTACGAACTATCAAAAAAAAAATATGTTGGTTTATATTAATAGTCTTTACAACATTACAAAGTGTGAAACACTTTTACAAAGCTTGAGACAAATTTACATTTTGGAAAACATTTTTACCTATCATAAGACACAGTTCCAAACAATTTTACTAAGGATGAAACAAATTTACGTTATAGAAAAAAAAAATTAAGACGCAAAACACTTTTACCAGTCCCGAAACAAATTAACAATGACAGATTCTTTATGGAGAGGGAATGTACAATAAACAATATTTGTAGAGCATTTATTAATCATACTGTAGTAATGCCTCAAAATCCAAAGCCATGCATGCTAGCATGAGTTAATGCATCTTGAGTTAACAACATGAACAACTGTTTTCATTATAGCTAACGTGAACAAATAATGTAATGAATGTATTGTTCAGTATTTGTTCATGTTAGTAAATGCATTAACTAACATTAACTAATACACCCTTATAGTCAAGTGTTACTTTTATTTGAATTGTTTTCATAGTTGCTTAAATTGTTTTCTATTTTAAATCTAAGGTAAACTAAATGAGTTTGAAATTTAAACTAAATGAATGAAATTTCTAAAAACAACAACAACAACAACAACATTATAATCCTACATAATTTGTTAGGGCCTTTTCGGAGTGCTATTTTAGCAACTGACAAACTAACTTACAGTTCTGCAGCTCCCCTTTTTAAACATGAAGAATTTGAGATGCTTTAGCAGCACCAAGAGGCCAATGTGTGAATTACTGAAGCTCATTGAGCACCACAGCTGAATGTTAAATAAATAGTACATGTTAGCCAGCTCTTTAATGAGGAAGGTCTGTTGCTGAGATGCACAGAATTACTCACAAAATACAAAATTCCAGTAACTTCTAAAGAGTTTGCAATAACTATTATACATGCTTTTTTTTTTTTAAATACAGTATCACTAGGAACCGTTACCATTCCAGAACCAGTTAATACATCTATTGGTGAAATTTGTTTTGTTGTAAAGAAAAATAAAAACTTTAAAATAAGAGCTCTGTTCCTCGAAAATACTGTCTCTACCCCTCCTGCTACATAACATTGGAACAGTCTTTTTAATCATTTAAACGGGGAAAATATATGGTCTATACAGCAAAAGCGTTTATAATAAGGTAAAGGAAATATCTTTTAAATTGTTACATAACATTTACCATGTCGAAAACTTCAGACTTTGATTTAAAAAAATTGCTCCTTTTTAGAATAACGCTGAAACTCTTCCTCACTTATTTTGGTCATGCAACTATGTGTTCCAAACTTGGCAAGATGTTAGTATATTCATCTCAAATATTACTCCACAGATTTTTTTCTGTGACTCCACAGAATTAAGTTAATTTGGATTAAGTAATTATTTTTGTTTTTTAAAACAAATTTTTACATCTGCTTTTTTTTAATGCAGATTTTATATTCATAAATGTAAAGTTTCAAGTTGCAAGCCAATATTTATAGCATTTATACAAGAGATTAAAAATTACTTTACTACAATTCCAGATTCACTTAACAAGAAAGCACTCAAAACATAGACAGTTTGCATGAAATTTACTATGTATAATCTATTAAATCTCTAAATTGCGGTTATCTTCTGATTTTGCCCTCTTCACTCTCAATTCCTTAACTTTATTTCTATTTTCAGATTTGTGTTTTTCTCCCCGTTTTTCTTTTTCTTTATTGGCACCACTGTAAATAATCTAATGATTATTATTATAAATGACGTGTATGTACCAAATGTATCTTTGTTATACAATAAATGTTCAAAAAAATAATATAAATAAAGACATTCAAATTCCCTGGATGCACAAAGTACACTTGATAATTTCAGCAGAGTAAAAGGAAACATTCTCCGTTTCAAAACCCATGCAAATTGAACTGTAAGTGCATGATGTTCAGAAGGGGTTCATGCTTTCTTTTTCACTTACTCTGAAATGAAAGCCTGGAAGCAGTGTTGTTGTTGCAAACTAAAACTAAAACTATTCGAAACTTTGTCCTGCATAGCAACTAACCAATTCAATTCAATTCAATTCACCTTTATTTGTATAGCGCTTATACAATGTAGATTGTGTCAAAGCAGCTTCACATAAAAGGTCACAGTAAATAGGAACAGTGTAGTTCAGTTTGTAGTGTTTAAGTTCAGTTCAGTTTAGCTCAGTTCAGTGTGGTTTAATAATCACTACTGAGAGTCCAAATACTGAAGAGCAAATCCAACGATGCGCAGCTCTACAGATCCCAAACCATGCAAGCCAGTGGCGACAGCGGAGAGGGAAAAAAAACTTCACTAAAGGCGGAAGTGAAGAAAAAAACCTTGAGAGAAACCAGGCTCAGTTGGGCACGACCATTTTAATTTCTCCGCTGGCCAAACGTCTTGTGCAGAGCTGCAGTCTCAGTGGCGGAGGCTGGAAGCTGGCCTCAGCGAAGACTCGTCTGTCTCTGGAGCGTCACAGGAAACAGTCTAATGTTCTCCACTCTTCCATGACCATCGCAGTAGTTGCTCAGGATTCGGCCAGGTCCAGGATATGGAAACCTTGGGATCATCTCGTCGTTGGTCTTGGATCTAATCAGTGACTCTGCATAGTCTGAGGGCCTCGGGAAGAGTATCCCGAGGTGGAAATGGAGAATAAAGAAAATAATTAGCGTAGCTGATGTTCACAGTGTATATCAGCAAGATGCATAACCTGTGTGGAAGCCCCCTAAGTGGTGCACTAAGTGTATGCTTTACTGAACAGATAGGTCTTTAATCTAGTTTTGAACCAAGTCGAAGAGTGACTAAACAGTTACTAAAAGTAAAATGAGGGTACAGTGCTCAGCATAATTGAGTACAACCTATTTTTATCAATTTCTCAGTGAATATAGGCATTGTATTTTGGTGCATTTAAACAAAACAGATTTATTAAACAGATATATTTATTAAAATAATATTTTAAATCACCAAACATTTAGAAATTAAAAGATAATACAATTAAATTCAAGCAAAATATTATATTTAAAAAAATAACAAACTACAAAATTTCAACTAGATTTAATTTTTTTTTTGCTTTTCTTGACTTTTCCTCTTTTTTTAAATTTGTATTTAATATTTTTCCATAACACACATTTGGTTGTACTAGTTTTTGGACCATTAGCGCAAGTTATTTTGTTATATAAGCTCCGGATATCTAATGTATATGCACAATTACACTATTGCATAACTTCCAATTAAAAATATTGTAGCAGCTTTCCAATTGCCGCTATTGTTGGTAGAATGAGCAAGTTTTTAATACACATAACAGTTAGAGTCCGTATAGACAAAATAGATGTGAATTAGGCTTGGGCGGTATCCAAATTTTGATACCGTCAAACCTCCTCCCTATTTTACCTCGGTATATGGTATTACCGTGCATAATAAAAAAATTATGATGTAAGGCTCTTTTTGGGGTTTGGGGGGCAAAACAGAACAGAAGAGTAAAACCAAAAACAACCCAGCTAGATGATACAGAGTCCAGACAGCCTCTAGTTTGTATTTACCACATCTCCCTTCTCGTTCGGTCGAAACCCGAAATACTGCCAAACTGCAGAGGTTGTGTTCTTTTTAGAGACCAGGTCACTTGGTGCGCGACTCACCATCTTACCTCACCTCTCTCTCCCCTCCACACTCTCCCGTGATGACAATCATGCATACGCATTTTTAGGCATTAAATAAATTATATTTAATACTTGTCTCCTATATAAGTGCATTGTTTTTTATGACGGTATAATGGTATTAAAACTGAAACTGCTATTTTTAGATCCTGTGGTATACAATATTGCCTAATGTGAATAAAAACTTCTTTATTTCCCAAATAAACAGGAGTCAATCATCTGTATGCACGCTTCTCTGTAAACATTACAGTCAAAACCTGTGTGCTTCCTACCAACCTCTTCCTCAATGCACAATGCATATAAACTCAAAATGGCATCAAATATACATGCACAACCTCTGTTTAGTTAAAACACCCATTTAACTGCCAAAATTTGCCTATGTAGCTTCTAAAAGAAGGCAAAGCTTACTAATTGAACATTCCAATATGTTGCAACTGGTTTGAACTTTTACAGAACAAACTAAACCTCTACTGTCTGGATGGGTCTCGATCACCCTTCCCAGAACCCAGGATCAGTGTGGTGCTGTAGAATCCGCAATGATCACAATGTCTCCAACAGTAGATTTCTATGTTCCTTGTTCCATTTCTGTCTTTTCCGGATAAGGTCTGAAATATATTGCACTTGTCTTCATCTTCGATTGGCAAATAAATTGGACCTTTCAAACAAACCAGGAAGCAGTGCAGGGTTTCCTTTCAACAGCAGGAGCTGGTTAGGTATAAGAGCTTCCAAATCATTAGGGTCGTTGGAGAGATTAGAAACGGGACAATCATTTAGAATTGCCTCAGCTTCACACAAGACAGTTTACAGGGCTTCATCATCCAATGTTTGTTGACTAGGAACAATATACAGACTTTGATTCAACAGTCGAATTTAACATTTTCACACTCGTTCAAAATGAGGACTTGATGGTGGGTTAAAACTCCAGTCCACTCCCTTCTGTAGAAGGGCTCATTGAATCTTGTCCTTGTTCAATGCACTGAGTACCTCTCTTAGCTTTCGCTCAGCACTGATGAAATTTGTCCCATTTGCAGATTTCATAAGAGAAACTTCTCCGATGACAGAAAAATTTTCTTAAAGCATTGATACACTAGTCAGTTTCAAGTGAGTATGCCATTTCCAAATGAACCGCTCTACTTGCCATACAAGTAAAAAGCACTCCATAGCGTTTCACAGTACTTCGTCTTTTTGACTTCTATGGGGCCAAAGAAATCCACTCCTACATTGGTAAAAGGTGGTAAACCAGGAGTGATTCTTTCCACTGGAAGGTCTGCCATCCTTTGTTCACCCAACTTTCCCTTAAAACGTCTAAAAATGACACACTTAGAAAGGATCTTTCTTGAAACAGTTGGCATTCTTTATACAATACTTGCATGAAAGTTTAAAGAGCATTTGATGTCTGCCACCATGAGCCAGTTGTTCATGAATGTCTTTAAGTACGAGATGTGAAAAATGCAGATTTTTAGATAACAAGATGGGATGTTTTCTTTCGCTTGGCATAGCGGACTTACCATGTCTTCCTCCTACTAACAGCACTCCCTCATGCAACATAGGATTCAGTTTATAGTCAGAAATGTTTCTCTTAACAGTGCTACCCTCGTTTCAATCACTTCTAATGGAAAGTCAGCTTCATTGTCCTTTACTGTTTGCTTTAAAAACATAGGATGCGCAACTGCGAGAAGACACTGCACCAAAAAGATGAACTGTCATCCTGTAGGTAATGAGTTCCTTATTCAGTTCTCCATCAGGCCACCACAACAAACAAAGAAAATCTACATCTTCAGCAGCAACTCTGACTTGATGAAACATTGATTCCATGTCAGCCATGATGGCTACTGGCTCCTGCTTAAATTTTAGTAATACTCCAACCAGAGAACTAGTAAGATTAGGACCTTGCAATAAGTGATGATTAAGAAATGTTCCTTAATATGTTGCCCCACAGTCGAAAACCACTCTCAATGGCATACCAAAATGGCATACCAATCCCGGAGCCGGGAACACATACCAAAAGACATTAAAATTTGAACGGCATCTGCAGTAATGTTGTTTTTTTTTTTTTTATTATTCCCAAGGTGTCCACATTCCTGGACCAGGCCGTGTCCTGAGCAGCTGCTGTGGTGGTCATGGAGGAATGAACAGCAAGAGACTGATTCCTTTAAGACCCTAGTCACAGACGAGTTTTCGCATCGATCCTGAAGGGCCAGCCTGTACACCAGCCAGTGACCTCTTCCACCTGCAGCTTCTCCACGATGGACATCCAGCTTTTTCCAGCCTCCGGCACCTAGACTGCAGCTCTGCACAGAAAGTTTGACCATAGGATAAATGGTCGCGCCCAACTGAGCCTGGTTTCTGGAAGCTGCTATTTGAGCATCCAAGCCCAACTGCTCTTTTTTTCCTTCTAAAATCTTCCTCTTGGACTTCAATGTCATGTTCAGCTTTTAATGCAGCAGCACGTGCCATGAGTGCAGCCTTTTCTGCCTCTGCTTGAATACATGCAGATGATATGGATGAACTACTACTGACTGCTGTGTGCACTGCATTTACTTTGTTTGGAGGTAGTACGCGATACATTTGAGACACTATCTCCAGGACCAACACCACTTTTTACAATATCCACTTCGGAGCTTTTGTGACCTTTTGGTTTCTCTAATAACAGTGTATTTGTACAGTCCAAAAACTCATTGTTTTAAATAACTATTTGCTTTAAACCAGATATCGTGTTTCTAACACTCTTCAACCGGTAAAATAACTAAAATGACTCATGAGTGTCTTTAGCCTCTGAACACAATCCCTTACAATCTTCAAAGACCAAAGGTACCTCAGGTTTGTATTCATCCTGATCACACATTAACTTGTTGATTGACTCTCGGTTTTTGTGCTGTTTAACTTCGATTATATTAAATTTCTGTAAAGTGTCCATTTTTTCAACTAAAGCTTTAGCTGTTCATTTTAAGACTGAGGTAAAGTTGGTTTTATATTTGCATATTTGTTTAGTGACAACTTGTGACATGCTCCCTATATTGTTTACCATGGTACTTTGAATATTCAGACTGAACTCCGATGTAATTATTACTTCAAAACAACATTAGCACCATTTCATTGACTGTGTGAACAATGTTATACTTTGATAGTCGTTGGCTGCTAATATGATTTCATTATTAGGAATTGGCAAATAATACTTTTCTGAAATTATATTATTAAGCGGAAAGTCTGAATGAGTAAATATATAACCAACTTTACCTCAATTATTTAACAGGTCTTTTGCCTACTTCAGACTGCAGAAATTAAACCTTGATCAGTCACATTAACCATTTCAACATTCATATTGATTTCATTTTTCCATTTTGCAAATTGTGGAAAAACAATAAACACACATAACAAAAGTTCAGTCAGTGATAGGCAACCAATGTGTGTTGGTTATGTGCACACATAATTCCCATATGGCTATTATGATAATGAAACAAACATATCTATCGTACGCTTTTCAGACCCGAAGAGATGAAAGCTGCGTAGATTCACCTTAATGCGGAAAACAGAAGAAAGCAGATCCAAACGAACTCACTCAGGTGTTGAATGAACGCTGGTCATCACATGTAGCAACGAAAGCCTTGAACCAAACAAACGTCGTCGTCGTCCTTGTCCGTCGAAATACCATGCCTTGCGGTCCACTCCAGCGATGTCTCAATCGTCCCACAAAGTGCTGTTTATGACCTTTTGTAGCGGCTTTCCAATTGCCGCTATCGTTGGTATAATGAGCAAGCTTTTACACTCGTAACAATTACAGTCAGAAGGCAAAATATATGTAAATAAAAAAGGCCTTTATTTTCCAAGTAAACAGGATTCACACATCTACATGCACTTTATAGTACGTTACGGTCAAAAACTGCGTGCTTCCTACCAACCTCTTCCTTAATGCAGTGAAGCCATAGTTATATAGTATTGTACTGACACCTAGTGGCCAAATGCCATTACAAATATGAATTTTAAAGATAGATTTGTGAAGCACTGTACATCACAGCTAAATTAGTTTGTATTTTATTGAACCAATAAAGGCTTAACAAGATTTAGATTAAATTATATATCTATATATTTTGTTATTTTAACTGTAAATAAAACAATATGTATTACATCATAAAAAGTAGGCTATGTCTTGGCAACAAATTAAGAATAAAATAAACACAGAACAGAAATCACAACTAAATTTAAGCTATTTTGTCTAAACTACAACACTTTGCATTATTTTTCCATTAATTAACCACTTAGTTACCATTCAAGTAAATTTGAATAATGTATTAATAAATATAATTGAATAGATCTGAGACAGTAAACAGCCTTTCAAGAGTGTTTCGATGGATGGTTCACAGAAATTACAGCTTAATGTGAAACTAAAACTTAAACAAATTAAATAAATAGTAAATATAAATTTAAAAGATTTTTGGCTTATGTTAATGAAATAACATATTTTGCTTTAACTGCAATATGACAATTAAAGTAGGCGACTGTAGCTACTAATTAACAAATGTTTACGATTCATTTGTTTTGTCAAAACTATAACACTTTACAATATTGTTCCATTTGATAACGACTTCAGTTATCATTAATGTACATTTCAATAATGTATTAATAGATATAATTTTAATAGAACTGAGCCAGTAAACAGCCCTTCAAGAGTATTTCGATGGCGTACATTTTACACCATGATGCAAAACACAGAAATCATGACTAAATGTGAAGCTAAAACATAAACTAATTAAATAAATAGTAAATATAAAAAATAAAAGCTATTTTGCATAGTTAAATATCATTTTTTCATTTAACTGCAAAATAACAATTACAGTAGGCGAATACTGCTACTATTAATAATTTACAAATGTTTATGAGTCATTTGAGTCCCTTTATAATATTGTTCCATTAGTTAACTACTTCAGTTACCATTTAAGTACATTCAACTTTCCTCAGTCACAATTTAGCCATCTGAATAATAAAAAAATGTAAATATAATAATAATAATAATAATAATAATAATAATAATAATAATAATAATGTAGAGCTTCACGAATTGTTTGCATTGGCCAAAACTTTTGATTAGCTGCTCAGACAGCCAACAGAGTATTCTACTTGGTCTTAAAGCCCTTTTCGATGGATTATTTCACTATTTATGATGACATAGCAGTCAAACTCCCACATGAGGACAAATGAGCTCATGTGGGACAAATTCTGGACCTTTGTCAGTGATGGGTGGGTATTCTGAACCACCTGAACCCCCCTGACTATGGGCCTGATTTTATTTAACAGCAATATAATAATTACAGCGACTACTCCTACTACTATTAATAATTTACAAATGTTTATGAGTCATTAGTTTTGTCAATACTGTAACACTTTATTGGCTAATATTGTTCCATTAACCACTTAGTAATTATTCGATGAATGGTGTACCTTTTACACCATGATGTAAAGTCCAACGTACAGAAGTGTAGTTTTTGTCAAAACTATAACACAGTAACGTTACTTCAGTTACCATCAAAGTGCATAAGAACTGAGCGAGTAAACAGCCTTTAACTAGTATTTCGATGGCGTACCTTTTACACCATATGATGCAAATTCAATGTAATAGCCCTCCTTTAAAAAAATATCTGAGTCACGAAACATGCTGCATACTGGCGACTTAAATTGACGTACTGTACAGTAGCATGTCGCAATCCAGCGCAAGCCACGCATCTGTTCCTGGCCGTTAACATTTACCGTCAGGCATCGACGGGGGCCGCCCGGGTCCTTGAGCAGGAGGCTGTCGGCACGGGTGTGTTACATTACAGTCTCCTTCAGTTCGCCCTCCAACTGGCCAGACCCTCCACATTGGCTCAGCGCTGGGAATAACTTCAGCAGCCGCGTTTCATTAACCGCACTCCACTTCTTTTGACAGGTAAGTCGGCGAGAGGAGCGGGAATCATATGTGGCTGAACTCGAAGCGTCGGGGGCTTTAATTCGCAAGCTTTCTACTTCGTGTTAGCTAGCGCGTTAGCACGCGTTAGCTGAGCTGGCTCGATATCTCTCTCTCTCTCTCTCTCGCTCTCGGTCTGTTTCACTGCAACGGCCGGAGAGAAACAGATCAGCCTGTGATCGGTCATAGCGTGACATTAGAACGGCTCAGCAGCTTTACAGTAGAACCTATAGTGTAGCTTTAATTCAGATGAGTGCGGCTGCCGCAGACTCCTCCTGCATCCGAGCAGCACTAGAAATGGGTGACCCGAGTGACTCTCATCATATTTTGCAGCTCCTTTTCTTCACGTTTTGTTTTATTTATTTACAGTTAATGTTGTACATCCATCGTCTTGCATGTGGCCTTCAGAAGCTTTCCTGCGGCTGCGTTAAATTGGGAAGTAAATCCACAGTTCGCCTTGCCCTTACTTTGCCCTTTGTAATAAAGCAGTTCCCGAACTCATCTATTAATTCAGTTTATTATTAGTGAGCAATAATTCTACACTATTAATTTTTATAGGCATTCATGCCAATTTAATAGTTTATTATTTTATTTCCATGTTTAAAGGGCTAAGGAGTGTTTAAGAAATATTTTTATACTTCCTGAAAAGAAGGATCTCATGGATGGTATGTGCATGGCATATCTTTGGGACCAGACATTCCTGTTACTCAATGACATTGAGGTAAAGTTGGTTTTATATTAGCACATCCGTACATTATTGAACTGTGACAACTTGTCACACGGTCCCTGTATTGTTAACCAGGCTATTTTCAATACTTGGTCTGAAATCTCATGCAAGTGAAACTTAAAAACAACCTGTGAGCAATGTTAAGAGTCATTGGCTGCTAATTTGACTTTTCCTATTTAGGATTTTAAAAGAATACTTTTCTAAAGCTGTATTGCTAAGGAGAAGCTCTGAACATGTGAATCTAAAACCAACTTTACCTCAGTCTCAATGACCTGTATAATAAAGGTCACAGGTGAAGCATTTTGCTATATTTAGAATGTTATATACTCTGTTTGAAAATAAATTTTAGCGTATTCTTATATTTTCTAATATTGGTTGTATCTGTATTATTTGCAGTGCTCATGGGTCTGTATTGTAGTTATTTTCCTTTTACATTTATTGCTAGATGTTTCATTTATCATTGATCGCATTACACCAGCCTGGAGATGAGGCTAAAAGGTGTTGTTAAATGTAATTACAAATACACATTTATTTATTTATTTATTTTTAGCCAATTCGTTTTGTGTTTATACCCCAATCTTGATAATTTTGGCCGATGTGATGTCTAAAGAACTTTAACTAGATATCTGTGCTGTGATGTCCACAGCTATGAGTTCACTAGAGAAACAAACTCAAAAGAAGGGCATTTCTCTTAATATTTATTAGAGCTGTGGCAAGAAATTGATTCAGCATTGATTTTAAGATTTAATAAATGCATGCTTTTCACTTTTGAATCGATTCTGCGCATGGTTTCACAGCAGATGGCACTGTATGCTTTACAAACAACCATTCTCTACTTGCATCCAGTTCCTTGCCAATACCACTAAAAACTAAAATATATATTTTTTAATTATTAAAGTTAGGAAAGGTTTAAGTGAATTAAATGAGTGCTCATAGTAAGTGAGCTGTATTAATATTAATCTTGCGAAATAAAAGTAAAAGAAATAAAAACTTGCATGACTCAGCCGAACATACCAGAACTCCTTCATGACCATATGAGTGGTACTATTTATTTATTTATTTATTTATTTTTTGCCAGCACTTTATTATTTCAGCAATATTGTCTTTGTTTTGAGTTGGTGATATCTAAAATTATTTAATGTTTAAATAAATCTGTCTTTTTTTAATTTATGCAATATATCAAATAATAAATTCAACAATTAGTACTCTGTTGTTGTCTGTTACTTAAGAAGCTAGTAATATGCAATTGATAGGGCCTCTTTATATTTTACAGCATCGTATTTAATAGAGGAAATCTCACATTTACTTAAAGTAAAAAAAAAAGTAAATGCATAATTTATTAAAAGTGATCTATTCAAAATCACTCTTGCTTTTTATTTTGTTTATTTTACACCTGTGCTTATCAACATTCTTCAAAATATTTTCTTTTGGGTTTATCATTAGAAATAAAATGCCACAAACAGGCTTGGAACAACTTGAGAGAGTTAATTTTAAATTTGGACCTTAAGAAATGTTGTTGGGCAATATTTAGGAGCGATGTTGCTTGGCTGCTTATTGAAAACAGGTAATATTGTATCTGGATCCAATTGCTCCAATTACTTGGCCTGTGTCTCGCCTGGTTGCCCAGCAACATTGCTCTAAAAGTTGCTCTGTGTATCATGACCTTAAGCATAAGATTGCTGGAGACCAGAAACACAAGGTCATTCAGTGAACTCTGAGAGGCAGATATGTATAGTAACGTCATGTGAACTGAGGATGTATAAATCTTTTTCCCATCACAGCAAAGAACACAAACTGTACATCTGCTGGTTTGCAGCACTGCAGGCAAGAGTGTATTGTTAAAGGGATGGTTGACTCAAATAGGAAAACTTCCAAATAAACTCTCACTTCCAAACATAAGAACTCAAAGGAAGATATTTGGAAGAAAGCTAAAACCAGTAATTATCGACGTCTGATAAATGATAAAACTGATAAATGTTTAAAACAACTTGATGGTACATTAGTAAATTCTTATTTTTTGGTGAACTGTCTTTTTTTTTATTATGGATGTCCCGATCAGGTTTTTTTGCCCTCGAGTCTGAGTTCAAGTCATTTGATTTTGAGTATCTACCGAAACCCGATCCGATGCTTCTATGATACATAATAAAGAAGAGTGAAGAAACAGATCTAGTATGTTCCTTTTTTTTTTTTTTTTTTAATTCACTTTAATTTTACATTCAACAACTCTGTTAACAAACAGAGCATTTCTGTGAGGTAGCTTGAACTATCAAGTAATAAATAACATAAATTGTTCACTTTTGTACTTTAGTGCAGCAAATATAAAAAAAATCTAATATAAAAACAAATAGCAACTCAACTTAAAATATCCGGTAGGCAATTCCAAGTATACGGACCCAATTTCCGATCAGATCTGGACATTCCTACATTTTACTTTTACTTTTGGAACTTTTTTGCAGTTTTATTGAGATTTTGGGCAATGTTAGAGCGTATTTTGTCCACCAGTATAGAAGCTCAAAGTCTATCAACTTTGTAGAATGTAGAATGAGTAGAATGTTCTCAATTCATTTAACAGCAAGTGACTGGTTCATAAATTACTTCTGAGTGCTGAATGGTGATGTCTAATTTATTTGCATACTGCATATTAGTGGTCTTTAAAATTGATCTGTCTGCACACATTTATATTCAGCTTTGACACTTAACTGTCACTGTGGTCAAGCATTCAAAATATGATGCTCTCACATTGACTTAAAGGGATAGTTCACCAAAGAATGAAAGATCAGTCATCATTTACTCGCCCCTTCACTTGTTCCAAACCTGTCTGAATTTCTTTGTTCTTTTGAAGACAAAGGAAAAAGTATGAAGAGTTTAGATGCAAAAACCTCTAAGTGCCATCTGATATTTTCTAATATTTGCATTTTTGTCAGGCACCTTTGTCTTGATTCAGTAATTTCTCTTTCGTGGCAAAGAATAGGTTATTTTCATCACATTTATTATGAAATTGAGCATAAGAGGCAGAGTAAAAAAGCTCAATGAAGAAGAAAATTCCAGATGGCACTTTGGTTTTTGCATCTGAACTTTTCATATTTATTTTTTCAGACTATGTCAGTGGTTAAAATGTTCCAGCTTTCTTCAAATTATCTTCATTTGTGTGCAGAAGATAAAAAAAAAAAACTAAAAACTAAAGGTGTATAACCACTTGAGGGTGAATAGAGTACATTTTTCTTTTTTGGTGGTACTGTGACTTTAAGGCAGGGCCACACTACATTTTTAAACTATTATTCAGTGCGCACAGATTTTGGTAGTTGTTCAGTGAGCCTCCACCCCTTCTCCAGACTGTCACTCATTGCTATTCACACAACTGCTGCTTCTGCTTACTTGCACACGTCTAGATGTGTGTGTGTCTGTGGGAGTGAATCGGTGCGTCACTTCCTCGCTCTGTGACTCAGATAGGTGCGGCCTGCTGTCAGTTCAGATTAGCTTGAGTACAGCAGCTGCTTTCAGACTGGGTCATTTATCAAACTGATACGACATGGTGATAAACCATGAAAAGCTAGAGATACTGTAGACCACCCAAAACGTCCCCCAAAAAATAACTTTGGTAAAGTGTTTTTGCACAGCTGTTTAGTGTTATGGTGTTCTTCTAACCCTCTAATTATCTGCACACTCTGTTTTAATTAGATACAATGGCCGTTCCCCCAACATATGCTGATCTTGGCAAATCTGCCAAAGACATCTTTAACAAAGGATATGGTAACGTATTTAATAATTCACGTGAAAAAATAATGGTTGGTTTTCTGATCCTGTTCTAAATATTTCTTTCATTTATTTTTATTAAGGATTCGGTATGGTGAAGCTCGATGTCAAGACAAAATCAGCCAGTGGAGTGGTGAGACTCGCTTTTTTAAATAAAATAATACAAAATATTGTGAATAAACTCACTTATACTAACAGATCACTAATTATTGTTATTAAATTTATTTTTTTTCATCACAATCGCAAACTCCTAAACCTCTGTCACGTTTTTGTGTTTTAATCAAAATCTCTTCAAGTTGACAAGCCTTTATGATTTGTAAATTCACCTAAGAATTAGTTATTAAATCATTAAGCGTGACTTAACTTAAAATATGTCCCTTTCCTGTCTGTATAGGAATTCAAGACCTCTGGTTCCTCCAACACTGACACCAGCAAAGTGGTTGGCAGCCTGGAAACCAAATACAAGAGGTCTGAATATGGCCTGACCTTCACAGAGAAGTGGAATACCGACAACACCCTGGGCACAGAGATCAACATCGAAGACCAGGTCTGAATGCTTTTTCCAGTGACAAATCGAAGTCTGTTATTTTAATAATACTTATAATGCCTTTTCTTCCTTTTCCCCTTCTTTTAGATCGCAAAGGGATTGAAACTGACCTTTGACACAACCTTCTCACCAAACACAGGGTATATTAGTTTCGCACATTTGTTGTTTGAGGCATTAATGTGTTTTGTAGTTGGTTCAGAGGAGGTGAGGGATGCTATATTGACACGTGGTGGAATGTAACTCAATATTGTATTGAGCAATTTGAGTGTCACCATGGCTGCATCTGAAATAGCATTCCTCCCTGCTATATAGTAGGGAAAATGTGGTAAAAAGAACACAGACAACTTGCTACTAAGATTCTGAAGTGTGCATATGAAGTGATTGGCAACACAACTCATGCTCATTACTTTAAAACATTTAAAAACTGTGGTCACTTATTCAAAATAAGTAACTGAGTGTGTGATTACAGACAAAGCTAAAGGACTGTTAGTTGAGTTTTGTTGTGCAGGGATGAATACCTCAAGGTTACTTTCACACAAGTGATAGTGGTGGTGTAAATCGGTCAGGAAAGTGGCACCTGTCTGCTATCATATGGCTCTGTGCTCTCAGATAACAGTCACGTTGAAATGACTTTCACTGATGTATAGGCTCGTGTCACTCATGACAGCGGTTGTGGATCATGTGGCATAAAGTTTTATTTGTTTTATTTTATAGTTTTATTTGCTTAATATTGAGTCAATTAGAGCTGTTTATGACATATAAGTCATTCTCTTTACTGTCTTTGTTAGTCATTTTAGTAGATTGTTGCTGAATAAGTATTAGGTTCATTAAAAAAAAAAAAAAAAGAAAAAAAAACAATCTTAGCAAGCTTTTGACTGGTAGTGTATTTCACCAGTACTGCTATGTGCTCTTGTGTTAGAGCAGACAATGCAAAATGAGCCATGATTTGCTGTTTTTTTTTTTTTTTTTTGCTAGTCTTTAAATAAGCAGTAACTTCAGCAGGTGATGGTTCACCCAAAAATTAACATTTGTCATAATTTAATAATCCTCACTAGGGCCTGCGGGCTAAAGGTGGCCCATGGTAACCTTTAATATTGCCCAACGTTCCATCTGAGAAGAGAGAGAGACAATGACATTTATTTATTTATCTGTTAAATCTATATATTGTCATTTCGGATGTACAGTAACTTAATGTTTTATTGTTAAGCTACAAAAAGCTAATGGAAATTAAATGTTTCAGTTAAATATTGTAATTGAATCAGATTTTTTTGTTTTTATGTGACAGATAGAGGACAATGCACGAGACAGCAGTGTATACTAGTGTTTTTTTATTGTAATAAATTAATTATAAGATGAATAAAAAGATATAATGCATTGGGTGATACGATTAAAGGAATTTTTGCTATTTATTTTTAAATATTATGAAATAAATTAGGAAGTTGACAACTTTAATGAAATACAGTTTGCTTTATATACCTTTGGCCCACAGCTCTCAATCAGGTTTAGTTTTTGGCCCTTCATAAGAAAATGTTTGGGCACCTCTGCTCAAGAGCAATGAGTAGCCATTGACAATTATTATGGATGGATGGATGAATAAATAAATAGACTGATTGATTCAACATTTGAAATGGATCAAAAACGTTTTATAAAATTGTCCTAAGACAATAATGAGTGCTGTTGAGTAGTTTTAGAACAACGTCGATGAAAGGATTTGGTCCACTTCAAATGCTTGACTACTGTGTGCTATAGAAGTTTTCAAAATATATTTGGGTTTCAACAGCAAAAAGAAACTTGTACAAGCTTGGAACTATTAGAGGGTGAATAAATGATGACAATTTGGGTGAACTATCCCTTTAAGTGGTTTATAAAGTGACATTGACCTTCACTGTGGTATTTGAAGCTTGTCCTTTGGCATGTGTCTGTATCTTGAATTCTGACTAATACATATATTTAGCAGCAGGTTATTTTACTTTGTTCTAGGGTTTGGAGGTGGTTTATAGTACGGTGGTCTCGAAGTCTTATTCAAAAGTAAAGAAACGGATCAAGCTAAATTTGCTTATCAAGCTAAATATATGCATGTATATAAATAAATTAAACTAATTTGCCCCTGAAAGAAACTTTTTATTAATTATATTCTAAAATAAAAGGTCACTAAACATATAAAAGTGAAATATTAACATTAATAAATGCTGAAATAGTAAATGCTTAAATGGATTGTCTGAAATAAAAAAAAAAATTCTGCTCTTTTATATATTGAGAATGGTCTGATTGTCTAAAATGTTCCAAGAGAAGTTATTTGTTAAACTAATTTTGTCACTTGTTTGATGGGAAGGAATATGAACAGTCTAAACAGTTTATATTTCTGCAAATTGGGGGTTTGGTTTATTGCTGGTCAAAAGCTGATTGATCTTTGTTTAAAATACCTCTCGTAAACTAAATAGGATGCCGAATTGTTTACTTTCCCCTCATGAACAGGAAAAAGAGTGGCAAAGTCAAGACCGCATACAAGCGCGAGTATGTCAACCTGGGCTGTGACGTCGACTTCGACTTTGCCGGCCCAACTATCCATGGTGCTGCAGTGGTCGGTTACGAAGGATGGCTCGCCGGTTACCAGATGTCCTTCGACACCGCCAAGTCCAAGATGACCCAGAACAACTTTGCTGTAGGCTACAAAACGGGAGACTTCCAGCTGCACACTAATGTGTGAGTCCTCCGACATTACTACATCATTCTAAGTGCATGTGACTGGGATTGTGTTTATTTTAGTGCAGGAAAGTGTTGATATAATGACATTATGTACACAGAGTTGTCTTGGAAGTTTTACAGCATGTCACCAGGGTGATATGTTGTTGCATTTCAATTAATATGCTGTACATGGACAGCTTGGACATATGAAAAATATCAAAACCTTTCATCAATCAATAAATATATATATATATATATATATATATATATATATATATATATATATATATATATATATATATATATATATACAATTTTTCTGATCATGGGGCCTGTTTCAGTAAGGAGGACTTGACTTACAGAGAGATTAAAAACTCTTGAGTTTTTGGTTTCAGAAAAGCAGATCTGAGTTAGGTCAATCAACTTTGAGTACCTTAACTCGGAGTTAAGCGCGCACACCGCGACCATAAAAAGGCATTATCAATGGAGCGCAGATATTACGAGTACAAAATCTGAAGAAAAGAGATCAGCATTTCTTTCTCCAGCTGAACGTGGTGTGCTCAGGCAAAGGTTTAGCAAATATAACCATATATTTAAAAAAGCAACACTGCATCAGTGAAAGAGACTGTTAGTGTGGGAAAACATAGCTGCTCAAGTTAATGCGTAAGTGTATATTCAAAATATTTAAGTTTAATAAAAAAATAATGTAATGTGTAAAGTTTAGGTTTTTCCTTGAAAAAATGTTATTTGATGTTATTTTAGATGTAATTGATTTAAATAAAATAGGCTACTGCAGAGTTTCTTTAACAAATTTGACAATCAAGAATGCATATAACCTTAGCTTAATGTTTAGTGGAATTGTTTTAATTTAAGTTGTTTTACACATGTTGATCAGTTTAAGATAATTTCTAACGTTGAGTTTTTAATAGATGTAAAAGTGCACTTGTGTGTGTCTGCCTTTTATTATTGATCGAGTGGTAGAGGTTCATATGACATTTAGAATGTAAGCAGTACTAAAAAATAGTTTTTTTAGTAATAATACCATTAATCTAGTTACAGTTCATGTCCCTGTCGAAGGACAGTGAATTTAAGCTAATTATTCATTAAAAAAAGACAAGCCATTCTTGTATGTGATTTTGTTCTTTGTGTGACTAAAATGTAGGCAATAGCTATGTTTTCATCCAAAAATGCAAATTAAATTTATGTGCAAAAATGGATTATCGCATAAAAGATATGCAAATAAAGAAACGTTTCCATCCAACGAGTCAAAAAGGTCACTTCCTGATCACCGGTGTCAAATATCAACAGTAAAAACAGAATTTACTGCAGTAGAAGCTGTGTGAATCTTATCTTTATGTAATAAATGACTTTCACCTCAGAGGACAATGCCGACACACAATGAACGCGTGGTGGCGTTTAAAGCCATGAGATGTGGAGAACAGACACTCTTGACACGCTCTGGAGGTAGTTAATAATATAATAACATTAATACTAAAATGGTTAAAGCGTTTTAGAATGACCAAAACAACATTTCAGATGTTTTACAATGTGCTCAGCCTGCTGGTTTATCCATTCACACACATTTTCATCATCATATGATCTCTTACAATAAACCTTTTTTTAATGCGCATACTGGAATTTGTTTATTAAAGTGTTTGCGTTGTAGTTTATGACCATATGTATATATTTTTTATATCTATTTTTATGCGTATCTCCAAAATGCACATAACAATAGGTGGGTGGAAACGTAAGGCTAAGGTGAGAAATACTGCTTCGTCTTTAAAAAAGGGGAGGAGACCGACAGAAACTCAAGAGTCTTGAGAATAAAACCTGCTCCAGTCCAGGTTAAGTTCACAAAGTTACCACGGTAACGGACTCTGAGATAAAGTTACTTCTCTTTGAGAAACAGGCTTGACTTACCCTGCTTTCTTGAGTTTGACAAACCTGCCATTATCAAACGGAATACCCAGAGTTTCTCATTTCAGGGTTAATATACTCTGAGTTTTCACTTAACCTCCTTTTTGAAACAGGGCCCATGTTGTTCATTGAAGAGTACAACAGGGGGAAAAGAGTCTTAAAAAATATCTTAAAAGGGATTGAATTTCACTCTCTGATTCCTGTATATACTCCTGTGAGTTGATGTGCATCTAGAATTTGATTTATTATGGTTTAAACTTTATTCACAATACAGTTTCAATGCCTAATAATTTGCTGTATCTCTCTCTCTCTCTCTCTCTCTCTCTCTCTCTCTGCAGTAATGATGGCTCAGAGTTTGGTGGCTCCATCTATCAAAAAGTGAGTGATAAGCTGGAGACAGCGGTGAATCTGGCCTGGACAGCAGGAAGCAACAGCACACGCTTTGGAATTGCTGCCAAGTATCAGCTGGACAAAGATGCCTCCATCAGTGTGAGTAAAGGGCACATTTTTTACTAATAGTCAATTTGGTAGTAAAGCTGACAGTTGCTAACGTTGTCTCAACTAATGCTCCGCACACACAAATCTGTTAACATCTAAAAATTACTCCAGGGTTTCTTGAACCTTTAATCAATTGACGGAATCTATTCTAAAACTTTCTCAAATAATTTTAGCAAAATTATAATTGGGTTATTATTAACTTGCAATGTCATTTATAGACCATGAAAGAGGCATTGCACTGCAAATTAGTACATGCAGGAAATTAAATTAAATAAACCGCCAAAGCCAAAAAGACTTCTTTTTTTTTTCTATGCAACTAATTTGTGTTAGTTAGTTAGTTGGTCAGTTAATTTGTCAGTACCATTAATAACAGTGTTTTGTACTATGACCTTAAGGGAAACAAGTGTATTTGCACAAGTATTATTTTGGAACCGTTTTAATAAAGAAATCAATTCTTTGCACAGTATTTACCAACAACCTAGTATAATTTCTTATTCTATTCTGATGAGGATCAGATGATGACTAAATCTAAATAGTTGAATCACAAGCTAATGAAAGCTTCTGTTTAAGACGTGTTTGTAGTTTTCCTTTGGCTCTAGAAATAAGTCAATGTTTCTCTGTTTTCAACAGGCTAAAGTGAATAACACCAGCCTTGTCGGCGTTGGTTACACTCAATCTCTGAGACCAGGTACAGTGATGTTTTTTTTCTGGCATTATTTACATATGCAAATTTTGTTTGTGAAAGGCATTGCTTTGATTCCTTGTTCAGTTACACCATATAAAAACCTACTCTGTGTAACTTCAGTTACTGAGTTATTAAAACCTAAATACAATTAAGTGTTTTGGTGATGATTTGAACTCTGCGCCGGTTTGCAGAGTTGGTCTGTAGTTGCACATACTGGGAAAAATCCAGCAACCTCATTTGGGTTCTGAAACGTCCAGGTTGTTTTTATAGTAGACGCATTAAATGAAGTAGGACATTAAATGAAGCAGAACATCACAATACAATCAGAAAAGTAACCTAGTTTGAAACTTAACATTTTGTCTAGTCTCCGCTGAGCAGTGCGATTTAGGTACATTTACGGCGTTATAATACCCATTTATTTCCATTTCCACTGTGAGGTACCAAAATAATGAACTATCTCTTCGTATTTTTGTGCGTCTACATTGGAAATAATCAAGATGCCATGTTGTTAGTCGCAACTTTGATGTACACCATGCCTACCAAGTAAGGCCCTGTCAACACGCGCAACTAAGTTAATAAAATAAAATCTCCGTCCACATGAAAACGCAAAGATGATGCATGTTGGTCACGCCAAACCAACAGGCGGCCATTATGACAGTTTTGCTGGGTTCACACCAAATGGGGAATTAAGTATTTACACAAATAAATTGCATAAAAATCAATGCAAATGTGAGAACAGAGGTGGATTACGGTCCTGTGGGCGGATGACACGCAATATGCGATGTGTTCTATGAATGTGCGGACTTTGCCTGATTTGCCTCTTCCATGTTTGGTGCAAACCTAGCTGTTTTTCCCAATCAGAGAGGAGAAATCAGCGCGCACACTCGCATAATGAGGTGAAAACTCCAGTTGTAGTGTCCACTAGGCTTGGGCAGTATCCAAATTTTGATACCGTCAAACCTCCTCCCTATTTTACCTCTGTATATGGTATTACTGTGCATAATAAAAAAATTATGATGCAAGGCTCAGACAGCATCACCAAACTGTTGGCTTGTGCCTAAACCATTCAGAAACTGAATACTGTATATGCGACCTTAGGTTCGCGGTCACCTGTTTGTCTTGTTCGTATTTGAGATCTGCGCAGGACGCTCTCTCATACTCACACACACACACACACACACACGCATAGACAGCACCAGCACAGCATCATGCTCTCTCTCATTCACACACATGCGCACACACACATAGACAGCACCAAACAAGCGACACACAGCATCACACTCTCTCATTCACACACACAAACAGCATCCACGCGGATGTGCGCGTGCTCGCTCACTCGGGAGTGATATTGTTAGACCGAGTTACTGACCGCTCCCGCGCTTTATTCAGAAATTTATTTCCGCACCCCAAGAAATCTGGTCGGGTCTCGCGGCTCCTGCGGTACAGCAGCGGGAATGCCGACCTCTAGTTCGTATTTACCACGTCTCCCTTCTGTCTTGTGATAACAATCACGCATTCGCATTTGTAGGCATTAAATAAATAATATTTAATACTCCTCTTCTATGTAAGTGCATTGTTTTTTATGACTGTATAACGGTATTGAAACTGACATCGTTGCTATTTTTAGATCCCGCAGTATACCATATAACCGTATTACCGCCCAAGTCCACACAACCACACTGTCCCTGAAATTTTGGAAAATCGTCACTCTGGCTGGAGTTTTCAGATAGAGTATCCGTTTCAGTCACCTGCCACTGCATTTTAGTGTGGACAAACAGCAAAACAGCATAAAAAAAAAAGTGTGGTTTTGGAAAAACCCATGTTTGTTTGGATAATAATAAGAATACCTTTAGCAGTGCAAACAAAGCCTTATAAGAGTATCCTGTACTGAACCGTACTGTGCAGAACTGTTTCTGTACTGCTCAGTGGAAACGTGCCATTAGTTATTTAGTTTTGTATTCATGCTGTTAAACTTCTGTGATTTTTGAAAACTTTGGTGTTTTCCAGGTATCAAGTTGACCCTTTCTGCTCTGGTTGATGGGAAGAGCATCAATTCCGGTGGCCACAAGCTGGGCTTGGGCCTGGAGCTGGAGGCTTAAACCTGCTTCTGCTGAACATCAGGGACAAGGGAATATCAGAGAAATCTGGCCTTAAATCTAACTCCAGCAGCAACCAGCAGGGGGAATCGGGATGGGATGTGTGCAAAAGCTCATCAAAAGCAATCATGTCATGTGGTTTCTTTTTCGTTCCCTTCAGGTCCTTATGTTTGTTTTCCGTTTGTAGTTGTTCTCTCATAGACATTCAGCTACAAATTAATTTGGCCATCCCTCTCCAGCACTTCCACAGTAATGAAATGCGCTCTGGGACGGAGGGCATCTGTGGCATCCTGTTGTGTTGCTCCCTTCTCAGTTAGACGGTGGTGGGTTTGTGACAAAACTGTCTCTGATTTCATCCTTTGTATTGTATCTGATATTCCTTCGTCGTCTGAATGCGATTCAAGCAAACCACTTAACTCGATATTAAAAGTTCTACCTGCTATTATTTAAATACTGTTATACCGTTTTCTTTTTTCCATGCACGCAAGGACGAGCTTTAAACAGTTTACTTTCCCTCGGGCAGCCATCCAGAGTTTAGCTTGCAGGTGAAGTCTGCCCTTGAGCTGAGCAGTTTTTGGGTAGCCTAATGGGGCGGTGAGCGCTTGGGCCCGTGAGCTGGCATGGCTGGCCTTCTGTTTTTCATTTGCAGCACAGATGACTCTCCGTGGCTCCCTGTGATGGCGGGACGGGTCTTGTGGGTGTGGTTTGAGTTCAGTACCTTTTGCTCCCAGTGTTGCCCTGATTCCCATGCTTTACAACACCTCAGAGGTCCTTATGTGTATGTTTGAACTTTTCAATAAACTCTTTGAACACATCTTACCATACGGTTGTTGTTGCTTACAAAGCGAATAGCCTCTCGTAGTGTAAACCCTAGTTCAAAACGTTTAAGGAGATCTACTGTAGTAGGGTTGTGGACATGCCACAGAGAAAAATAGTACTTAAATTACCCCCCCAAAATTGCATAATTTGATATTTTTAAGATAAAATTGAATCTTCAGCTTATTTAGTTATATTCATCAGACTTTAGGCAGAAGTTTGTCATGGTAAAGCAAAAGGCTTGTACTCTTGTTTTTTTTTTTTAAATAATTATTTCAATTATTAAATGGCATTTCTGTCTGATTTATTTGACCTTTTTTGACATCAATATTTAAATGAGTATAAAATTGAATGTTTTGGTCTGAGGCCATTGTTACTGTTAAGGTGAAAAAAAAAAAGTATTTGCTCTTAAATCAACATCTGACCATTTGCTTCTGCTTTACAGTCCTTAACTGATGATGTCAGATTGATTGCTTGGACGAAATATGCTTAGTCACGCCTTCCAACCGTTAATGTATATCTATCGCAAATAAAACCCCACCCCTTTCTCAATATTCATTTTCACTTGGAAATGCATCATAGTACTGAAATAAAATTCTGCTGCAACTTCCGGTTCTCACAGACAGGCTGTGTTTTATAAGTTACAAATAAAATATTTTAATGTGGTTTCTTTTTTTTACTGTATGCTCATTTATGCAGAAATTCAAGTGTTCCTGATCATTTCCTTTGCCATTTATTTGTTGTCTATAAAGGAATAAGTATTAATAAACTTGCACACATTGGTCACTTTATAAGGTTTATTTGTTAATGCTAATAAGTAGCATTAATCAGCCAATCAAATGATGGCAACTCAAATGCATTTAGACAATAAAGATGTTAGCAAGTCCAACCAAATATCATAATGCATGACAAAAGAAATATAAATGACTTTGGTTGTTGGTGCTCATACAAATATTTTAGAAATTCTACTTTGATTTTCCAAAAAAAAAAAAAGGTCTGCAAAAGAGAATCTCACATACCTATGGGCATCAGCAAAAGAAGTGTATAGCCTACCAATGGTTTTTTTGGTCATTTAATAACAGCAAACTGAGGCTGCAATTCACATTTGCTCACCAAAGCTGGACAAGAAAAGCCGTCAGGAGAAGTTTAAAATTATCGTCTGGGTTTTTGAGTCTTGCTTTCTGCTACAGCAAATTGGTTGATGGTTAGATTTTAGCTTTCTCTTTAAAAGCATGAATTCATTTCATGTTGTACTCCAAAGTGGAGAAAAATATGCAGTTTTGAAGTGTACATAGTTACCTAGGCCTATCCCTGCTGAAAAAAAAAACAGCTTAAACCAGGCTAAGCTGGTTTTAGAAGGGTTTTATCAGACTGGTCTTAGCTGGTAAGGCTGGGAAATGACCAGCTAAAACAAGCTTAGCCAGGCTTGGAGCCCAGCTATGTCCAGCTTAAACTAGGTGGTTCAAGCTAGTTTTAGCTGGTCATTTCCCAGCCTGGCCAGCTTAGATCAGGCTAGAAATTGCTGTAACCAGCCTGGAAATGGCCCAAACTCCTCTAAAACCAGCCAAGTGACTGGTTTATGCTGTTTTTTTTCTTCAGTTTTTAGCAAGGTATACTGTGTAAAGCACATTATTTGACAGAAAACAGATAAAAATTGAAAAACTTTTAGACTAAGAACTTCCAGTTATTACTGTTAATTTGGCATCTGATGGAAATGTCCATACTATTGATATATGGCAGTCAGGAATACTTGATTCTGATTTTCACGACATTCCACTATGTGGTAGATAATAACCCTTGAAACTAATAACACATTCTCATCCAGGTTCTTCGAATCTTATCCATTATTGGGTATATTATTACAGTACTACAGTTTGGCGCCATCTTGTGACGGAAGGATAAGTGTAAGTTTTACAGGCTACATTGAGTGTTTTTTTTTTTTCTTGAAAGCTTTACTTTAAATTAGAGAGTTGCTATATTATTGAAGCTTAAGTCAATGTTTGGGTCTAACTGCTTACTTTGGCCTACATCAATTTGGTTGTTTTTGCAGTATAAATCATTTCAGTTTTGTTTTCTACGAGAACAACTTAGATGTAGCACTACATACATCTTAGGCTACTTCATACAAGCATTAATGTTAAATACTACAACTTTATTTTTTTGTCTAATTGACAACCATAGTCCTACTCCAACCTTCAGTGTCACCACGAATCATTCATTTCTAATAATAAGCAATGCTTTATTGTGTTCATGAGTTTCTGATCAATAGGAAGTTTAAAAGAACTGCATTTATATCCATTACTAATTTTAAAAGTTTTACAACAAGGTATTAGACTTTAGTAAATTTAATGCACCAACTAACACAAGTTTGGCAGTGTATTTCTTAAAATGTTTATTAATCTTTCAGTAAACAGGTAAACGTATAGCTTTAGCGGCTAGTTTGTTAGAAGCTAATTTGTTGTAAGAAAAAAAAAAGAGCTTGAGCATTGCAAAATAATATAATTGGCAGTGTTTAGTTAGAAAACTATGGTGATGTTGTAAATCATTTTCTCTGGTTAAAATATTAAACAAAGTAGCTCCAGACATTTTAAAATATTGAGCAGTCTTACAGGGCCCATCTGTGTATAGAAATCCTAGGGAATACATAGTAAAATGCCTTGTGATAGTTTATAGATGAAACGCTGCTATGATGACAAAAGAGAATATGTAAGTCTGCATGTGATAGTTGGCAGGTGTTGCAACCAACGATCAGGAGAGGAGCAGGAAACACCACTATTGGCTAACAGCTTATAAAACTCAATACTGTAGTTCCTCTGTAGGAAATTCCACAGAATCAACAGACCAATAAACACCGATATGCTGCAATATTTATTCAGTTACTGTAAAGCACTACAGTCATACATTCATATGGCTTTTCGGAGCAAGGGATGTAGCAAAATAAAATCTTATACATTCTT
Source organism: Danio aesculapii (assembly GCF_903798145.1). Lineage (NCBI taxonomy): Eukaryota > Metazoa > Chordata > Actinopteri > Cypriniformes > Danionidae > Danio > Danio aesculapii. The sequence goes on along the minus strand of NC_079447.1, from coordinate 39,000,021 downwards.
TATGTACACCTAGATCACAGTGTACGCATGCATCTGCATCGGAAACGTGAGAGTTTGAGAAAGCATTTCTACGAATCATGCGAGTCATTTATGTTACATTCATCAAGGCTGCTTACTGTCTTTTCTTAGCAATTTTCTGCAGCAATTGATTTTCTATACCACACTGGGGAGTTTAAGAAGCTTTGGTGTCCACGCTGTCCGTCTTCTTGGTCTCTTTGACCTGATCTGACTTCACAGTTTTGTCTTCAGTTTTGGTTGCTGCTGGAGCCTTCACTTCACCTGATTTTTTGTCTTTTGGGACAGTGTCTTCACTCTTCACATCTTTGCTGCCTTTGGTCGTCACAGTATTCCCCTCTTCGGCTTTTCCAGGCATCTTCACTTTGTTTTCTTTAGTGTCCTTTTGTTCAGATGTCGTTTCCTGGGCTTTGGGGAATTGAGTACTCTGCGTCTCATCAACCGATTCTTCCTTGGTTTTAGCTTTATCTTTGTTTGTTTTCAGACTTTCTGCAGCGCTAACACTTCCGCTGTCCTCCTTTTCTCGCTCCTCCTCAGACTCTTTAGGCATTGCTGGTTTAGCGGTTTCTGTTTTGATGATGTCCACACTGTCACTTTTAGCGTCATCCTTTAGCTCTGACTTTACCTTCTCCAATTTCGGTTCCACATCTTTGGAATTGTCCTTTGTTTCCGTAGGTTTAGGATGTTCAATATTCTCTGGTTTTACAGCATCACTTTTGGTGTTCTCCTGTTTCTGTGGCTTTTCAGGTTGAGATTTTCCTTCCATGACTTTAGAAAGGTCTTCTTGTGTCTTTCCAGTTTCTTTAGGTGTATCACTTTCAACCTTTTTGGTTTCGACGCTGCCTGCACTGTCACTTTTGCTGTCCTCCTGTGTCTGAGACTTTTCAGGTTGTGTCTTCTCTTCAGTGATTTTAGGAAGGTCCTCTTGTGTCTTTTCTGTTTCTTTAGGTTTAGCAAGTTCTGCTTTTACAGTGTCACTTTTGCTGTCCTCCTGTTTCTCCTGCAATTTTTCAGGTTGTGATTTTTCCTCCGCAACCTTGGGAAGGTCCTGCTGTGTCTTTTCAGATTCTTTAGGTGCAACACGATCATCTTTTTCAGTTTTGGCACTGCTTGCACTGTCACTTTTGTCATCCCTCTCTGTCTTAGACTTTTCTTTGGGAAGGTCTTCTTGCTTCTTTTCTGTTTCTTTTACCTTGGTAGTTTCAATTGCCACAGTGTCTACATTTCCATCGCTTTTGCTGTCCTCCTGTTTCTTTGACTGTTCTTCTACCTTTGCCTTTTCTGCTTCGTTAGATTTAATACCTTCATCTTTTTCTGTTTTCACATCATCTATCACTTCAGTAGCTTTGCTGTCTTTTGTAGACTCCACAGATTTTTGCTCCTTTGATTCAGTCTCTTTTTTCTCCACAGGTTTCTCTGGTTGTTTGTTATTATCCTCTTGGTCTTTTTCAGATTTTTCTTCCACTTTTGCTGTTTTTGCTGAAGTCTTCTCTTCGGTAGTTGGTTTATCAAGATCATGTTCGTCTGCTTTGGGAGTATCTTTCACTACAGGTGGCCCTGGGGCTGTTTCTTTCTTTTTTTCTGGTGATTTTGCAGTTGTAGAATCTTGAGAAGAGATTTTGGCATCTTCGGTTTTTGGAGAAGTAACTTCAACAGTCTCTCCACTGGGCTTAGTGTTCACTAATGTTTTGGGCTCCAGAGAAGGTTTGTCATCAGATTTCTCAGGCATTTCTCGCTCTTCAGTTTTGGGAACCTCTTTCTCTTTAATTGGTTCATCTGTCTTTTTTACATCTTCTTCAGGTGCTTCTTTTCCCTTTGTGTCCACCTTCTGGTCTTTGAGCTCAGTGCCTTTTTTGTCTGTTTCTCTATCTTTACCTACTTCATCAATGTCTTTTTCTGTAGGCATTGATTCTTGCGTTGGTTCAGAGTCAGCATCTTTTTGTCCCTCAGGACTTTCCTCAACTGGCTCATCCTCTTTTTCATCACTTAGTTTGTGTTCATTTTCGGTCACTGCTTCTTCAGTGTCATTCCCCACAGCAGGTTCTTCAGGATCTGCCGCCTCTTGTTGAGTTTCACCATCTTTCTCACTGCGTTCCTCATCTGTTTTGTCATCCTCTCTGTCCTCTCCACTCTTTTCAGAGCCAGTGTCCGAGATTTCCACGTCTTCTCTGGTTGTTTCTGTAATAATCTCTTCAACAAATTTGTACTGAGGCTCTGCCTTTCGGGTTGCTCCCCCCTGCCTTTTGACACAAGGGAGAGTATAGATGGGTGACTGTCTGTAAATGTATGGTACTGAATTATGTGCATCTGAGATTATAGAGTACCTTGACTCTTCACCTTCCAAAAGTTTCCTGCAAAACAAAAACAGTTCAGAATAATCACACTTAACTAGTGGCAGCTTGTGTATTTTCTAACTGCATTGGGAAATGATAAATATGACACATTTTTGACATTGCTCTCAGTGCTGTCACAGCCAAATTGTATCAGTGCTATAATTTAGTGTCATTTAGTCTCGTTTTCATAAACAAATTTCAAGAGAAGCATGATCTATTTTGACAAGGCTTCATTGACAATCATTCTATTATTCAATCAGCTCAAGACCAAACCCCTATAAATAGTCAAACATGTCATACCTCCATTTTCTCTCGACTTTAGCATCCCTCCTCCACCCCAACTCCACACTATTACAAACTATAAAACTGATACCTAATTAAATCTGAAGGTGGAGTGTTCAGGAGCTGGGCTAGACACTTTGTTCAGACCCCTATCTCTCTCTCTGTCCTCTCAAGGGGAATAACAGTTATGATGTTATGATGTCTTTCTGAGCCCAAAGCTCCCTTCCCTGAAAGCACACCAAATACACATATTCTATTCAATCAAATATCTGTGAGTGTGAACTTGTGAAATAAATGTTGTCGATTGTATCCTATTAAGCTTTTCTTAATAAAATTACAGAAATGTTGGAACTTGGTGAATTTTCTTTCTTTGTTTGGTTCGTTTAAGCATGTGTGAACAGCAATCACTATCAGATGAGAGTAATTCCTCAAACTGAAATAAAAGGTGGATTTAAAAAAAAAAATGTTTTGTGTTTTTTTTTTTGAGTGAAAATCAATTCCATCCATTGCACCAATGAAACAAGCATTATCATATTCATAACAGGAAATGTGTTACATAAAAAGCAGTAGTCCCATCAATCAATTTTGTGATTAAAAGACATCAAATAGATGTTCAACATAGATGTCTCGGCTAAAACCAGGGTAAATTTGGCCTGTCAGTAAAAATCTAATAGACATCTAACAATAGTCCAAAAATAAATTTCCAAAGGCCAAAAAATAGGCATCAAATAGATAAATTAGACAGACTTCACATGTGTAGTCATTCATTTCTGTCTATTTGATGGTTCGACTGTTGTTTGATATCTATTAGATTTTCACTGACAGCCCAAATTTAGCCTTATTGTTTTAGTCGAGATTTTGATGTCTATACATAAAAATGTATATTAGATGCAGGACCGTAGCCAGCCTGGTGAAAGGGGTGGTTATTTTTTTTCTCTAAAATTAGATTTTTTTTTTTTGCAATTATTCGCCTCACTTTCTTTTCATTGAGGTTTAAATACTGCATTTTAAGTTTTTTTCTGGATTAGCTTGTTGGGTGGTTATTATAACCACAATGTTACAAAATGTAATTTTAATGTACCAAAAACATTTACTAATTATTTAGAATAAAGAAATATTATTTATTTATTTATAAAAAAAAACTTATTTATCACGTCATATCAACAGAAAAAAAAGGAATCTGTTGAAGTTTTAAATTAGAAATTGTAAAATATTGTTATTTGTTAGGCAAATAATAAACTGGCCAGCACATTCAACTTTCCTTGGTTTGAATTTGGCCATTTGAATAAGAAAAAAATCTACACATAATAATAATAATAATAACGTAAAGCTTCCCGATTTTCCATTTGAAAATTTATAGATAACATCAATAACCTAATTAGTATTAAAATTAACTTTAATATGTTTCAGAATTACCTTTTGGTGCTTCACTCCTTTTTATTGATAATTTTTTCATTCAACAATAAGGTCCAAGATTTAGAATAAAAGTTACTTGTACATGTAAACTGTAGTCTCTATTTAACAATATAGTAGGTCAGTAGTGAAACATGGTCTTAAAGCCTTCTTCGATGCGTTATTTTCACTCTTTATGATGGCATAGCAGTCAAAATAGAACAAATGAACAAATTCTGGACCATTGTCAGTGGGGGAGTGGGTCTTTCGAACCACCCGAACCCCCCCTGGCTATGGGCCTGAGATGTCTTTTCAAAACACATACAAAAAAAACTTGCTGAGAGTGTCGGATTTGGAAAGTAAGAATGGTACATTTGTCATTGCAGACTAGTTGTATTGAAAGAATGCTGTTCCAACAAAGCCTTAACTCCAACTCTAACTTAACTGCACTATAAATTTCACACACGAATATTGATTCTCAAAAGCAATATGAATAGTTTTTCTATATTTAGTATTCCACATTCTGAATAAATGTATACATCTGAAATTGAGAAGTGGGTTCTGTTGGAACTTACTTGCTTTGACGTTCCTGTTCATTTTTGCAAATATAAAAAGCATATGTATTCAAACTATCAAGAATCAAGAAGTGAAAGCTTCATAATGGTTATTTGGAAAATTATTTAAAATTAGGCAAGCGTTTGTTTAATAAAAATGACAGTCTTGTTCACTCTTTAGTTATGTCTATTATCACTGTATCTGTACTGAAATATCTACAAGACTACACCTTCAAGGTATGAATAAGCTGACAATCCATTCATTTGCACTGTTGAGGGATTCAATTAAAATTAATTCTGATTGGACAACCGCTATTTACCAAACTGACGGAATCAGAAATACAAACATAAAGACCAAATAATAATAAATGAGAACGAATTGAATTACATTTTTCAAGAATGTTTTTGAATTACATTTTGCAGCCCACAGCTTGAAAACGTACTGAATCAGATCCATTACAACCAACCATCACAGCAGCATGGGCATTACCTTAGTGGGTGTAAGTCATCATGATATAGTCTGCAGTGAGGACATCTAGCATTTTTCTGCTCATCATTGTATTCTGAGATGTTTAATAAATGTTTTGCCTATTGTTGGCTATGAGGTTCAACAGTAATGGTTTTACAAAATGTTGTCTAATAATACCTGTAGGAGTAGATTTCAGCATCCAGTGCCATTTTGACGTTGAGAAGGTCCTGGTACTCCCTCAGATGACTGCTCATATCATATTTAGCATTTTTCAGCTCAAATTCCAACTCTCTGATTGTGTCCTACACCATGAACAAAACAAGTGAACCATTAAAGCAAACATTCACATCATATGTTACTGAATGTTTGATTATATCCACCTTTAGTGTTTTAAATCAGGATTGACACTTCGGGTTTAAGGATTTTTCATTTAAATGGACTAAAACAGATCCTTTTAAATAATAGGATTGCTGTCTGTTTGACTAATATATTTGAATCGACTCATCCATTATGTATAATCAGTTACTGAATTTCAGTCAAATAAATAAACTAAATAAAAATATACTTTAGTCCATATTGTTTTCTGTTTTTATGCAATTTTTATACCCATTTCACTTTTTTGGGGGATTTTACTTTAATTATAATTCTTACCCTTAAATAAGCATTGTTTAATACAATACTGTCAAAATTAAGAAATTAAATATCTAACAAAGTTCCAGTTAATGGCCAACAAAATTTAACTAACGCAAAATACATTATGCAGGGAATAAATTTACCTCACTAAACCCTGCTTTTGTATATGATGATGATTATTATTACATCATGCTTATAGGCAAGGGCGGTTTTAGCGAATTGGGGGTCCTAGGCATCTCCAGCCATGGGGCCCAAGTCCTGATGCACCCTTTCTACTTTTACTTCCCTTATAATAATATTATATTTTAGTGTATATTAAATAATATTTAATTTTGTAAAAAGTTCTCTCACTAAACAAAATATGATAGAAAATTATGTTATATATTGTTTATAGATATAATTTATACTTCTATATATTTATTGGGGGCCCACAGATTTCCTGGGGCCCTAAGCGGCCGCTTACCTCACTTATTGGTTTAATCAACCCCTGCTTACAGTCACTAAATTCTCAAGCTATCCCCATCATTTGCAAAAGCTTCGAAGTCCTCAACTTGCTATACCTTGATTTAAACAGAACTGTCAAATAAAGTCTCTTATTTCAACATTTCTCTCATTTCTTAAAATATTCTGTGAGTCTTACCTGATAGTGATGGATTTCAGCATTGTGCCTTTGCTCGAGGTCATACAGCTGCCTCTCCAGTCCTTCTCTCACCCCTTTCATGGAGTCGAGCTCAATGTTCTTGGACTGGAGCTGTCTCCTGTGTTCATTAATCTCCGCTTTAGTGGCCATGAGCGCTTCCCTGTTGACCTCAGCAGCTTTGGTCAGTCTGGCAAACTGTGCTCGAAAGCGCTCCTCAGCATATCGGGTGTCGGAGTCGGAGTGACCTTCAAGTTGCATCCTAATGCCTCTCAGAGCTGCAGTGACATCGCTTCTGCTAAAATCACTTATTTCTGCAGTCATATGACCCTCTTCGATTTGTGCCATCATTTCAGCTACCTCACTTTCATGGTTTTTCTTCAGGAAGCCTATCTCTTCCTGTAGAGCTCTGGCTTTTCTGTCCATCTCTTGTTTGGCAAGGTAGGCATCATTAATGCATTTCTTTAGAACTGAAATGCCATCCTCAGCATCAACACGACCACGGGTCTCCCTCTCGTACTTTTCTCTCAAAGTGTTGAACTCGTCCTCCAGGTTCTGGCGGTTGATTTCAATCTGGTGCTTTTGAAGGCCCATCTCATGAACTTGCTCCCTCAGACTACTGAGTTCAGACTCATACTCTTTGGACAGAGAGGCAGATGATTTGGCTCTGAGTCTAATGGCTTCGATTTCTTTCTCCAGAGCTCTGTTTTGGTTCTCCAGGTGGTGAACCTTCTCGATGAATCCCGCGAAGCGATCGTTGAGCCCCTGCAGTAATTCTTTCTCACTGATTTTCCTCAGATTCATCGCACCTGCATATTTGCTTGAGTAATCGAAGCTGTCGGCCGGTTTCGCGGCGAATTCGCTAAGGGTTTCATTTCCTCTGAGCGGAGCTGGAGAGCCGAAGCTGAAGGCAGACCTTGAGAGGAGTTGTGATGAAGGACGCGGTGTTTGGTACCGGTGCTCTTCCCGTGTCCGGCCAGGTGATTGAAGAAGACGCTCCATAGTGTGGCTGGTGCGCTTTCTTTCGTAGCCTTCAGTGAAAATGCTTCCCTTTTATATACTGTGATAGATGCTAGGTTTGCGGAATAGAGCTGTCCATACTGGTTAAATGCACAGAATCAGCTGTTCAGCTCAGCATCCTGCGCATTCACTCACTCACTCACTCTCCGCCGCTGATCCCCGGGGAGCTGCTGACGTGACGTCACACCAACTCATCTCCTCCGTAGATTCAAAGTATTCTACATTTTTATTTATTTAATGTATCTCTAGACCATCTCAAAGTTTTCATCGTATTTGCCACTTATAGGCAGGCTACATGTTTTAGCTAATAATTTTGTATTTTATTGACTAATTGCTATTAAAATTAGAAGAATTTTTTTTTATTTAGGAGAAAATGACAATAGATCAATAGCATATATGCATGTATATGTATATATGTAGAGAGAGAGAGAGAGAGAGAGAGAGAGAGAGAGAGAGAGGGAGAGAGAGAGAGAGAGAGAGAGAGATACACTATGTAAAATGTACACTATGCTCTCAGAAAATTTGTTACAATGTTGTACCTTTAAGGAAATTATTTGTACAATGGGAAACTAAAATGTACCTTTGGTTTTTAAAACCTGCAGATATTGTACCTTTATCAAAGCTACAAATCTGATCCATAAAAGTACTACCACAATGACAAGACACTTTGTACCTTAACAGTGTTAAATGCACTTTTTACATTTTAAATAAAGAATACAAATACTTCAACATAATTAAAAAGATCTATTTTTTTTGCTTAACATTTCACAACACTTTTCACAAAAATGTTACAGAAATACATTCTCCCACATACAATATACATTTTTTTCTCAAATTTTCACACAATATCTTTGTAATCACTTAAAATTGAATTATTAATTTACTTTTTTAAATAGAAATAGAATTATGCAAAAGTATTGTAACGAGGTATGCACAATATTTGATTAGTTTTACAATACTAAAATTTCTACATGAACACTTTGATATGCAGGACTTTGCCAGCTCGCGTGTGTAGTGGAAATCAAACGCGAAAAGGTGCGGATATCAATAATGAAAATGTAATTATAAGAAAATGCCTACCAAATGTTTATTAAAAATGCCTTAAATGTTTAGTTTACAATACTTATAGTTTTGTTTTACTGGTTGTTTTGTATTATAGAACTTAATAATTAATGTTTTTGAGTTTCTTTAAATATGCTTTTAAATGATGATTCATGTTTTAATGTGGAAATTATTCATGAAATCACTTTGCCTCTACAGTAATATTTATTTTCATAGATATTGTAATATAGGAGTTGCCCAAACACCTATGTTCCTTTTTTAAGAGAACAATTGTGTACCTTCATTTAAATACGGTAAAAGGTACAGAACAGTATCATAAGAGGTCTTTTCTGTACCATATATGGTACAACTTTTACAAAGGTGCAAAACTGTTCCTTAAAGAATATTATTTGTACCACTGTGTGCCTTTTTTTCTGAGTGTATGTAAAATGCAAATATTTAAAGTGAAACAAAAAAGTGGATCACTTATTTTAAAACTTTTGTAATTACTTTTTTAAATCTTGAAAATCAATGCCTTCTCGTCAAGCCAATAGGCTGTGCATTAAGGTCAAAGACTAAAAGGTTTCAAGCATCACAACAATAAAATTATAAAGTAAAATTATAAAATTGTAAAAAATTTATGTAAAAAATTAAAAATTTAAAAGACCATTATGTGACTTATTGTTAAACAATTAAACAAACAAAGAATTAAATTGTATTCCGATTTAAACTGGAAGCCAATAATCACACAAGAACAAGTGCGATGTGTTATTACTATTCTGTTCATGATTTTAAAAGCACTATGTATACTACTATTACACTATGTAATATGATGTGGACATCAAAGCTAGATGTCTCCGCATGAACCCCTGTTACCATTTATCACAATTATATCTGCTTTAATTAAATCTTTTATTCATAAACACGTTACATCTATATTTCAAAGCTCTGAATAATCACAATTTCAAATGACAAAGGCAAAAGCATAAAACTTCATCACCCATATTTTAAATCAGGGGTGCACAACCCTGTTCCTGGAGATCGACCTTGCAACAGAGTTCAGCTCCAACCCTGATCAAACACACCTGAACCAATTAATTAGACCTGAACAGCACTTGATAATTCCAGGCAGGTGTGTTTGATATGGGTTTCAACTGAAATCTGCATGAAGGTCGATCTCCAGGAACAAGGTTGAACACCCCTGGAGCACAAGGTTAGTAATAGCTAAATGAACTATAATATTCTGCCCATTTTAAAGTGATTTTTTTTGTGTTCTATTACATTCTAGAGATAAAGATAGCAAAAAGTGGGGTTTTACAGTAATGACAAAGAAGAAAGTAAAAAAAAAAATCCCCAAATAAGCTTTAAGTGAAAAAAAAAAATCTTGAAGAACATTGTAATAATCTAAAGAAACATTTTCCCTCTGCAAACCTTTTGTTTAATGAAAATGTTCTATGGACTTTGAAGGATCTTCATGAAACCATGTCATTGTCAATGTTAATGTTTTATTTTTGTATTTATTTTCATTTTGTATTTTTCATTTTGCATTTTTGTATTTCATAATACAAATCAGGTTTCCCACAGATGGGTTGCAGCTGGAAGGGCATCCGCTGCATAAAACATATGCTGGATTAGTTGGTGGTTCATTCTGCTGTGGCGACCCCTGATTAATAAAGGGACTAAGCCGAAAAGGAAATGAATGATGAATGAATAAATGAATGAATAATACAAATCCTTATTCATATTCTTACAAGCTCAGCAAATTGTTACATATGTGATGTTCAGCAGAACTGTGGCATTGGTTATTGAATAGCATTCCTGTTTCCTCTAATTGTCATCAGATTTGCAGATATTTTCCTGCAGTAACAACATTCTTCAAGCTATAAAGTACACGTTTGTGCTTTAAAAAAGCACAAGTCAGCTCTGCTCTTTCAGTCATGCTGGGCGGTCACTGTGAGCTGGACTGAGTCCAACAGAGCAGCTTCTACAGTACATAGAAACATAAACGCCTCTCGTCTGCCCTCTCATATGAGTGCAGCTTCTTTATAAAGATGGACTGGGCATTTTTAGCATTATTTTTATAGTACTATTTAACAGCTTTTCTTTAAAAACTCTTAGTTACACATTCTTTATTCAATTTAATTCTTCTTTATTTCTATAGCACTTTTACAATGTAAATTGTGTCAAAGCAGCTTAACATAGAAGTTCTAGAAAATTGAAACTGTCAGTCCAGTTTTCAGAGTTGAAGTTCAGTTTAGTTCGGTTCAGTGTGGTTTAATTTTCACTGATAATCCGTTCAGAAGGGTGGACCTAATTGTGATTTTTCTAACCAAATAAAATAACAAGTTTTATTTTTAAATGAATGATCACAAACTTAATGGTTGATGATAAATTCCTGCAAATTTGAAGTCTATGAAGCATGTCACATCTAATGAGATATGGTAAACAACAACAAAACAATATCAAAGCAGTATTGTATTAGAACAAACAAAAAAATGTAAAACGTTTGTTGATTGCAGTGTTTGTTTCTTACCATTTAAAAAAACAATGGCTATTTGTGGCCACTGGTATTTTGCCTATACCTGCTGTTCTTATTAAGCCAGTAGATTACTATGTTGGTTCCATTTAAGGCTTCAGTAAACAGGATTTGGTAATCCTAAAATTTGGATCACAGTGATCAAACCCAATGTTCCTTAAAAAAAAACTATAATAAAAGTAAGATAAATCAGTTAATCCTGGATGGCAAAACATGGGATTTCCAAATCAGGGCCAATTTGATCCAGATTTAATTTTTGAAAAACTGGGCACAGCATATCATAAAGTGGCATAAAATAAGTGAAGTTTCATAAACTAATTTCGAGAGGAGCACGTGATATGATTGAGCACGTCTGGCCACTCATCTGTAATCAGTAATAATCCAATCAGAGTGATCCTAGTTTACTATAAATGGATCATTTTCTCCCTACTGTTCTATCTTCGTTTGGAAGAATCCCCCCTTCCACCCCATCTCCTCCTTTTTCCTCTAAAGGGGGAGCTCTCGAGACCTACCTGATCTCGGATCTCCTGATATGCTTATCGACCAGGCGGGAGCCCTGGGCTCAAATATCTCCGAGCTCAAAGATAGAGCAGTATATCACATATCACATGCTCCTCTCAAAATTAGTTTGAAACTTCACTTTATGTTCATTTAAATGTTAAAATGTAAATTTTTTTTTTTTGCAGATAAAAATCTTAAAACAACACAAAATATTATGTCAATTTACTGTTTATTAATTAAAAGTCCTTTTGTGGTGTAATTAGCAATTTAAATATTTCACATAAATACTAACGTACAGAACATATGCAACTTTACTTATATATTTAAAAGAGACCTCTGCTAACACTGTTAGGCAAACAAATTATGTTGGTTTAATTATTTATTATACATTATTTATATTTTATATGTGAAATTTACTGCTGGCTTTAAAGTGGCACTATTGTTTAAACCCCTACACGAATTATGAGTGAAACAGCATCACCACTTTTAATCATCTTTGTTTGTTGTTCTAACAGAATCAAAGAACATCCGGATCTCGTAGGTGTCCCGTTTGTCACGCTGAAGGATTTTCTTCAGTCTGTTTCTGCAGGAGATCCATTCGGTGGACACTCGTCCTAGCATCATGCCTTGCTTGTAATGATCAACTGCAGCTTTCTCTGAGCCCAGCCTGTACCCTTTGAAATCACCATATAGCCTGTGCCAGGCTTGAAGATCAGCTGGCTTGAGGTCAGGCTTGCTGAAGAGCTCGGTGAACTTCTGCTCTGCTTTGCCTGCCTGTTTTAGCTCTGCATACCTTAGCGCCAGCTCCAGCTGTGGGTATACATAACCTGGGTTTAAACTGGCACCCTTCTCTAAATGGTGAACGCAAAGGCCCAGCAACTCCGGATTGTGTATATCCTCAATCTGCATGGCTTTCCAGCGGTAATTATTAGCTACCTCATGATGCAAACGAGACGAATCTGGTGCTTTCTTCAGCATTTCCAGCAGCACATCCAGGGCCCTGTCATAACATTGCTCTTTCTTCATGAACTTTGCAACATGCAGCACAACGCTGAGGTTATAGGGAGCCATTTTGAGTGCTTGCGTCATGTACTGCCACGCTTCCGAGTTCTTTATGTTCTTGTAGCACTTGAGCCCCAGATACACCAGGATCATTGCATTATCTGGGTCCAGTTTTAAAGCTTTCTTCAACTGGAGCACAGCAGGAGACTCTTCAAAACGAACCCGATGGTACTGACCGATCTTCAGTCCCTCCAGACGGAACAGAGAAAACGCCAAGCCTGTGTTCCACTCCTTGTCATCCGGCTCTTTCTGTAAAGCTTCAAGAAAAATCTCCTTGGCCCTGATGTAGGACTTCTTAGAGAACTTGAGAAGCGACCAGGCTTTTTCACTCAGAACTTCTCTGTGAAGCTCTGGAGTGGGGAAAGCTCTGAGGATTTCATTTATTTTCTCTATGTAGGCCTCGGCTTCAGTCGCATTGCTCAGGAAGCTATGCACCCAGGCCAAGTTCCCATACGTCACAATCACATTCTTGTCATCATTTGGGTGTTCTTCCTTTGCCAGTTGCAGATTCTTGACCGCCTCATCGTTGAATCCTTGAAGATGCTTAATGAACGCCAGAAAATTTAATTCTCTCTGTTTCAGGTTTCCTTCATCCCTGCTCTTCACCCCCAGTCTTTCACGGATTTTAACTTCAAGGAAGTTAAGATCAGCATCCTCCTTTAGTAAACCCCATGTAAAGTGGCAGGACAGCAGTTTAAGATTTTCCTCTGACATTTTCTTATTATAAATACAAAACTGATGTAAATGTTTTTTCTCTTGCAGATTTTCTTTGAATCTTTATTTTGTTTCCTGAAGCCTGACTACTTATTTTTAATAAACCCTACAGAAACAAAAGAGTAAATGAACAGTCAAATATAATTTATATAAAGTTCTATTTTAATTTACAAGTTTATTGAAAAAATTTAAGGTATTAACTGTTTTATTCCTATTGATAAACTATGCAGCATCTTATTTGGCTAGTGTCATACTTAAGCAATATTTAGCACGTTATGACAACAGATAAGCCTTACCTTCTTCAATGCAGGCTCCTCTAACGTAATCAAAACGTCTGGATAAGTGCGGGCTCTCTAGTTTGGTTTTTATAGTGTCTCGTTATGTTACCGTCCCATGGGACAAGTACAAGTTAAGTTTCATTTCCCACGTATGCTCTGATTAAGAAACGAAACTAGTACAGGTTGCATGAAAGGGTACGACAAAAAACCCACTAAAATGTAATATTGCTTCACTTTATGCATAAAATAATAATACTAATAAAAATAATTAATAAATACAAACAACTTAAAAAGATAGCCTATATAGAAAAAAAAACAATTAGGAGAGATAAAGAAAAAATAAATGTAGGCTACAGATTGTTTTCTATGTTGATTACATTCAGTTTTCACCTCAAATATCAATTATAGATAGCAAAGTGCAAAATATGATAAGGAAACCCGTCAATAATTACTTTAAACGCGGTATGTGCTAACCATAGGCTGGTTCTAACACATGTTTTTGCACAGGACGAATAACCCAAAATGGTAGAGTAATGACGCCATCTTGTGGCCAAATAACGTCTGAAGGCTGCATTAGAGCGAATCTCTTAAGCTTATTAGTAATAAGAAGAATAATACGTTTCTTAAAGCTTATAATAATCTTTTTTCTTAATGATTGAGGCTTTGAAAACTATGTCTTCTTCTTCTTCTCTTTCCTAATCTTTTGTTATTGTATTTTCTCTTCAATGCAGTGATGCTATTTTTCTTGTATTCAATAAAAAGGCTGCATTAGAGCTCAAGAAGTAACCACCAAAATCATAATTTAGGACTAATAATTGTGTGATTTGTTTTATACAATATAGAGAGACTTTGCATGCCCACTTATATTTACAATTTTTAAAATTATGTTGTCAAATTTCTTTTTTGAAGAGTCATTATCATTTTATAACCACAGTACCACAAGTAAATAATACCATAGCTGTGGCCATAACATAATGGTTAACAGATTTGTTTTAAATCTGTATTAAAGTATTCACAAGGGATTAACAGACAGTTTTGTTGGTAATTACATTTATTCAGAGAAAAAAAAGATGTAGAAAAACGTATGCGTAATCAGCCTTTATTTTGATTTATTTATTTTTCAAATGAATTACATCATCTTTTGATGGCCAGTGTTAGGCCGTCTCCAACAGTGAGCATACTAAGATCAATCCGCTCATCCTTGTGTAACTTTTTGTTTAGTTTGTCTATGGCTTGTGAGGAAAGGTCGTCTTCAGCTGGGTTAATGACCCGTCCACCCCAGAGGACCTGGAGAACAGAGAAACACTTGTTTACTTTACTTTATAAAGTATAGGGCTAGTTTAAGCTAAAATTTGCGTGATTACATTTAAATGCTATTATTTATGAAGTGGACAACTTTAATTTGATTTATTGAAATGTTAAGACAATAATATTTGATTTTTATAGGAGACACAAAAAGCACCAAATCTTGAGACACTTCACCCATGTTCTAGACCTATAATAGAAGTTTTGTGGATATACCTGTTCAGGCCCTATTATATTGTGCATAAAACAGAATTTATTTCATCATGGATAATTAGCTTGCGTCTTAATTAGGGCTGCATGATACTGGAAAAAAAAACAACACAATCTCGCGGCAATTCGTAACTGTAAAAGTACATTGCAATATTTTCACTTTTTTGATTAATATTGCGATATTTCTCAAGATAACTTAATGAATCAACTTAATAATTGTAGATTGACTGGGAGGATTTTGCATTTGCATAAAATATATTAAACAAATTAAGAGCAGATATAAAGTAGAGCAAATATACAAATGAGGGAGTCTAAACCTATACAGGTACAGAACTAAAAGAATCAATAAAGCTGTATAGGCTATTCTTCATTGTGTAAATAAGAACAAGTAATCTTTGTTAAAGCAACAAACAGAATAGTTAGTTTGTTTTAAAAATGCTTTAAGCTCACTTGAAATGTTTACAGAGGCCTTAAAATCACAGTTGTTAAACTTTACTTTTTACTTCATGCTAAACTGAAATGACATGTTCTGAATGGTTGTACCTGGTTAACTATAATCCTGACTCCACATTGTACGTCATGTGATGTGACTATTGGGTATTCTTCACATATTGCGATATTGATGCTAAAACAATACATTGTGCAGCTCTAGTCTTAAACCCAAGGGCGTAGATTAGCTCTTGACATTGGTGGGGACATAGGCCTCAGTTGTGTAAAGTAACAAATTACAAATACTCAAATTACTGTAATTAAGTAATTTTTATCAGGAATTGTAATTTATTACGTCGTTTTAAAAATGTGTAATTTTACTTTTCCTTAGTTCATTTTTACTGCAGTATCGGTACATTTACCCCACTGTTTTCCTTTAACCTGCAGTCACTACTTTATTTATTTTTTCTTGTCTATGGAAATTAGAAAAATCAGTCATGTGATTCCTGTCCAATCTAATTGCGCATAGAAAGTAAATTGCCTCATAATGAACTACCCCAAGACATGGGTGATTTATAATTGCAGCAAATTGTTTGAAAGCATTAAAAGTGTTCAAGAAGATGTCCAAAATCTTTATGACGTCTATCCGATGTTGGATTTTGGTTGCCATACCTGATAAATAAATGCCAGTATTTGACATTAATATGACATTGGTTTAAGATGTTGGCTCGACGATGGATTTTAGTCACTTTCTAACACAACCTATCCAAATAACACTGTGCTTAGATGTTGGCTAGACATTGAATTTTGGTAACCTGTCATTACAACCTAAATCTAATCTAATATTAACATCTTATTATGTTGTGTGCCTGCTGAGCAATAACTCGATGCACTTCAGAATGTTATGTTTACACACATCCACAAATTACATGTAAATACATCAGCTTTTTACAGCGTAAAACTAACTAATTACTACTCTTGAGTACTTTTGAATGGTCTACTTTTAGTCATACTTTGAGCAATATTTACAACAGATACTTTTACTCTACTTGCACTACATTTTTAAGCAAGTAATGGTACTTTACTTGAGTATGATTTTTCAGTACTCTTTCCACCACTGATAGGCCTACATTCCTAGAGTGCATGCATTAAACAGCACTAATTCTGTTTTGCGTTTTCAAAAACATGAATAAAGTACTTAATAATATAAAATAAACACTTAATAATACAAATAACAATCTAAATGAAAGATTTAGAGAGATGTGTGACACAATTTTACAGTTTTATCACGAAAATTGTTTGTCATAATCATGGATGCCAAAATCAAAACCGAATTTCGATTAATTGCACAGTCTTGGTTAATATAGTATGACAGTGAACTCATAGCGAACTTAACTTTGTGCATGTGTAGGTTACTAAGGGTTGAAGGAGCAAAATTTTATTTTGAAGTCGATAAAATTATTGGTAGGGACATTTCAGTAATTGGTGGGGACATGTCCCCTCTGTCCATGCCAATTCTACACCCTTACTTAAGCCTTTCACATATACCAACAGCACATTTTAAAATTTGGCAAATTTATTGTTTCTGTAATTTTGTGGATATTTACCAGTATTACTGTGTGTGTGTTTACCTCAAAACTAATAACTGAAAAGTTTGCTTTTGGATTAATGATGATAATTCTTTTCAGTTCAGGTCTTTATGGCCAATGTATTGTGTAAAACAGGTACAATAGGAACCTAAAGTGTAACATTTCTTTTAACCCAATCTAATGTAGCGTTCATTCATTCATTCATTTTCTTTTCAGCTTAGTCCCTTTTTTAATCAAGGGTCGTCACAGTGGAATGAACCGCCATTTTATCCAGCACATGTTTTTATGCAGCGGATGCACTTCCAGCTGCAACCCATCACTGGGAAACATCCATACACACACATTCACACATACAGTATGGACAATTTAGCTTACCCAATTCACCTATACCGCATGTCTTTGGACTTGTGGGGGAAACCCAGAGGAAACCCACGCGAACACAGGGAGAACATGCAAACTCCACACCATAAACTCCACTCCATAAATGCCAACTGACCCAGCCGAGACTCGAACCAGCGACATGTGAGGCAATTGTGCTACCCACTGCGCCAACGTGATGCCCTCTAATGTAGCGTGTACCTTTTTATTTCTTAAACAATCAAGTCAGAAGATGACTTGCTCATATTCCAGGATGACAATGCCACAATTAATCTTAATTAAAGGGAAAGTTCAACTAAAAATAAAAATTTATTTGCCAATTACACTTTTTAAACTTTTATGAATTTCTTTGTTCTGTTGGATATAAAAGAAGATATTTTGAAGAATGTTGGAAAGCAGTATTCATTTACATCCATAGTATTTTTTATTCCAACTATGTCAGTAGCAACACCAACCTTTTCAAAAGTGCAGTGTTTAAAATCTAGAAGTGCACCCATACAGTATGTATTCCCAAATTAGCTTGTTTCGAAGCAAACTAATTATCATCCCACATAGCAAAATTTATCAAAATTTAGCAAAAAATAATAATAATGTATTTTAAATGGGGGTCAAGATAGGCCAAACTAACATGGCCCACATATCAATTATTAACATCTAGGCCAAATACTACATTTTAAATTTGGCCCAAGTATTGTGTGCCGCCTTAAAGATGGTGCCACCCGGTCCATGTTTGGCCCACATGCTGTATGCCAGTGCCGGATGAATGCCTGCTGTGTCAGCTTTATGCCAAATCTGGGCAAGAATTTTTTGCTACCTGGGATGCATACTTACATTATCGATAGCTACAATGCCACCCTTTCGCACAAGCTGGAGAGATTTTTCATAGTATGTTTCATAATTCTTCTTGTCAGCATCGATGAACACAAAGTCATACGTTCCAGCTTCACCTGCACTTAGAAGTTCATCTGTAAACATGGATGGTTATTCGTTGGCTCTACATAAAACAATTATATTAATAAAAGAATGATGTACTGAATTTCATCTTTACCCAAAGTTTCAACAGCAGGTTTAAGACGAATATCAATTTTATCCTCCACTCCAGCCTAAAAAAAAGATGGTTTGCAGTTATTAGTTCTAATTGTTCTAACTAAACAAAACATTCTAATCTTTGCTTTTCATACACATATAATGTTGCTTCTATGATAGGTGGTAATTTTTATTACATAGGTTATTTACTTACACACATACATATTTTTACTGGGAGGATAAAAAATGTAGATGAAGCCCTTGCTATTTGGTTTTGTGCAAATATCAGCACCCAAATGTAGAATCCCCCAAACTAAGTCAGCAATCAGCCTGATGGACATTTTTGCATCTGCCCAGCTGGCTTTATTTATTGATGACGCTGTTCTTGCAATGACAGGCAGCAATCAATATTGAAATTGAGAATTGTGTAGGTGTTTGTTGAGGAGCGACTTAACAGATACAGTTGATGAAAGCACTGATGTGTCTGAATAAAACAAATCACCTCAGTTGCAACCAAATGCAGCTTTACAAACTTTGCACGTTTGGCTTTGGTTTACCTCAGCAAAAAATGGCTTGCCTATTTTCACATAATCCTCATTAATTTCACAGGCCACCACACATCCATTCTCAGGTACTACAAGAGCCAGACTCAAGGCGTTGTATCCAGTGTACAGACCTAAGAGGGGTACAAAATGGGCGTTTTACAGGTAGCCAGCAGAATGTGAACACACAACATTTAGTAACTGCTTTGCTTCCACTCACCAATCTCAATAGTTTTATTGGCTTCTATGAGTTTAGCCAGATTAGCCATAAGCTGAGCCTGCTCAGATGCAACCATCATAACGTTTCTGGCATCCTCCATAGTTCTCTTTAAATATACAAAAAAATATGCATGTGTAAAGGGCTATTGTGCAGAATTTTCACCTCTATTGACATCTAGTGTTCGTTCATATTCAAAAACATACACTCACCGGCCACTTTATTAGGTACACCTGTCCACTGCTCTTTAACGCAAATTTCTTGTCAGCCAATTACATGGCAGCAACGTAATGCATTTAGGCATGTAGACATGGTCAAGATGATCTGCTGCATGTGGCATGGCTGTTGGTGCCAGACGGGCTGGTTTAAGTATTTCAGAAACAGCTGATCTACTGGGATTTTCACACACAGCCATCTCTATGGTTTACAGAGAATGGTCAAAAAAAGAGAAAATATTCAGTGAGCGGCAGTTCTGTGGACACAAATGCCTTGTTTATGCCAGAGGTCAGAGGAGAATGGCCAGACTGGTTTAAGCTGATCAGTACCAATTGAGCATCGTGTCAATGCCACAGCCTACCTGAGTATTGTTGCAGACCATGTCCATAATGGGCCATGTCATAAAGTGAGAATAATTTCAAACTGGTTTCTTGAACATGACAATGAGCTCACTGTACTAAAATGACCCCCACAGTCACCAGATTTCAATCAAATAGAGCACATTTGGGATGTGGTGTAATGGGAGATTCGCATCATGGATGTGCAGCCGACAAATATGCAGCAACTGTATAATGCTATCATGTCAATATGGACCAAAATCTCTGAGGAATATTTCCAGTACCTTATTCAATCTATGCCACGAATGATTAAGGCAATTCTGAAGGCAAAAGGGGGTCCACCCCAGTACTTCTAATTAGGTGTACCTAATAAAGTGGCTAATGAGTGTATACAGTTCATGACAGAGAAAAAGGAATATGCTGAATTTTTACTTCTACTGACATCTGGTGTTAGAATGTGAAACTACACATGAAACTTTGAAATATACACTGTAAAAAATTTTGGGTTCCACACAATCGATTTGTGTTGGGACAACATGAAGGAATTAAGTCAAAAAATTTGTTTTTTAATTTAAGTGTTTTGAACATAAAGCACACAAAAAACTCAAGAATTGTGTTGCTTCAACTCATTTTAAATAAGTAGTGTGAACAAACCACAACCATAATTGTTTGAGTGTACAGTTATGCTAAAATTGAAAAAATCCTGACTTGGATGAGAGGCTTTTTTTCTCGAAGCACTTTCAACCAGTTTCAGTGGGGATGTAGATGATTTTAACCTTTCTGTCACTGAAACAGTGTGTTGGGACAAGATAGACACATTCTCTTCTACATTATACGTTCCACATGTACGCATTAAAAGCATTAGATGCAGTCTCAGTTTGTATGTTCACCTAGTCTGCTCCAAGATCCCTCTCAGTGTGACTGCAAAAGACATCATTTTATAGAATTAAAATTTTCAGCGACAATGGCAGAATACACTAATATATACACAGATCACACAGACACATACACACACACACACACACACACAAATACAAATGTACACACATATCATATCACATCACACACATACACCTCGAGCAGCCACTGTGAGACTAAAGATTACATCATACATTGTGAATGTTATAATTATTTTCTTTACTCTCTCTCTCCACCTACAGATGTCCATCCTGAGGCCTCTGGAGATTGTGCAGAGCCATTGATAGGATCATGTGAAGAGTTGAAGCCAACCATCGAAGACATCAAGGACAACACATACACTTAATACACAAATACACTTCATTGAACGTGTACACATAGGCATCACCCATATACCATATAACTGCAGGTTAACTGTTTATATACAATAGCTTTACTGTTAAAAGCTATTAGTTACTAGCTAATTAGTTGAAGTTATAGGAAACTAATAAAGTTATGGTAACTAATAACCTTAACTTCTCCAAATTTGGTTGTAATGCAATAATGTGCACCTTTTGGAGAGCTGCTTCGAAACAATAATTTTTCTGTAAAGCGCTGTATACAAAAACTTAAATTTAACAGCAGTGAATTTCTCTTAAGAAAGTGATGAAGTTAAGCTATATATTTTTTATTATTCTGTTTTAAAGGTAATACTGTCTTAATTTGTATAATTGTAATAGACATGTGGCTGAAATTGGTCTCGATATCGTGTCCATAGTGCCAACTTATTCAGTATTTGTTCGCATTTTTGCTTTTTTTGCAATTACCATACTGTAGCTGTGACTCTGAAGTGAGGATAGCAAAAGGATTCATTGACTCATTCTTCTTCGACTTCGTTGCTTATTTATCAGGGGTTTGCCACAGGGGAATGAACCGTCAACTATTGCAGCATATGTTTTACGCAGTGGATGCCCTTCCAGCTGCAACCCAGTACTGGGAAACACCCATACACTCTCCCATTCACACACACACACTCATAAACTACGGCCAATTTAGTTTATTCAATTCACCTGTACCGCAAGTTTTTGGACTGTGGGCAAACCGGAGCACCCAGAGGAAACCCACGGAACACGGGTAGAACATAAAACTTCATACAAAAATGCCCACTGGCCCAGTCATGACTCGAACCAGCGACCTTCTTGGCGACAGTGCTAATAATAATAATAATAGTAATAATAATAATAATATTAATAATAATATGACCTCAGACATTGAGTCCAAGTGCATACTTATGTTCATTTTTAATTCTCAGGGGTCTGAGGTGATTTTGGGGCCCCTAAGATGTTTTGACATGCCCTGACAATTGTACTTATTTATTCAGTTTATTTATTCAGCACAAACCGTGCTACAATAATATGTGACAAATGTTGATGTACATGCTTGTGTTTTTTCTATAAAAAACATTATGTGTGGTTAGTAGGTTTTGGAGAAAAAAAACGTAGCTGATATAAGGTCCCAAAAACACACTGAATGTGCCTGAACAAGACTTTTGAGTTTCCAGTCTTGTAGGCTAGAATATTTACTTCACAATTCTGTAAAGAGTATTTTGTTCTCTTGTTCAAAGAAAACCTTGCAAAGATTTGCATTTTGTTAAGTCTGTTTTGGGTCATCTTAGCTCTATGCATGAGTGACAATGGTCATGAATAATTCACACCTGGACAGTCAAAAGACACTCCCTCACTCACCCATCAGGAGCATTGTAAAGAAACGTCCAGCTGCAAAAGCAAGCCCAAATTAAATGCTTGTTGTATTACTTGCTGTATGACCATGCAAACACTCTGGGTAAACAATATACAGTGCTCAGCATATATAAGTACACCCTTCACAAATATGTCCTTTAAATTAATATTTTTAATAGGAAGCTATACAATATTATATTTGTGCATATACATTAGATTAGTCAGTACTGAAACCAAATCTGGAGCTTATCTAACAAAATAACTTACGCTAAGGGTCCAAAAACTAGTACACCCAAAATTTATATGTTATTACTAAAATACTATTTTAAATACAACATTTAGAAAAAGGAAAAATCAAGAGAAGCAAAAAAAAATAAAATTGTTGAAATTGTGTCGGGTTTTATTTTTGCAATATTTATTTGCTATTTTTTCCCATATTTTGCTTGAATTTAATGGTATTATCTTTCAGTTTCTGGTGATTAAAATATTATCTCAATAAATAAATCTGTTTAATAAATCTGTTTTGTTTAAATGCACCAAAATACAATGCCTATATTCACTGAGAAATAGATAAAAACATTAATTTTCTAAAATGAGCTGTACTCAATTATGCTGAGCACTGTATGTGCACTTATACAGCATGCAATATATATATATATATATATATATATATATATATATATATATATATATATATATATATATATATATATATATATATATATATATACACATTTGAAATGGTATAAAACAGGTTTGCAAAACAGTTGTAATAATAACTTTGTTGTGCATAGCTGAAAGTGTAATATAAGGAAAGTGTAATATAAGTTCTTTTCGACGTTATCAGGAGAAGACGCCTCAAAACGCATATATGTGGTCTTCGACCCCTGAGGCTTAATGTAACGTTGTATTTTGCTTCTTTTATTGTGACAGATGTCCTAAAGGTGTTTCTGCACCCACCAGTCGTAGTTTGGTCAGCACTGGATGCTCTCTCAGAGAGTTATTGACCACATACTGCAGCAGAGGATCATCGCCTTCATGACTCTTGCTGATCAGAGCAGACCTGCAAAGTCCTGCACGGAAACACATTAGAGAACGCCCTTAACCACAGCTGGGGAAATTATTGCAGGCTTAATTTCAGAATAGCCAGCAATATTGCTTAACAGTGTTTTTAAAGTTGGTTTATCAGTGTTGCGGCAGGTGCTTGGTTTTTTCAACTTGCCACAATACTCATTACAATAATATTACACGCACTCAATTGCACTATATGTGGTCTTTAAATGTGGCTTTAAACTGTTATTTAGTTTTTGCCTTAAAGGACTGGTAAGCAGGTCACGTGACATACATTTTGCAACATGTAGGACTGCTCTTATGTTTAGTACATTACTAGGGGCGAGGGGCGAGCGCCACCTCTTGTACTTTTTGGATAGGATAGTTAGGATACTCGGAAGACTCTTGGTGTTTATTTATTGTGTTTTCATATATTTAGTTGGTTAGATGCTTCTGGGGAGTTAGACATTGTTTGGTTTTTGTTATTTTCTTTTCTCTTGCCACCCATGTCTTCTACCAGCTCTCTTGTTTTCCCCCATCTTTGTGTTTGTCCCCAACATTGTACATATTGTAAATAGTATATTTTTGCTTACTTTCTTTTCTATCTTCATTTTTTTTAATAATTCTTTGTTTTGATCACTTGGGATTTGTCAATAAAAGCAACAGTTTTGGTATATCTGCTTTGGTTGTCTTTTACACTTCACTCACTGTCTATATAAATGTATTTTTCATTGTACAGTAAATGTCAAACCCCATTCCCCTAGAATAAAAGCAGGGGTTTGTAACACACCCAAAAGGAAAATTCTGTCATCATTTACTCTCACTTCACGTGATCCAAAGCTGTTTGAGTTCTTTTATTCTGTTTTTGGGGGGTTGTAATCGCAAGTCTTGAATATTAGGGGGTTACCTCCCCCATAGCCACCACAAACTGCACTCCTGGGTTTGAGGTTTACTTATGACATTTATAAAATATTTTTTTTAACTTTTTAAAAACATCATGATCTATAAGTAATTTTTTACCTGTCAGCCAGCACTCACTTTTGGGGATTTACACTTAAATAGTAACAGTTTTAGACCCCAGTAAGCTACAAACACACTTTGGGCTCTGCTGTGGTGAAAGGTGAAGTTTCATGCTCAAAAATATAAAAAGTTATACATTATAAAGTCATGAGAAAAAAATTGTACTGTGTTCAATATTATTTTTTTCGTTTATAAACACAGTAAAACATTAATGTAATGTCTTAGAAAAAATATACATTGTAAGCCAGTGTTTCATAAGTTTACATTTCAAATCTGATTAAGATAGCATGCAAAATGAGATTTCTGTAAAAAGTTTTCTGAGACTATATTGGTGTCCTTCTTTCCCTCACCGTCAGAGGCACTTTCTTAAAAATGTCCTTCCCAAATTAAAACAGTAATAGTTGCTGAGTAATTTGGTCTTCATTCACAGTTCATATATCTTTGGAAAGATGACACTTTGGGCTTTATTATCCATCATCTTGATTTTATAATGCTCAAAATTAAAAAAGGTTATTGATGCTTAAGTAATGTAAAAAATTGCACCACACTAAACATTTTATTGTTTCATAAACAAATATATGAATTATGTATGAGCAAATTTAATAGGTGGTCTGCACTGACAACTTGGAAGTAAATTCCCAATGATAACAGTTCTGAACAGTTTTGATAGGATTGTAGAAAGTTCCTCGAGCCAGGAATCTAACTCGTGTCGCCGTGAGCTCCACCATACTACTGTATGTGTTGACACAATTTTTTTATTTGTGTCGACGCACTTAACCACTAAAGCTATTGGTGCTGACATATTAGCCAATTCTGATGGTAAAGATGAGAGTAAGAGATCATACAATACTGTAAATTTCTTCTAATATTTCTAAATAATAACAATACAACAAAACATTGGCTCATTGTGAAAATGTAGCCCTATACAGTTTCTGGAGATCGTGAATTATGTAGCCAAAAGTACGTATGGCTGCATTTCGTCTTTAAAACAAACACTACGGGGCGGTATGACGCCGTTCCTTGGTTCAATCGGTGATTTTGAAAATACTATTGGTTAGGTTTAGTGAAGGAGGAGGGTGAGTCAGTTGATCGATCAGTCATTCAGTCAGTCAAACAGTCAGTCGACAGCGGCCTCTGGTGGATTTACGCGAGAACAGCAGGCAGGAATGGCACTCGTGAGAATAATTTGGGATCTCAAAAAGCATACACAGCGGTCTCTGGTGGATTCGCGAAAACAAAAACTGCAAAAAACATAGCTCCTGGTACGTATTTGGCATTCTACAGAAACGTATATAGAGGTATGTTTTCAGAATGAGCCAGGGTTGGCTTTTTCCATTTGACTCATTAAATGTGGAGTGTGTCAGAAATTCGAGCCTACAGTACTTGCTAATGAGGTTATTCCTTTGATCTTGGGTTATATAAGGGAAACATATTCTTGTAGGTTTTTTCATGTGGTTCATTTCATAAAACAATAATATTGTTCTTCTCACAAATTAAATTATGAAATGTTTAGTCTGCTGCGGTTCGCCTAACACATCAAATGTAAAAGAACCCCCCCCCCCCCCCCCCGACTGTCAATAACGTTATAACGTTAACGGGGTGGGGGGGGGGGGTGTAATGTAAAGAAAACATTTTCCTATGTGTTTCATTTGTCAAAATATATTAATTCATCTCTGCAGATTTCAAATGAAAATACATATTTTAAAGACCAATTTCTCAAAATGAACTTTTTTTTCTGTAGCCAAAAAATCTCAACTTCGGTTGCATTTACATACACCCACCAACTTCACAGTTGTATTCATATCTACTTTATGAAGTAATGTCTTTATACAGAATTTAGTGATTTAAAATTTTGGGCTGAATTATTCCTTTAAAACAGACACCAAAAAAACAAACAAACAAAAAAAAAAACTGGATTTATCAAGCAACGTGTTCGTATTTTAGAAGTCAAATGACTGTTACTCAAGGCTTACGAATGTGAACATAAACCATCATAATGAAAGTTGACATGAGCCTACCTGTTAACACCAAGATAAGGCTGAAGGTACAAAGCATCTTAATGTCAGGAGCTAGCCTTAATCTGCAGAAACCAAGAGATGACTGTGAAGTGAAGCTTTTTTTCCACCAGCTGAGGTGGAAAGTCCAGGTTTTGTTTGTTTGGCCTCCTCAGATAAAAAGAGACTGCTGTTTGCATGATATTGATTTATCAAAGTTTACCTTACAAGTACTTTTGTTCAATAGCTGTTGTAGAAGTGTTGAATAGTGTTGAATGTTAATTAAATACCTCATTACTTCAACTTAATTGGAGTAAGTTCACAGTACTCATATAGATTAGTTTTTGAACCTTAATGATTTGTTGCAATCGTTTTCTTCAAATGGTTTGAGTAACCTTAACGTTTTGGGTTTTACAGTGCATTAACAACAACAACAACAACAACAACAACAAAATACTACTGCAATATTGCTAATGTAATTGGAAGTGTGTGTGTGTGTGTGTGTGTGTGGGGGGGGGGGGGGGTTGTACACAGCTGTAGAAAGACTTTTAATGTGTGAATATTCATCTCATACCTAGTTCCCTCTACAAAAAGAAATCAAATGCACAAACTATGATTTCAATAGAGGAACCAGCTGGAAGCTCATGATGGACTGATTACTAGGACTATAAAGACACCTCATTCACAGACTCTTTGCTGAGTCTTGTTTTTCCCTGTGAAGCATTACAAAGCATCTTTTCTTGTTTGTCCTGCCATGTTTGAGTCCTGGTCTTGTTTACTGCAATTGTTGTTTTGCCTCCTGTCTTGTTTCTAATTCTGTTTAATAAATGTTTGTTAACATTTGTCTCTGTTTTAGTTTTTTTTTTTAATTGAGCTATGTTTATTTGTTCTGATTATGTATTGTTTCTTAGTACCAATTTCCAAAAGAGTTTTTTGTTCACTCAACTTCAGACATTTTAGGTAAGTGCAACTAATGTTTTCAAAAGTTGAGTACATGAGAAAAAGTGAAAGGAAATAAGGATTTTTTTTTTTTTTTGTTCACTCAACTTCAGGAATTCTAGTTCTACAGACAAAAAGTTGTTCAGTTGGCACAACTTAAAAAGTTTTGTCACAGAGTAACAAAAGTTCACCTCTACAGAAAACTAATAATCGTAGGTTAACCCAACTAAATGTTTTTTTTTAAATATATTAATGACAAATAATTTTAGGTCAGTGCAGCTGATGTTTTCAAAAGTTGAGTGTACAAGAAAAAACTAAAGGAAATAGGGATTTTTTTTGTTGTTGTTATACTGGCTTAAATTTTTTTTACAGTGCAAGTGGATATTCCAGCATAAAGACCTTACCTTCATTTTATAATGTTGTAAAATATGCAATACATCTAGTGATAATCAATTTTTTATTTGTATCATACAGAATTATTATTGTTGTTTTCCATTTTTTATTGCCATTTTAATTTGAAAATAAGTTGAGTTTATAAAACATAACCCAAGCAATTTTACTCTAGTATCATTGTGATACTAAAGCAATTATTTATTACAATTATAATACACTTATACAGTTACACTTATAGGACTGTAACAGTACTTTTATTTTAAAAAAGTATGAATTTGTTACAGTTTTTATGATTTGTTTTCAAAATAATTACACCAAAAAAGGCTGAGTTATTTTTTAACTCAGTGTTGAGTCAAATATGAATAAACCCATTAAAATGTCATTTAAATTTAATAAAGGGACTTAGCCGAAAAAGAAAATTCATTCACAATGGTAATTCAAGGTGCTTTACATGAACAAGAATAAAAAAAGTAATACAAGAATACGAAATAAACTAAACAAAGAATAAAAATAAAACATGTTAAAACAGGTTTTAAAAGAATGAACCAGAAAAGAATAATCTGATATACACATTATATATATATACACAATATACACAGATCTGTATATTGAGATCAAGGTTAGAGGAAGGAGAACCCTAACGCAGAATGAGGGCAGGGGGTGTTTATTGACAATATATGTGATGTGTAGTAGGGGTTAGGTGAAATAGTCCAACAGTGACGAATGGTGTAGAATTGGTGAGACCCAGATAAAGCAGACAGGCGGAGGAACAGGGATGAACAGGCCAGGCAGGAGGTGGTGAAGGCCTTGGAGGCACTGCTGACGAGTGATTCTGGAGAGTTGTGGTCTCACCAGTAACAGCCTGACAAAGGTTACAAGCAGCCAGGACAAAGACCACACACACACACACACACACACACACACAAAACCAACAAATCAATACTTAAAACAAAAAGGAAATACCGAAACTATGAAACTATTGACAAAAACTATGGACCGAAACTAAAATAAAAGCAGAGAGAAATAAAATTAGTTTTAATCTACTGATAATAAACAGGAAGAAATATAACCAATTAAAGGAACTAAACACTTAAAGCTACTAAATTAGACAAACAAAATTCGATAAATAAAATAACTTAAAACTTGAAAAGGACAAACCAGATGGGAGTGACACTGAAAGCCTACTGAAAAACACAATCATAAACAAATATTAGACAAAGACAACTCAAACTCACAAACAACAGCACAAAGAGAAATGAGCACAGTCAAGTCACAAGCAACAAGCAACACGCAACAAACCCTCAGTCCTCAATCAAGTTTGGTTTTTGGCCCTTTCTAAAAAAAGTTTGGGCACCCCTGGTTTAGACCATTTAACTTAGGTCATTTAACTTATTAAGTTACTAAAACTGCAAGGAAACAAGACACTTTTGTATTATAGTTTATAATATACTAATAATAAATATCTAAATATGTTGCTCAATAATGGGTTGCAGCTGAAAGGGCATCCGCCACATTGTTGGGGGTTCATTCTGCTGTGGCGACCTGTGAAATAGAGACTAAGCTGAAGGAAAATTAATGAATGAATGAATAAATAAAAAATTCAAAAAAATATATAATAAATACACTCTAAAAAAGGATGGGTTGTTGTAACCTAGCTTTGGGTTATGGACAATACTGTATGGACAAACACAACGTTCCGGATATGTTTTCATTTAAATTTGCATGACACTTTAAAACCAATGGTTGGGTTTGTCCATATTTGACCCAACATTGGGCTACAACAGCCCAAAATATTTTTTTCAGTGTACTTTTTAAAAAATCCTTTGTAAATTATAAACCATGCACAAAATAGTTTTTATTCATCCCAGTTATTTTAGTACCTTTGTGATACTACTATCATAGTTTTTATCATTTATTCATTTTCTTTTTGGCTTAGTCCCGTTATTCATCAGGAGTCACCACAGCGGAATGAACCTCCAACTTATCGAGCATATGTTTTACACAGCGGATGCCCTTCCAGCTGCAACCCATCACTGGGAAACATCCTACGGACAATTTAGCTTACCCATTTCACCTATAGCGCATGTATTTGGATTTGTGGGGGAAACCGGAGCACCCAAACCCATGTGAACATGGGGAGAACATGAAAACTCTGCACAGAAATGCCAACTCCAGCTGAGGCTCGAACCAACGACATTCTTGCTGTGGGCCAACAGCGTTACCCACTGCGCCACCATTATAGTTTTTATAAGATTTAAATTATATTTTGTTTAGATGTTTAGTTGCATGTGATTCAAATAAGCAGTGACTAAAATAATTGTTATATGCTACTAAAGATGTATGACAATATAGACTTTAATTCATTTGATTTTGCTTTTAGTTTTATCATAACCCAAAAGTCATTAATGCTTTTACTGCTCTATTTATTATCACTGAGATGCTTTCGTATGTTTTATTACATTTTTAAATCAAAATTAACCCTTTGATGCACAACATGGGTCTAAAGTGACCCGACTAAGTTTTTTTTTTCATATCTTAGCAAGATTTTAACTTCATCCCTTAGTATTCCAGGAACTCTTCGATAAACTTCTTTTTTGTCAGCACAAAGTCTTGTTTTGTTTTGTCTTTTTAAATAAAAATCATTTTTGTGTCACTACTCTTTCAATGCACACCATAGTTCTAAACTGACCCGTATTCATTTGCTATGTTATTTCAATCATGGCGGAGCATTTTTTTTGCAGTCTTTAAATGAAATGCATTTTGTTGCTTACAATTACAGATTTTCATAAAAAGTCTTGTTTTAAACTGACACAAATACTTATGTTTAGTACAGTTTTTGTGTTTTTAAATCAAGTTTAAAATAAGAGTCAAAAATGACCCATATGGGAACCTTTGCTGTTTTTTAATTGCTGCAAAAAATGAAATCATTTACTGCTAAATGCTGTTCACCTTTCAACATTTCACAACTGAACATGGTTCATTTCTTCTATTTGGTGCTTGTAAGTATAAAAAAACGATTTTATGTATATGCATATTTATTTTATAAATAGAAAGCTATATATTGTGATAACATCACCCTACTTAGGGTAGAGCAAGTGGCCACAAGGCCCATGGTGCTGTGGTACAATATGCTGGATGTCGCCACCCAAATAAAACAAAAGACAGCCACCCTGCCACAAGAGGACATCAGGCAGGACAATCGAATTATCATTTAAAATAAATTATAATAATTTCAGTTTGTTATCTTTTATCAGTGACTATTATGTGTGAAGAAAGTGGTAAATAAACATATTCCAAATCTTAAACGAGTTTGTCTGAATAATTGTTCAAAATTATTTTCTTTATTTATTGTTTTCATATATTCACAGATGGGTCATTTTGGACACATGTTTGTAAACTTGATGTTGTAATACAAAACCTATATACAAAAAAACATTAATTTGTGGTAAATGAAAAAATATATTTTGAATATTCATAGATAATGAAATTTATGGATTAGTGAATATATAATGCTGAAATAAAATTCCTTAAAAATTACAATGCCCAGGGAAGAAGGAAATAACATAGGAAATTAATATGGGTCATTTTAGTGCATTAGAAGAGGTTTTATAGCTTGTGCATCAAAGGGTTAATTGAAATTAGTAGGGATGCACCGCTATGGATTTTTTTGCCGATATCGATAACTGATAACACTTAAGATTTAGAGGCAGATAACCGATATATTAACCGATAAATATAAATATTTCAAAATGTTATACTTTTATAGAGTGAACAACTTTACACTCTATCAAACATATCTACAATGATAAGCAATATGGTTACTTAGTGAGTTATTAACACACAGCAAAACCACACTGAAAAAAGACAGACTTTGAAGGAATAAACAATGTGAGGACAGCTCTGTTATCGTGCACTGGATAAGTCTGAACAAGTTCAACCCATGCACGCTCGAGGCAAGCAGTTCTGTACAATTACATAATCTATCGGCTTAAAGATATCGACCTAATTTTGATATCGGACCGATAACGATAACATTAAAATATGCATTTATCGGCAGATATTGATATGGCTGCCGATATATCTTGCATCCTTAGAAATTTGCTTGATTTCCATAAGTTTGTGTATTTCTTCATTTGTATTTCAGCTTTCATTTGAGTTATTTTAGCACATTTTTTCTTGGCAGCTAGCTATATATTATAAGCATTATTTTCGTCAAAGTTTAGTTGAGGTAATGAAAGAGCACCGCTACTGAATGACAGCCCGAATGAAGCCAGAGCATGAGATGCTGTTCCTGGCTTGTTTTTGCCTCTGCAGTTCAGAGACTGTTCATTTCAATATCGGCCAACTTAATGAAATGCGTTTTAATTGTCAGCCTTTGTAGTAATATGCATTCCCGCTGCCTGTGGAGCTTTGCCTCCCACACACACACACGGTAATGATCTGAAAGTGTAAGTGTGTCATATGGTAAAACTGTTTACTTCATCTCATTACTGGCGTTTCAAACAGCACATTTGTCTGTGCGTGTGTTTCACAATGAACCGGAGCACAATGTGTTCTTAGTATCAGAGTCTGGCTGCTGGTTTGCTCTTTATCCGTCGATTGCTTCATTACGTATGCAAGGATGCAAACAAATCTGCTTGCCCACACATAAGTCATCAGCAGTGAAATATATGGAGCATGACTAGAACCCTCTCTGAATCTTGTTTAAGGCCAGACACTGCAGGCAAAAACACAGCCTTTTCATTTTTCTTTCTAATTTTGAGATTTTTGGCTACATAAAGTGTGTATTGCACTGTAAAAAGGATCCCAAACAAATCATTCATGCGATTCCAACATGAATTAAGTTAACAAACTTAAGTGCATTGAAGATAAAACAATTAAGTTGTCCCAAAATGTCAATCTCATTTTAAATAAGTAGCTTGAACATGCAGCAAAAATCTTTTTTCTTGAGAGTGTGTGTGTGTGTTGTAAATATAGTACCAAAAATATTATTTTAAGTGTTTCTGTTCTGGCTATTTTTGCTTATTTAAACTACTTCTTCAAAAGGAGCTGAAACAACACAATTCTTGAGATTTTTTGGGGGGGCAGCTTAATTGTTTTATGTTCAGTCCACTTTCATTAGTTAAATTTATTGATTTGTGTTGGGACAACATGAATGAATTGTGTGAAACCCAGCATTTTTTGCAGTGTATTTTAGGAATTATAGAGTTATAGAAATAAAAATCCCCAAATCCTGAGTCTGATGTGTTAAAAAAAGATCAGATTTCTGTACTAGAAATGTATTATTACATACAATTGTTATATTTTAATGAAATAATGCATAATGCATATCTATAATGCATAACTTTAAAAGCGTTATGTGTTTAATATGAATAAAGTCAACAATAAATACATGCCTCATAAAGAAACATCAATCATTATTATTGTTGTTGTTTAATTTT
Source organism: Danio aesculapii (assembly GCF_903798145.1). NCBI lineage: Eukaryota > Metazoa > Chordata > Actinopteri > Cypriniformes > Danionidae > Danio > Danio aesculapii. The sequence continues at coordinate 38,966,831 of NC_079447.1, read as the reverse complement.
TGATTATTTCGAAAAATGGTTTATCTTGGTGACACGGTGCCTCAGTGGTTAGTATGGTCGCGTAACAGCAAGAAAACCGCTGGTTCAAGTCCCGGCTGGGACATTTCTGTGTGGAGTTTGCATGTTTTCCCCATGTTCACGTGGGTTTGCTCCGGGTGCTCCGATTTCCCTCACAGTCCAAAGACATGCCCTATAGGTTATAAACTAAGTTGTCCATAGTGTGTGAATGAGTGTGTATGGATGTTTCCCAGTACTGGGTTGCAGCTGGAAGGGTATCCGCTGCGTAAAACATATGCTGGATAAGTTGGTGGTTCATTCTGCTGTGGTGACCCCTGATGAATAAAATGAAATAGTTTATCTCAGTTTAGTTTATAAGCCATGGTTTTTACAGCACACAGTTTCTCTATATCATTGAGATACTAGTTAGTTATTAAAATAATAGTAATTTTACTAAACATTTATGACCTTTTCATACTAATTTCAGCCATGCAGGCCCGTAGCAAGGGGGATGGGGTGACAAAGGTCCAGAATTTGTACCATACATGATCTCAATTGTCCTATTTTGCCATCATAAACAGTGAAAATAACCCATCGAAAAAGGCTTTAAGACCAAGTGGAAGGCTGTTGCTTTGGAATCAGTTTTGGCCAGTGCTAACAAATATTTTTATTTTACAATCTGACTCTTACAATCGCTACTGTATTGTTTTTAAGCAAAGAAAACATTTTACAAATGACTTTTATTCAAAATTTTGGACCCTATTTTTGAAACAAAAAATGACCATAAAACACCAAAAGCAGACCACATTACAATTAATTTGAATACCAATTTGGCTATTGTTGTTATCTCTGAATTTTCAAATGTATTTTTTTACAAGAGAGGCTAGAAAAATGTTGAAGTTCTACATTATTATTATGTTTTCATTTTTTTTATTCAAATGGCCAAATTGTGACTGAGGAAAGTTGAATGTGCTGGTCAGTTTGTTATTTGCCTAATAAAAGACAATGGGAAACAGTTTTTTTATTTAAAACTTTTTTTTTCTAATGATATATGATGTGATACATTTTTATTTTAAAAATTAACATTGTTCATATTTTTGGATTCTAAATCTTTAGGAAATATTTTTGGTATATCAAAAAGTGTGCTTATGATGACCATCCGCCAAGCTAATCTTAAACTAATGCTTAAATTGTGTCACTAAAATGCAGTATTTAAGTCTCATAATTAAATAGAAAATCAGGCGAATAACTGCAAAAAGGTCCAGTTTTTTGAGAAAAAAGAACCACCCCTTTCACCAGGCTGCATGGCTACAGGCTTGCCACGTAATGCAAAATATGTATACAGTTCTTAATGTAATCCTTAAGTTAAGACACTGAAGGTCAATAGGGTAAAAAACCTAATATTTAACACCAAATTTCCATAATTTGAATACATAAAAAATTGCACACTTTTTTTTTGCATAATAAATTTTTTTTAATTTCATGTTTAAACATGCAAATGAATCATTATTTATTTATTTAGTGTAGGTTTTTCTTTTAAACATATTAGAAACAAGGATTGAGAATGGGAAAGGAAGCTTTTGGCGATTTGTTTTTTTCACTTCATAATTAAAAGCAAAACCAAAAACCAACACAGGCTCATTCTGAAAACGTAGCCCTATATACATTTCTGGAGATTGTGAATTATGTAGCCAGAAGTACATATAGCTGCATTTCATTTTTTAAATGAACGCAATCGGGCAGTATGACGCCGTTCCTTTTGAGCTTAACAGCTGACCGCTTACCTCCGTATGGACGACTTTCCGGCTGTTACCAGTTGGTCCGGTTAGCTCACCATGTACGTAGGTGGACTTAAGATGCAGTGAGGAGATGACCACGATGAGGGGGTTTGAGTCCGGTGAAGAACAATTCCAGAAAGCAGGTAAGACAAAAACAAAATACGTACATAACAGAGTAAGAATGTGGTTAAAATTAGACGAGGGCTTTTCCTGAACTGCTTTTCAAATTTGTGCTTTTTATCAAATTTGTCAATCTGTGCTTTTTAAAATACTATTGGTTTGGCTTAGGGAAGGGGGAGAGTGGGTCAGTTGATCGGTCAGTCAGTCAGTCAAACAGTCAGTCAACAGGTGGATTTACGAGAGAACAGTAAGCGCGAATGGTACACGCGAGAGAAATTTGAGATCTCAAAAAGCATACACAGCGGCCTCTGGTGGATTTGTGAAAACAAAAACTGCAAGAAAAAAAAATGTACCTCCTGGGATGTATTTGATGGTCTCCAGAAATGTATATAGCATTATGTTTTTAGAATGAGCCTGGGTTGCTAAAAACAATACGAAAAATCACATTTTCTAAAATAAATTTGTTTATAATCAACAAAATTAAGAACCAAGATCTGTAAAAGGGTTGTAAAAACCAACACAATCTCAAAACAATTTGTAATTTTTTGATTTATTGGCTAATTCGTATGAATTTGGAAGATTACCATGATTTACTCATCCCCCAATGAGGGTTGGGTTTAGGGGTTTACACCTTCTAAAATTGGTATGTTTGCTTATATATGACAAAAAAAAAGTAATTTTGACACAACATTCTTATGATGTGTATTATAAATGTGACTATATATTTTAATTGAATTGTATTGTATTGTGTTATAAAAATGTATTGTAATTGAAATCATTGTAATAGACACAAATTGATAAAGTGTATTAAAAGAACCACTCAAACACTGTAAAACACAACATTCACCTTTGTCAAATGAAATGAGTTGACTGAAAGTTAATTCTTTTGCTCAAATAGTTTGTATCAATTGGTTTCCTCAAATGGTTTGAGTTGCCTTGACTTATTGAGTTTTACAGTACTCAATTGGTTTGCGTTCTCTTCATTTATTGGGTTTTACTGTGCTCAAATTGCTTCGTTTACTCAAACGGATTAAGTTCAAAGTACTCATTAGGATTAGTTTTGGAACTTAAATGGTTTGTTACAATTAGTTTCCTCAAATGGTTTGAGTTACCTTGACTTATTGGGGTTTTACAGTGCATGTGTATTTAACATGTTTACTTTGCATTAGGCTAAAACACAAACAGCCCAAATCTTAAAACGGAGTGTTTTTGCCTGCGGTGTCTTTCTTTAATGAGAAGAAAAGAAGCTTGTAAGTATCAGTTCAAGTCAGAAAGTGTAAAACTGAAAATAAGATGCCATGTTTTTGTTTCCTCTCTCCCTCAAGCTTCTGTGACTCTAATTGTTTCTGCTAGTTGTGCCAAATACCCGCTGTTCTCCGTCTCCATCTACAGACAGGACCGGTCCCGCTCGGGTCCCTCGACTGCTCTCAGTGTCTGTTTGAGGGCTGAAAGAGCTCCTGTCTTCCTCTTCCTGGCCCTGATTTGATTTTGCTCTTCCTTTTGCCTGTCAGAGCTTCACCTTGATAAATACACTCTCAAAACCTCTCTGAGGGCTCTTGTAAGAAACACAAGAAAAAAAGAAACACAAGCTCTTCACGGCTGAGAGAAGAAAGGAGAATACATAGCAAACTGTTAATATGAAACAAAATAATTCAGTAGGTTGCTCCTTTGTTTTCTTCGGGTGGAACAAATAAATAGAGTTGTATTGTTAAAAATGCATTACTCTTACACAGGAGCTGTTGCAACTTCTGTCTTCTCATTTGCATTTGGAGCTGCATAGTATTTGCAAAAACAAACTACTTATTTTATATCAGTAGCAGAGTTTAATGAGAGAACTTAACTGAAGAGTACATTAAAGATCTGTAGAGTGGGAGTAAATACAGTGTATAGGATATTATTTAATACATATACACATATACAGTACGTATATGCACATTATAGAGTGACTGCAGAGCACAGATTGTTGCCTTACTCTGTGTCTTGCAGCAAGTGGCAGTGTTGTCTATATAATTTCACATTTATACTGCAGTTTGCCTTGCAGTGTGTCTAAAAACAGACAGTGTGAAATGATACAGTGATCACAGATTAACTTCACCACCACTGAGAGTTTTTGAAGCGCAAAGCATTGATTAAAGATTTCTTGAATAATTAGATATTAATCATGAAATTTAAATGTTTAAATTGATATTATTATTATTATTATTATAAATGTGGGGATGTTTTTTATTTAATTTTAATAGTGTCAACAACAGCAACAACAATTGTAACAATAATAACACTTACCTAATTACTTTATTTATAGAAGATTGAGATTTATTGAAATTATTATTATTGTCATTGATGTTGTTGTTATAACATTGAAAACATTTAACAGGAGATTAATTGACATCATTCATTCATTCATTCATTCATTCATTCATTCATTCATTCATTCATTCATTCATTCATTCTTTTTTTCTTTCATTCTTTCATTCATTTTCTTTTCAGCTTAGTCCCTTTATTAATCCGGGGTCGCCACAGTGGAATGAACCGCAGACATTATTATTATTATCATTATTATTATTATTATTATTATTATTCATATTGTTATTATTATTATTGTTGTTGTTGTTGTCATTATTTCCAGAGTAATTATATATGGGAAGGTTTTATTTAATTATAATAACATCATCAAGAACAACAACAAACCATTAAATATTATTATTTTTATTATTAATAATAACATCCAGAATAATAATAATAATAATAATAATAATAATAATAATAATAATAATAATAATAATAATAATAATAATAATAATAATAATAATAATAATAATAATAATGGAGCTGCGCTGTGGAGCAGTGGGTAGCACGATCGCCCCACAGCAAGAAGGTCGCTGGTTCGAGCCTCAGCTGGGTCAGTTGGCCTTTATCTGTGGAGTTTGCATGTTCTCCCCGTGTTAATTAATTAATTAACATTAATATCCTTATTTGTAATGTATTTAACTTTTTTATATAATATATCATAAATATATGGTAAAAGTAACCCAATAATGATATAGTTCAGTCTGCTTTTTGCAGACATGTATATACCAGAGAAAAGCTGATACAAAGTTTTTTTTTACCCTACCATGTATCTCTTCTCCATCGTAACAATGTGCCGAATTTGCTTTGCATGAAATTGCTATAGATATAGTTAACACCATATTTCCCCAATTTGATTGCAATCTTTTTTTTGCATAATAAATTTTCTAAAATATCATGTTTAAATATGCAAATGAATTATTATTTAATTTATTTACTTCATTTATTTATTGAAGATTGAGATTTATTGAAATTATTATTATTATGATTGTTGTTGTTATTATAACGTTGAGAATATTTAACAGGAGAGAGATTTATTGAGGTTATTATTATTATTATTATTATTATTATTATTATTATTATTATTATTGTGTTGTTGACATTATTTCCAGAGTAATTATATATGGGAAGGTTTTATTTAATTATAACAACATCATCAAGAACAACAACAAACCAATAAATATTATTATATTAGTTAATAATAATTAATTATAAATATTAGTCCCTTTATTAATGCGGGGTTGACACAGCGGAATGAACTTATCCAGCACATGTTTATGCAGCGGATGCCCTTTCATCTGCAACCTATCTCTGGGAAACATCCACACACCCTCATTCACACTCATACACTACGGACAATTTAGCCTACCCAATTCACCTGTACCACATGTCTTTGGACTGTGGGGGAAACCGGAGCACCTGGAGGAAACACACACGAACGCAGGGAGAATATGCAAACTCCACACAGAAATGCCAACTGACCCAGCTAAGGCTCGAACCAGCAACCTTCTTGCTGTGAGGCGACAGCACTACCTACTGATATCCGCCTAAATACAGATTCAGGCAAACTAACAGTGCTGGTACTGCTCGATCTCAGTGCCGCATTTGACACTGTCGATCACAGCATACTTCTGGATAGGCTGGAAAACTGGGTTGGGCTGTCTGGGACGGTCCTCAAATGGTTCAGATCTTACCTTGAAGGGAGAGGATACTATGTCAGTATAGGTGACCATAGGTCAGGGTGGACACCCATGACATGTGGAGTCCCACAAGGCTCGATTCTGGCACCACTCCTGTTCAACCTTTATATGCTCCCTCTGAGCCAAATAATGAGAAAGAACCAAATCTCCTACCACAGCTATGCTGATGACACTCAGATCTACCTAGCCTTGCTGCCTAATGACTACAGCCCCATTGACACCCTCTGCCAATGTATTGATGAAATTAACAATTGGATGTGCCAAAACTTTCTTCAGTTAAACAAAGAGAAAACTGAAGTCATTGCGTTTGGGAACAGAGATGAGGTTCTCAAGGTGAATGTGTACCTTGGCTCTAAGGGTCAAACAACAAAAAATAAGGTCAAGAATCTTGGTGTGACTCTGGAGTCAGATCTGAGTTTCAATAGTCATGTCAAAGCAGTTAGTAAATCAGCATACTATCATCTCAAAAACATTGCAAGAATTAGATGCTTTGTTTCCAGTGAAGACTTAGAGAAACTTGTTCATGCTTTTATCAGCAGCAGGGTGGATTACTGTAATGGCCTCCTCACTGGCCTTCCCAAAAAGACAGTCAGACAGTTGCAGCTCATCCAGAACGCTGCGGCCAGAATTCTGACCAGAACCAGGAAATCAGAGCACATCACACCTGTCCTCAGGTCCTTACACTGGCTCCCAGTCACATTTAGAATAGATTTTAAAGTATTATTACTGGTCTATAAATCACTAAATGGCCTAGGACCTCAATACATTATAGATATGCTCACTGAATACAAACCTAACAGATCACTCAGATCTTTAGGATCAAATAGATTAGAAATCCCAAGAGTTCAGTCAAAGCAGGGTGAATCGGCTTTCAGCTACTACGCCCCTCGCTGCTGGAATCAGCTTCCAGAAATGATCAGATGTGCTCCAACATTAGGCACATTCAAATCAAGACTGAAAACACATCTGTTTAGCTGTGCCTTTACTGAATGAGCACTGTGCTACGTCCGACAGATCGAACTACTATGTTTTTCTCTTCTTTTTAACTCTTTTATAACACATTTTATCAGCTTTTATTTTATTTTATTTTTATTCTGTTTGTTTTTATTTCTCTTATAATTGTTTCTTTTATTCCTGTTTATGTAAAGCACTTTGAATTGCCACTGTGTATGAAATGTGCTATATAAATAAACTTGCCTTGCCTTGCCTTGCCTTACTGCGCCACTGCATCGCCTTATTATAATTATTATTATTATTAATAACAACCAGAATGACAATGATAATAAGACAATAATGATAACAACAACAACAATAACAATAATAATATGTATAGTAAAAGTAATCCAATAATGATATAGTTCAGTCTGCTTTATGCAGACATGTATATACCAGAGAAAAGCTAATACAATGATTTTTTTTTTACCCTACCTTTGTATCTCTTCTCCATCGAATGTGCCGAATTTGCTCTGCATAGAATTACTCTTGAGTGGCAGGTGCAGTTGTTTGACTTTCAAATCACTTAGGCATCTTTTTTTTTATTAACCTTGCATGTAAATAAATACAGATTTCAGCTTCTATGGAGTTGCACGTGGAAATGACAGTCCTCAAAACATCAAACGAAGCGCTTCAGGGCAATCGCACCATCGCAAGCCCTCTAATGTGAAAGGCACTGACACCTGAAGCAAGGTGCAAAAAAAGACAAATGTCATTTTTTCAGAAACAATTAGCGAGAGAGCCTTCGCATTTGAGGACGGCTCGTCTTTCCAGGCTGTCGGCTGCTCTGTATGGCATCGCCAGGCTGATGTGGAGCTCAGTCTTATATCAGTCGCTGCTGACATTTCCCTGTCTGAGCCAGTCAGGCCTCTATAGTGCTACACACACACACACACACACACACACACACACACACTGCAAGAAAACCTTTCTCTGAATATTAAACAGTGCTGAGGTATCTGTAGCTTTTGTGTTTCTGTGTTGTGCTTGTATGCAGTAGTAGTTAGGATTGCGTCTTTTTATTGTATTATTGACCTTTTCAGAAAAAAAAAAACATCTTATGCAAAAATATAAGCTGCTATTCTTAAAAACATAGACTCAATGCATTCATGTATAGAAAATGACTATTTTTAGAAATATGTTATCCAGATAATTGATCTATTGTGTGTTTAGCAGCATTTTTAACACATTCAGGTGTAAAATACTTTGCAGAACTGCTTACTTTTACAAACTAAGCCTGTCAATTGGAACAAATGTTATTCTCGAAGAATTAAACTGAAACTAAAATATTAATATATTCAAAATTATTATTATTTATTTGCATTTGATTTGTTTTGAAAGTTTTAAAACATTTATTTAAAAAAAAATAAGTCACCTTTAATTGGATAATTAAATTAAATCTTGATACACTGTGAACAATTGTACATTTAACATTATTAAAAGATTCTTAGAGTGACATTGTTTTATGGAAAATTAATGTTAAAGTTTTTCTCTAGTGCATTTCTCACAACACTATTTACATTTGCACAACAGCTAATGCATTTCTTGAAACAATTAGTCATTTGTGCACATCAGAGTAGCAGTTTCTCATTCCTTCCAACAAATGTTATAAAATGTTAATGTTATAAAAAGTTTATAAAATTATTATTTGCTTATGTCATGTCAGTCAAAATTAACTAAACTTATACTTATAAACTTAATGAGGAATAGTCCTCATTTCATTACTTGAGTCATTACATACAAAAATGTTGAACTAATTGTCAAAGTCTGTCAAGCAAATTTTATAAAAACAATTTAAATCTTTTTTTCCTGAAAATGTCTTCTAAATTAAACATTTTCATGAATGATTTACAGACATTTGTATGTTGTAGGTTCAGTTCCAATATGTACTGCAATATTGTTCACAGTTGTGCACAGCTCTACCTAAAGGAAATGTATGTTTGTTGTAATAAGGATGTTCCTTTGCACATTTGCAGAATTTATTCCTTTGCACAATGATGTGAATAAATTAGAATGGCAAAGAGCATATGCAGTAAAATGTGAAACATACAGTACATTTTCGGTGTCTTTTACTCAGATACCTCACTAAATGCAGTAAGGTCTAACTTTACTGTAGTTTTCAAACGGCTGTGCAAATAGTTTATAGTGCTGTTTTGAGCATTTTCAGGAAGTGCCACCAAAATCTGAATTTTTTGTATTGACAAAAAATGTACAGAGTAAATTGTCATAATAAAAAACATGACAAAGCCATTTGACTATCTTGTTCATAAACAATGGTGTCAGGACTTTTCATCTTGATGACACTGACACTTTCATTGACATGGATACTTGCTTTTGAGGAATGAGCTATCCATTTAGAGCAAGTGATTTGAGCAAGTGAAGTTTTTATAGATAGATAGATAGATAGATAGATAGATAGATAGATAGATAGATAGATAGATAGATAGATAGATAGATAGATAGATAGATAGATAGATAGATAGATAGATAGATAGATAGATAGATAGATTGATTGATTGATTGATTGATTGATTGATTGATTGATTGATTGATTGATTGATTGATTGATTGATTGATTGATTGATTGATTGATAGATAGATAGATAGATAGATAGATAGATAGATAGATAGATAGACAGACAGACAAATAGATAGACAGACAGATAGATAGATAGATAGATAGATAGATAGATAGATAGATAGATAGATAGATAGATAGATAGATAGATAGATAGATAGATAGATAGATAGATAGATAGATAGATAGATAGATAGATATTTTTATTAGATGTAAATAAAACCTTATTATGTCAGTATGTTTAATTACTTCCAGGGCCCTTTATATCAAAGTTGATTTTTAGCCCCAATATATTGGTGTTTCGTAACATCTAGTTTTTATGAGGTGGGTTGTTAGCCCAACACTTAACCCCCAACCTAAAGGACCAGGACATACACACATAGACTATGGACAACTTAGTTTACCCAATTCACCTACAGCACATGTATTTGGACTGTGGGGAAAACTAGAGCACCCAGAGGAAACCCACGCAAACATGGGGAGAACATGAAAACTCTACACAGAAATGCCAACTGACCCAGCCGGGACTCGAACCAGCGACTTTCTTGTTGTGAGGTGCTAACCACTGAGCCACTGTGTCGCACAGTTAAAATATTAGAAAAATTTATTAACTAATACCAAATGCATCTCTGCTGAAAAAGTTTTTATTGATAGGTAGATAGATAGATAGATAGATAGATAGATAGATAGATAGATAGATAGATAGACAGATAGACAGACAGACAGACAGACAGACAGACAGACAGACAGACAGATAGATAGATAGATAGATAGATAGATAGATAGATAGATAGATAGATAGATAGATAGATAGATAGATAGATAGATAGATAGATGGTTAAAAAATTAGTAGTTGTAAAACTGTATTATTTCAGTATATTCAATAAATGAATTTTCCCAGTATTGGATTGATTAGTATTGGTTCATTCCGCTGTGGCGACCCCTCATAAATAAGGGACTAAGCTGAAGGAAAATGAATGAATGAATAGAAAAGGAAAAAAATCCAGTATGTTACTTGCCATTTTCTTTATGAAATATTTGGCAGAGATTTTTTTCTTTTTTTTTGAGAAAAAACCCATGAAAATCCAATTTCAAGACCTTGGATGTAAAGTAGGTATATTTTTAATATAAATTCTCCCTCCCACTTGTCTGATACAGAAGCCCTTCCCTGCAAAAAAGCCTCTAACATATTTGATGGGAAGCTTCAATTCCTTTATCTCCATACTGCTGACACCAGAGCTATTTACACCACCCGGTGCGTCTGAAATGGATGTCCTTTTGTACAAAGTCACTTCATTTTCCCTCCCCATTATTCTTGGTTCTGCCTGTGAATGTCCTATAATTGCCATAGTTGAAGTGCTAATGATAATGTTATAACTTGGATCAATTTGCTGTGGCAATTGGACCTTTTTAATTGAGTCGATTATCAAGCCTGTGTGTGTTGAAGCTTACAGAGCCCCGTGCCAGAGAGCGCTTTCCTTCAGGTTGGGTTGTATGTGTATATGTGTGTGTGTGTTAATGTGGGTTTTTAAGGGCCCCGGGCCGCAGATAAGGGTTTTGGGGCAGAGAAGACGAAAGCAGATCATAATATTCTTAGACACTCACCGCATCTGAAGTTAATCCAATCATGACGAGATGCCTTACTTTCATCACACGAGCATGAGGTCAAGAGCAACTCGTATTAGCACAATGATGTCAGAGAGAAATGGTGTAGATAATTGACTTTCAGTTCCTCTCAGAGGAAACCCTACAGCCAGTTGGTTTTTTGCAAAACAAAAAAATAAAATAAAACTCTGACTGGCAGCCGTGTGTTTAACAACGTCCAAACTCGTGGGACTGATGTCGGTTCTTATTGCTCAGTCGCTCTCCTTCTGGAGCAATGGACAGCCTTGTTGAATTATCTCAAACTGAAAGGCAATGCCAACATGTCTATGTGGCGAAGTGCGTCTGGAGACTCGGAGGAAGCATGACTGCAGGTCTTTGTCATGTCGCGCTCGCACTTGTGCGTCGAGTTCCTGCTTCGGAGCGATCGCTTGCTGATTTGATCAACTTGATTACCAGCTACAAATGGCTGGAGGAAGTCGTCTAGTTTCATGAATTATCTGTGATCATATCCATCATGTTAGCTTGTGTATGATTTTTTTTTTTTTTTTTAGACATTCTGTCCATCATATATAAAATCTACAGTGGTTAAGAGAGCTCAAATGTGCTGTAAGTTAAGAAAATACACATAGAGAAACACTAACAAAATTGAGATCCATTTGACAACTCACAACACATGCAAATGCAGAAACATGCTGCAAATAACATAGACCAGAAATGTGATGGAGAACACAAAAACTCTCGAAGTTTATTTGTGCCTCGCCCAGCAGTGGTGGCTTCAGGTTACTTTAACACTAAAAGAAAAGAAAATATTATAGCAGATTCTTGTTTCTTCTATCATAAAATAATAATTTAATATCACTATATAGTTGTAATGTGAAGTGGACGCTGACAATGAAGTGAGGATCCAAACGCAGGGGTTATAAAGCAGAGAATGATCAGGCAAGCAAATGTCAACACAGGAGCAAACAGATGTATTTTGGCCTTCTCAGTTGTGTTCAAAAGGCAGGCAGCAGACAACGTAAAACAAACAAAACAAAGCAAGGTACAAAAACGGAAGGCAAGCAAAACGCATCGTAATGTTCACTAACAGTATAACAAAACTCAGCAACTTCTGTGTGTTTGTGTGCTGTAAAGCTGCGATCACACTGGACTTTTCTCCCCATAGACTTCCATTCACACGCACCCAAATGCGTCAGACCGGAAACGCAAGCTCGTGCGTCAAGTTTTGCAGATTGCTGCATTGGAAAATTCAAGCTTGGTGAACTCTGACCTGTGAAATTGCATTACTTGACTGCTTGAGACCAATCGAGGATCAAAACATGACCTCTCTGGACAAAAATGTAAAATATGGAGCAATCCATAACCAATCTTTTTTAATGTCTAATCACCTTGTTTAATCCAGCCCCCTTTTCGCAGTGCCATACAACAGAATTTCGCAAGCTCAAACTCTAGTGTGACCGTAGTCCAGCATTCAGTCCATGAGCAGCTTTAGCTGTGGGAGCAGGTGTGTGTGGGTTGCATGACTGGAACTTGTAGTCCATATATCAGCAGATTTGTAGTCCGTTAGCGATCTGCACAGGCTGGATCGCTGGTGACCATGACAATAGTAACTTTAAATACCCAGAGACGTCAGTATTACAGGCGTGAAATCACAGTTTTCTGCCACATATTTTGAAAACATAGCCCTATATACGTTTATGGAGATCACAAATTATGTAGCCAGAGCTACGTTTGGCAGCATTTCCTCTTTAAAACGAACGCTACGGGGCGACCACTTACCAGCTAACCACTTTTCTGCATGTGGATGGCTTTTTCACTGTTACAAGTTTGTCTGGTAGCTTGACACTTACGTCTACATACTTGAGAGGCAAAGTAGAGTTGACCGCGATGATTGGTTTTTAACCAGATGAAGAACAGTTCCAGAAAGGAGGTAAGACTTTTTCAGAAGCCAAGCCAAAAAGCCAAAAAATAACATAAACAAGTAAAAACTGGGTAAGAATGTGGTAAAATCTGAAGGGAAGTGGGTGGGTGGGTAAAATCGCTGCTTTTAAAAAAAATATAGGTTGGGTTTAGGGAAGGAGAAGGGTGTGTCAGTCGATCGCTCAGTCAGTCAGTCATTTAGTCAGTCAATACAGTCTCGATCCATTCAAACTGTGTCAGTCTCGATCCATTCAAAGTCCTGAAAGGTATCAAAAAACATTAGGAAAAAACTTGTGCTCAGATCAAATAGATTATATCCAACAGTTTATTCTCCTCAGTGTCACTACAGTGCACATGTTCACGAGCATTGTGCACTGATGAATTACCTTAAACCCCATGCGTGACTTCCTCTTCCGCACATTTTAAGTATATGACAGCAGTGCGAAAAAAGAGTTGTGTATAACGAGCACATCACTATAATGACTAGGGGTGTCAAAATTAATTGTTTCTTTGGTGCACCGCGATGCAGACGCGAACAATTCGGTATCGGTTCAGTAACAATCATAACCAGTTATTATGTACTGACGTCATTTATCTCATATGCACTCTGTCGCGAGGGAGGGGAGCGCGGGTATTTACAACACTACAGGCGCCAACTACTTAAAAATTTCACTGTGTGTGTGTTTTCTGGAAAGTGTTTCACTGGCACTTACAGCAGAAGCCCCTATTTCTCTGCAATTGAGGGAATGAAAGTACTCCATTTCTCTCTCTCACTGTGGCCCATTTCACCTGCTGGCGTGACTTTTCCTCTTGGCTGCTGGCCTGACTTTTCCTCCCCTCTCTTTTCCTCTCGGCTGTATGCATTCCATAAATTTCCGAATAAAAGCGTGAGAGCGGTCGGTAATTCTGGTGTAATTTTAACAGGAGTGGGAGGTCTCACAATATCGCTCCAGAGCGAGCGAGCAAGCAAGCGCGCATGGCGTGTGTGTGTGTGAGAGAGTGCACGTGTGTGTGTGCGTGCGTGTGTGTGTTTGTTTGGTGCTGTCTGTGTTTGTGTATGTGTGTGAATGATAGACCGTGTGGTGCTGCGTGTCCATGTGTGTGTGTGTGTGTTTATACAGACAGCTTATTATAGCCACCCCCCAAAATACAACACTGTGTATGGAAAGCATCGTCAATGCACCGTGATGCACAGAAATATCGAATTGAACCAAATCGATGGGATGATGATCGTAACCGAACCGAACCGAACCGTGAGACCAGTATAGGTTCACACCTCAAATGGCCTTTACTGATACTGAGGAGAAGAAACGAAGTGTGCACACAAAGTATTTTAGTGCTGTAGCTTGATATGATTCTGACTGAACCATTGAAGGCATATGGTCTGTTTTTGAGGATTTTCTGGACTTTGAACGTCTTGAGACTGTTGCTGTCTAAGTAGAACAAAGGAGCTCTCAAACCTCATCCAAAATGTCTTAATTTTATTACAAAAATTAATGAAGGTCTCTGGGGTTTGGAAGATGACTTATGTCTTTAACTAATCTTAATATACAATGATACAATCAGTTATTCTACTTTGAAATGTACATTTCATGTCAGATTGTCTGTTTTTGTTGGAGTCATGTGATTCAACAGATCTTTAAGTTAACCAATAGTATTTAGACAATCTGGGTTGCCAGTTGGTGCCAAAACCAGAGTATTGTAGCCATGGAGGACGACAAATAAACCAGAGATCACAGACTCTGGACTCACACCTGGCTTGCTGGTATCTGGAGTGTTTTCTGCCTGAGCTTGGTTAATTAGTTTCATTCATATATATGATTATGATATACGAATATATGCAATCATCCTTGGATCCACACCAAAGTAATCAGCCCATCGTTGCCTGACTAAGATGGTCTCGACCTGCTTGAAACTAAACTCTGGAGCAGTTTGCTTGTGGTGTGAAAGCAATCCAACCCCATGGAACAATGAAGCAGGCTTTATCACACTGCATCATGAGTTATTTTTTACACTGCATGAAAATATCAGCATTTGTTTAGTGCCTTTGTGGGATATCATTGTGCAAAGATGTAAAATGCCTATTTGAAATTTGTTTGGAAGAACTTATTTCAGAACATCAGTCCAAAATACACAAAAATAGACTTGATTCTTGCTCAAAATGATAAACCAATATATCAATAGCTAGATAGAAAGCTACAATAAGCACACACAGCTACTGTCTTTCCATTCTGATAGATACCTAACATTTAAAATAGGCACTATCCTTATAAATAAACTTCATAATTGCAATCTAAACAACTACATTCTTGCCTAAAAAGCCTTAAAAATACATTATGTAGTCCAACAGCTGCAATATTTGTCAACCTGTAGTCCTCTGCTTGCCACTCGTGTCAGAGGAGTAATACACAAGGGTCAAGAGGCTTTACAAGTGCTGATATTACTGTAATATCTCACAGCTAAGCTCTGATAATCATGTTCGAGAACCAGACAGAACTGTTATATATATATATATATATATATATATATATATATATATATATATATATATATATATATATATATACAAACAATCCCCTAATCAGAAAAAGTTAGGACAGTATGGAAAACGCAAATAAAAAAGAAAGTAGTGATTTCTAAATTCACTTTGACTTACTTTACTTACTTTGAACAAATTTCTTTGCAGACAATACAACAAACATTATTTTTTAATGTGTTCCTCATGTTTTTTTATTTTAATTTTTTAAACAAATTCCAATTTTGGTTCTTGCAACACATTTAAAAAAAGTTGTAACAGTAAAGTATTTACCACTTTGTAATGTTGCCATTCCTTTTCACAACACTTAAAAGACCATTTACATCACTTAAAAGACTGAAGACACCAAGTGATGAATTGTTTCAGGTGTAATTTTGTCCTATTTTTCCTGCAAACAGGTCTCAAGTTGGGCAACAGGACTGGGTGCTTGTTGTCACACATTCTCTATTGGAGACAGGTCAGGACTGTAGGCACACCAGTCAAGTACTTGTATCCTCTTCCTCCACAGCCAGGACTTTGTAATGTGTGCAGAATGTGGTTTTGCATCGTCTTGTTAAAATATGTACTTTTCAGCATTAATGGTCCCATTACAGTAGTGCAAGTTATCTTTGCCAAGGACACTGACACAACTCCATACCATGACAGAGCCTGGCTTTTGGACTTTTTGCTGGTAACAGTCTGGATGACCCTTTTCTTCTTTGGTCCGGAGCACACTGTGTCCATTTCTCCCAATAAATACCTGAAATACTGATTCATCTGACCACAGTACACATTTTCACTGTGTAATGGTCCAGATGCCTCCGAGCTCAGAGAAGTCGACAGTCCTTCTGGACACTGTTAACTTAGGGCTTCCTTTTGGCACATTACAGTTTTCAATGGCATTTGTGGATGTTACTACGTATTGTGGTACTTGACGTTTTGCCAAAGTAGTCCTGAGCCCATGTGGTAATATTGCTTAT
Source organism: Danio aesculapii (assembly GCF_903798145.1). Classification (NCBI taxonomy): domain Eukaryota; kingdom Metazoa; phylum Chordata; class Actinopteri; order Cypriniformes; family Danionidae; genus Danio; species Danio aesculapii. The sequence continues at coordinate 38,950,299 of NC_079447.1, read as the reverse complement.
AGATGACTGAGAATTCTTGATGCAGTGCCACCTGAGGGATCAGAGATCACTGTTGTTCAGCTTAGGCTTGTGTCCTTGTCCTTTACACACTGAAATTGCTCCAGAATATTTTAAACTTTTAATTATGTTATGCACTGTTGAAGGTGAAATATCCAAATGTCTTCCAATATTTCTTTGAGGACCATTGCTTTTAAACAGTATTCAACTGTTTAATATATTTTAATACAATTGTTTAATATTAATTGTTTAATACAAAATTCAATATATTTTCTCATATATTTGTTGGCAAACTGGTGATCGGCGGCCCATCTTGGATGCTGTTTTTGCACCAAATCATAATTACAATCACCTGTTGACATCTCCTCTTTTAAATCACATCATTATTTAACCAATTTACCGGATTACTAGCCCAAAACTGCTCCTGTCCCAACTTTTTTGAAAAGTGTTGCAACAACGAAAATTGGAAAAAAAAAATTTAACCATGAGGCACACATTAAATTATGTTTGTTGTATTGTCTGCAATGAAATACAAGTCAAAGTAAATTTAAAAATCACTACTTTCATTTTTATTTGTGTTTTCCATACTCTCCCAATTTTTTCTGATATGGGGTTGTATATAAAGCAACTGTGTGAGTTTCCTACTAAGTATCAGTAAGAGACTTAATTTTTGGTACACTAAACAGTACAAGTGTTAATACCATGGTCTCCTAAAAAAACAGTAATTTTTGTTTTAAATTATAATCAGTGAAACTTTTTGGTACGTTACTGCCACCTCACGCTTTAGTGGGGGGCGTCACCAACCAATTAGGCTAACATGAGAAATTTTCTTGATGGAAAGATGACTGAGGGAGAGGAGGTCTATATTTGTAGTTTACTGTAATAAAGGCTAAAGTATATTATGGTAATTACTATTAGTTTATGATAGTTACTAATGATACTACATTATGTAGTGTAATTTATTAATGCAGAATTGTTTCCTAAATATTCCCTTTAATATAAAATTACTATAATATTTTAAACGTGTAACACCTGGTTTTATTGGATTTTTAGTTTTTGCTCCTATAAACTATAATTTATTTCTATTTGGTATAGCATATTATTTACAGTAAATAATTGAAATGAACAATTATGTCTCATATGTTTTATTGGCAGTTTTATTGATCACTAAGATATGATTGACTTGGATTTAAGTTGCTTTGATTTAAAAATTGCAAAAATAGCTTAGATGTATTTTTTATTGCAAATGCCACAAAAATCACCCTGCACAACTAACTAAAATTTAGATTTTGTAACGGCAGTAAAGAATTGTTTTGTTATAAGGTCTGGTTTTGTGGTGGGTGTACTTTAAACTTAAACTAATATAATCTTAATTCAAGTGATGAAAGATTTTGAAATTCTAACAGTAAACAGAGCTACTGTAAGGTCACACCTGCTTGATATAAATGCTTGAAAATGATTTTGTAGAAAATATCCATTCGAAACTTAAAAGTAATTAAAAAGTAATGACATGTAATCAGTTACTTTACTTTTATGAAGTAATTGAAAAGGTACACTACTTAAAACATTTTAAATAGGGTAATTTGTAATCTGTAATTTATTACAAGTCTTTTCAAGAGTTCACACTTAGATATTGTTTGACAACTGTTAGCAGGTTTGGCATGCTGTCCCGGGAGAGAACCCTGAGCTCGGAGATAGGTGAGCCCAGGGCTCCCGCCTGGTCCATAGAGCATATGAGGGGAGTACGAGATCAGGTGGTTCTCGAGAGCTCCCCGTGGTAAAAGAAAAAAGGAGGAGAAGGGGTGGATGGGGGGTTTCTTCGGGAAACGAAGATAAGAGAGTAGTTCTAGCTAGGCTACTTATAGTGAGTTGGGGTTAATCTGATTGGCTAACTAGTGAATGTAGATGAGTGGCCAGCTGCAGTCAATCATATCACGTGCTCCTCTCGAAATTAGTTTGAAAACTTCACTTATGATAAATGTTAATTGTCCATGCAAGATTAGTTGATGAACATTTAGGGCTGGACTATTTGTTTATTCTTCCAATGGCAGATGAAGGTAGCACTCAGGCAATCTTTTTTATCTTTTCTTCAAAAAGCAAGTAAATATGAATTAAAGCAAGCTACAAACAATGGCAAAGTAAGTACAGTGACTTATTAACAATGGAAAAAAATTACATTTGTTACACACATACAGTGAACAAGATCTTGTGAAAGGCAACGCTCTGAAATAAATGTTTTATGGCCTATTTAAGAGCACATGAGTGAAAATATTCTTCAAAGGGACCTTTTCAGTACTTTTTTTTTTCCTATTTCTTCGTTCATATCCGCAGCGAAGAGGCCTTTGTAAGGATACCGGATTCTGCCTAATGTTCCGTGAAGACCATGGTGAATTTATATTGATGGGACTGTTGACTCTGAACTCCATCGCCATGATTTTTTCATAAGCCATGGGGAACAAGAAGTCAGTCAGCTGACAGGTGTTAACACTGAGAATAGCGCTGTGAATAAGAAATGGGACACGCATATGAGCGCGGCTGGATTTTCTCTCTCTGAACGCCCTCAGAACTTGTGTTTTTCTGCGCGCCCTGTTAAGAGTATAGCTAGAGGTTTTACTGGGACTTTGTAAACAGCACAATGCATGTCAAATGGGATGAATCTTGATAGCTGTAAAACACAAGACCGTTCCTGGCTTATTATCTTTTAGTCGAGCTCCGGAGCGACGCACATATGCGTTTGTGCACGTCAGCTCAGGCGAGCCCCGCTTGGGAGAGCATTGATTATTTCGCCATGAGCCGTGGAGAGAGAGAGGTGTGATTTTTCTTTTGTACTCCTTGGAAGAATCAAGAAAAATAAATATTTGCACGCACATGTCAGAGGGGGGCAAATACAGTATGTGTTTATGAGGGTTAGTGTCACAGCAGAGCTCCTCTGAGGAACAGTCTGCCAACCCCAGGCTGAGCCGCATTCTCACTAGTCAACTTTACTGCCTTCATTTGGGCTGACGAATGGCTGGCTGACTTATCAGCTCCTCGGCCTGCCGGCTGTAGTGAGTCCCAGGAGCTCCGAAGGACCCGCCGCCTCTGGCCTGAAACATCCGCCTCGCACTTCGCTTTTTTTCTGGCTGCAGCGACAGGAAGAGGGGGGAGGACTTCAAGAGCCAGGCTTCCTGCAGCTGTTCTGTCGTTCAGCGCCTACCCATGGGCTCTTGCTTTGCTCAGCAAACATACATCAGACAGATATTAGAGTAATCCAAAGGTAATACATTACCCGGTGTGCCAGGGGGACGCTCGGCTGGTAATGGATGCCTGTGCCGCCCATCCCTTCTGTCATGAAATTCCACCACTAAACCGTTTTTTTGCTTATGTCATTACCTGAATTTATTTGGAAGTAATGCAGCCGGTATGTTATTCTTAATCACACTGCCCAAAGGATCGAGACATATTTTCATAAGGCATGCATGCTCTTATGAAAGCAATACATTACCTGAGCACTTAGCAACCCGGAGAGAGAGAATAAAACTAGTCGCACTGTTCTTGTAGTATGTCTATAAGACTATATTACTATCTCGCCGCAGCTCCCCGTGGGCCTGAGGCTGTGCGTTATGGCAAGTACTCCATCTGCAATTGCATATTTTACCCTCAGGTTATTACGATTCAGATTTGTTTGCTCCAATTTACTGTTTATTGTGTTTTATGGCTCACACTCTATAAAACGCCCTTAAACATGCTCTGTGGACTAGTTCGTCTCTCGCTCCGAGAGGTGTTATCAGATGAAAGTTGCAAATTGGGTTTGCGCATGTTGTTTTCCACACGGCAGGCAAATAAGGGGACAGCAAACTCGGGATCTGTAGTCAGCTGCAGACTCCGAAAGGAGGATGATCGCTCTGAAAGGCCCCCCTGACATCTCCACATATGGGGGGCCATATGTTTCCTTGATAGACAAGCAAAGGCGAGCGCAGCACAGCAAAGCACAAACAAGTTCTTGGCACTTGGAGCACTCCGCCTCTGAACAAAAGGAAACACAACAACAACAGATTCGCAAGTGTGCTTAGCATAGAGCTTAAGGGTGGGTTCATATCCACAGTCAAAGTCTGCTAGATCAAAATAGACAGCAGAGAAATGATACGACTGTTAAAGTGGTGTGCACAGTGTGAGTGTCTTATTAGTAATCGTAGGTATTTGTAAGGTAAATCTACCTCTAAAAAATCCAGAACACCTTTTAAAATATAGAAATGGATATAGATATTTGAATTAGAATATTTGAATATTCTATTCATCACAAAATCTGGCAAATGTTATATGGAATTATACTAAAATATTAACCAACAGAATATTTTTTAGAATTATTGAAACTCACCAATCACCATTACTTCTGAAGGGTCATGTAAATCTGAATACTAGGGTAATAAATTCTGAAAATGTAGCTGTGTTTGTTTATTTTAAATTCTAATATGTATATATTTTTTCAAATGTAAAATAAAAATCTAATAGAATGGTTCCTTGAATACATACAAAAGTGTAAAAAAAATGAAACACTTCATTTTACCAGCCCTATACATATAGAAGCAGTAATGTGTGAACATTTCAATAATATTGTTATATTCGAGATGATATCATGATGTTTTAATTGTGCAATTTAGTCCCCACTTGTTCCAAACCTGTTTGAGTTTTTGGTCACACTTTATTTTGATGGTTTGTTGAATGCAAGTAAAATTGCATCTACATGCCACCTAATTCCTATTAGATTATAAGTAAACTGAGAGAACAAGATATTCTTAATATTGTTGGAACAGTCATTGACTTATATAGCATTTTTTTGTTGCTACTATGTGTCAATGGCTTTTTTCCTCCCAACATTCTTCAGAATACCTTGTTTTGTGCTGAACAGAAGAAAGAAATTCACAAGTTTAAAACCACTAAAGTGTGAATAAATGGTGAGGACATTTTCATTCTTGGGTGAACTATCCCTTTTATGACTTTTTAAATACAAAACTTGGTAAAAACACTAGCGATAAGAAAGTTTCATAAATAATTAGATGCACTTGAATGCAAATTGTTACATATGCTATAAAAATATTAGCGTAAAAAAGAAACAGACTTATATGAAAAACAATGTTAAACATAACCTAAATACACTTTATTAGGTACACCTTACAAATACTGGGTTGGACTCCCTTTTGGCCTCAGAACTACCTTAATCCTTCATGGCATAGATTCAACAAGGTTCTGGAAATATTCTTCAGAGATTTTGGTCCATATTGACATGAAAGCATCACGCAGTTGCTGCAGATTTCTCGGCTGCACATCCATAATGCGAATCTCCCGTTCCACCACATCCCAAAGGTGCTCTATTGGATTGAGATCTGGCGACTGTGGAGACCATTTGAGTACAGTGAACTCATTGTCATGTTCAAGAAACCAGTCTGAGATGATTTTGCACTTCATGACATGACGTGTTATCCTGCTGGAAGTAGCCATCAGAAGATGGGTACACTGTGGTCATAAAGGGTTGGACATGGTCAGCAACAATACTCAGGTAGGCTGTGGCATTGACACGATGTTCAGTTGGTATTAGCGTGTCCCAAACTGTGCCGAGAAAATATTCTCCACACCATTACACCACCCCCACTAACCTGTACCATAGATTCAAGACAGGACGGATCCATGCTTTCATGTTGTTGACGCCAAATTCTGACCTTACCATCCGAATGTCACATCAGAAATCGAGACAAGGCAACATCATCAGACCAGACAACGTTTTATCTTCTATTGTCCAATTTTGGTGATCCTGTGCAAATTGTAGCCTCAGTTTCCTGTTCTTAGCTGACAGGAGTGGCACGGTGTGGTCTTCTGCTGCCAATCTGCCTGAAAGTTTGACGTTCGGTTGTGCGATCAGAGATGCTCTTCTGCATACCTCGGTTGTTTTTTGAGTGGTTATTTGAGTTACTGTTGGCTTTCTATAAGCTTGAACCAGTCTGGCAATTCTCCTCTGACCTCTGGCATCAACAAGGCATTTGCAATCACAGAACTACCACTTTCTGGATATTTTCTCTTTTTCGGACCATTTTCTGTAAACCCTAGAGATGTTGTGCGTGAAAATCCCTGTAGATCAGTAGTTTCTGAAATACTCAGACCAGCCCACCAACAACCACACCGCATTTAAAGTCACTTAAATCAACTTTCTTCCCCATTCTGATGCTCGGTTTGAACTGCAGCAGATTGCCTAGACCATGTCTACATGCCTAAATGCGTTGAGTACATTAGCTTATCCATAAAATAAATACAACGAATTTGCTTTTTCAGGTAACCTTGACAGGTTGCCACTTTTTACAATTACAGTATCAGTTTACTACAGTATCGGTATCACTGTGTTTAAGTGAAAAAGTCCACATGTGACATTTTTATCACAATATCATGGCAGTTTGTAACTTTTTGATTTAGTGGCTAATTCATATGAACTTGAACTTGTACTTGTACGATCTCAATCGTTTAGCATTATTTTCTCATCCCCCAATAATGGTTGGGTTGAGGGTTGCAATGTGAGCTACATATACAAATTAAACCATATGAGTTTGTAAAAAGTAGTCAAATAATTTGTAAAAAGTAGTAAAATAGCTACATTTCCTTGTGAGATCAGGCTGGACATCCATGACCCTGTTGTCCAAAACACAAAAACTGGGTCGCAGATAGTGTGTAAATAGACAGCTGGATCACTAGCATTCATCTGAAAGCTGAGCGCTTGTAGGGGCTGTAGAGAGCCAGTCTGTTGTTTCCTGCTCCATATGGGGGGGATGCGTTGGTTTCCTCTCTTTCCCATGTTAGTTCTCCTCAGAGCTGAGCAGAGTCTGCGAGACTGACAGCCCTGCTGATGAGACGATGGCATCAGAAAGCAGCGTCTGACAGCTTCTGCTTGACAGGCTTCCTGTCTGAATTTGTGGCGGCTCCCAGTTCCCCTTCTCTCAGCCCATGTAGAAGGAATAGACATCCCTGGACGAGGGGCAAGGTGAGGCTGTCACTACCTGACAAGTGTTTGGTCATGATGGAGCAGGGAATCATAATTGTTCACAGCATTATTGACGGCACATAAGCGCTGAAAGGTGTCTGAATGTTGTGTTTAAGTTCGAAGCACCGCACTGATGATCTAAATAAATTATGTCCAGCTTTCTAGACAGTGATGAAAGAGACGGCTTAAATCATTTCCTGCTTGTACTTAGTGGTTTTCTAAAAGCACGGATGCGCCATGCGAACTGAGACAGGATGTTTGTTTTGAACTCTGTTTGAGTGAGGACTGTCAATTGGCATCTCAGTGCCATATGTTAAAATGACAGGCCCGGAGAGAACAAATACATCAATCATAACGCTGACAGCACAGAAACACACTCCAAAGCAAATACGTGATATTATACAGGTTGCAGCAACAAATACAAGCCACGAAACGGCTGGAAAAGATTTAACATGTTACCGGTGTCCAGATGTAGGTTACTGTAGCTCATACAACAGCAGAGCTCTTGGGGTTTAGCAAGGACGATCAGTCCATATAAGTTGTGAATGTTCTGCCTATACTCAAGCTATTTGAGTGAATGAGTGTGGGAACTGGCTAAATAATATTATTAGAAATTACCCATATGGCTGGTTATTGCAGGCAATTGGTCATTGATTTAATTTGATTTGTTGCAATATTCTATCTATTCTATCTATTACATTACTATCTATTACTATTACATTTCCAAAGTAACCTCCCCAACACTGCCTAAATGTCACCCCACATCTTAACACTTGGGAAAATTATAGATAATTTATTAATATTAGGTAACACTTTATTTTGATGGTACATTTGAGTATTAGTAGACTGTCTGCTTACACTTGCAAGAACATGTCAACTTACACTAACCCCAACCCCAACCTAACAGTTATATATAAATTTATATATATATTTATATATAAATATATATACATACATGTGTGTGTGTGTCTATATATATATATATATATATATATATATATATATGTGTGTGTGTGTATATGTATATGTATGGCTGTTAAACAAATTTTTAGGCATTTTTCAGTTTTTTTCGAAACTTGCATTAATAAAATCAGTTAATTGTTTTGCATAGATAAAATTATATTTGCTTTAAGTTGACTTCTTAAACTTTTGCTGCTTCAGTTGTCTATTTCTGCTTTGTAAATTTATTTAAATTCATTCAATTTTTGATGATGATATCTCTGAATCTTCAGTAGAGAAGTGAATTGCGCTGACTTCCTCTTGGTGACTCTCTCATGTCTTTTGTGATTGGCTGTTTGCTGCATGTCACACTTCCAGCTGCATGTGGTCCTTATTTAATTAAAAACTCTGGGTTCAACCCCAAGTTAACAAATAATGTTTATGTCAAGGGTTGTGAAACTACTTAACCTGATCTTAAACAGTTTAGAATTGGTTGGTTTTCTCAATCTGATACTCTAGCAGGGGCTAGAGCTGCACGAACCCTTTGGAGCGATCGTTTACAGCGATCGTGTTAAGTGCTGTGAAGGAGCTCCAGATGGAAATTTTTGTTTTGTGTTTACCATATGATTAATGTTATTGCACATCCGCCGATTCCCGCCTCTAAATGAGCGAGTTTTAGCTACTTATACATTAAGCTAGTGTTCAGAAAAAAACAAAACACCCATGAAGAAACTCGACACAATGGAACATAAAAACCTACTGCCATCAAGCGTTTCAGAAGTGTTATTGCAGAACAAAAACAGCACGTAGAAGTATAAATGCATGACCACCGAATGTCATGGATCATGGCAATTACTCAACACAGAAGTATAAACCAGCCTTAATAGTAACCTTGGGGGCCCCTAAAGTGTGTGGGCCTTAGAATCATCCTAACATCCCAGGTAGCAAAGAATTCTGGCCCAGATTTGACATAAAGCTGGCACAGCAGGCATTTGTCCAGCACTGGTATACAGCATGTGGTCCAAACATGGCCCAGGTTTGGCAGAGGTGGCACCATCTTACAGGTGGCACTTAAGACTTGGGCCAGATATCAAATATAGTATTTGGCCCAGATGTTAAAAATGTATCTGTGGGCCATGTATATTTGGCCTATCTTGACCCACTTTTAAAATACATTTAAACTATTTTTGATCAATCAGGTCGCTTCAAGAAAAAGCACAGCCATAAAGCAAAATGCTTCATGGGTTTATGAAAGTCATTGTAGTCATGACACACTAACATATCTTGCCCAGTTCAGGCCCCGTTATGGTTTATTAACTTGGCTGAGACTTGGCCCAGATATGGTCCATGTTTGTCTCTTGTATGGAAGCCAGGCTTGGTCCAGTCATGTACTGTAATTCACTGCTGCATGTGGACCAAGCAAATGCTGATGGTGTGGGCCAGATAATTTTTCTTTTGTGTTCAAGAAGAAATAAACAGAAACAGGTGTGTGACAAGTAAAAGGTGAGTAAATCAGGACAGAACACACACTACACACACTCTTTAGGGATTATCTAAATTTGGGAAAAATACATATTTTGCTATCTATGGTTGTTGAATGTGATTACAGGTGAACCTGTAAATAATTATTAGCATTAATTAATGTAATCAAATTTTGTGAATCATCACAAAAAAATAACACACTTGACAAAAAAATACAATCTCCAAAATGTGTTTATTTTGCACTAAAACCATCTTTAATAATCAGTAGCATCTTTACTACAGGGAGAAAAATATGTTTTTAATAAAAAAACCTTTTGCATGCCTCTAAATGCCTTTGTTTAATGGGGATTGTAAACATTTAATTAACGAACTGCTTTGCACTAATAAAATCACTGTAATAAATATCTGATAAAGTACATTTTAACAATGGGAGGTGTTTCCATTTGCAGCCAGCAAAAGCGGTGCTTTGTTCACTCTGTTGATCTTAGCCTCGCTAATCTTCAAGGCAATTTATGGCCGAGATTGCAGCTATGCATCATTTTATGGTTGTGCATTATACAAAGAAATATTCAAATACACGAGCACATGTCATTACTCACCATCTTTAGGGAGTTCAGCCATGGGGAGGAAAACATGTAACCTGGCCCAGACCTGCTTACATATTCTAATACAGAGCTCGGAATTTCTCTGATTGTTGTTAGGTTTCATCATCTACACAGGGCCTGCATCTTCTCCAAAACCTTCTCAACATCCCCTCCCATCATCTCTTAGCACAGTTCTCACGTTTGATATCAAATCTTAAGGTTAAATGGAGCCTTTCTATTTGTACACATTAATTAAAAGCAAAAAGACAAGCATTGTGTCTCGCCCTAGGTCTCTTTGCACCAAAAAAGGACCATGTCAGCTCACATATAGCATTCGAGTTCACTCAGGTTTCTAAAATATTGCGCCTTTCACTTCCAAATGAGGAACATCACTTCCCATTACTCATCATCACTGCATCTGCCAAGTTGACAGCCTTCCCATATGACAACGTTACACCAAGGCTAAATTTGTTTATAATTCGGGACTCTCGTGTTTTAGCTTTTAAGATATATAGGGTTGTTATTGTCTTTCATCGAGCTGCCAAAGCTGGATTTACACCATCAAACAATTAGTACCAAATTTTCGAATCACTCATTGAGTCGATGTATCGATTTACGTGCGGCGTGTTAGTCATCTGAGAGCCACATGCAGCGATTATCCCAGAGTTATAGCAGGCAGCTGAAGCTTCAGATTTAGCGCCTTCCCGTCCGCTTCTTTCATCAACACTCTTAGTGTTTGAAGACGGCATCAGTCCCTGACTCAAGTGCTCTATATTTCACCCACAATGACATTTCTCACTGTACGAAGTCCAACGGCGAGTGATGCTGGAAAGTGACAGGGACACAAGGGAAATATCGCATTTCTCTTTAGCCTCCGGAACGATGGTCTCTTAATATAGCTAATGAGAAATGGGTGGCTATGAATCCTCATGAAGCAGTAATTGTCAGCCCTTCTCTTTAGAAGAACAGCTGTGTATGTGTGTGTGTTTGGGATATTAAAGTGCCGTTTCTAACCTTCTGCCTTCCTGCCCTCTGGGTTGACACTTTTACTTGATTACTGAGGAATCATTAGGACCGTCTGGTTTTAAGTGCAGCAAAATGGCGTGAAAACTATCACAGGTTTGCAAGTTGTTGGAAATATCACCATCTGGAGAATAAATGATGTAATAATTTGTTTAATTTGTCTGCTAAAGATAACTTTATGGATTCGGTGTTCCTAAGAAGTGTAGCATGTCTAGGGTTTCATCAGAACATGTTGACAAATGGCCCATTAGTTTAGGGAGTGATGATGAGTAATAATTATGACCTATTGAGGAAATACAATATCCAGGAAATTACTATAAATGATCCAAGTACTTCAAGAGAAATCAGATCGTACTTGATCTTTCATGATAAAAGAGTTCATTGTGCTGTGAAAATACACTGTAGCTTTTCTGGAATGTAAAACTTCCTCCCCAGTGGAAAAATCATTCATTGAAACGAATGCCTATTTTACGCCACATGCACAAGACCCGTGTCAGTGAAGTAACGTGATCTCTGGGTTACTTTATTACTTAATTACTGCTTAATTTATTAACACTAGAACTACCGAAGCAGTAATTTTAATAATTTTTTAAATTTGTAAGTTTTTAACTGTTAAAATAAAACCCATATAGCTATCTTACCCTGACGTTTCCTCAATGTACTGTATGTGTATTCAATTATAACAAAGTTGTTTCATTAAAACTACAAAACAAAAAAAATCATTAATTGAAACTAATAATAATAATATTATTTCCTTATATAGCGCTTTTCTGGACACTCAAAGCGCTTTACACATTGGGGGAATCTCCGCATCCACCTGGATGATGTGACTGCAGCCATATTGCGCCAAACAAGACACCACACACCAGCTGATTGGTGGAGAGGAAACAGAGTGATGAAGGCAATTATGGGATAGGGATGGTTAGAAGGCCATGGTAGACAGAGGACAGATTTGGCCAGGATGCTGGGGTTAAACCCCTACTTTTTTACATCCTGCGATTTTTAATAACCACAGAGAGTCAGGACCTCGGTTTAACGTCTCATCCGAAAAACGGCGCTCCCTGAGCAGTATAGACTCCCAGTCACTATACTGGGGCATTAGGACTTACACAGACCACAGCTAGTATGCCAGAATGCAGTTGTTTTGCTTGTTGATGATTACCCAGGCCTTGCACAGTTCCATTTTCTTTCCTTGTCTTTGTCTACTCAGAACCTCAGTTTTTAGCTCTACAAAGTTTTGAATCTGGTAATCATGGAACATTATTTCTTGCACATGACCATGCAGAACAAAATTGTAGTCATCCAAAGACTTGTAGGCCTTTAACTTCTCTCTTGTAAAAATACTTGGAGTTTCAATGAGATAGTTGTATATTTCGGGCTGGATGCTTGGCCATTTTGTCTTATCCAATATCTATTAGGAGGGTGATATCACAAATGGACCTGTCAGATGAACGCCGCTCACTTTAATGTTAATTTTGCCGAATAACTGTACTTATGACTGGGTGACAAGCTGTTATAATGCTGACACGATTATGTAAATAATATATAAAATATGTAATCAATATAACAACTCCAATACAACAATAAACTCTGTACCGCATCGGATGCCATTCCCTCTCTGGAAATGCTAGCTCTCCTGTTTTTTTTCTGCAGCCACGATGCACACGCATCCTGATTGTTTACAAACATTCGGTAATTTGCCTATTTCATATAATGGTTAGTAAATGTCATAGAAATTTAGGTAATTGTTCTTTATTGTTGTTTTTTTTTTCATCATTTAAGTGATATGCCATGTTAAGCATTGTGATCTTAACTCATTTATAATTATCTGTAATCCATGCAACACATAATATTTAATATTTTGCTGTTGTGTATTTGTGAAGATGCATCTGCTTCATGAGTGCATCTGTTGGAGAACTCGGTTTTAGTGCTCATAATCATTACGAGAAAAACAAAATCTCTCCAGGCTTAATTTACCAATTATTAAAACACGATTACGTTTGTTTTATCGCCGCTAGCAAAGGCTCAAAATCAGTTTGCGTTAGGTCAGTAGCTCCTCTCAAAACGGGACTCTGCAGAATTGTGAAAACATTCATTTAAATCATTATGATGTGCCCAGATTCTATTTTCCAATTTAGCTAATAAAGTGCATAAATGATTCATGGCAGACGCATATATAATTCATAATTAGATTACCACTTGATGGAGTGGAAATTATTAGTTGTGAAGATACACGTGTGGATGCTAATTCTTGAATTCATTTGTGTAGTTTGCTTTATTGGCACAATGCTCTGTGAGCTGTGCTGCACTGCTGCGTCTGATTACCAGGCTGCATTAACACGTTGTTACAGCAAATTATCTCTTTCCTGGGACAGGCCAGACATTAGTGATGGCCGCAATATGCATTTGCCTTTAAAACTTAAGGGGGTGATTTAATTTATTGAAAGTGTCAGATGGCCCCAGTAAGTAATTATTTCAAACACCCTGAAGATGGCAGCTAATATATTCCAGCACTGTAGGGAACACATTGTGACTAAGCTGTCCTTTCCTCTGTCCATCCGAATAAACTGTCCTCACAAAATCAGAGCTCTGAAAACCATATGGAGCTGCGTGTCAGGGAGATTATCCAGAAAAAAATGAGTATGCACTTGCATTGACTTAGATTAGTAGGGGGAGTAACCATTGTTAAAAAGTGGAGTATTTTTTGTTGCAATATTGCCACATATAGAGATGTTTGCTACTCTTATTAAAACGTATGTATGTTTCCCACATAGTCCAAAGACATGCGGTATAGGTGAATTGAATAAAATAATTGGCCGTAGAGTGTGTAAAGGAGTGCGTATGGATGTTTCCTAGTACTAGGTTGCAGCTGGAAGGGCATCCGTTGTGTAAAACTGGATGAGTTGGCAGTTCATTCCACTGTGGTGACCCCCGATGAATAAAGGGACTAAGCTGAAGGAAAATTAATGAATGAACACGTTAAACCCTGCCAGACTCTAGATGATGAGATTTAAAATGATAGTTTACCCCAAAATGAAAATATGTTATTAACCAACACATGCTCATTCAGAAAATGTAGCCCTATATACATTTCTAGAGATTGTGAGTTATGTATCCAGAAGTACGTATGGCTGCATTTCGTCTTTAAAAGGAACGCTACAGGGTGGCATGACACAGCTTTCCTCCATATGATTGGCTTTCCCGCTGTTACCAGTTCATCCAATTAGCTCGCCACAAGGTAAAAATCAGATGAGGGTTTTTTTTCTTTCTGGATTGCTTTTGAAAACTTGGTTTAGTGAAGTGGGTGGGCGGGTCAATCTGTGCTTTTGAAAGCACTATTGGTTGGGTTTGTGGAAGGGGGAGGGTGGGTCAGTCAGTCAGTCAGTCAGTCAGTAAGTAAGTCGACAGCGGCCTCTGGTGGACTTACTCGAGAACAGCAGGTGCAAATGGTGCTAGTGACAGAAATTTGAGATCTCAAAAAGCATAAACAGTGGCCTCTGGTGGATTCGCGAAAGCAAAAACTCCAAAAAATATATATCTCTAGGGACGTAATTCGCGATCTCCAGAATTGTATAGAGTGGCACGTTTTCAGAATGAGCCTGGGTTGTTATTAACATTTGTGTATTGTTCAAATTGACTACCCTTATATTTTACCCTAACTACATCCATTATAATGATATTTTGATTGCAAAGCCATGACACCATATAATCATGCATTCTTGATTGTTGTGGTTTTCCCTGTTGATAAAAGGTAACGTGTAATTTTTACTGTTTGAAGAAAAAATGCGTAAGAACATTTGTAGTTCAGTTGTATAATTCATACTGTTTATTATACAATTTAAACCGCTAGATAGTTTAAAAACATGAAGCATTATTTTTAAAATTTGTTTCTTTTTTATTATTTATACATGCTTGTGACTTGTTTATTATCTTTAATTCTGTTCAAATATTATGTAAGTTTACTATAGCAATTTTCACAAGAACTGTTCTCCACGGACGCACATTATTACATTATAGTCAATGTCAATAACTCCTTAAAAGTTATGGAGTTATGTATAGGGGTGTGTATATCTTTGATGCAGATTCACTTTTCTACAAAATCACTCCAATTATTGTGAAGAAATGAATACTACAAAAATGTGATTTGGTGAAATAATGATGTTGTTCATATTTGGGTTTTATGAATGAGTACTTGGCAATTAAAAAAACAATGGTGGACATCAGATGTGTCCTGACACACATTTCCTTAAAAAAATATCTACTACCCTGGCATGCATAATACAGCGTTTTTTCTCACTTATTTCCAGTGGTGTAAAGTAATAATTTACAAACACTCAAATTACTGTAAGTTGAGTAGTTTTTATCAGGAATTGTAATTTACTAAGTAGTTTTAAAAATGTGTACTTTTACTTTCAATGTCGTGGGTATGTCCCAATTTGTATGGAAATGAAAATCGGTTTGACGTCAAAACTCAATGCCAGGCCTACGTCAATGTCTAACGTCCAACATAAAATCAACCAAATATCAATATCTAATGACGTTACAGCTTGAGGTTGTGTGGACATTAACACTATGACGTCTATCAGATGTTGGATTTTGGTTGCCATACCTGATGAATAAATGTTAATATCCGACATCAATATGACGTTGGTTTAAGATATTGGTTCGATGTTGGATTTGGTCAGTTTCTAACAACCGAAAATCGACCAAATATCAATGTAATTTGACGTCATTATTGGACATCAAAATAACATTGCCCTTAGATACTGGCCAGACATTGAATTTTGGTCACCTGATGTCAAAAACCTAAATCGAAGCTAATATTAACGTCTTATGACGTTGTGTGCCTGCTGGGCTACAACTAAATGCACTACAGAATGTTACGTTTACACACATCCACAAATTACATATAAATGCATTTTTACAGCATAATACTCACTACTCACTATTCTTGAGTACTTTTAAAAGGGCTACTTTTTACTCATACTTTGAGTGATATTTACAACAGGTACTTTTACTCTACTTACACCACATTTTAGGCAAGTAATGGTACTTTTTTTAAATATTAGTTTTCGATACTCTATACACCACTGGGTATTACACAGTACAATATGCGGTATAATATACTGTACAATACGGCAGTGGGAACATTACCTCCTTTGGATCTCTCATTAACCTTACAGAGGCCTAAATCCCCTGCATTCAATAAGTACATGCTGGATGGTCTCAAATATGACACTATTTTACCGAGCACGCAGCTACTTCTGCTCACTGCATGTCACACAAATTGTCTGAAAACAAACGCGCATTTCGCGTACATATGAAACACACGGCACCACCTTGTGGTCACTTACAGAAATTCAGCATTCACTTACTTTTTACTTTAATATCATAACCATTAAATAACAGTAAATTAGAAATTTTCACAATGGAAAGGGAAAACAATTAATTTTCTAATTTACCACCCGGTTACACACGCATATTTATTTACACAAACTACTGAAAATAGGAGGACCCCCCTCCGATAGTAAATGTAGAATTCGCTTTATCTTATTGAAATAAGTTACACCAGATTCAACTTGATCTTTTACTGTAAGTTAGTTTAATAAAATGTAAATTGAAAAGACATAATTTAATGCAGTTACCATTTTTAACCATGCAACATTGTAATTGCAAACTCAAAAAGCTTTTATTTCTCTAGCTTTGTGTTCCTCAAACACTACAGCATACAAGTCAGAATGACATTTTCAGTTCATTTTACAAGGATTTTACTGAAATACATTTTTGTTTTATGACTTCGGTTTATTCCTGCTGCCAGTCAGGCATTTTTACAGCACACTGTCACCTTTATTTCTGCACTTATGACACAATAAAGTCTGTCATACTTGTGCATACTTTTCTTTAGAGCCTTCTGGCTGCAGGCCGAACTTCGCCTGGACAGCTGGAGATCATAACTCATACGTTCATCTCCATCTGACTCGCACAGATCTGTAATTAATCCAAGCTGTCTGTCAGAATCTGACAATTAAGTCACCCTGCTTTCCTCCACATGTGACATGAAATAAGCCTTCCACACCTGTCAGTGACTCTAAAGTGTCTATTTCCGCCTGACAAACAGGGTTAGCTCTTTTAATGGGCCTGATAATAATGGCCCCTTTAACATTCATGAGAAAAATCTCCTATTATCTATTGATTCTGTCGCACCCAGCATCTTGCTGACTTACGCCTCTCCCTAATTCCCATTACCGGGAACACTGTACCCTTATCAAGCCAAACAATAAGCTAGTTGTCAGTGCAAGCAGAAAATATGAGGAAGCATCTGCTCCGTCCAGGAACTCATGACTCTCCAATGTAAAAAAACATAAAAAAAAAAAAAAAACATCGGACGCTTCAGCCTCCTCCTGTGTGGAAGTCCTCTCTATGACCTCCGGCTCCATGTGTGTGTGTAAATATGATGGTCGTGCAGATAAATCAGAAAACTGAATCAACCTGGTCTCATATGGGTGGGGTATGGAAGGTTGAGGGGATGAGGGAGGCCCAAAATAGAGGCCGGCTCTTCGCCCATAAAGCTGTCTGTGAGATATGTCTCTCGCCATGATGGCATCCGATTCTTTTCCCCCCTTCAATACCGCCTGCTATCTCCTTCCTCCTGCTATGTCTTTGTGCTCTTTAAGACAAAGGGTAATAAAGCTATAAATTGTGTGTCCTGCAGAAGGTATAGACATTCTGTCTCAGGACTGCTGTTAGAACTGCCATAAAGCACCCTCAAAGTCATAGATAAAGATTTAGAGTTATTTAACATCCTCTTCCAGCACTAAATCAGTGTGATAAGAGAATTAAGTGATGGCCATAGGTTCTTTGTCCTTAGTCTATTGATTTTTTTATTTTTTTTTACCTCCAGAAGGATCCAGTATGTTATAATTATTGAGCGTTGGATTTGATTCAGGCGTACAGAGCAGAGAGGGTGACATCTTCGATTTTTAACAGGGCTAAATGAAAAAGCACCCAATTTTATTCATTTGCAAATGTGCTTTAAGTGACCCTTCGGTTTAGATGTACGTTGTTATTATTATTCTGCAACAGGTGGTTTGTTTGCAGCTCTGTTTATACTATACTGTTCTTATAAAGAATTAAATGGGAATGTGCCTATGTTTCGTGGATAAAAAAATTTAAGACGTGTACTGAGCAAGTTTGCATTGTTGCAGACTATTTCTACTATAAACAAATGCTTTTTATATAGTCCAGATTCTTAGCCCTACTGTTATTTTTTATTAAATAGCATTTTTTGAAACATGATAGTTTTGATAATTAATTTCAAATAGTACTCAAAAAACTTATCTCTGTCATGATGAGAGTACATCTAGTTATTTTCTACGATACTAGTATTTGGTGTAAACCTTAAAAGTGCAATTTAAAGACTTAACTAGGTTATTGTATAACCAACATAGGCTCATTCTAAAATACATAAATACATTTCTAAATACATTTCTGGAGATCACAAATGATATAACCAGAGGTTTGAAATCTTTGAAATGAACTCTAGGGGGCAGTAGAATGCTGTTCCTTTTCTCGCTTACCAGCTGACCTCTTACCTTCATATGGACGGCATTTCCGCTGTTACCATTTTGTCCAGTAGCTCAACACGTACGTCCGTTGAAGAACAATTCCAAAAAGCAGGTAAGACAAAAACAGAAGCTAAAAACTAATATAAACAATTAAGTAACGGTGAGAATGTGGTAAAATCTGAAAACATAGTAAAAATCAGCAATCTTTTCTTTTTCTGGATTGCTTTTCAAAACACTGCGGTTGAGTTCAGGGAAGTGGGTGGGAGGGTCAATCGGTGCTTTTTAAAATACTATTGGTTGGGTTTAGGGAAGGAGGATGGTGGGGGTATCGGTTGATTGGTCAGTCAGTAAATTAGCCAGTTGACAGCAGCTGAATGGCACTCGTGAGAGAAATTTGAGATCTGAAAAAGCATACACAGCCGCCTCTGGTGGATTCGCGAAAACAAAAACATAGCTGTTGGGATGTATTTTGCGCTCTCCACAGATGTTTATAGGGGTACGTTTTCAGAATGAGCCTGGGTTGTGTATAATAGTGGTTTGTTCTGTAGCCAATCAAACAAAAATTACATAACACTTTTATTTTCAGATACAATCTCAACATTAATAAACAATAAACTATGACTTCTGCCTTAATATACTACTAAGTTGCTGCTTAGAAATAGTTATTAAGGTAGTACTTGGGTTTAGGTATTGGGTTGGTTTAGGATAAGATCCTGCAAAATATGTACTTTATAAATACTAAACCATCAATATCTTAATAATAGGTGGGTAATAAGAGACTGGTTAATAGTGAGAATTGGTACTTAAACGAAAATGTCACTAAGGGGATAATAATATTTTGTTCCTTCCCACTGGCTTTGGATGGATGGACTGGATGGACTTTCAGCAGTGACAATTAAACCACACTGAAATGAACTTCAACTTAATGTTAAGCTGCTTAAGCATGATCTACATTGTAAAAGCGCTATAGAAATAAACATGAATTGAATTGAATAATAATATTGACCTTAAAAAAAAAAAAGAAAAAACACTCTATATATTACAGGAAATGTATTTGCTCTATTCAACATCACTTGGAAAACAGAGGAACTAAGAATTTTGCCTTCAACTGTTTATGAGGGGCGGCGTCAGAACAAAAACTCTAGGGGAAAAAAACAAACCATGCCAAGACTAACTGACAAACTAAACTGATTAAAAAAGACTCTTTGATGAAGTAAATACTACTGTCTATGACTAGATAAAATAATATAATTAATAATTGTTAGCAGATGAAACATTTTTAGAGTTCATAACTGGAACTAAACTTAACAACTTTAAAAACAGTTGTTCATTACTTAATGATAATGTGTTTACTAACATAAACAGAGAATGAACAATATTTGTACAGCATTCATTAATAGTTACTAATGGGATATTAAAATTGAAAGTTGTGCTTGTTCATTTACTAATGTTAAAATAATTAATAAATACTGTAGTTAATGCATTGGTCATTGTTTGTTCATGATGGTAAATACATGATTTTCAGTATTAGCTAATGAACCCTCATTTTAAAGTATTACGGATAGTGGTACAAAGCAATGTGTCAAAAATAGTAAGTTATCATTAGGACCAGACAGAATCTGTGGACACTTTTTGCAATTTCTGCAGAGAATTTGTAATAAATTATGCAATATCATAACTACCAACGTAATATATGAAATTA
Source organism: Danio aesculapii (assembly GCF_903798145.1). NCBI lineage: Eukaryota > Metazoa > Chordata > Actinopteri > Cypriniformes > Danionidae > Danio > Danio aesculapii. The sequence goes on along the minus strand of NC_079447.1, from coordinate 38,930,004 downwards.
AAAAAGTAATACATTTTTTACTTTTATTTAATATTTACAATGCAAATCCAATTAGATCCACCTATTGTCACACCCTCGGCTCGTTCCTGCAGTCCAATCCACTGCTCTCCCTCACCATCCACCACCAACCGTCCCCTGAATTCTGATCACGTGCACCTGCAGCCGTGATAACCACTCACCATAAATACTCACCTCACTCACTCAGTTAGCAGCTGGAATCAAAGACGCATGATCGCCCTTGTCTTCTCCTTTGAACTCTCCTGTGCTCCTCCGTGGATGTTATTCTTCTTCTTCGCCTGCGAATGCAGTTGCATCTATTTAAAGGAAATGACTATTCTTATATTGGTGTTTAACCACAGCACTGAGCTTATCTACTGAACTGTTTGTGTTTGAGATCGCTCACCCCCCTCGATGCCATTCACCTGCTTCTCCTACTGTTGTTGTTGCTACGTTTGATTAAACGTCCTTGAAGTTTTAACGTCTATGTGTGGCCCTGACATATTTGGTAAACAAAGCAAGTCTCTGATATAATATTATCTACTAAAAGACATTTGTATTGTATTGTATTGTATTGCATTGTAACTAAATCACATGAACGTTTTAATATATTTATTATTATATCACAATAATATCACTGACATTATTTAATAACTAAATAAATATAAATTTACACAAATACACAGATTCAACCATGGGTTAAAAATCTGTGGATTTCTGTGCATGCAGATTCTGTGTGAACCTAGTTATCATGTACAATGTTACTGAGAACAAAAAAGAAATGTAAAAACAAAATGTAGATAAAAAAAACAAGAATAAAGTAAACAAAAAAATGAGGATGGAAAAAAAAGCCCAAAATAAAACTGTGAGGTGTGTCAGATCACTTCCTATGTTTAAAGGCTGTTTTACGCATAGACATTAAGTCTAGACCCTCCGAGATGTTGGGCATGTCTCAGTAAGCACATACAGTAGGAGTGATTAAGTAGACCGGAGGCCCTGCATTTCACATGCCTTTAATCTCCATAAACAAGCCCATTATATGTGATGGCTCATCAATACGAGTAGCATTGAAATAAATAGACACTGAAGAGTGATGTCATAAACGCAGGCTCATTGACGGATTGATGATAGCAGTCACGACGCTGACCTCAATCAGAATTAGTGCGCTGACAAACGGAGTGATCAGCAGCGGTCATAAACGCGCCACTGTAAATCACTTCGACTCCACGTCTCCCACACAGCTAGTTTATTGCGTCTACTGTCAAGTGGAGCTCATTGTCTTCAGGCAACAGGGTGCCCGTGTGTTTTCCTGGCTGCAGAATAAAGAGAAACAGAGCTCTGTTGTCTGGCGTTTGGAACTGTCAGCCATGTGCCACTCACAAGAGTGTGTTCACCAGGGAGAGACTGCTATCCAACTGTCTTCATGTACCTGCTAATTCCTGTTTCTCCTGCTCGGCTGAGCAGGACTCCCACCACCGGCGGCCCCAGGCAGCTCCGATACTCAACCCCCACTTAATGCTTGACAGTTGGCTTCTTAACAGAGATGCCAGGAATATAATTAAATCATATTTACCTTTGATTCCGAGCCAGCTTTGTAATTAATTAATTCACCCAGGGTGTGTTTGAATTACATCGCTATGACAAGCGGTGGTACTTTGCAGGGCCCAAAATCCACTTCTGTTCTGGTTGCTGGTATGGAGAGTGAATCAGCGGAGTAATAATGACCTCTGTGTGCGGGCCGGCTCTCATCAGGTTGAGTGGCTCTGCTTTAGAGGCTAATGTCTATAGACAGGGGGTTTCTTACACGTTCGTGTAGCCTTTAATTTTCTCTGACCTTTCGCTGTGAAGTGGGGAAGAGTATTCCGGCTGACGCTGTCATCGCGAGTGGCCAAAAATAGCAGTGGAGATCCACAACATCTGCATGATGAGTCTAGACGCAGGCCGCCGAGCCTGCCAGACCACACGCTTCAAGGCCACGGACGCATTTTGGAGAGAGCAATCAAGTCCGTTTTAGACTTGCAGCATTTCAGACATACAATATAGTCTTTGAATGGCAAGCACTGCAAGATTGAAGGGTTTTGTCCATAATACGTTACTGTGTTCTAGGACTCATTTCTTAGTTACACTGTAAAAAAAATCTGTTAATTAACAGTTTCTGTATTTTTTGATTCACAAGTGTTTTTCTTTATTTATGATTGTGAAATGTATTATGGAATCTTGTGACTTTTGATGATGAAAATTCACCTCTACAAAGTGACTGTTGTTTAGACAATGAAGGCATTTTAGTAATTTGAAATAATTACAATCCAGGCTCATTTTAAAAACGTACCTCTATATACTTTTCAGGAGTGCACCAAATACATCCCAGGAGCTATGTTTTTTGCAGTTTTTGTTTTTGCAAATCTACCAGAGGCCGCAGTGTATGCTTTTTGAGATCTCAAATTTCTCTCGCAAGTGCCATTCGCACCTGTTGTTCTCACGTAAATCTATTAGAGGCTGCTGTTGACTGACTGAATGACTGATTGACTGACCGATCGACTGACCCACCCTCCTCCTTCCCTAAACCCAACCAATAGTGTTTTCAAAAGCAGCGACTGGCCCGCCCACCCACTTCCCTAAACCCAACCAACAGTTTTAAAAAGCAATGCAGAAAAAGAAAAGCCCTCATCTGATTTTGACCACGTTTTCAGATTTTACCACATTCTGACCCTGATATTTACTTGTTTATTTTATTTTAAATAACAGAAAATGTACTGCCAGTTTATTACAAGGTTTTTGTAGCGTGATATACAACACCATCCCAGATAATATTTCACTTTAAACTATTAAAAATGTTAATAAAAAGTAACTTTTTTTAAACTTTAAGGTTAAAAGTTGATGGAGAAAAAAGATCAAGGTTCCGTCATGCAATTTAAAATAAATGGTAAAAATAAATCGTGAACCACAAAATACAGAAAACTGCTAATTTACAAATATTTTTTTCAGTGTATTTTAGTTCTATAATGCAGATTTGAGCCATTAAAGGATGTCCTAATGTAACTACCTTTTTGTAATGTTATCTGAGGTCTACTTTTCTGACCACAACAAAGAGTTAGATTAAAATGATTATATAATACATACCATATGATCTGTAGTAAGAGAAAAGCTACAATTTTTAATGGTTGCCAGTTTTATCAAGTTCAGGGATTTGGGGTTCCCCGGATCCATCCTTCTTATGAACATTGGGAAATTTGTGCGGCTAAACTACAGTTCTGTACCTGTGGTTAGAAGCAGTTTTCTCCTAATATGACATATGGCCTTAAATAGTGCATGAACGTGACCAAAAAGTGTAGTCTCTGTCTTGTTTGTTTGTGTGTATTTCTGTGTGGTGCTTAATTAGTAATGTGTATCAGCTGGCATGGAGTAATTGATGCAATGGATTGTGGGAATTGGAGTCCAGATAAGACTGATGGAGTGCCCCCTTGTGGAACTCATTGAGTATAATCTATAGCTGTCATTTCATACAAATACACATTTCATTCAGCATTCTTTTAGCATATTTTAATCGTTCGATGCCATTCTGATTATTTACAGCAATAATCTGACATTATTTTGATCTCTTTAATATTTTTTTACTTTTTAATTGTTACCACTCCTCATTTTTGGTTCACATTAAAACTTATCACTCCTGCACTACAAAGGCAAAATGCATTCGCTGCACAAACACTTAAACTGAGAAAAATGCAATTTAAAGTTTATATATATATATATATATATATATATATATATATATATATATATATATATATATATATATATATATATATATATATATATAGTAGCCAGACAAATATGTTTATGGTAGATTATTGGTTTAGTGTTTTCTGATTTCTGAACCAAGAGACTTTGTCACAAGCATGCCATAAAGCCCATTTTAGGTCTTGAATCAATTTTGACCAAATGTGTATTTACTGCTATGCTTTTGGATGGCTGTCCAGTTCTAACCAATGTGGGCGAGACAACATATCTGTAAAACTGTTATAGAAACAGTTGTGGCTAGTTAGTTTCTCCAGCACTGAAACGAACTATTGTAGTTCATAGATATGTTTTTTATTTGGGAAACATGCCCATTATTATAAAAATAAATGTAGTGTTGGATTTACTATGCTTTAAACCAAGTTGTAGTGGTAATAACTTTTATTGTCATTGAACTGTATGCTCAGTTCTTAAATGGCTCATAAATACTACACTTAAATCATGTACAACTGTATAAAATCAATGTAATACAAAATGAATGTAATACAAATTAAATGAATCCCAAATTAAATGAAATGAATACCACAGCATGCATTAAGAATGTACAGTAGCCCTAAAATGAATGATCACTGTCATATAAATATTAATAAATACACATAAACATTATTATTGCCCTTAGCTGAAATGGCAGCATATAAGCACAAGTGATTGCACATCATGTATGATGTAGATCTATTTTTCGCCCTGTTCACTAGATTACCGTTTTTCCAATTTTATACAGGTACTTCATTAACAAGGTTTCAACTTCTCTAACTGACAGCAATAATGATTCCCTTACAGATGCTCTGCATGTGTTAAAAAAAATCACATTTCATTCTCAAGTGCAATTTTTGTCACAATTACAGTTTAATGGGTTTATAGGAATAGTTCATCCAAAAATACAAGTTCTGTCATCATTTCTGTCACTATAATCCTCGACTCATTTCAAACCTGTTTGAGTTTCTTCAAATAAACTATTGAGAACTTTTTGTTACAGTACCATGGATGTCAGTGGTTGCTTTTTACCACCAGAAAACCTTGAAATGAAATTCATTAAAGAGGTGGTCCACTACGATATTATATTTTAAACTTGTGTAATGTTGCTGTGTGAACATAAACAACATCTCTGAATGTAAAAAGTTCAATGCAAAGGGTCTCCCCCTATTGGCTTTTACAGAGTTAGCTTAGCAAAACCTACAAAGTTTGGGGACTACAAAAAAATACATCCAGGCTAGTGAGATCACAAACACTTCAGGTTACGTGCATTCAGCATGTGCATATGCCTCGCGCAGCAAAGGAGCTTGGCCAGAGGCGCTGTAATGTTATAGCAGAAAAATCCAAAATGGCCAATAGTATCTGGATGCAGCCTTTATGATGCAAGCTGAGATTGCATAACTCAGCAATGCAATGTCAGAAACAATGCAATCAATGGAGTGAGTGACGTCACTGTGATGGGTAGGGTTAGGGGTGGGGTTAGGTGAGTGCATTAAAAAGCATTGGATGCAGCTCAGATTGCACTGCACCAGGTCTGCATCCAGACCCCTCTTAAAATGAGAGCCAAATGCTGCTATTTCCACAGAGCTTGTTCTGTGTTTGTGTTTGGGCTTCCAAAGGACACGACACAAAGAGAGAAGTGCTTACACTTTAATTTGTTTTATGTTCTACAGAATTATAAAAATATATAGCTAGCATTTGACAAAGGACATCATTCAGAATCTCTCTCAGTTCAGTGCTGGATTCAGCTAAAAACTTTTCAATAGAAGGAACAGCTCCAACCCTAATAGAAGAAGCTGTGGATTGTGAGCCACAACCTGTATGTATTTTTATTTGTACAAATGGATCTATTACATGCACAGTTTGTAGCGGTATTTTGTAGCAAGGACGTAAACAAGGAAGTAAACAATGGGAATTGCTGTTTGGCACTGTTACCAATTTAGCTACAAACTCCTGTCTATCAAACACTTTAAACACACACAATCTTCACCAGCACTGCAGTGTTGCTCTATGTGGCCACTTTTTGTGCATTCTACATCTCAAATAACGAACTTGCAAATAGGAACTAGAAAATATGTTAGCTAAGTAGCTGTATATAATCGAAGTAAGATATATGAAAAAAAACATGATTTTCTACAAGTGAAGCATGAGCACACATTGATTTGCATCTTTGCACAACCAAGTCTTAAAAATACACTCTGGACTAACCCTTTACAAGTTTAGAACCAATTGTGTTTGAGTAAATTTAGTAAAGTGGCCATTTATTAAAGCAAAGAGGAGATTCACAGCAGCACTTGATATTAGATGTCATCAGGCACTTCTCCATCACTGACATGCACACACACATACACACACACACTGATCTGACAAAGCCTTCAGAAGTCAGTGAATATATCAGCTGTGTACGAGAGGCAGTGGATTACAGTTTTCCTCCGGAAGATAAGCGTCTGTCTGGACACACACATCTCCCTGGTTCTGACAGTCGCAGGGCCGCGGCTTAGCGCCGGAGGCCCTTATTTACAGGACATTTGTTGCACTTGACATTTATCATTGCTTCAGGGCCATGAACTTCATGCAAACAGCATTGAAGCATTCAATACGCAGGGCTCTGGGCCTCATCCTACTGGGGCATTATCACAAGTCTTTTCACGCTGAGATAAATCACTTCCACTGCGCCCACAGACAAGAGCTCAGACGCTGGGGGTGGGAGTCACATCCTCGGGATAAGGGCAGACAGTCAAGGCTTCATCTTCTTTCCACCCTTGACTAATTGTTGTGTGCATTTGATACAAATATCACTAACCATTACAGAGAAGTCTTTGTTATTGTGTTGATGCCGGAGGTTCTTGAACCGACCAACAGGACTGTTTCTAATGAGTGGGTTGCCGAATTCGTCTCCTCCTTAATCAGATAATGTGCGGAAATGCTGCTGAAGTCAAATGATATCAAGGCTTTTATAAAAGAATGATTTTGAATTGTTATTGAAGAATGATATGCTCATGGGTTGAGCTTAAAGACACCGTTTACCCCAAAATAAGCAAATTTACTCTTCCTCAACTGGTTCTGAACCATTATTGGATAAGGAATAATTTTGAAGTAAGCTAAAAACATGTAAGACTTCCATAGTAGGAAAAACAATTATTATGGAAGTCACTGATTCCTCAAATATCTTCTCTTGTGCTCAACAGAAGAAAGAAAGTCAAAGGTTTTTAACTGAAGGTTGAATAAATGATGACAATTTTCAGTTTTGGGTGAACTATTCTTTTAATATATTGTGATTCGGACATAGTCATTGCATGCATTCATTATCAATCATACTTTTGAGGACATACATTGTAAAAAATGCTGGGTTCCAGACAATCGATTTGTGTTGGGGCAACATGGAGTTAAGTTAACTTATTAGTTTTTACAAATTTAGGTGTATTGAACATAAAACAATTAAGTTGTCATTCCAAAAACTCAAGAGTTGTGTTGTTTCAGCTCATTTTAAATTAGCAGATTGAACAAATCATTTTTAGTGTACACTTTTTAAAAAGCAATATATGCATTTGTTCAGCAATTATGAATTCATTTCATAATTGGTTAATAATTACAAAAGATTTCAAATAAATGCTGTTCTTCAATTTTGAGCAGAATAAGGGTTTTAGACATTGATAAGGATTAAGATGATACATTTTTCTTCAACAGCAAATCATTTTTTTATGATGATCAGTTTATTATCAGGATTCTGAAGGATTCTAAAGGATTTGGGACACTGCAGACTGAAGGAATGATGCAGTTTTTCTATCACAAATAATTATAAATGCTAATATTTTATAGAATTACTGTATCTTTGTCATGATCACCAGCAATCTAACCACCATAGATCACTAAAAACATTCACACGAACTACAAATCTGCCATTTTATGGACTACAGATCCAGTTGTGCAACACACACGCACACACCTGCTCCAAGTCTCCACTAATTAGACACTCACAGCTGAAGCGGCTCACTGACTGATTCGTGAACTATAAAGACCGCACACACACATACATTGTGGCTGAGTCTTGTATCCTGAATGTGAACATTATGATGTGTTTTCCCTTGCCTTGTTTTCAGTGTTAGACCTTGCTTTGTTTTGTTTGTTTACGTTGCCCGCTGCCTGCCTTCTGACCATCTGCTTGTTATTTCGACTAAGACTTTGGATTGCCCATAAATATCGGTTTATTTCTGTATTGACCACTGCTTGCCTGACCATCCTGTCTAATAAAGACCTGCATAAGGATCCTCACACCGTTATCAAGCATCACTGTCACATCACAATCTTCAATTAAATTGATGTATTCAAGAGACTTGTTTGATACAAATACTTGTTCGAAAAAAAAATAGTAACTGAAGCTTTTCAATCCCTGCCTGAAACTTTTTAACTGAAAGGTAATACATGGCATTTGATCATTTGGCATATGCATTTTCAAAGGTACACTACCTGACAAAAGTCTTGTTGTCAATCCCAGTTGTAAGAGCAAAAAATTGTAACTTAACTTCACAGGTGTCAAATCCAGATCCTGGAGGGCCGCAGCTTTGCACAGTTTAGCTTTAACCCTGATTAAACACACCTGATCAAACTAATTGAGTCCTTCAGGCTTGTTTGAAACCTACAGGTGACTGTGTGTTGAAGCAGGGTTGGATCTAAACTATGCAGAGCTGCTGCCCTCCATGAGCTGGATTTGACAACTGTGATGTAGTTGATCATTTGGAAAAGTGGCAAAAGGTAGATTTTTTTTAGATGAATCATCTGTTGAACTGTTTCCCAATCATCAGAAATACTGCAGAAGACCTATTGAAACTCACCTGGACCCAAGATTCTTACAGGAATCAGTCAAGCTTGGTGAAGAAAAAATCATGGTTTAGGGTTATATTTAGAATGGGGGCGTGCAAGTAATCTGCAGAGTGGATGGCAACATCAACAGCCTTAGGTATCAAGACATTTGTGCTGCCAATTAAATTACAAACCACAAGAGAGGGAAATTCTTCAGCAGGATAACACTCCTTCTCATACTTCTGCCTCAACATCAAAGCTCCTGAAAGCAAAAAAATTCAAGGTGCTCCAGGATTGGCCAGCCCAGTCACCAGACATGAACATTATTGAGAATGCCTTGGTTAAGATGAAGAAGAAGGTATTGAAGATGAATCCAAAGAATCTTGATGAACTCTGGGAGTCCTGCAAGAACCCTTTTTTTGCCTATCCAGATATTCCAGACTTTATAAAAAGTTATTAGAGTCATTGCAGAGATATATGGATGCAGTCGTCCAAGCGCATGAGAGTAAAATACACAATATTAATCCTTTTTCCACTGCATCATGACTTTATATTCTATACGGTACATTATTTCTGTTAAGTGACAAGACGTTTGTCAGGTAGTGTATAAAACAGATAAAGTTTGACAGAGATGACTAATTTTGTCATGCAAAATATACTTGCAATTTGATTTCATATACATTTTAAATAATTACATAACTTTAAGGTGAACATTTATGTCATTTCATGAATTGCATGGAATAAAATGTGTATACGTTAATGCATGTGATTTTGAACTTTGTATTTCATCTAGCTTGCAAATGACAAATTTTCAATATTCAGTTGAAGTCAGAATTATTAGCCCCCCTTAGATTTTTTTTTTTTTTTTTTTATATTTCCCAAATTATGTCAGAGCAAGGACATTTTTTACAGTATGTCCACTAATATTTTTTCTTCTTTTGGAGAAAGTCTTATTTGTTTTATTTTGGCTAGAATAAAATATTTTTTTAATTTTTTAAAAACCATTTTAAGGTCAAAACTATTATATAGATATATATATATATATATATATATATATATATATATATATATATATATATATATATATATATATATATATATATATATATATATATTTTTTTTTTTTTTTTTTATTCTACAGAACAAAACCATCATCTGATAAATTGTTTAATTACCCTAACTTGCCAAGTTAACCTAATTAACCTAGTTAAGCCTTTAAATGTCACTTTAAGCTGTATAGAAGTGTCTTGAAAAATATCTAGTAAAATATTATTTACTGTCATTATGACAAAGATAAAATAAATCAGTTATTAGACGTGAGTTATTACAACTATTATGTTTAGTAATGTGCTGAAAAAAAAAGTCTCAATTGAACAGAAAATGGGGACAAAAATAAAAAGGGGAATCAGGGGGACTAACAATTCTGACTTCAACTGTATACACAAAGTACATCTTATTTGTTTTAAATTACTTTACTGTGAACTCTTCTTTTCTATTGTAATATATATATATGTATAACATATAATGTAATAGCTGTAATATTTTTATTCTTGATTACCCTAATCTGCAGTCAAATTATTTTTCAATTTATTAAGCATTTATTATTATAAAAGCTAATAAGGATTGTGATGTACCATAATTTTGGTAACACTTTATTTTGATGGTCCCTTTGAGTATTAGTAGACTGTCTTCTTAATTTATATTGATATGCTCCTTCTACAGACATTTAACTGACTATAAGAAACTTTGCAAGTACATGTCAACTTACACTAACCCTAAACCCAACCTAACAGTCTACTTATAATCTAATGAGAATTAGTTGCAAAGTAACTTAAATTCAACAAACGGACCATCAAAATAAAGTCTGACAATAATGTTTTACTATTTTTTTCAGGAATCCTTGATTAACAAAGTGTTAAAAAGAGCAGCATTCATTTGAATACTCAAAGCTTTCATTTTTACAGGTAAAATGAACCTTATACTGCAGTACAACGAAAGTTCTTCAGTTTATAAGCCATAGATCTCAATGCTGCCATCTGATGGCCAATATGTGAATGTGTCCTAACGGTAATCACAGGACACTGACATTCATTGCAGATTTACACACATTGTGCAGCCATTCATACAACGACAACCTTACTAAGCAGATCTGCCTGTAATCTGTGTCCGTATATAAATAAATGAACTAAACTCAGCAATAACAGTTTATTTTATGCGGAACCAATAATCTATCAATCATCTCCTTATAATTGCCACACAGCATGCCAATGCAGAGTTTTTTTTCAGGGTTACTATTGTTACTGGAAGCAATCCAGGCCACTGCTATCAGAAGCAATGAGTATAACTCGCAGCAGTTTGTTGGTTTAAAGCTGGTGATCCCACAGAGTAAGAATGTATTTGTAGGCCTGTTAAACCCAGTGGACAGTCGGGTTGTGAACATGCTTAACCCATTTGCTCACTTTACACAGAGACTTCAGCTGCCAGATGTGGGGAAGACAGAGAGTGAATTCTTTCATTAATACCCACATCAAGATCTCGCTCATGCAGCTTTAAACTGCTCGAAACTCATTTCCAAAAGAAAAATAGGCCTATTTTGCCACAGATTACCCCCAGCCCTCCCTTTTCTCCCCTTGAGGCGACTTTATCTAATTTTGAGATGTTATCTAAGGACGTAAGTCATTTTGGGATTCAAGTGCGCTCACTTCAAAGTATCATTTCATTTATCGATCGTCTCCCTGCTGGCCTTCTGCTCTGCTTGTTGGATATGCTCAGAGCCTCTGCTCTTTGGCTTGTTGTCTGCAGATTAACATTGTAAAGTTAAGTTTACAAACTTAACAAGCTCATACTTTCAACAAGCTCATACTGTTGTTAACACGCCATCTCTAACAATATGTGATGGTTTGTCTTCTTACAGGAGCAATTGTATTAAATTATTAGGTCTTAAGTGAATTTGATCAAACTCATCGTTAATATGTAAGTCATATTTTATCTCTGAATTAATAGATATATTTAGGTTAACAATAATTAAATAATTTTTAATATTTTGAGTATCGTGACATCTGTACTATTTTGATCTGTATAATGCTTACTGAAATAATACAACTCAATAAAAAAATTTAAAAAAAAATTTTTTCAGCTAGTTACCAAGACAATATTTTTTAAATACATAATTATTTATATATGTTCATATATATATATGTATATACACAGTTGAAGTCAGAATTATTAGCCCCCCTTTGAATTTTTTTTCTTTTTTAAATATTTCCCAAATTACGTTTAACAGGGCAAGGAAACATTTAAAGTATGTCTAATAATATTTTTTTCTTCTGGAGAAAGTCTTATTTGTTTATTTTTGGTTAGAATAAAAGCAGTTATTAATTTTTTAAACACCATTTTAAGGACAAAATTATTAGCCCCTAGTCTACTGAACAAACCATCGCTATACAATAACTTGCCTAATTACCCTAACCTGCCTAGTTAACCTATTTAAACCTTTAAATGTCACTTTAAGCTGAATATAAGTGTCTAGAAATATATCTAGGAAAATATTATTTACTGTCATCATGACAAAGATAAAATAAAATCAGTTATTAGAAATGAGTTATTTAAACTATTATGTTTAGAAATATGTTGAAAAAAATCTTCTCTCCGTTAAACAGAATATATATATATATATATATATATATATATATATATATATATATATATATATATATATATATATATATATATATATATATATATATAATCACATCTAAAACTAAAATAAAATTAATTATAACTGTACAGACATGTTTTAAAATCAAAAACAATATTTAGAAAAATTAAATGCAAATAAAATTAATGATAAATTATTTATAATTATTAAAACATATTTAAAGAAAACTACAATAGTTACATAGACACACTTAATTATTACTTACTATTCATTATTACTCAGTTATTATTATTTTCATTGTTTCAATGGCAAATTTTGCATAAATGTATAGCCTAAAAACGCATGTACAATACTGGAATGTAAAAAAAAACATTTGAAAGAATGTTTACATTTATAATTAATTATATATCATGTATGGTATTATCCATATAGAGTATGTTTGCATTGGTATTATATATAATAGCCTAAAATAAATGAATATAAGGGCAGCACGGTGGCATAGTGGGTAGCACTGTCACCTCACAGCAAGAAGATCGCTGGTTCAAGCCTTGGCTGGGTCAGTTGACATTTCTGTGTGGAGTTTGCATGTTCTCCTCGTATTTGTGTGGGTTTCCTCCAGGTGATCAGGTTCTCCCCTCATGTCCAAAGAAGTATGGTATAGGTGAATTGTGTAAGATAAATTCTCCATAGTGTATGTGTGTGAATGAGTGTGAATGGATGTTTCCCAGTTATGGGTTGCCTGCATACATCTGTTTGCTCCTGATTGTGACCTTGGCAGACCATTCTCAATAAACCTTGTGAATGTATTCCCTTGTCAGCTTACCACTTCACATGCTGGAAGGGCATCCGCTGCGTAAAACATGTGCTGGATAAGTTGGCGACCCCGGATTAATAAAGGGACTGAGCCAACAAGAAAAAGAAATGAAATGATGAATTAATTCAAATGTACTTTTGATACAAAATGTAATTCAATGTATTTTATTGACAGTTATATAAAATATATATTATACTTTAAATTATTTATGTATTTAACTGTTCATTTATTTAGTTTAATTGTTTTCATTTGTTTTGTAGATTTGTTTGTTACTGAGTGAGTGAGTTAGTAAAATGAGACTGTTATTGTCACAATCACCATCTAATCCTGGCTGATCACTGGTAAACACACAGATCGCATAGAACTACAAATCCGCCATTATATGGACTACAATATCCAGTCATGCACTGCACACACACACTGGTTCCTAATCCTGGCTGATTTCTAACTGCTCAAAGATTGATTAGTTGGACTATTTATACAGCACACTAACACACAGACTTAGCCGAGTCTTGTTTTACAGTTTTGTGACATTACAATGCGGTTTCCTTGCCTTGCTTTGCCAAGTTTTTTGCCTTGTTTGTTTGTTTATGTTGTCTGCTCACTGCCTGTACTGACCTATCACCTGTGATTTTGACTACGACTCTGGATTTGCCTGCATACATCAGTTTGCTCCTGATTGTGACCTTGGCAGACCATTCTCAATAAACCTTGTGAATGTATTCCCTTGTCAGCTTACCACTTCACATTACATTATATCTTCATGTTCACATGTATGAATGCATGAATATATTTCCTTAAAAAAACTTAAAAATAAAATAAAAAAGATACTCTGGCTGTAGCAAAAACATATCTGTTGATTCGGAGGACACATTTACAGTTAAGTATGACATACAACAGACATGTCATGCAGTATGCAAACACACACGTGCATCCACTTTGTTGGATTAAAATGGAAGCATAAATTATTGCAGCATATTCAGTCGACTCCCGTCAGTCACATGACTCAAACAGCCCCACCAGCCTGTCTCTCTGTCCAGCCCGGTCGACTCTATACAGGCTCAGCCGTATATTCATTTCCCCCCGTCCCGCTTGTGACGGCTCTTAGGATTTATGGGCCACTGGCTGCTAGCTGATTAGGATACTGCTTGTAAAACGTATTTTGGCATGTACAGAGGTTTTACTGGAGCTCTTCCTGTCAGGCAACTGCAATACATCAGCGGCAGGAGGGATAGAAAGAGAGAAGCGCACAAACATCCAACTGGACGCCATGTTTAGCCACTCTTTGTCCCTCTTGGGTCAATAGCTTAGACTTGTGATACGCTTTCAGTGTCATATACCCAGAGATACTGTGCGGCCGTCCCATATGTCAGGCTCTTCAGTACTAAGCCATTGCACTGTATGTCATTCACTGGCGTATTCGCACTTAACTGCTGTCTGGATAGAAACACAAGCTCCGTTTTTCCCAGAAAGTTGCTTATTCCTGTCACTATGTTGAAGTGAGTCATGTAAATTAAATAATATAAATATAAAAACACTCCCACTTTATGGTAGGAGTCTTTATGTATGGTGTTACAGCAAAACTTGTTGGTGTACTTGTTAGTTTGCCTTGCAAAACACTTGATTGGAGATTGATTGGGCTGAATATCTGATGAGAAGCCGAAGTGCAGAGTGATGTCATAACAATATTTGATCCATATTGGTGGATTTTACTGAGTATTTCTGTCATGAAAAACTGTATAAAAGCACGTACATCACTCTTAGCTGGGTGCTCAGCCAAAACGCAAAAAGTGCAAATTATATATTCAAAAAGGCGAAAAAGCTCCTAAAAATGCAAATTTATTAAACTAAAAAGGCTTCGAGCCCACGGCTCTTTATCAGACAGTGTTCATCACAATAAGGTGCTCTTTTTTGTACATTTCCGGATCACATGATCTTCTATTATCTCACAACAAGAAAAAACAAACAAAAAAAAATTCACATTTATAAATTATACACCTTAGATATTCAAAGCAAAAATACAGAAACAAACCATGAGATTACATCACAAATTATGGAAAACAGAATGTACCAGGATACAACAAAATATACAACAGAATATAGCTAAAAAAAACTTTACCCAAACATATAATTAAACATTAAGAAACGATAAACATCTAATTTTATAATATATAATGTGGTAACCTCGACTGGGTTTCTGTGTAGTGTTTGCATGTTCTCCCCGTGTTGGTGTGGGTTTCCTGCAGGTGCTCTGGTTTCCCCCACAAGTCTAAAGGTGAATTGGCTAAGCTAAATTGTCCATAGTGTATGTGTGTAAATGAGAGTGTATGGGTGTTTCCCAATGTTGGGTTGCAGCTGGAAGATCATCCACAGCGTAAAACGTATGCTGGATAAGTTGGCGGTTCATTAGGCTGTGGCGACCCCTGATTAATAAAGGGACTAAGCCAAAAAGAAAATGAATGAATGAATATATCGATGCTGAAATGATACATTTTGCAGCTCTAACCCATATTACTGGTAATGTGAGGCATTAAAAGATAAAAATCTTAAACCTCCCAATCTGCTACAATTGGGGCTACTCGCTTTCAAAAAAATCAATGCTTGAATAGCCAAAAGTGTAAGTCTGTAAGTCAAAGTCTGGCCTAATATTCAAATATCCTGATCACGAAACATCATATCCTTATCACCAAACTTATTATAATCAGCGCTAGTACAATTTGTCCTCTGGGTAGTATACTCATGTTCAACCGTCCCATATGTCATTGTCATGTTGTTGTATGTAATTCATTGGTGTTTATGCACATAACTGCTGTCTCGTTGGCTACTTGAGATCTGTTTTTCCCTGAGAGCTTCTCATTCCCATCATCTCCAGTTTCATAGCTAGTGTGAAAAGCAGTCAGGGCCGGCAAAGCAATGCTGCCGCTGTCCACACCACACACAGAAATTGAGGCTGACGTCTGCTACCTGTCAGCCCACCTCCACTGTGATTTGTGTCTCAGTCAGTCCGACTAGCACAATCAGGCTTTTTTACAGCACTGGAAGGATAAAGATGTCACAGTTGCTTACAGTGAGATTTTTTAATTAGACTTAATCGAAATCTCACATACATGCATCGCCTGTATAGCCTGTGCTAAGTAAATAATGTAGTATGGAGAAGGGTGTGAGGCTTTTTTTTCAACGGGTTTGGATTAATAAATGAAAATGTTAGGAGCTGCTGGATAGGACTGAACACACCAGATAATTTTGTGCTTAATCTGTAAATGATTATTGATATTTTCATGTTTGTCCACCCAAAAAAGTGTCACCTCACAGAAAGAAAGTTGCTGGTTCAAGTCCCGGCTGAGCCAGTTGCCATTTCTTTGTGGAGTTTGTATGTTGTCCCCGTGTTCACTTGGGTTTCCTCCTGGTTCTCCAGTTTCCCCCCACAGTCCAAAGACATGCACTAAAGGTGACTTGAATTAACAAAATTGGCCGTAGTGTATGAGTGTGTGTGTAAATTAGTGAGTGTATGGGTGTTTCTCAGTACTGGGTTGTGGCTGGAAGGGCAGAGTAGTTGGCGGCATTTATAAAATTCTCACGATGCTGCTATTCATGTTTCTGTCTGCGTCCCCATAATGGTGTGCAATATTGCGCTCATATAAATTATGAAAAAGTATTAATTTAACCTGTGTATTTTGTGAAAATATAGCATACCATGACACGCTAGACTTTTTATTTTGCTCATAAAATATATATTGTCATATTGCACAACCCTACAAAAAAAATGCAATTAAGCAATTAATGTAAAATATTTATGAATGATAAATACATACATTTAGAAATGTTTAATGATTATTTATAATTTATTTGTTTTGTTGATATTATTTCTTAATTATATATTTTTATTGTTTACAAAACATTTAACATTTTTGCCAAAAAAAATTGTCCACCAATAATATTAAAATCTCTTTCAAATGTATATGAATAATTAATAAATACTGAATATAAACACTGAATAATGACATCTACAGAATTTTAATAATCTTAGATGCTCATTTCAAATGACTGCCTAATAATGCATTAACATCAAAGGTTTTATTACATTGAGCAAATAACTAATAAAACCCAGTTAAATTATTTTATTACCTTTTAAATGTGCTGTACGTAAGTTTCTGACTCTTCTAATGCATAAAAATACCATAATGTGTTTGCAGATATTTAAGAAACATGCCAAGGGAACATTCTTGTTTATCACAAAAACAATGCTGAAGTCAGATATTCTGCTTTGAAAATTGGTGTTCCGTTCTGGTCTTTTGGTTTTTTACCCACCCAATGTCAGTTTAACCAATTATATTCCGGCATCCTGGGTTGCCTCATTCATTCATTCAGAAAGACTCTGAAGGCATGCGTCCGTGACCGAAATGCGACCTCCGGTAGACAGTAGCAGACTCCACTTATTCAGATGCATATTCAGAGTTTCACATGAGGTTATTTGTTAGCAAATAACACAAATATTCCGAGCATAAACATCAGGTGAGCAGGTTACATTGTAACCCCATTTTTGAAACACTATGTGATGAGATTTCCAGCAAATTGGCTGTTTGCACCAGAAAAAACATGACAGAAATTTTTGCCTTTCAGAAGCACAGAATATGCACTTACTCACAAAATGGCAAGGTTTATAATTGAATTTATACATATTAAAACCTCTTTAATATTATTAAATGTACGTTCTGAATCAATAGACCCTTTTCACATTTCCGGGTTTCTTAGTAGCTGAAGACATTAACTTATACCCAGCATCATTGCTGGGTAAACTTAGAGCGCAGTGAATGGGAGAGTACAACAAATATTTTTTTTACAATCCTGTTTGCTGAAATAATAAAAGAAAAACTACGCGATTGTGTTATCTGGACTTTCAGAAAAAGGAAAAAACTAGTGTGAGAGGAGAGAATAACATGAAATTTACTCTCAGCTCCATTGACGCTGCATTAAACACCTTGCATAAGCGGTAATTTGTTTTTTGAAATTTGAAGCAAAGATGATATAAATAGATGATATAAATAGATGATTCATAAATGTGTATATATATATATATATATATTGTGGCGAGTATACTAATTCAATGTCGCCATGGTCCCAAATTCACCCCAGCTGCCTTCTCGTCACAGTGGATCAACCACAGCTGGGAGTCATTAAGGGACACCGATATAAGCAGCGTCGGGACAACCAAGGGAGAGCTTCATTCTGCCAATGACTCCCGAGCTAACCTCTGTGTCTCTCTCTCTCTCCCAGCGGACTCAAGCAGCTAACTTGCTGAACCACCGACCAACCCATCACGGCCCCACTCTCTATCCCCGGAGCACCTGCACGCTTCCTGGCCAGAAGAGCACCTTTACACCCCTATCCACTGCACATTATACCTGTAAATAAATCACCCTCCGGGGAAAAGTCTGTACTACAACCCTCTGTGTGAGTGTTTTCCCTCTAACTCGCCACAACTGGTGGAGAATGCGGGCAGAAATAGAGTGGAATTAAAACACAAACAGACTTACCCGGTGAAAAAAAAAAAAAAAAAAACCCTGCTGTTCTGACTGTTCCATTGTGTGTTACAGACGAGGCATCCGCTCTCTCTCTCTCTTCCTCGGGTGCTTTCCCGGAGACAGCATGTCCATGGAGGAGGTCATACGCCATCTAGCGGAAGTCACAACTAGACAGCAGAAAATCTCGGAGCAGCTTGCCGCAAGACAAGAAAGACTGGAACATCAGCTCCTCCAGGCGGCGGGACGGGTACCCCTCCCTGAGGTGAAGATAAATGCACACCAACATTTAACCAAACTCAGCGACCTGGACGATATTGATGCCTACCTTCACACTTTTGAGGTAATCGCAGAGAGAGAAAAATGGCCAGAAGAAGAATGGGCGAAGCTATTAGCCCCATTTCTGACCGGTGAAGCTCAACGAGCATATTATTCCTTAGAAGCCCCAAAGAATGATGATTATGGAGCGTTAAAAAAGGAGATTTTGGCCAGAGTGGGGCTCTCTGCGATTAGTGCAGCCCAGCAATTTGCCATCTGGACATATGATGAGAAAACTCCGGTGCGCACCCAAGCTGCCCAGCTTTCACGTCTCGGCCGACTGTGGCTATTAGGGGGGGACCCCTCCGGCGTCCAGGTCGCTGAGAAAGTGGTTGTTGAAAAATTGTTACGAGCATTACCCAGACGGTTACGCGGACTCACCAGTATGAGAAATCCGGGATCTTTAGCCGCTTTGGTGGAAGCTGTGGAGCTGGCTGAGGCTCTTGTAGCCCGCGATGCTGGAGAGAGAGCGGCTCTGCCACCCCGAAAGGCACATCCACCATGGCGACTCGTGGAGGGCACATCAAGACCAGTTAGCAGACCGGCGGTCCCCAGCCCTTTGGATGAGCCGATGCCCACGGAGCCATCAGTGCACTCGACCCCGGCCTGGCTCGCAGGATGTGTTGTACATCGTACCATCCCCCCCGAGGCCCCCTCCCGAAAAGTCTCTCTTGATGGGAAGATGCAAACAGCCACATTGGATACGGGGAGCGCCATCACACTGGTACATCCTGGGGTAATTAGACGAAGAGGAGAAAGCAAAGCCCGAATACCAATAACTTGTGTACATGGGGATACACGCTATGTACAAGCACAGAGGGTTACGATTGCAGCTAAGCCAGATAGCTGGCCCGTTGAAGTGGGGGTGGTTCCAGATCTCCCTGTACCCCTCCTCCTGGGCCGAGACTGGCCGGGGTTCGACGAGCTCCTAGCACTGCATAATACTCCAACGGGGCGTCCTAGAAGACAACCAAAGGCTCGGGCCCGGCGGGACCGCCAGCCAGCATTACTGGCCACCGAAAGCGACAAAGGGGGTGAGTCTACAATTTCGCCTAATCTATATTTTGATCTTTTTCAACAGATCACTACAGGAGGCGATTTTGGGAGGTCCCAGCGAGAGGATCAAACATTAAAAAATTGCTGGCCACAAGTAAGAGCTGTAGATGGGAAGGATCGATTTCCCACCCCTCACCCCCTCCCACACTTTGTAATCATCAGTGGTCTGCTATACTGCGTCGCAGAGAGGCGGGGGGAAAAGAAAACCCTGTTGGTGGTTCCAAAGAACAAAAGGGAGACGGTATTAGAGCTGGCACATACCCACCCAATGGCAGGGCATCTAGGAGCAGGAAATACGGTGAAAAGAATCCGAGACCGATTTCACTGGCCAGGACTTGAAGGAGACGTGAGAAGATACTGTCAAGCCTGTAATACCTGCCAACAAACGTCTCCCCACCGACCTCCCCCCAGCCCTCTAATACCATTACCCATCATTGATGTACCCTTCACCCGCATTGGTATGGACTTGATAGGGCCTTTGCCAAAGTCGGCCCGGGGGCATGAACACATCCTTGTAATCCTGGATTATGCCACCCGTTATCCCGAAGCGATTCCCCTGAGGAAAGCCACATCAGCCGCAATCGCAAAAGAATTATTTTTGCTGTGCAGCCGTGTGGGAATACCGGCGGAAATATTGACTGACCAGGGCACGCCCTTTATGTCCCGGCTGATGGCCGAACTCTGCCGCCTCCTGAAGGTTAAACAACTGAAAACATCAGTATATCACCCTCAAACTGATGGACTCGTCGAACGGTTTAATCAAACCTTGAAACGCATGCTCCGCAGAGTGGTGGCAGAAGACGGGCGCGACTGGGACATCATGATCCCGTACGTGTTATTTGGCATCAGAGAGGTACCCCAAGCCTCCACAGGGTTCACTCCATTCGAACTGTTGTTCGGCCGACAACCCCGTGGCTTATTAGATGTGGCCAGACAGGCGTGGGAACAGGAGCCAGCACCCCATCGATCGGTAATTGAACACGTACGGGACATGAGGGAACGCATAGACAAAGTAATGCCTATTGTCCAAGACCATTTGCGCGAAGCCCAACGCGCCCAGCAACGAATATATAACCGGCCAGCCCAACCAAGAGAATTCCATCCGGGTGACCGAGTGATGATTCTTATACCCACCACCACATCAAAGTTCTTAGCGTCATGGAAGGGTCCATACACGGTGGTTGAGAAGGTGGGTCCGGTAAATTATAGAGTACGTCAGCCGGGACGAAGGCGGGAAGAACAACTCTATCACATAAATCTAATGAAACGTTGGATAGCACCCCCTGGCACCCTGGTGGCCTTTACAGAGGAGAATACACCAGTGGTCCATATAGGAGAACAGCTCTCGGCTGCCCAGAAGGGGGAGCTCCAGGCCCTGGTTGGTCAGTTCAAGGATGTGTTCTGTGGAAAACCGGGCCGAACGTCAATCATACACCATGACATTATTATCCCACCGGGCACCATCATCCGGCAAAGGCCTTATCGAGTGCCAGAATCTCGCCGGCTGGCTATAAACACAGAGATCGAAAAGATGTTGAAGTTGGGGATAATCGAACCTTCACGCAGCCCGTGGTCCAGTCCTGTAGTAATGGTACCGAAGCCCGATGGCACCCTCCGCTTCTGTAATGACTTCAGAAAGCTGAATGAAGTGTCCAAGTTTGACGGGTACCCCATGCCCCGGGTGGATGAGCTGCTGGACAGACTGGGTGGAGCCCGATTCATTTCGACTCTGGACCTCACCAAAGGTTATTGGCAACTGCCCCTTAGTCCGGAGGCCAGGGAAAAAACCGCATTCTCTACACCCGGAGGACACTGGCAGTACCGGGTTCTTCCCTTCGGGCTCCACGGGGCCCCAGCCACATTCCAGAGAATGATGGACATCTTGCTGCGGCCCCACCAGCCATATACAGCAGCTTACCTCGATGATCTGGTTGTCCACTCGGAGTCATGGGAAGAACATCTATCCCGCCTGCGGCGGGTGCTGTTGGATCTACGAAGGGCCGGACTCACAGCAAACCCCAGAAAATGCCATCTAGGTCTAGAAGAAGCCAAGTACCTGGGTTTCCATATAGGAAGAGGCCTCATTCAACCCCAACAAAGCAAAGTCCAAGCACTGCAAAACTCCCCACAACCAACAACAAAAACCCAGGTACGTGCATTTCTGGGGTTAGCGGGCTACTATAGATGTTTTATCCCTAACTTCTCATCCTTAGCCAGCCCGTTGACAGACCTGACCAAGAAGGGACAGCCGGAGAGGATAAGATGGAGCCCAATAGCAGAAAAGGCGTTCCAGGCACTAAAGACAGCACTCACATCTTCTCCAGTACTACACGCACCAGACTTCAGCTGCCCCTTCATCCTTCAGACGGATGCTTCCGACTCGGGCCTGGGGGCGGTCCTCTCCCAGGTCCATGACAAAGAAGAACACCCCATAGTATATATAAGTCGGAAACTGACAACAGCAGAAACCAAATACGCGACAGTGGAAAAGGAGGCCCTGGCAATCAAGTGGGCAATCCTGGAGCTGAAGTATTACCTGTTAGGAAGACGGTTCACCCTTGTAACAGATCATGCACCCCTCCAATGGATGGCTACGGCAAAGAATAATAATGCTCGGGTAACCAGATGGTTTTTATCGCTCCAGGATTACCACTTCAACGTTCAGCATCGAGCCGGGGCCTCCCACGGAAACGCGGATGGACTGTCACGATTATGGTCAGGATGGGCAGGTCTGTCAAAACATTCACCCCCTCCTCTCTTAATGTGTTTTCATAGGAAATCTCGGACCAGGACGACACTAAGGGGGGGGGAATGTGGCGAGTATACTAATTCAATGTCGCCATGGTCCCAAATTCACCCCAGCTGCCTTCTCGTCACAGTGGATCAACCACAGCTGGGAGTCATTAAGGGACACCGATATAAGCAGCGTCGGGACAACCAAGGGAGAGCTTCATTCTGCCAATGACTCCCGAGCTAACCTCTGTGTCTCTCTCTCTCTCCCAGCGGACTCAAGCAGCTAACTTGCTGAACCACCGACCAACCCATCACGGCCCCACTCTCTATCCCCGGAGCACCTGCACGCTTCCTGGCCAGAAGAGCACCTTTACACCCCTATCCACTGCACATTATACCTGTAAATAAATCACCCTCCGGGGAAAAGTCTGTACTACAACCCTCTGTGTGAGTGTTTTCCCTCTAACTCGCCACAATATATATATATATATATATATATATATATATATATATATATATATATATATATATATATATATACATATATATATATACATATATATATATATATATATATATATATATATATATATATATATATATATATATTTTTTTTTTTTTTTATTTATTTATTTTTTTTAATCAAAATATTTAATACTTTCAAGGATTTAAGATCATGATGACCGTTAAACGCATCTTAACAGGCTTGTGAACAGTGTCAATATGTGTTGGTTTTGAGTTATAGTAAAGTTTAATTTCAAACTATGTTTTTTTATTTTCAAGATCTGAGGTGAACTATCTGCTGCTGCTGTTTTAGAAGTATTGCAATAACTGTTATGTAAAATGGCATTTAAACTCGCATTATTAGCATTTAACACTGAATAAAGCACATGAGGTGTACCTGAGGTAGTCAGTTTTCTGTTGTTCGGCTGTAGAAATAGAAACCGTTTGTAATATATCAATTCGAGGTTTTAGTTAAAAAAACTCCTCTTAATATGGTAAATATTCCTTCTATCGTGTGCTGTTGCTTTTATAAAGAACATGATTTCAATCAGCCTTCAGGCTAGATCATCATACTCCCTCCTGTTGGTCAATCTGGCAACCTGTGCTTGCGTTTTGTTTTGATCCTGGTGTGTAATACCTAGTTTAACCACTCGCTGTCAAACTTACACACTGCACCTTTAATATAACTGTATGGCTATTTCTCACTGTTCTTGCAAAATGTTACCTATTGTTCCTTATCCCTTTGAAATGTAATTCGTATGGAACAGTTATTTACTCTAAACATATAAGAAAATCTGATACCGCCAGAAACCTAATAATGAATTATGAATACATTTACAAAAATATTTCAAATTTTTTGTTTTTATTTTTTTGAAAATTTGATTGAGATCATTTAATGTATTTAATAAATCACCCCCAAAAATATCATTGAGTTTTTTTAAGGTTTTCTCAAGCCTTTCCACATTTTTTTTACATTTATTTTGGAAAATAACATATTAAACAACATCAATTACATTTCTCAGAAGATGGTATAAACATTTTTCTAAACCATTTTTAATTAACTATTTCCTTTTTAACAACAGTATCTCTTTTAGCACTCAGTTTGCAAAATATGGGATACATGTTACTCGATTGAGTCACAACATAAAAAAAGCTCAAACAACAAAATTATGTACTATACATGTAACTTATTATACATAGAACTAATAGAACAACCAATCAAGCAACCAAACAAATGTCTAGGGATAAATAAAGATTATAAAGAACTTAAGATATAATCACAACTAACTTTAACTACATGATATAAATAATGCAAAACGAAACCTTAAGATTACAGAATGAAAGAGATGGTCTTGACACAAGGACGTACAAGTAGCCACACCGTCCTTCTGAAGCTGGAACAGCACTCTTATTTATATGCTTTAATCCAATTGGTGAGCAAGCAGGAATCCAATCAGGATCTGCCACATCCAAACTGGAATCCTCAGGTTGCCAAAATTAGCTTAATCACCTGAAGAAAAAAAATGTTACTGGAGCTAAACTAGTCAAATCTGCATTGTTATATTTTACCTCTATTACTTAATCTGCAATACTTTGACCGTCATTTTTGCACATTTGTGAGAAGCCGACCGAAAATCACTGCCCGAGGGTGCTACCAAAAACGCCTGCCAGGTATTCTGACTAGGGCTTTTGACAACGCTCTAAATCCTGCAGCATAGAGAAGCCGAGCACAGCCTCAGATCACCCCGGCCTGCATCCACTACAGCCAAAGCAATCCTTTAAAACAAGGCTGCTGGTTGTTCATCAAGAATATTGTCAAGCATGTCCGCTAGGAAGTGGATAAACAATTACTCTCAGCAATCCGCCGAGGTGCATTAAGGTTATTTATGGCCAGCATGTAAATATATAAATTGGGCCACACACCAAATCAAGCCCTCTCCTGGGTGCCGTGCAAGTCATGCTGTCTCACATTAAATCACCGATGCAGTTAACAACGGGCAGAGTGTGCATATGATAATGCCCTCACTGTAAAAAATGCCTCCTACTTAGCAGCCTATGAGTGCGTGAGGTGACATATGCTGAGAGGAACAAGCGCTCCTGCAGGATCAATAAACTCCACCAGGTTTTGGGATTTACGATGACGTGCCATCGATCAATTAGAAACCGAGCGGCTTTAAGTGCACGGAAAATACCAGTGGGTATTATAACCAAATCAGAAGTCAAATATTTCCGACAAATATTTCAGAGGTATGGAGCGGAACTGCAATCCACCAGAGTGAAATGACTACAGTTTGTTACTGCAAAACTAGCAAGACCTCGGAGAAAGAGAAAGAGAGAGAGTTACACTGATGGCTGCAAAGCAAGAATGTAAAACTGCTGCTGCCATTGTAGTGGTGAGCAAAAAATGGCTGCTAAAATTTTTAGTTGAGTTTTAATCACAAACAATCTCTTCCTCTCTGCCTACTGACCCAATTCTTTAAAATAACTGCCAGCCAGACAGGACTTTATAACTGTAAACCATACATTTTGTTTAAATGCAAAATGGTCAAATAAAAACACAATGTTGCCTTAAATGTCTGTGCACAAAGAGATGATGGGCCCTTTCATACACCTGGTGCATAAGGTGCAAGACGTGTTTGGCGCAATTTGTTGCTATTTTCAGACCAGCGCAACCCTAATTTCCTCGTATTGCATCACGTTGTTTAAATACCAAATTCATTTGCGTTACTTTGTGGACTCATGGGTGTTCGGGTCTATAAAGGAGGTATGTTAAGGCGCATTGTTGGAGCAAAGCTATTTTGAGGAACTGAAATACCAGGCCATTGACCAACTAAAAACTGGTTTAAAGTTGGGGTGGGGCTTTTTTTAGGTTATTTATGGCAATTTGCATTTGTATAATGTTATTATTACTAGTAGTATTATTTATCATTTGCATATTTATATTTGTTTTAATAAAAACAAGTTTAGATTTGTCCACCTGTCGGGTTTTGGAGAAGTATTCGTCACTATATGGAGTATAAGAATAGGACTTCATTGTTCATTTATTCGTTTGCTGGAAATTAGAACTGAATTTAGAAATAGTTTTAAAACAAATCTTTGTGCTTAACAAATGAAATTAAATATGTAGGCTAATGTCGTAGGATGTAGGATATCTTCAGTGGAGTGAGTTTCCTCTGTTTCCTTACTTTATGAAAGTAAAGGAGTAAAGTAAAGAGTAAAAGTAAAGTAAAGAGAAAGTAAATAGACCGAATGGAGGAGGCTCATTCTTTATCCTTGCACTGCAGATGGTCTGCTTTACTATTTTCTGGCTAGTGAAGCATTCAGTTTTTCCACTTACAAAGTCCACAATGTAAATAGCAAATGTGCCATGGCACAACGCAACTGACTCTTCCTTAAGGGAATGAGAGATGAGTCTCTGATTGGTTTAATGCATGTCTATGCTCATACCACACCCATTACTCATTAAGAGAATAAGTACAATCCTGTTAGACCATGCGCCATGGCGCAAAGTATATTTTTTCGTCCTTAAAATAGCACAAGGGGAATAAAGACACACACCTGCTTTTGCACCATGCTCTTTTGACTGAAAAAAAAAAACCTGAGGATGTAGTTCACTTCAGTGCAACAAGTGAGTGTCAGAACCATAAAGTTTTGCAGTGCCACCTTGTGTACCACTGTATTTGTGTTTTTCATTAATGTCCATCTAACATAAGGAAGGGATTTTGTATGTTCACTCACCTGATCGCCAATGAAAATAGATTGGATATATGAATGCTGAAAGATTTCTTCTTAAAAGCCTTAAAAGTCCCAATTCTAACACAAAGCCAGAGCATTTGAACATAATTTTGCAATTATCGGAATAGACATGTAAGGGACTTTTTGTGTAGTTTTATAGTTTCTCATTTTGTGTCATAAATTGCAAATTATGTAGGCTTCTTTTGCAATATTGGAGCAAAAGATTACAAAAGGCCCATTTAAACCCCTCCATTGACTTTCACTTTAAAGAAATCAGGATAGTGGTTAAACATGGACAACGAGACTGAATAAAATACCAGGTGAGAAAGGGAATGGGTTTCCCTTACCTGCTTGAGACCAAGCATTCAAAAAATACCCTGTAAACAAATTCTTGTGTCTTCTGTCATGGATGAGAAACATTTCAGTTGACATGTTCCTTTCTGACCAATCATTGCAATCCTTAAATGTGTGCATTGTGTTTAAATCTCTCTGTTTTAATTAGCATTTTAAAGTATCACATCAGAAACTAGGGCAACCACAGGTTTAGAAAAAAACAACGCTGTATCACAAAATATTTTTTACACTTGCCTGAGGTGTTTTTTTCTTGTTTGAAAGTGAGTTGATGGGAATAATAGTAGGTGGAAACATTTGCTACATGAATTCTGATCTAGAAAACATTACACCCATGTGAATAATCAACTTAATCTGCTGACTGTTATGATTGCCAGCAGTGTTGCCATTGCGGATCGCTGGAACACGCCATCATTAACCTAAACTACATTTCCCATCTTGTCCTGCAGTCACACACCAGCTTCAGTTCACCTTCTGATTACACAAAGCTGTTAACTATCAAAACTGATTACATACACACTATATCATTTGTCTGAAACTCGATACCTGAAGGGCTGCAGCTCTGCACAGTTTTGTTCCAACCCCAATCAAACACAGCTGATCTAACTAATAAAGGTGTTCAAGACTATTAGAGACTGTTAAGCAGGTGTGAGTTGGAGGTGGTTGGAGATAAACTATGCAGAGCTGCGGCCCTCCAGGAATTGAGTTTCAGGCCACTGCACTACATAAACCGTCCAGTCACTCTAGCAAATTGCAGACTCTTGTTTCCTGTGGTGAACTTCACAATATGTTTTCATTGTCTTGCCTTTTGACCCTTTGTTTAATGTTTTTGATTGTCTGCCAACTGCCTTGACCCATTCATATGTTTTATAATTTACTGCCTGCTCCTGTTTCGACCCCAGCCTGCCTGACAACTCTAATAAAGCTGTGTTTGGATCCAACCCCTTGTTGTACCCTCCAGGTTGTTACATTGACAGTGTGTTTTTTGGTTACTTGGTTACCAATACCACAGTCAGCTGCTCTAACAATCTGATGGAAGCGCATCTAATTGTCATTTGGGCTTTGTTTTTTTGTGAAAATTAAAAAATTAGCTTCACATTAGGATGGAAACTTGGCAAGATATTAAAGCAGGATGTTTTGTACTGGTTGTTTTGTTAAAAGACAGCTAAAAAATCTTTGAAAGGTGTCATTGTATGAACTTCTTTCCTGGTATTGGAACAAAACAAAGTCTTTCTGTTTAACGCAGTCCGAATGTGGCCCTATTGTAATCTCCAATGACACTCTATATGAGGTAAAATAATAGATTCTTGTTCCCTGACATGCTATCAATCAATTAGAAATGGAGCGGCTTTATGTGCATGAAAAACACCAGTGTGTATTATAACCAAATCCGAAGTCAAATCTTTTCCTGCAAACATTTCCGAGGTACGAAGCGGAACTGCAATCCACCGGAGTAAAATGACTACAGTTTGTTACTGCATAACTAGCAAGGCCTCGGAGAGATAGAGATAGAGAGAGAAAGAGAGAGTGGGAGTTACACTGACGGCTGCAGAGAAAGAATGGAAAACTGCTGGTGTGGTTGCTGGAGATGAGATCCATAACTCTACGAACAATCTGCAGGACAGTGCGCCGCTGCTCGGAGCCGGAGTCTACAGTCGTGATACAAACGAGCTCAGTTTGCAGCTCCTGCTCTTCCCTTCCCACCGGGGAGATGGAGTCATTTGCTAGATCACTCTCCCTTCGCTTATCACTCAAAAGAAGTAGCTTTCAGGGTGCAGCAGATAATCATACATATTCTATGTGCTGGCAGGCCATAAATCTCAGTCGCTATTTCATCTTCCAGTCATTCATCTATCACCCTGGGAGCTGGATAGAGCGCAGGCTGCTTCACAATATATCAAATTAGTACCTGGGATGTTTACCAAGATAATGCTAGACACCAGGAACGGGTGAAATATAGCACTGCTGCATTCCTCAAATTAAAAGGCTTCCCGGTTCTGCATGTGGAAAGATAGTTTAGAGCCTGCTGTTAGCTTGTGAGCTAAATGGGGTGGTTGTGTTGATGCTGCTTTTTTGTCTTTTACCATTGTCATGGTTTACACCTGATATTTGATGGGTTTTTGTTCACCAGAGCACACATGATTGTCAGTAAATACAGGTGTAAACAGGGGGTTGAGTTTGTCTTGAGTCAAAATACTTGAAAAATTGCTTTGTGGTCAAAATTGTTTGAGCTAATATTGTGAGCTTTTTAAAATGATGGTTTTAATTTTAATTTTAGCTTTTTTTTAAAAATACATTTTAGCTTTGTCATATTATGTCAACATTTTTGTCTAAATTGGCATTTTAGACAATAAAAGTTGTAAATTTTTTGTCATGCTGCATAATGGTTAAATTAATGTCATGGTTGGTGATAATATTTGCTTAATTTATTATTGCAATGTATTAATGTATTAATTCAAAATATATATATTTGCATTTATTATTTATATTAGTATTATTGTTCCAATTTATCATGTTAATAAAAAAATCTCTATATTATGAAATTGGTAAAACATATAATGTCTCAGTTTTTCAATAGTTATTCCATATTGCATTAATGTTTTTCTGTTAAAATGATAACAAATACAAAAACACTGTTTATGGTACAGAGTTTGTCTAAGTAATGTTCCATAAACACAGTCATAAACAGTATTTAATCACGATTGATGTTTGGATTGATTAATTGGAGTTTTACTCACAGACTTAAATTGAGCTGTTTTGGGATTGCTAACGTCCTTCTTATGTTTGTTGGTGTGTTTGTTTTTTAATCATCTAATTTTGCCATCCAACATCTGGCAACTGCAAGCATGACAGTTTTAGAACACTCATTTAAAACTCTCTAGTGAGATTTTGTTGCAGCTTTCCATTTTTTTTTGTCAATTTCATAGATTTTATTTTCCAAAACAAATAAATGTTTCTTTGTCAGCAATATCACATTCTGACATAGTCACTTTTGGATACAACAGTGTAAACAGACAATGGCTGAAGTGTTGTGTTTGTACTGACAGTCTTTCTGATTGCAAAGCTCAAAAAAAAAAAAAAAAAAAAAAAATACAGACAAAAGTGCTTTTGAGAACTTGTTGTGGAGGATATTTAATACAATAAATAATATAATAAATATAATAAATAAACAAAAAATTTAAAATAATAATAATAATAATATTATTATTAATAATAATAATAATAATATACACACAAAAAGTATTGTCGTCGATCCCAGTTGTAAAAGCAACAATTAACAACTTAACTTCTAGTTTATCATTTGGAAAAGTGGCAGAAGGTCGATTTTTCAGATGAATCATCTGTTGGACTGCATCTCAATCATCACAAATACGGCAGACCTATTGGAACCTGCATGGACCCAAGATTCTCATAGAAATCAGTCACATTTGGTGAAGGAAAAATCATGGTTTGGGGTTACATTCACATGGGGGCATGTGAGAGATCTGCAGAGTGGATGGCAACATCAACAGCCTCAGGAATCAAGACATTTGTGCTGCCCATTACATTACAAACCACAGGAGAAGTCAAATTCTTCAGCAGGATAGCGCTCCTTCTCATACTTCAGCCTCCACATCAAAGTTCCTGATAGCAAAGAAGGTCAAGGTGCTTCAGGACTGGCCAACCCAGTTATCAAACATGAACATTATTGAGCATGTCTGGGGTAAGATGAAGAAGGAAGCATTGATGATGAATCCAAATAATCTTGATGAACTCTGGGAGTCCTGCAAGAATGCTTTCTTTGCCATTTCAGATGACTTATTAATAAAGTTATTTGGATATACACAACTTGAATGTATAAACACAAATATGCTATTCTTTCTGTATGGTCGTCGTTTCACTCAGGATTTTGTCTGTTGTCTTCCACCATAATACATTACATTATATAAAATGATGGATACTCGCATCCTGATGCACACTGTCAATTATGAATAAATATGACACTCTATGTACTTCAAATGCATTATGCCAAACTGATATCATGTAGACTGAACCCAGCATAACACAGTGTCTGTCTGATACAATGCTGGGATTGTTCCTTTCACGTAAAAGAGAGAAAACGTGATGAGAAAATAAAGTCATATTGACATTTTTTCAGTACATTTTGGGCTCAATAATGCAAACGCTCCATGTTTTCTGTGCATATTTTCCAGAATTAAATTTGGTCTAAATCTGAGGTCGGGGAAGAACTGCTGTGTCTGTTGAACAGGCTTAAAATCAATAGTAAAATCCAATATCTAATTTTGTTACTGTCTGGCAATAAATAATATGAAATTCTAAAATCAGTTTAGCTAAAGCAGCAGCATTATAAAAAAAATGTCCTTAATTCATACACATCTCATTTTATCTCCAGCTGTGATGTATGAGGCTGTAGTCTTTGTTTATTAGTCAAGGAATTTGTGTCATGTGGTTTACAGTGTTTTGAGATGTCTCATTTTTTAATGTCGACTGACATGTGCTGAACATTAAAATATTACCAGTGATACAGTATGTTCCTGCATAATATTTTATTGTAGAATTAAATTTGATAAGACTTAATGCTCTAAAAAATGCTTTTTGACCACTTTAAGATTGTATAATTGCAGGAAAATTAAAGAAATGAAATACATGAAATGCATTTTTTTAGTATTTATACAAACAATATTTATTATATTTTAGCTTCCTTTTTACTTGTTTACAGTCACTAAAAGACTGCACAATAGCCAGTTATTTGATTCATTCATTAATTCATTCCCTTTATTAATCTGGGCTCACCACAGCGGAATGAACTTATCCAGCCAACTTATCCAGCAAATGTTTTATGCAGCGGATGCCCTTCCAGCCACAACCCAGCGCTGGGAAACATCCACACACACCCATTCACACACATACATTTGGACTAGTGGGGGAAACTAGAGCACCTGGAGGAAACCCACGCCAACACGGGGAGAACATGCAAACTCCACACAGAAAGGCCAACTGACCCTACTGTGAGGCAATCGTGCTACCCACTGCGCCTGGCCAGTTATTTGATAAAACATTTAATTCATTTATATTTATAATTTAGTCAAAAAGATTTCAGTTTCATTCATTCATTCATTCGATTTCCTTTGGCATAGTCCCTTTATTCAGGGGTTGCCACAGCAACAGACCTGACCTAGCTGGTCAATGGACTTGAACCGGTGACCTTCTAACTGTGAGGTGATAGTGTTAATTTTAAAAGGTTTCATTTAATTTTTAGTCAAATGCAAAACATCTTACATACATCAATATACATTTTTACGTAGCTTTACATCGTTATGGCTTTATTCACAATAAATATTTTATATTTTTAACATAAAATTTTACTGAAATATTAGATTTTCATTTTAAATATGGTGATTGTCTTTAAGATACACACACAGCTTAATAAATAATATTAATAATTTGAAAATCTGTCTATGTCATGTGAGTATATGTTTTGTCAGTTATTTCACACCAATAATATAGTAACTTTTTATCCTTCATAAGATTTTATATATTACTTTAGTTTATTTATTTGAACAAAAAAGATTTAATCAACAAAAATCATTGTTAAAGGGATAGTTCACCAAAAGCTATTTTGTAATTCTTTATAAAGAAGAAATTTAAGATATACTTTTTTGCTCAGACTCATTGACTTCTCTAGTAATTATTTAATTAATTAATAAAATTATTTTTATTTTTACTATGGAAGTTAATGGGTCCCAGCAACCAGAATTCTTCAAATGATCTTCTTTTGTGTTAAAGAGAAAAAAGAAACTTATAATGATTTAATACCACACGGAGAGTAAATGATTTTTGGTTTTGGGTGAACTAAAACTTCAAGACCTGCTTTAGACTATATCTGCTAATATTAACAATACAGTTGAAATCAGAATTATTAGCTCTTTTTTAAATATTTCTCAAATGATGTTTAGGAGAGCGAGGATTTTCACAGTATGTCTGAAAATATTTTTTCTTCTGGAGAAAGTCTTATTTATTTTATTTCAGCTAGAATAAAATCAGTTTTTAATATTTTAAAAACTATTTTAAGGTCAAAATTATTAACCCCTTTAAACTATTTTTTTTTTGACTGTCTACAGAACAAACCATCGTTATACAATAACTTGCCTAATTACCCTAACCTGCCTAGTTAAGCTAATTAACCTAGTTAACCCTTTAAATTTCACTTTAAGCTGTATAGAAGTGTCTTGAAAATATCTAGTAAAATATTATTTACTGTCATCATAGCAAAGATAAAATAAATTAGTTATTAGAGATGAGTTATTAAAACTATTATGTTTAGAAATGTGTTTAAAAAAAATCTTCTCTCCGTTAAACAGAAATTGGGGAAAAAATAAACAGGGGCTAATAATTCTGAACTTTACTGTATGTTACATTTAAAAAACAACAATTAATATTATATAGACTTGTGCAGTATCAACGTTGCATGTTTCTATTTTATATTTTTTGCATAAAATTGAATAAAAGATTAGGTAAATTATCATATGCGTAGTGAAAACTGCTGCTGTGCATTCATGTGCCATCTTCAGCTTGCAAACAAATACAGCTTCCACCCATTTAAACAGGGTGGACAGAAATCTCCCCCACAGTTTTAGTTAAAACTGAAAAGAAATGCATATATATTTTTATTTTTTTGCTTGATTGTAGTTTAACTGAGTTTGACAAGCTGCAGCTTTTAAAATAACTTCCTCAACGCTGGTGGTTTGTGTACTGTAATTAAACGGCAAATTGCCTTGTCACATTAGAGCGAAAGACAAAGCGATGCTGTTATGCTGACTCATAAAAGCCCAGTAAGTAATGACAGCTATGAGGAGATCACATGCTTGTCTTGTAATTAGCAATGCAGATAATAAGGGCTGTGAAATATGGTGGCTAATTGAATGATTGACATTTAATATAGTTATCTAGCTGATCAATATGTTCTCACATCACCACAGACATCTTTGTCTTCATATCCACATTTCGTTCGACACTGACTGAATCCAGCATTAAATTTATTGAATAGCAAAGGTGCGCTATCATTCCCAGCTCCCTTACGTAACATTCACTTCACTTTTGACTAAAATGGATGCTTTTACTAGTTCTGTAATCCATTCTGACCTGGCTAGATTCATTAGGGGCGGTTAGCCAGCAATAATTTTTGCAAATTACTGTACATAATTCACAGAGCAGTTCTGCAGCTGAAGCTGGCACACATTTTTTACCTCCACCAACCCCCTTTACTGACATTGGGACATTTTTTTGATGTATTACACGGCGGATATTTATGGTGAGGGTATGTGGAGGACCTTGTGCTGAACTGAATCTCTCCTACACCCCTCCTAAAGCACTCAAAGTATTCTGCTCTCTCTGGAGGCCGTTCTGTGCGCTTTAATAGTGTTAGCCCAAACCAGAACCGAAGATGAATAGCTGAGAACAGAAGAAAGGATTCCCTATAGAGAGAGCATGACATACTTTGAATTTAAAGGCCAGATTGACTGATTGTTATCACTTAGCATAAAGCCTGGGATTTGCCTCTTTTTAAGAACATAATAACATGTCAGAATGCATTGATCTAGATCAGTGATTCCCAAACCGAGAAAAAAAAAATCCAGACCACCTAAAATCTGTGTACATGTGAGTATCTTTACAGTGGTGTGTCCCTTATTTTTTTGCATGTTTGTCACACTTTAATGTTTCACATCAGGCAAGGCCTGCAGTTTTTTGGATGTTGTTGTAGGGTCTTCTGTGACCTCTTGGATGAGTTGTCGCTGCGCTCTTGGGGTCATTTTGCTTATCTGGCCACTACTGAGAAGCAGTGGTGTAGTCCTTGCTATACGCACGTATACTCAGTATGCCTACTTTTTTCCTCAAGCTGTTTGGGTATTACTACTTCTGAGGATCAAACCCTCGGTATACTCACTTGTTTTGGTGATTAGACTTCCCTAATTTTTGTGTATTGAGTATTTGAGTTTTTTGAAGATCACAACAAATCAGCTGAATGATGTCTCGCTGAAACATTCAAGTAAAACGATAAAACAGCATGTGCGTCGCTTCAGCTCCCCTAACACTTTTGCGATTACCTGTACACTACTAAATGATTGCCTCACAGTCCCCTTTAAATTTGATATAAAAACGGCAGCAGAATCCCGCTCCTGAACTCGTTTTTTAGTTAGTCAGCAAACCACAGCTGTGCAGTGTGTGTGTGTGTGCGTGCGTGTGTGTGTATGTATATATATATATAAATCAAATGAATCAAAGATACATTGACTTTCGTCGTTTCTTTGCCTACTTTTAAAATTTGGATTGGATGGGTAATAGTACACCACCTATTTTTTTTAGGACTACACCACTGCTGAGAAGGTTCTCCACTGTCCCATGTTTTCGCCATTTGTAAATAGCTCTCACTTTGGTTCGCTGCAGTCCCAAAGCTTTAAAAATTACTGTATAATCTTTTCCAGACTGGTAAAACTCAACTATTTTCTTTCTAAATAGTTTTTAAACTTTTTTTAGATCTCTGCAAGATATCTAGGGGCGGCACAGTGAATAGTGCTGTTGTCTCACAGCAATAAGGTCACTGGTTTGAGCCTCAGCTGGGTCAGTTGGCATTTTTTCCTATGAGTGCTCCGGTTTCCCCCACAGTCCAAAGACTAGTGCTATAGGTGATTTTTGTAAGCAAAATTGGCCGTAGTGTATGTGTGTAAATGATCAAATCAATTTTATAGATTATCTACAGTAAAGTATTCAAAACTTGTTGTAGATTGAATTAGAGTAAGACTGCATGCAGCAGAGCTTTTATTGTACCATAATCGATTGCTTCCTTCTGGTTGAAGTCACATGGACAACAAGCAGTGCTATTTTATCATACTAAACACATTTTCAGGTTCTGTTTTAATGATATAAGTTTACAAGCCAGTGAAATATATAACAATGTTTTAGTGGTTTGTGGATAATTTGATAGAATACTTTCATGTTGTTTACACAAATTATAACACCACAATCCAAATGTACTTCATCAGAAATCGAGACTCATCAGACCAGGAAACTTCTTCAATTTTCTTTTGTCCGTTTTTGGTGAGCCATTGTGAAGTGTTGCCTCTATTCTATTCTAAGCTTACAGGAGTCCACTGGTGTGGTTTTCTGCTGCTGTAGCTGCTTAGAGATTTGATATGTTGTGCGTTCAGAGACCTGCAGACCTTGGCTGTGACAAGTGCTTATTTTAGTACCATGATTTTGCTTTAAGCTGAACCAATATAGTTATTCTCCTCTGACCTCTAATATCAACCCTTTAAAAAAAAAAAGAAAAGAAAACTCAGAACTGCAGCTAAATGTGTATTTTCTCACTTTTGTTAAACCATACTTTAAATACCCTAGAGATAATTGTGTGTGTGATCCCAGTAGATAAACACTTCCTGAAATAATCAGACCAGCCTTTCTAGCACCAACAATCAGGCCATGTTTGTATTCACTATAAGTATAATTCTTTCTAGCTTTTTTCCTCTTCACTTTCGTCAATTGGTGAAGCTTGTTCATCGCCACTGTGGCCAATGGCTTGCATGGTTTGGGACTTGTGGAGCTGTGCATCGATGGATTTGCTCTTCGGTGGTTGGACTGTCAGCAGTGAAAATCAAACCACACTGAACTGAACTAAACT
Source organism: Danio aesculapii (assembly GCF_903798145.1). Classification (NCBI taxonomy): domain Eukaryota; kingdom Metazoa; phylum Chordata; class Actinopteri; order Cypriniformes; family Danionidae; genus Danio; species Danio aesculapii. Next base: position 38,893,075 of record NC_079447.1, on the reverse strand, counting down.
AAACTTCAACTATGAAAACTGGACTGACAGTTTCAATTTACTAGAACTTCTATGTTAAGCTGCTTTGACACAATCTACATTGTAAAAGCGCTATAGAAATAAGCATGAATTGAATTAAATTGAATATGCATTGGTTTGTTGCCTTGTGATTGGCTGATTAGATTTTGATGAGCAGTTGAAAACATGTACCTAATAAATTGTCCAGTGAGTGTAAGTAACGGCAACTACTTGTCAACCACCAGTTATCAAAGCATTACAAGACTGCCTGCTTAATATTTGCTCACATTTTGCAGTCTTTTCTAGTATGGCAATTTATTCTACTAATCCTAATTTAACTTATTTCATTTACTAATATTGTACTAATACTGCAGGGCAGTTAGTTGCATGTATTTGTAAAGTCCCTTATATTCTCAACACACAGTAATGTACAAGGGGGATCATCAAAATAAAAAAAAGACAACCCAGGCTCATTATTGATACAGACCCCTGTATACATTTCTGGAGAGCGTGAAATACATCCTAGGAGGTATGTTTTGCAGTTTAGGTTTTCGCAAATCCACCTGAGGCCGCTGTTGGACTGACCGATACCAGCACGCACCCTCTTCCCTAAATCCAACTGATAGTGTTTTCAAAAGTACTAATTGACCCGTCCACCACCTTCCCTAAACCCAACTGACAGTGTTTTCAAAAGTAATCCAGAAAAGCCCTCGATTTTTACCACATTTTCACATCTTACCATGTTCTGACCCTGTTATTTACTTGTTTAATTTATAAATTTTTAGCCTTTTGTTTTTGTTTTACCTGCTTTCTGGAACCGTTATTCGATAGATTCAAACCCTGTCGTCCCTGTTAACTCCTCTTTGCGTCTCACGGCGAGCTACTGGACAAACTGGTAACAGCAGAAAAGCCATCCATACGGAGGTAAGCAGTCAGGTGGTAGCGCGAAAAGAAACAGAATCCAGCATCATACGGCCACAAAATGACAAAAACAAATGACACTAAAGACAAAATGGACCCATACAAAGCTCTGGTTACAATTTTCGCTTTCCAGAAATGTATACGGTGTACATTTTCACAATGAGCCTGTGTTGCAAAAAGACCTAAGTTCTGCAATACCATTTGTCGACACCAGTGGCAGAAATGCCACATTCAGCTGTAATAAGTGAACCACTGGTATTAAAAGATTTCCCTCAGTCAATAAAAGTCCGGCTTTTCCATGACTCTCTCGTGCACCTGTTCTACCACTGCTTTGTTACATGCAGAGTGAGTTGTGTTCAGTCTGAACTAGCTGATGCACAAGTCAATGAAAGTCACATAATACTGTGTCTTCCTTCACATTAACGACCCATATACTATAGGATTCCAATAGATACTCTCCGGGCACATATTAGTTGGAAAATCATTAGCAGAACTTTTTTTCCCAACTGAACACACTCAGTTGAGCAGGCTACTTTCTATGGAGTTTTATTCTCTGTGCAACACAAGGAAGTTAGGATTAAATGTTAATAGTAACCAGGGCTTGACATTAACTTTTTTGATCACCAGCCACTGTGGCTAGTAAATTTCCAACGTAACTAGCCACTTGTTATTTTCACTAGCCATAATTTTGTTGTTGAGAAAATATATTTTATATGCATAAATTTGACTTTAACATGCTAAAATTACTTGATTTAGATTTTGTGATATGTCCACATGCCTCCTCATTCATTTAACTTTTTTGTGTGTATGAACTTAATGAGCACGAGCAAATAAGTTGTGGTTTCATAGTGTCACATTACAATTAGTTTTTATTTCACATGACTTTTCAGGGCTCAAGACTAAGAATTTACCAAATTTATCTCTGACCACACCAAAAATAAATAAATAATTATTTTTAGCCACAACTTTTAAATAATATTTCAAAAAAGCAAAATAATGTCGTATGCATGCTCTTTTTATTCATATAAAAACGAAATTAATTGATAAAAAAAGGCTATTAACATTTAAAATGAATTACTGCCATGTATCAAATATGCACAGTAGTCTGTCCTGGCTAAAAGCCTCTCAGATCACCAGTTAAAAACACATACATGGGTTAATCTTCTATTAAAACAATGTTATTATATAAATGAATAATTAAACCATACAAACAAAAATAATTGTAAGCAAAAGAAAGCAGTTGAAAACATAGCATGTGCGATAATGAAAGGATGATATTAAAGAGAAAGCAACTGCTACTTACAAAAAGATTTTTTTTTAAAACAACATGTGAAGCTCTTGAAAGCAGCAGGACTGTGAAAGGAGAACCGATTGCAGCAGTTGCGTTTTCAGGCATGCTTGCTTCGCGCCACATCACCCATGTACGCGAGTGATATCCAGTGTTGCCAACTTAGCAATTTTGTTGCAAGATTTAGCAACTTTTCATTCTACCCTAGCAACTTTTTTTTTTTTCAAAAAGCACCCAGCAACAAATGTAGCAATTTTTAACATTCATTTGGCTACTTTTAGCAATTTTTAAAAAGTGACTCAAAAGAGCAGTAGCTGCAGGCTTCACTCAGTATAGTAAATTGCTAGCTCAGATTGTTTTTCATAATTGTTAATTTACTGATATTTGTTAATATGTATAATTGTTGGTAATATAGGTAGCAATAAATTCCAATAGAGCTATACATGTAACTGAATTATTTCATGTAACTGAGAATTTTCATTATCAGTGTGATATTTGAAAATAAAATTCCTATCAAAAAGTGTTGTATTACTTTAAAATAAGTCAACTCTATATTTCACACAAATTTAAATGGACATATTTCAAATAATGTTTTTGCTGAGACGGCCAGTCAATTTGAGAAAACATTAATTGTTTTGTATACTACATAAAGATTTTGAGTTTTGAGTTGCGATTACTCAATGACGTCATCCCACAAAGTAATATGTTAATAAGAACCTATTTATTGTGCATCTGGATGTAATGTTTTAATATAGTGTAATACACTGCACCTCAGAGAGTAGAGACATGACGGGCTTACGCTTGTCAGATACTACGTAATGACGTCACTGATAAGCAAATTAGTGCGTGATGTCATCTGGGAACGTTTAGCTACTTTTCGGGCAGGGTTTAACTACTTTTTAGTGAAAATAGTTGGCAACACTGGTGATATCCTCTCATTCAGCATTCACCTGCTACCACAGCTGAAATTTACCCGCATTTGGTGGGTTGGCGGGTGTTAATGTCAAGCCCTGATAGTCACACATAATTTGCATGTGTGTTTTGTTTATTGCAGAGATATTTGTCATCTATTGAGCACATCTCAATTTGGAGAAATCATCTACAAATTGCAGTTTAAATGCAGCTTATGTTTTTGGCCACAGATTTTGTTAATAATATGTTTAGTCCAGTTCATTTTTCAGCTATAGCTCCTCCAGGCTGCAACTGGGGACACATACTGTATCCCTATGTATTGCTTTTCAGATTAAAAATCTAATTTAGGGAGATTAATGTATTTTATTAGAGCTTGCTGTGATCAGAAATTGCTGTGCTGGAGAGTGGAATCGCCTCTTGATTATTGAATTTTTATGGCCGTGTAATTAATTACAGATTCCCTGTTTTGTTCTATTTCTTTCTCTCTGACATTTTAATTTCGACAAAAAGCCACGCTCCCCATGCAGCCTTTCTCCAGAGATCCCTAATGGCCTATAAAACACAATGACTTATAGATATAGGGCAGACATCAGTTCGCCAATGATTGTTTGAAACCTTGCTGATCACATGAAATTTAGCCCGCTCCTCCGTAACCCCCTGGATTCATTCCTCGTCAATTAAACTGTGGCAACAGCGTCCTTTCAGACGGATGGAATCTATCATGGTGTCATCGACCAGGAATTCATTATTGGAGGCAACCTGGAAACTTTTCAAAAGCGTCATCAAGGCCATTATTTCTTAAAGACGATTGTCATTACCTGAGAAAGGGAGTGTCCTTGGTTCTCCTTGCATAGGCTGCATTTAAGAGCCATGAAAATCAATCCTGCTGTCAGCCAAGCCATGCTACATCTTTGAGCCGACAGGTTTGAAAGCTTATATCAAACTAGGAGCCTTAGCTGCCATCAAAGGCAGCAGTTACCTTGCCATTTGGTGAGCGGGTGATATAAATCAGACATTGCCTGCTGCAGTCACCTCGTCCAGATGAAACCGACATTGATTGGTTGCTTTAGGCTGCTATTCATCTCTTTGGTTTTGATGCACAGAAGACAGCCTTTGTGAAAGCTTTATTGACTGATCAGACCGTTAGAAATTTGTCATGTAGATCAGAATAAGGAACTAATTCATCTTCATGCCTTTGCTTTATGAAGATCTCTCAGCTGTTGTGCTGAGAATTTTGATTTGTCGCAGTAAATCCAATCTTCTGTATCTGCTCGCTAAAAGATTGTTTACTGATTGGTTCAGGTTTCATCATGAGGAGGTTCATTCAGTTCATTCACAAACAGTCTTTAAAAAAAAAAATTCAGTAAAATCTGATTCAGAAAAAGTCTTAGGGCCCTATCATACACCCGGCGCAATGCGGCGCAAGGCGCGGCGCAATTGTTGTTTGCTAGTTTCAGCTTGGCGCAAGAGTCGTTTTGATGTTTTGCACCACGCTGTTTAAATAGCAAATGCATTTGAGCTCATATGTGCGCCCATAGGCGTTCTTTTCTAAAAAAAGGAGGTGTGTTGAGGAGCATTGCTGGCACGGTGCTATTTTGAGAAACTATAATAGATTGTTCAATAGACCAGAACAAAGCCGGTCTAAAGTCTAGCGCGTTAGTTGTGCGCCTCACTTACACATTGCTTAATACAGACAGGGTGTATAGCAATACGCAAATATTTTTATAAATGAAAAAGAATTAAAATATTAAGGATATATCGAGGATGTCATAAGGATATATATAGGATATAATAAGGATATATATAGGATATAAATATAAAGGATTAAAATATTACAAAACATATTATTTTCTTGCCTACATAAATATAAAAACCATACTTCCATGCCTTCTTCATCTCGGGGGGCTTTTTCAGGTTATTCATAACAATTTTCTTTTGTATAATGTTATCATTATCAGCTGTATTATTTATTATATCCATATTTATTTTTGTTTTATTAAAAACAAGCTTAGATTTGCCCACCTGTCAGGTTTTAGACCATATGGGGCATAGCATGTGTATTAGGATATAACTCACTTTTTTAACACACTTCGTTATTATTGTTCATTAATTTGTTTGCTGGAAATTAGAACTGAATTTAGAAATAGTTTTGAAACCAATCTTTGCGCTTAACAAACTAAATGAATTATTTATAGGCTAATGGATATCTGTGCATACAACACTTTCCCTATCCACGAGAGTGAAAGCAAAAGTAAATAATGAGGAGGCTCATCTCTCGTTCTCATGCTGTAGATGCTTCGTTTAACTGTTTTCTTGCCAGTGAAACGCTCAGTTTTCCCACTTACGAAGTCCGTCATGTAAATAGCAAATGCTCTATGGCGTGACGCAACTGACTCTTGAAGGGAATGGGAGATGAGACTCTGACTGGTTTATTCCCAAAACACACCTATAATTCATTAAGGTAATAAGCTCAACCCTTTTAGACCATGCACCATGGTGCAAAGCTAATTTTTCCATCCCTAAAATAGCAAAAGTGGATTCCGACACACCCTTATTGCTTTCCATGCCTTATTTGCGCATGGATCGTCAAAATAGAGCCCTTAATCTCTGAAAAGTGTTTATTCATATGATCCTACAATTTATCCAGCCCTTATCCAGCATTTGTGTTACACAGCAGATGCCCTTCCAGTTTCAACCCAGTACTAGAAAACACCCATACACTCTCACATGCACACACATACACTATGGCCAATTTAGTTTAGGAGAACATGCAAACTCCACACAGAAGTGCCAAGAAATGCCAAGAAATGCCACACAGAGATGCCAAGTGACCCAGCTGTGACTCGAACCAGCGACCTTCTTGCCGTGAGCCACTGAGCCACCTTGTCGCCTAAACCTAAGTTCTTAAAACTATTTGGTGGTTCTTTTTTGACAGAAAACAAACCAATTCTGTAATCGAAACATTTTTTTTATACAGGGCTAATTTCGTTAAAAATATGTTTTTTTTGTGACACAAAACCATCTAGATTTTGAGGATCATTTGGTCTACTTCACTTTGTCAATCAGGTCCTAATTAAGTTATTTGAAGTTGAGAAATTGAACTCAGGTGTGATAAAAACTTGAGTTAAAGCCAGTGTCATATTGCACTATTCGCCCCATGGGTTTCCATTCATACGCATGCGAATGGGACAAGTTTCGCAGTTCACTGCATTGGAAAGTTCAAGCTTGGTGAACTCTGACCTGTGAAGATCAAGTCGACCAGTCGAAGATCAAAACATGACCTCTCTGTAAAGAATATGGACCAATCGCTCACTTTTTTGATGTCTAATCATCTTGTTTAATCCCGGCCATATTCGCAGCCATGCTACAGGGATTGGCATGCTCAAACTCTAGTGTGAAAACGGCATTAAGAATAGGCTATTGCAAATAATTTTTTCACACAGGGCAATTTAGTATAAAACCTTCATTTTAAAACTGGTGTTTACTTGTGTTGTCATTGACTAATATTTAATACAGAAAACAATACAGAAAAGTCTTTATTCATATGGTGTTTATTCATATGATTCTACAAAGATTGTTGTTGGGGATTTGATTTTTTACAGTGACTCGAGGCAATTAAACCTAATTTCATTAAAAATATTTTTGGTGGTCCTTATTTGACACAAAACAAATCAATTCTGTTTTGAGTGAGTGTTTCATTCCCTCAAACGATTTGCTTAAAAAGTCTGTCATGAGTAGGTTCGCTGAGTTTATTTACAAACATGATGACTCATTCCTTAATTCTCTGAATCTCGTTCAATGAAAGCTGTGTTTGTTCATTATCCCACAACGTTAAGTGGTGGGGATTTGATTCTCTACAGTACATTAAGTCTATTGAATCTGTTCACTAAAATGATTTTTTACTGATTTGTTCTGGTTTTAATCATAAGTAGGTTCATTTAGTTTATTTACAAGCAAGATGACTCAGTGAAGGATGGGTGTTCATTTATAAGATCATACAAGTTTAGTAGTGGGCATTTGATTCATTACAGTGAATCAAATTTATATTTGTTGACTTTTTTGGCAGACTTACAAATGTAGGTGTCACCAGACTTGTTTTGAGTAAGTGAGACATTCCCTTAGACATTTTGGTAAAAACAGCTAGTTAATTAATTAGTTCACAAGTCTCATTCAGTGAGAAGTGCGCTCATTTATTAGATGCTATAAAGTTTGGCGGTGTGGATTTAATTCTTGAATGTGAATTTATTAACTTTGCTAAAAGGATTTTTCACCAAGTCATCCAGGTGTCTTAATGAGTTTATTTATTCTGTTCTTTTTTCAATAAATGTGACTTATTTAGTCACTCTCTGAGTCTCTTCCAAGCAAGCACACAACATCATAAGACGTTAATATTAGGTTTAATCTAGGTCAAATAGCGACGTCAAATTAAGTTGATATTTGGATTTTAGGTTGTGTTAAAAAATGACCAAAATCCAACGTATGATAGATGTCATAGTGGTAATGTCCACACAGCATCAAGGTGTAACATGATTAGACATTGATATTTGGTTGATTTTTGGTTGATTTTAGCCTGACGTTGGGTTCTGACGGGGTACAACATCAATATGACATCCTGTGCCTGCAGGGTTTGAGTGAAGGCTGTTTGTTTAGTCAATAGATCCAACAAAGTCTTATTTTTTAATAATTTGTTTAAAGTTGAATTTGTATCACTTTCAGGGAATCATAATTCACTACATCACTAAAAAGAGGAATGCACTAATTTGTTCTTAAACTGGTGAGTTTTTGCATAATGACTGAGTAATTAAATAATTATTTCAATCATTTGAGTTTATTTATATGATCTACAGTGCAATCTTTTGTAGCACTTTGAATCTACAGACTTAAATCATACTTGAAGGGGGTGTGTCAATTTAGTAGATTGAACCAATAAAGTCCTCCGTCACCATCTTCACAGACAGAAAAGGCTAAATCAGTTCATTGAAGTCAATGAGAGCAATTTAGTCACTTGAAAGATTTGCTCATAAACCCTGAGTCATTCCCAAAGAATACACCAGTGCTCAGTGTTATAGTGCCAGTTTTAGTTTAGCTTTGAAAACAGTGACTTTATCTGGCAAAGCCACTGAAACAGACCATACATCACATTTATTAACACAGTCACTTTAGAAGTCTTAAGGTACTTTCAGCCAAATATTTCTTATAGTTCATTGTGGCGTTGCTGTTTGGTTGGCTTGAAGAATAGGTTTTGTCGAGTCACGCATTGATTTCCCAGAGCCCACTCCATCTGCAAGACACTGATCTTTTCTGTTGTATTTGCAAGCGGTGTAATATATGTACCCAGGAGACAGATCCATCTAAGAGTATTTATTTATTATCCTGCAGCTATGCTGTACTATCCCTCGTCATTCCGCTCCTTTTCTGCTGTGTAAGCGCAAACCAACAAACCACACATTTCTTCTGAAAAGTACTCTTTACCTTGAGCCTCTCGTTCCCTCTTTGTACCCCTTTTGGTGCACAATAATAGCTGTGGCACTTACCATATTTCAGGCCTAATTGGGTGATGGCTGCAAAGCCAATTTAGGGCACACACTTTAGAGAGAAGAGTTCCTCTGTGACATTGTTAGGCATTGGTATGCCACCTTCCATCTTAAAGAATAAAGTGTAATTGCTGTTGAATGAAAAGAGCAAATCTGTTGATGTATGCAATGTATAGTGGCTTGGGATAGCAAGTGGATATTTTGTCCAACTTGCAGTGCATCTTACTAAAGTCTTGGCAGAGTCAGCAAAAAACTGCAGAGTTGCTCATCGCAAAGCACAGAAACCCCACTGACAGAAAATCTTGTTCATGCTAGTGATTTTAGCATCACGCACACAATGCTTGCATGACAGAATAAGTTGGTATGAAACGTCTCAATATTTACACAGGTGAAACAATAATCCCATGGTGAAGAAGCACTTGTTGTATGTAAGTGAAATGAGTCATGAAATTATAATTTTTTTCTTCCTTAGAATAAGTCAAAATGAAACTAAAAATACTATTTACTTGAACAATGACTTGAATGCAGTTACTCTATATTGTTACTCTACCAGTTCTATTCACACTGCTCCAAGTGGGATGTGATCCAGTTTCTCCAGGATATAAGGTAGAAGTGCTAAGAAGGATGTTAAAGACTGTGCCACTCGATAGTGCACCTCTTGAGGTCAGAGGATAAGTAGTTTACCTACACAGCTCTTACTAACCTTGCTTTAGCCGGCTCTGGTTGTATTTTCACTGATTTGAGTGGGATTTTAACTGAAAACCCCAGCATGGGAAGCGGACACCCTAACAAGGACACAAAAGATTGCAGCATCTAAGATCAGGTAGGCATCAGGCAGTTTATTTGTGTGTGTGAGTGACCAATATACAGAACAATAAAAGAGTATGATATAAAATTTATTTTCAAGGCAAGGTTAGTTGACGGTGATACAACTTATCAACTTTTTTGGCATCTAATGGCTTTTGTAGACCTAATGGGTGAGGATTGACCTAGTTATGTTTAGGGATTATGGGTGTGAACCTACACTGGTCTCACAGTTATTCAATATCACAATGCACTCTCAGAAATAAAGGTAGAAAATCTGTCACTGGGGTGGTACCTTTTCAAAAGGTACATTTTTGTACCATACAGATAAGCATTTGTACCTTTAGTGTACGCTTTTGTACCTTTAAGGTTCACTTTTGTATTTTTAAGGTACTATGAGGTACACATTTGGACTGTTTATGTATTAATAAGCACCTGTTAGGACCAAAAATTTACCTTTTGAAAAGGTACCGCCCTAGTTCCTCCCCAGTTTTCAGCTTTACTTCATGTATATAATTTTGTCATTTTTTTGTCAGTTAAATTCTAAACAGAAAAAGTACATAAACAACATCATTCATTTCTGTTTGTTTGAAGATACACAAATAATACTGTACTTCAAATGAAAAATAAATCTTTGCAACCTTATGTGAAAAAAAAATTCTGTACAGTTTAAACATTGCATCTTATTATATTGTTAAATTGTTATATTGTTGTTTTATCCAATTTTATGTCGTATTTTGACACTTTTGTCATTCAGCAATGTTTAAACTTTACAGTAATTTTAGTTTTTAGATAAAGATTATTGTTCATTTAATACTGAGCCTTTAATTGTCATTTATAAGGGATTTATAGAGCATAAATAGTCCTCACTTTAGATTAGGTCACAAAACTGCATGAAGTTGAGTTAATAAAGCATTTATTAACATACATAGTAACCATTACTATATGCCTGAATAATAAGATATATAAACATTGATTTCAATAGTTTATTAATAATTTACTATCTCATTCTGAATTATTTTAAATACCACCAACTACTCTTAAATAAAAAATGGTTTGTAAATAATGCAATACAGAATTTAGTAATAAAAAATAAATCATTAACGAAGTATGAAAGTACAATTATTAAGCACATTAAAAATGTGGTTGTAAGTCAAGAATACAGCATTTGTAGCTGCAGTTATAAACTGCTTATTAACGTTTATTAATGTAGAGTTAATGCCTAACAAACAATGAATTCACTAGATAATAATGCTTAGTAAATAATTCATAGTGTGTAGTTATTATAAAGTGTTACCAAGATATGTTAATTCTTTTTCTTGACAGTCGTCATTGTTCTGTGTCACTGATCCCTTTGTCAGTTAAAAAATGTAATTTCCAACAAATCTCTTTTCATATTATGCTGTGCCTTGCCTCCTCTTGTCATATTATGCTACTCACACACACATTTGGCCTTCTTCGCCATATTATGTTACTCACCCAAGTGTCTCACCTTCCTCGCCATAGTATGTTACTTGTACACGTTTTGTCTCCCTCACCATAGTATTCTACCACAATAAATCACATCAGAAAACTGTAAGCACTTCATAACCGATACTGGACCATCCTTATCTGATGCACCATAGAAATAATTAATTTTAACAATCCTATCAGGAATAGTTTTATGTCTAGGGTTAAGGTGTAGTTGGACATGCACCCATTATGTCCAGAGAGCAGCTAAACATCATTCTCCACTCAATGGGCCTGTAAAAAGCATCTTCTCCAAATTATTGGTGTTTATGAACATGTTTAATAATAACAACACTGTTTTTACCTTTTTTCAGACCAACTTAAATACTCAGTGTATGTTCTTGTGAACTTTTTCTTTTTCTTGACAATCTACATCGTTCTGTGTCACCGATCCCTTTGTCAGTAAAAAACGTAGTTTCCAACGAATTTCATTTTATATTATGATGTGTCTTGCAACCCAAGTGTCTAGCCTTCCTCGCCATAGTATATTACTTGTGCACACGTCTTGTCTCCCTCACCATAGTATTCTATCACAACAAATGACATCAGAGAACTATCAGTACAGCATAACCGATACCAAATCATCCTCATCTGCATTGGTATGCACTATAGAAATTATTAATTTAATTTTGAGCCCCCTATTAGGGATAGTTTTATGTCTAGGGTTAAGGTGCAATTGGACATGCACCCATTATGTCTAGAGAGGAGCTAAACATCATCCTCTACTCAATAGGTCGGTAAAAAGCATCTCCAAATTTTTGGTGTTTTTCAATTTAATAATAACACTGTTTTTACCTTCTTTCAGAACCATTTGAATACTCAAAGTATATTCTTGGCATACTTGTTTTAAAGATATGTGAATTATTTTTATTTTTCTTGACAGTCGACATTGTTCTGTGTCACCGATCCCTTTGTCAGAAAAAAAATTTAATTTCCAACGAATTCCTTGTCGTTTGGCTGTGGATCAAAAGTGAATTTATTATTCTTATATCCTCTTTATCAGAGACGTGAATATCAGGCAGGATTCATAAGTCAAGGCGGTAAATTGGATCCGGTCTTTTACTCCAGCACCCCTCCTCAAAAGGGAGATCTATGGGGCGATTTCCCAGCCACCCAGTCATGAAGAACCAGGAGATGTAAATGTCAGTCTGGCTCTCCTTTACACTCAATAAAGGCTGGAATTGGGCTTTGCTCTCCCCCAGTCGATTGCCCATCTAATGAGGAAAGGCTTAACCATAACTCTAAAAGATTCACTACTGTTTATGTTGCTGTGGGAGGGCCTTGTGGAGTAATAATTCCAAGTGGATAAATGCTTTCCCGATAACAAGCTGAAATAACCTGTCTGGACGAACTTAAAGTACACAAGAGAAATCGCACAATTAGCGATTACGGAGGTTATACCTTAAGACAGAGGCGAAAAGGTGCTTCTGACTCTTCTCAAATATCTCGCTGACTGAAAGGAATTTTTCCTTTGTGTTATTCAGACAGGTCAGACATTAGTCATCGGCAAGACCTCTACCTCAGCTGTGGCCCCTGGCCTGTCCTTAACTGTGTTTTAACACTAACATTAAGCTTGTTAATGTAATTGAAGTCACATGGAGGCCCCGGTGATAGATGGCACTTTTGGAATGGCAGAGAGGGGTAATCTCAGTTTATCTTCCCTACGACTGAGTGCTCTTTGGCCTGAGAGTGTAGTGTGGGCCACAGGAGATCTGGGAAGCAGATACTAATGCAATGGATTCAGCAGATGAGACCACCAATCACTATAAGCATGCAGACACTCAATGAGGCCATTTTCTCCACCCTATCTCTTCCTATGGAGATGCTGCGAGAATGTAAATCCGAGCTGAACTGAGATTCTTTCCATCAAGCAGTGCATAGTAGGCATTTTGTTTTACCTTCACGCAATAGAAATGTTTTTAACAGACTGTGATGACATATATTTACAGTAATTAACATTATAAATATAGTAAATATCATTTTTAGTTTTGTATATTATTACCTTGATATTAATTTACAGAAAAAAAATGTAGATATCTGAAATATTTATGTTTTCTGACCAACATAATCAACCTCTTTCATTAGTTAGGAAGTTTGCTATCCATCTCAGATGCAGAAAAGCTAGTTCATGCTTTTATGACCTATAGGCTGGATTACTGTAATGCTCTGTTCGCTGGTTGCCCAGCATGTTCTATTAATGAACTTCAGTTCGTGGAAAATGCAGCTGTCAGAGTTCTTACCAGATCTAGAAAATATGACCATATCACCCCAATTTTATCCTCCTTACACTGGCTGCCTGTTAAGTTCCGTATTGATTATAAAACATAGCTTTTTACCTATATTTTACCTAGCCAACCTTCTGTCTCGCTTCAATCCAACTTGCTCTTTAAGATAAAAACTGAAGGTTTCTGGGAGTACACAGAATAGCAAAGTCTACTAAAGGAGGTCGAGCCTTCTCATTTATGGCTCCTAAACTCTGGAATAGCCTTCCAGATAATGTCCGAGGATCAGACAAACTCTCTCAGTTCAAAACTAAATTAAAGACCTATCTTTGTAGTAAAGCATATACACAATGCATCACATAACAATATGATGCATGTGTGGGCTCCACGCACGTGAAGTTTCTCCACGATGGACGTCCAGTGTTCTCAAATCTTCGGCACCTAGATTGTAGCTTTGCACAGGAAGTTTGGCCAGAGGAGAAATGGTCATGCCCAATTAAGCCTGGTTCTTCTCAGGGTTTTTTCCTGCACTTTCGTCAGTTGTTGAAGTTTGTTCCTTGCCACTGTCGCCACTGGCTTGCTTGGTTCAGGACTTATGGAGCTGTGCATCGATGGATATGCGCTTCAGTGTTTGGACTTTCAGCAAGGAAAATTAAACCACACTGAACTGAACTAAACTGAACTTCAACTCTGAAAACTGAACTGACACTGTTTCAGTTTACTAGAACTTCTATGTTAAAACTGCTTTGACACAATCTACATTGTAAAAGTGCTATAGAAGTAAACATGAATTGAATTGAATTTTTTTAGGGGGAAGTCATAGTGGACTGAGACCCATCTTTTTTCAGTTTCCAAGTGAACTGGTGTGGTTTGACTTAAACATGAATGCAATGTGGACAAAATCATCTAAATAAAGCAAAATCCCAAGATAACCATGAAAAGGACACAGTGCTTAAGCAAATAATTTTTATTTCAATACAGACATTAAAAACACACCTCCACTGAAATGTGCACTGCTGTTTTAATTCCTCTACCATTTAATGAGTTTTTTACAACTTTTCAAGTATCTGCAATGCTTTAGTTCCTGTTCACCATCATAGAAGTGTACTCAGCTCCCCTTCTGAAAGCCCTGAAAATGCTAACATGGCTCGCTTCCACTGAGTGGTAGGGTACGGTACGGTACGGTTCGGTTTGGTATGATTTTTTATGGCCATTTCCACTGTCAAAAGGTAGCAAAAAGCGAACAGTACCGCACTACGTTTTGGTTACATTTTCAGAAGGGTACCTAGCACAACAAAAGGGTACCAAAAGGCAGAGCTAGCCGCACAGCTAAACGCTATTTGTTTACAGAGATACCTCACTCACTCATGCAACAAGCCAGGAGAATGAAAACAAAGGACCCGCCATTTTTAAAAAAACACCATAATAATATATACATATAATAACGAGCCATGGTCAACCCAAGCTTAAACAAACCTTGTAGTCGTCTTGTTGAACAGCCACAAATCCAAGAAGAAGAGCGGAACTACCCTGTGCCCCATAGTTGTTTACAAGGCTGTCTAAAGTGCGAGTGGTTTCGCTTTCTTGCTTGCGCACGCCACGTATCTATATTTGAAATAACTGATGATAATATCATGTGTATGATTATTGAAGTGCTTCTGACACCTGATCCTTTCAGAAACGGAAACGCGAGACTGAAGCATGAAAAAACAAAGGAGAAGCCTGACAAAACAAAGGAGCAAATGATTGTATTAGCAACCTAAAACATGAACAAACTGCCATGTTTAAATATTATCATCGCCTTTTGAACTATTATGAACTGGGAATGACGGAATTACTTTCTAACAAGTGGTTACATGGGCTGGCGAAGATTAAAGATACAGATGAGTGGTTTGCACTGATTGTAGGCTATACAGTATGTTGTGTGTTGTTTTTGAACCCAAATAAGCACTAAATGTATGCTGTGTGTAGTTTATCTATAATTGGTAACATTTCGGAGACTGTATAGGGCTGTATGTGTCCAAATATGTTGCATTTATTTATTTTATATAATTGCAGATGTTACAGTAGGCTATTTCACCCTACATTGATCTGCAGTTATAATCAAATCCTGTTCATAGAAAGGTTAGTAAGGAACATTTCTACACAAGTATTTATGCGTATAAAGCATCTATTTTGTGAGAACTGCTTCTCATATGATATATGAACGACCCGTACAGCTTTACTTTGACATTTCCTCGAGCGAGAATGACGACGACTGAATCTTTCTGTCGTACACCACGCCCCATCAAAACAGTACCACTGGTATCCTTTTGGCAGTGTAAACGCAAGCCTGATAAATGTGACCTGTACTGACCCGTACCGTACTGTACTGCTCAGTGGAAAAGGACCAATAGTGTCCAATTTAAGGATTAGGGTTAGGTTAGGCGTACATTTTATGCTAATCTTTCCTGCTGGGCAATAACAATAATTCGTAGATGTTTTATTTTACAGTACAGGATAGCTGTTGATTAATATTCTCCTGATCTTATACCTCAGAATTACTGTATATACAAGAATAGGCATGCACAGATACAGTGACATCACTATTCAGTTACCTGGTGAATGATCTTGTTTTGGCAAGATCTTCCCAACACATTTTCCTCAGTGCAAATGCATCATTTAAGCCATTACCAGCCGCAAGCTCTTTCATTAGAATGAACTATATCATCCTTTTCCCAAGAGGCCTTGGGAGCGCTCAGCTCAGAAAATATATCTTGCTAAGAGAATGTATCAAAGGCAGCAACATGCCTAGGTAAAGTATTACTTAATTTATACTGCTAATGCATAACATTGATTCTCTGCGGAGAAAATAAAGAACAACATATTTTTGGAGCCTACATCATTACGTTTAATAATTTAAACCCAGTTTGTGCGGTAATAAATATACCGAAAGAGCTTTAGTTGGATTCGTAATGGATGCATGTTGGAACCCTGGCACTTATATAAAAGAATAATATAAATTCATGTTGGTATTAATTAAAGTCGGGTCTATGCCGTTTCTTTCAAGGAACGAGGCTAAAATGCTTTACCTAGGAGCTGAAAGGTAACAAGCAAGTAGAAAAGTACCCAGTACTTGTTTTATCACCCAAAATCTACAAGAATGCCAACACCAGACCTTGTTTTTTTATCATCCAGAGACCATGCATTAATGGACACACATACCGATAAGCTCCATTTCATTATATCGGCTGTTTGGATGCATTACCCCTATATATTGGCTTTGGTGTTCTCAGCGACTCATTAACAGGGACATAATGGGGAAAATAAAAGCGCTGAGGAAGATGGAAGGTCTCTGATGTATCAGCGCTTCTGGGCCAGCACAGCGCTCTGCTGGTTTTATTTACTCATTTCTAGTCATGGCACCTCGAGGACAGAAACTGCCCGAGGATATACATTCACTGGCCACTTTATTAGGTATGCCTTAGTAGTACTGAGTTGACGCCCCTTTCGCCTTCATTTTTTGGGACCTAGATTCAGCAAGGTGATAGAAGCATTTCTCTGAGGCTTTGGTCCATACTGATATAATGCCATCACAGACTTGCCAGCTTCACATTCATGATGTGAATCTCCTCTTCCAGCACATCCCATGGGTGCTCTATTGGATTGAGATCTGGTGACTGTGGAGGCCATTTGAGAAGTGAACTCACTCTCATGTTTAAGAAACCAGTTTGAGATGATTTGAGCTTTGCACATTTGTCCATCACATCAGTCTTAAAGTGAAGTATATGGTCAGCAGCAATACATCTCTGTAAACCAAAAAAATTTTTGTGAATTTGTGATAACCACCTGTAGGTGACACGCCTTTTTGCCATGTACCAGACACCTTCTTGGAAAGCACTGTGCATTTCTTAGTGTGCTCCATACAGGTAAGTTGGTTTGACAAGGAACCTGTAGGACACTGTTTTCCTCCCCATATACACCAGACACCTTCTTATAAACACTTCAGGCTACTGGGAAAACGTTATGCAATTCTGAATGTGCTTCTAGAAGGTGAGTGGGCTTGACAAATGATCTGTTGGACACATGCTCTCATGTCTCTATGCTTAACAATAAAACAAAAAAACATTTTTTTTTGTAGCGACACATTGGCTCAGTTTCTTCACAGCAAGAAGGTCACTGGTTTAAGTCCCAGCTGGATCAGTCGACATTTCTTTGTGGAATTTGCATGTTCTCCCCATGTTCTCATGGGTATCCTCTGCGTACTCCGGTTTCCCACACAGTCCAAAGACATGTGGTACAAGTGAAGTGAATAAACTAAATTGGCTGTAGTGTATGAGTGCGAATGTAAGAGTGTATTGGTGTTTCCCAGTACTGGATTGTAGCTGGAAGGGCATCCGCTGTGTAAAACATGCTGGATAAGTTGGCGATTCATTCCACTGTGGCAACCCCTGATGAATAAAGGGACTAAGCCGAAAATGAATGAATGAATGAACTTTTTTGTGGGGGAATCACAGGGAATCACAACTCATGATACAATATAATTTCGATATTTTGCACACGGTATTGATATATCGCAATATCACCAATTCTGCAATAGATATATTACATGAAAACCATCCACATATATCATGATTTTTGTAAATAGAGGTGGGAAACGCATCAAAATGATGCATTTCTTTCATTAACAGCACATTTATAGAATTGCAACAGTGTAAGACAAGCACACAGCTGTCAAACAAGCTTACACATTCTGAACTGCAGACAGACGTTTGTGACTGAAAGGATCACATCTCTGAATTAGTCATAGCAGCAACATCTTAATTTTGTGGAATATACATTTAAGAAAAAAAACTGTCAAAAAAAGCAGTTTATTGCTTTCTAGTTTTCTGTAACCTTAAGACACGTGTTACAACTTGGACAACTTATTTTACGTAAACATTTTTTACGAAAAGATTTTATGCTTAGCCCTGATTTATTTTTAATGCAAAATCATGCATTCCCATTAGATGAATATATTTTCTTCAAGAGCAGTAATTGATCTGAGGTGATAGAGGTGAGCACAGACTCCTTTGAACACTTATGATGTCTCCAGCAGTAGAGAACATTTATTATTTACATATCAATTTACAAAATACATCATTTAAAAATAATAATAAAAATTTCCCTAATATTAAGTTTTATAGTACATCTACAAGACATTCCCAAGGTCTGTAATGGTTAATTGCAAGGTCTTTTACATTACATGTTAATATCCTATTGATATCTTTATCTAACACAAATTTTAAATGAAAAAGTTTGAGCCCATACTCCTGTATAAAGTCTCACAGCACTGACAGCGGGCACGTGATGATCGATCTAACAATGTGAAAGTGGCTGTGAGGAAGAAACTAATTGAAGCTTCCAGGAGAGCTGCGATATCTGAAACACACAAATACCTTGGTCTAGCTTGGATAGGTATCCCTTTGCCTGAGACATACATGTCAACATTTGGATGTGAAAATAAGGGATAATAGCTATTATAAAGACATTGACTCAAGTTATCAAATCTCATTAACCTTTTTTCACTGTATAATTGAAACAATCTGAATAAAGAGCACCAAATGAATCTCTCATTTAGATAATTGTTTGATTACATTAAATAACAGAAGTGTCTCTTAAAATTGCACAGACCTACAGTATACTGAAAGTATTTGATTGCTTTCCTAACGTTTTATGGTCATTAAAGTCAAATTTGTTGTTTAAAAGAAAACCCACCAAGATCGACAAGTTTAGATGTTATTGTTATTATTTTTATTGTTGTTATTATTATTATTATTATTATTATTATTATTATTATTATGTGTGTGTGTCTGTTCAAACACACACCCAAAACCCAAGAGTGTCCACTTTCGCTCTGCTTCAAACTGCATGTACAGAATCAGTTTGGGAAACAGCATCTGTTTATTGCTATAGAGCATGTCTGACAGTCACACACCGCTACATGATCTGACTGTTTTGAGGATTGCATAGGAGGGGCAACGGTAGCTGTAATGTAAAGGAAGGGAATCCTGCTGTTTTATATTTATTTAAAAGTGTTTTCATGACTAAATAAAACGAAAGCACAGAGGAGATTCACATTTAAGAGCAAGGGGCGCCCCCTGGTGGTTCGGCAGTATTGGTTGGGTATAGGGAGTATCGGTACTTTAGTTTTCAGTGTTTAAGTTCAGTTTAGATTTTCACCATAATGGCTCATTGGTCAGTGGTTTAAATGATGCTGGTGCATGCATGTCTGATGTATTGTTGATCCGCCATTACAGAAAGTGCCACCTGAAGGTAAATGGTAAAAGACTAACTAGTTATTTAGATCATTTGTATGTTTAGATAAATATCAATACTTGTCGACAGAGTATTAATAATATATCATGGCTGGAAATATCATGATAAATCGGCATATCGATAATTTTCCCCACCCCAATTTTTTTGTCATACCACATACTCTTCCATTTTTCCCGGGATTATCCCGTATTTTACAGTTCTATCCCGCTATTATCCAAAGGAATTTTCTCGTATTTCTCCTGTATTTTTTTGTCTTTCTCTGAAGGGTGGCGATAAACATTAAAGAGCCGATCCTCCCTATACGCAACCCATACCGCTGAACCACCAGCAGACGCCCCTTGCTCTTAAATGTGAGTCTGTTCTGAGCTTTTGTTTTATTTAGGCATGAAAACCCTTTGAAATAAATATAAAAACAGCGGGATTCCCTTTCCTTTTAATTACAAGTGCCGTCGCCCCTCCTATGTAATCCGTAAAACAGTCATATAGCGGTGCATGACTGTCAGTTGACGCGCTCCAGGTAAGTAGAGGCTGTTTTCCAAACGAATTCTGTACGTGCGATTTGACGCAGAGCAAAAGTCTGGGTTTTGGGTGCTTGTTTGAACAGACATATACACATAATTAATAATAATAACATATAAAGATGTGGATCTTGGTGTTTTTTTTTTAACACAACTAATTTTGTTCTAAATGAGCATAAAAAGTTAGGGAAGCAATAGAATGCTTTCATCATAATGTTAGATGTGCATTTTACAGAGAATGACACCTGTTAATAATGTAATCAAATGAAAAATATCGAAACAAATGAGATTCCTTCGTTGCTCTTTAATCAGAACTTGATTCTGTTTCTTTATAATAGCTAATAATTTTAATAAGCAGAATTCTTTGTAAATGTATACTCTTTATTTTTTATTTTGTAAATAATAATAATAAAACATTTTAAAATAGCTCCCGAAGAACATATTTAGTAATTTAGGAGTATTTAAGGGATTTTTTTAGAAGGGGGGGGGGGGGGGTTCCCTTATTGGGGTGAGCATATCCCTTATTTTCACATTCCAATGTTGACAGGTATGGCAGAGTGCTGCTCTCTGATGATTTGATTTTATTCTCACTCGTAATATGCTTTGGATAAAAGCATCTGCTAAATCAATGATGATAAATATGGTTACCATGTATGTTTGTAACTTATTTGGGTTTTGTTTGTAGTAAAACCGTGGTTAATTTTAAGCTTTGGGATTTTGACACAGCACCCACTGCTCATGATCACTACAGCACAGACAGCAGCTAGACTAGGGCATTTTTTGTACACTATTCTACAGTGGAAGGAAATGAACACATCGTCTGTCTTTTTTACACTCGATGAACTAAACAGGTGTGCCTAATAAAGAGAAAGAGGAGTGTACAGATACATCTAGCCATTTTGGCTGCCTTAGAATGATTAGTTGCACTGTAGATGAAAACGCTTATTAAAAAGACAAATTCTCATACCTCCATTTTCTGGCCCGAGAAGTAAATATATCGTTGTAGGATTATTCTTTGAGTATATCATAGAACAAGGTTTTCTAAAGCTCACTGACCTCCAAACAGCCTTCATTGTCACGCCACCCCTCCCTCAGCAGGACCGTTTCATTTGTGCACTCTAAATCACTAAACTTTATTGGTACCATAAGTCAGGCCAACAGCTTAACCTAGGCATCTCAGTCCTGCATGTGTAGCACATTTGTGTGCATATGAGCAACAGAGAGTAATCTGGCTACAAACCTGACCTCATACTTGACTGATTCTTGTGTGCTTTGTGGCTTTGTTAATATTTAAAGCAAAGACCTTGTACCTGTAAACCGAACAGAGAGAACGGTCTCTTAAAAGGCTTCCCGGAGAAGAATTTTAGATCCTGCCAAAAGATTAATCGGCTAACCTTGAAAAAGGAAAATCAAACTGGGCGTCAGAAAAGTTGGATTAACTACAAGTGCCTGGTATCGGGTTGTACAGACGGTTTTATTATGTCATTTTCTTTTTATAGACGGAAGGCATTGAATGCAATATACATCAGATACTCAGGTTGGTGTAGCGGCCTGCATACAGCATAAATCTGCTGCAGAGATTTCCAGAATCTTCTACACGGACAAGGAACTCTCCTTTGAAAAGTGATAAGTATGGCTCTAAACATTTATTGCTGTCATTCGGTCTCCGTGCCCCCTGATTTTAGCATCATGTAACACTTCTACGTGTGAGTGAATGCACAAATGTGTTGGAGATCCTGCTGAGTAAGTTTACGCTGGTCGTAAATCACACTCCGGACCAGCTGGCCATCCGTTCTGGGCAGGTGGAGCTGTCATAATGGCAGCTAGAGTCATGCAGATGTGCAACCAGATCCAGAAAGAGGCACGCGGTGAGGTCTTTCAATTCTCACGTCAACTGGTGCTTACAGATTGCTATTTTGACTGATACTTTAGATAAGAGATTAGTGTGTTTAACCTTTGGAGGCGCAAAAAATAAACCCCAATAAAGGAAAACATAAATATAAAGGAAGATGTTAGCATTTTATAGCTCTGTTTACATCCACGCCGTCTGGATAAGGAGCCATCATATATTTCCCTCTTGACAAATGGATTAGGTTTCATTTAAAGCATCTCACCTTGCAGAAATGCTTGACATGGACAAGAATTCTGTTGAGAATTTAGAGAGCTAATAAATAGACTAGAGCATTATATCAGTTAATTCAACAAATAAAACTTTAGAAGGCTATAATGGTAAAATGCAACATGCTGACTAAATATTTAAATAATTTATAGTAGTAAATATATAAAAAAAACTTCTGCTGTCCATTAATAGTCATTAAGGTAATAGTTAGTATAAGTCATTGGGTAGGATTAAGCATTAAGGATTAAGTAGAATAAGATTAGGTAGATTATGTACTTCCACTAGTCAATAGTGAGAATTGATTATTGTTTATTTTCATATTTTTGAAAAAGAGAACTTAAAATATATTTGTGATATCATTTGTCATATTGTCTATTAATAATTTTAAACTATATCATTATCATTTTAACAAATACAATGTATTGTTAATGTAATCTTTAATGATATCCGACAAGGTTTAAATCCATCTAACTTTAATTAGCATTGTTGTTTTAATTATTATCATTCATTCATTCATTCATTCATTTTCTTTTCAGCTTAGTCCCTTATTAATCTGGGGTCGCCACAGCGGAATGAACCGCCAACTTATCCAGCACACGTTTTACGCAGCGAATGCCCTTCCAGCCGCAACCCATCACTGGGAAACATCCACACACACTCATTCACACACATTCACTACGGACAACTTAGCCTACCGAATTTACTTATAGCTCATGTCTTTGGACTTGTGGGGGAAACCAGAGCACCCGGAGGAAACCCACGGCAACATGGAGAGAACATGCAAACAGAAACGCTAACTGACCAAGCCGGGGCTCAAACCAGCGACCTTCTTGCTGTGAGGCGAATGTGCTACCCACTTACTATTATTATTATTATTATTATTATTATTATTATTATTATTAAGTTTTATAAAAAAAATAAATAAATAAATATGAGATGAAATATATAAAAACAGTGATGTTTATTTATTTATTTTTTTTACATTTTATTTATTTATCAGTTTAACAATTATAATGAAATTATTCATGAAATTATTTCTAACAAGGTTTGAACAATAGGCCCAATTCCAATTCTAACCCTTAGCCCTTACCCTTACCCTTACCCTTACCCTTACCCTTACCCTTACCCTCACCTCTCGTTTTGTGTGTTCACGTGAAGGGGTAGGGGTGTCGCAATTCTCTTTAGCTTGAAGGCATAGGGCTAAGAGGGAGGGCTATATAGCCCTTGAAACAGAGTTCTTCCAGGACCACACTCAAAACCAAGGGCTATGAAAATTTCTAAAAAAAACTACATGGCAAAATGGCTGCACACGAAAGTCGGGAGATGCACAAATTGCTATTTTTTTGTCATTATTACAAATTTTTTACAACAAACAAGCATATGCTCCAATAGATTCATAAACATGTTTGTGTTTTACCATCATGCTTTTTAAAAGACAATTAAAAAATGCTAAATTTCGCTATCTATAATTCATAATAATAACTCCTGTATAACAGTCCCACAACATACTTTCACATCTGACACTCGATGACACTCTATACCCTGTCTGAAAAAGTGTAGTGGCTGGGAATTAGCTTTTTACAGTGTTTGTTATAATGTTAATGATGTTTTGGTGTGTTTACATAGATGAATATGGCCACGGTGTAAATATACAGTACAGTTACGAGTTTATTGCTACATTATGTCATTATGATAAAATGTTATCATTGCATTCTGTGATTTCCTGAAGATATATACCAAAAAATAACGCAACTGGAATAAATACAGCAGTTGCCATCATCTATCTTATATGAAGTAAGAGCTTGTGATGACATATGATGATTTGTACACGTATTGTAGAGCTGTCCCACTTCTTAGGGGTAAATTTTGAAGCCCTTCCACTTCACACTCTGTTTCAAGGACCAAGAGGAAGGGGTAGGGGTAAAAAAATTTAATTGGGATTGTGCCTTAAAGTCATTTTCATATACAAAAACACCAATATATGTTAGTTTCAGTAACAGTAACAATGTGAAAAAGCACAAACCTCAGAAATTCCAAGTTTCAGCAATAATTTAAAATCCACTAAATCCATTAAACACTTTACAAGCAGCAGGAATGACATGTCCACTGATCTGCCAATAGACTTTGAAATGGAATCAGCATTTCATATCTCATACAGGCCCTTTTAATTCAGATTTATCCCTACAGAACATGCAAACTTTTACAGTAAGTGCTCCTTAAGATCTCTTAAAACAACATAATGTGTTTTTCCAGTGTGGTACATCAGTGTATCACACAAGCTCTGTGCATTATAAAGCTGCTCTGACAGCAAAACATCTGCACTTCTGAGAGCTGACAAGTGTCCAGTGAAACAGAGCAAAGCCAGAGCCTTGGATTGACACCCTCGCTGAGGCTAAAGGTGTTCCTGTTGGGTTAAAGCTTGGCTGAAACACTGGGACAAAATGGTTGCGGGCTTCTTGGAGCTTACTGTAGACAAAGAAAAGTAGAGAAATTAAACAGCATTGCTAGTGATATCCATCTTGGCTGTCAAAGAGGAGAGGGGTCTGGATGCAGACTCAGTGCAGTTGCAATCTGGGCTGCATGCAATGCTTTTTAATGCCCACACCTAACCCCACCCCTCACAGTGACATCACTAGCTCCATTGAGTGCATTGTGTTTGACACTACATCTCTGAGATATGCAGTCTCAGCTTGCGTCTAGATCTAGATCCCACATAGCAACATCTCTCTGCCTCAGCTCTGGGTAACACATTCAGACTTTGCTTGGCCCATATGCTGCACTGAATTATGGTAAGGGCCAAACATGGGCCAAATCTGGGTCAAGTCTCAGCCAGGTTAATAACCCATAACTGGGCCTGAATTGTGCCAGATATGTTGGTGTTACAACTGCAATGAAATTGGTAAACCCATTAAGCATTGTGCTTTAGACGGGCTATGGGTGTGCTTTTTCTTGAAGCAACCTGGGGTGCGTTTCCCAAACAACGACGTAACTCGCGGCTGAACTATCATAGTACGATGCATCATTTGGGAAAAGAACGATGTAGTGACAAGTATTTCCCAAAACCCGTAGTTTTTCTGTGGCAGATCCATCGTTTGAACCACGTTAGTAATGTAAAACGCCCAAAATAATGCTCTAAACTGGGTGGTAACAACTTCTTTAGAGAAGAACCCCATAACTTCTTTGTGCAAGTTATATTGTTTTACACATGCTTGCATTTAAAAAAATCTAATTTTAGTAAACTATTGTGTTTTACTTGGTACTATTGTGTTTTACTTGGTAAAAACATTCACTCGCTTTCCATATTTATTGAAATATATGTATATTGCACATACTGTATGGAGCCTGTGTTTCCTTTACAAATATTATTGAGCACATTACATATTCTATTCTAAAACATAAAATCACTTACAAAAGCTAACACATATTCTAATATCATATATAAATCATTTAAATAAATAAATAATGAGGCTATTTATTAGGAAATGAAATTTAATATTTATTATTTATTAGGAAATGAAAAATCCTACTTCAATAATAATACTAATATTAATAATGATGATGATGATGATGATGACGACGATTATTATTATTATTATTAGTAGTAGTAGTAGTAGGATATTGTTTATTTATTTTTTGAAAAGTCTACTTTTACAATTTGACACATGTAAACCAC
This sequence comes from Danio aesculapii, assembly GCF_903798145.1. Taxonomy (NCBI): domain Eukaryota; kingdom Metazoa; phylum Chordata; class Actinopteri; order Cypriniformes; family Danionidae; genus Danio; species Danio aesculapii. Next base: position 38,867,281 of record NC_079447.1, on the reverse strand, counting down.
TACAAAAAATGTTCTAACCAACAGGCCCATGTCATATACAGTACAGACACTTAATAAATAACCTTCTATAAATTAAAAGCATTAATGTATGCTCCAAGCTTTGGAGACGTAACATAGATTCTGCTTTTAAATAATAGGTCACCTATACAGCATTCGTTATGAGCCACGGCTGTGTTTAAAATGACATTCAAGAGTTCACACTTAGCTGATGATTCATCAATAGCTTGTTTGGCATGCTGTCCCGGGAGAGAGCCCTGAGCTCAAGGGATCCTCGAGCCCGGGGCTTCCTCCCGTTTGCAGAGCGAGAGGGAAGCCTGAGCTCGGTGGATCTCAGAACTCCCCGTCTGCAGTAGCTAAGGGAACATGTGAGGAAAAAAGAAGGGGCTAGACAAATGTTTCATTGTTATGCATGATGTATATTTTTTGGATGGTGGGAGGAAACCGGAGAACCCGGGGAAAACCCACGCGGACACGGGGAGAACATACAAACTCCTCACAGAAACACCTACCGACCTGGCAGGACCAGGGTTGGCAGTGTTCTTGCTGTGGGGCTAACAGTGCTAACCACTGGGCCTCCGTGCCGCCCGATCTAAGGTGAAGGAGGGGAATGGGGAGGAAGGGGGGCTTCTTCCAAACAAAGATAAAGTGGACTGAAAACTGTGGTTATTTATAGTAGCTTATGGCTCATATGATTGGACGATACTGATTAGCTTAATACGAGACCGACTGTGATAAATCATAAGCACGTGATCCTCTCGAAATTAGTTTATTAATAAACCTCACTTAGTGTTTCCAAAGTGCACTGCAAAGGGAGCGCAATTGTAAACATGAAAATCACTAAAACTGAACTGTAAAAATACTTTGAAAGCAAATTACAACTAAGAGTTATGACTTTAATGCTTTTTTTTTATAATTCCAAGTTTAAATGTTAGAATTTTCTAAACGAATAGGGCATAGGGGGATAACTGGAAATAGAACACAGCCGAAACTATGTTTCTAACTAAAGCTCCAGAGGTGTAGTTGCAAGCATGTAAGTTTGCAACGCAGTTTGCGAATGTTCGTTGGAACGATGGATTTGGAAAACACCAAATCAGTGCACTATAACGACACAACTTGCGACCTTAGTTGGCTAACGGTGGTTTTCTAAAAACGCACTCCTGATTGGTAGAATTATTTTCATTTTTTAAAAATAATATAAATGTGTTATAAATGTTGGTCAGACTTACATGGCTCACATTTTTACTACATTTGGGACAAATACTACATTTGACATGTGGCCAAATTATTGTGTGCCACCTTAAAAATGGAGCCAGCTCTGCCAAACCTAGGCCATGTTTGTCCCACATGCTGTATGCCAGTGCTGGATGAATGTGGCAGCTTTATGCAAAAGGTAGGGAGGTAGGCCTTTTCTGATATTTAGTTCCAGAATTGCAAAATAAGCTTGCATAGTCAAATGCTTTTGAACACAAAATAAGACATGATGAAATTAGGACAAAATTGTAAAAATTATAATTTTTGTCTTTACTGTAATGCATTGTTGTATGAGCAGTGAGTTTCGACTGAGTTTACCAACTCAGAGTAGTAGAAACCTTAATATATGTTGTAAGTGTCGAATAAGTGTCGAATGCCTGTTAATTGTAATTTAAACAGGTCTGTGCTAACATAGTGTAATGTGGATATGATTGCTACAATTATATGCTTAATCATATCAGTAATGAGTTTAGCTCAAAGGTCTTAAACTCAATTCCTGGAGGGCCACCAGGAATCCAACCATAATCAAACACATCTAATCCAACTAATCAAGGTGTTTAAGACTACTAGGCTGTGTCCGAAATCGCCTACTAGTCAGTAGGTAATGCATTTGAATTAGAATTTACTACTCGCCTATTAGGAAAAGTATGTTCTATATCGTATGAATGGGAGTAGCATGAATGGAACTCGAACATACTACATCCACCATTTTGTCATAATCATGTTAGAAAACTATGTTCTATACAGTATGAATGGGAGTAGTATGAATGGAACTCAGACATACTACATCCGCCATTTTGTCATGATCATGTTAGAAAACTACGTTCTATACAATATGAATAGGAGTAGTATAAATGGAAATCAGACATACTACATCCGCCATTTTGTCATGATCATGTTAGAAAAGTACGTTCTATAGAGTATTTATGTAAGTAGTATGAAATTCGAACATACTACATCCACCATTTTGTCATAATCACACCTACCCGCATCAGTTGCATCGCTTCACTCCCATTCATGAATTTTCTCAAGGAGCATCATGATATAGCGGGGCTTGCATCAGATGTGCACTTCAGAATCTCGCCAGAAGAAGTCATCCGGGAACTTCTCACACACTGTTTTTAGAATTCTATGAATTCAGAAAAACTACTCAGCTTGCATACTGATTTTACTATATAGGAAGTATGCGGTTGTGGACACAGCTCTCGTATTTAGTAGTCTTGAACACCTTAAATAGTAGGATCACCTTGATTAGTTGAATCAGATGTGTTTGATTACGGTTGGAACAAAACTGTGCACAGCTGCGGCCCTCCAGCAATCGAATTTGAGACCTATGATTTAAATAAAGTAAAGCTTAATCACATTATTGACAAAATCCCATTATAACCGCATTATGATAGTTCATGTAAACATATTCAATGATGTTGACTAGCCTTTCCCAAGACCTGCTTGCTAACCAAGTTTATTTCATATATATTCCTCTTTCTCTCTTTTTTTTTTTTTTTGAGAAGACAAGCCGCAGTAAGAAACTGCCAAGCAGGTTATACAGTATGTCACCAGGCTTACGCCGACAGGTTTGCTTATATTTTCCCTGGATCATCTGGTCACTTGATGAAAGCATATCATACTCAGTAACCTCCCAGATTTATTTTGAACGAATGTTAAAGGGAGCCCTAAACACAGGCAGCCAGTGAAAGTCAAAATTCATGCAGGTGCACGACTCGCTTTCACAGACACGCATTTTGCTGCTTTAACAGTCAACATTACGACTTGCGTGTTTGTGTTTCCTACCACAGACTGGGTGGTTGTTTGGCATGTTGAGGTGAAGAGCACTAGGAGATGTAAATATAGTAGTTGGGCCTTCATGCTCTCATGCCAAACAAGTTCTCAACAGCAGCAGACAGATCTGAGGGCCAAAGGGGGATTGGGTGTCGCACCACTGCGAGACTGCAGAATCTGATTAATTATTAGTGAGTGGTGATCCTGCCATCACAATAGATCTGTCTCAACCCAGCACACAGCCAGCAAGGAGATGAAATGCAAGAACCAGGACTCAAACAAGCAATGGCGCCCTCTCCCACAGCTTCTGTGTCTCCTTCCCTGGTTATCTCTGTCATAATGTCTTATTTCTCGGCTAATTATTGAAAATCTAGGTCTTTTTTTAAAAATCCCAGGCATCGTATTTCATATTGGACTCAGCGTGTCACCTTGTGCAAGACTGAGGGAGTTTATTTACTGCACGAAAACAAACCAGAATGATCTTTCTCTGGTTTCAGAGGTCAATCAAACTGTCAGGTTGAGTTGTGTCCTGGCCCTCTCTCGTATCCCTGTATTTGGAAACTGTAAATTTTCCCAAGAAGCAATCCGTCGTCTTTGATGCACCTCTTTCATCAGTTTGACAACTAGCTTGTTTTAGAGCCGATCCATTTCTACTTGTGCAATGATTCCTCTTATAAAAATCCAATGCGATGTTAATTGACAAATCAGATGTGGCGGTGACATCTTATTTTGGGACTCTTCTAATGAGTTTTATAGAGTGAGACTCAATGGGGTACTGCGTTTAAAGTTTAAAGAGCTCAAAGTCACTCAACACCGGGCAGTCGCTCTAATCCAACATGGCTGCCTCTATGCATGTAGCTATTGCAATGCTGATGTGATGCAAAGGAGGCACTGTTTCCCACATAAAGATTTTCATTGGGAAATTGCAGTCATATGGTGGTACTATTTTTGGGCTATCTCCTGTTTAATGTCACATAATCCCACAACTGTAAATTATCCCAAGAAGCTGTCATCTTTGATGCTCCTCTTTCATCAGTTTGACAACTAGCTTGTCTTAGATCCCATCCATACTATTCGGATGCCTCTAAAAATCCAACGGGATGTTAACTGACTAATCAGATGTGGTGGTGACATCTTATTTTGGGACTCTCGTTTTATAGGCTCAGCGGAATACTGTGTTTAAAGGGGTCAGTATGATGCTGCCACTTTCGACAAAATAAAATATAATACTCTAGAGTCTGTGAGGTTTAATTTAAAATTACCTCACAGATCATTTATTATAGCAAATCCAATTGGCTATTTTTTGGGGGTGAGCAAAACCATGCAGTAACCCTAAATGCAAGTAGACTGAAACTCTCTGCCTTCTTTTAAAACAGGTCAGGTCCTTTACTACTCATGCTTCAAATAGTCAGAGATAAATAAAACTGGGTTCCATCCAAACTCTCAGAAGCTTTTCAATCTTATATATCTGAATACATTACTATATTATACATATTAAATGTCCATTTATAAATTATGCAGACAGTGAGTGTTTCTGGATAAATTAAATAACACTTGGAAACATTATGACAATATAAGTGTGATACTTAAGAAAAGGTGATTTTATATTGGATTTTTGGTAGACCTTCATTTTATTCTTTAACTTTAAATCAGTGGTCCCTAATCTTTTTATTACTGTCGACCGGCCAACACGTAATGATTTTACCATGGACCGGTGAGAGGGGAGTGCGATGGTTCGTAGCTTGCTAGGCGACCATCAACCATTTTCTCAGAGGATGACAAGCTGACAAAACATTGCTGTCACTGTGACACAAGTTTTATTTATGGAGGAAACTACAAAGCACTGCAGTGTTTGGGTGTCCTGTGTTTGTCTGAGATAATTAGTCTACTCAAATGAGTATTTTCCATGCAAAGTCAAGTCAAAGTCAAAGCTGATCGGTCAATTCTTGTCATGTGACTCATGGTGCACTCGTGGCATTCATTCAACTGGGTGCATCTGGAAGGCACGAGCGCATCACGCCGCTTGCACACGCAAGTCATACACCTCCATTGGAAATAACGAACTTGCGCGAACTAAAAGGCTGCCATCATTTGCAATCTCCAGCAGTTAATCTTCTTGCACAGACATGTTGGATTTATTCCTGGGCAGTTTGCAGGTCCTTCACCGGGCCTTTTCACCCTTGCAAAGAAACTTTCCAAAGACGTCTGTTTCTCATTTTACTACTTGCGGGTTAAAATTGGGTGCTCAAGTGACTGAAATGTAAGCGAGAGAATACGGTCATTTTTCAAAATAAAACTTTTTAAAATAAAACATAATTCAGACTCAAAAAATAAATAAAATGGAAATAATTAATGATTTCTTGTGTGGCCCATTAGCAATTGAGGACCACTGTTTTAAATCTTCCCCTATTATGCAGTTTTGAAAATTATTTTTGTGCAGTGTTTAACACAGCTAAATGAAAACATCATGCAAAGTCTGAAAGTCATTAAAACTAGTCCCATGATGTCAGATTGACACTGTACCCCAACATCGTGGACATGTTGCATTTTGTTTGGAAATGAAAATCAGGTTGATGTCAGAATTCAACGTCAGGCCAACATCAATGTGCAACCTAAAATCAACCAAATATCAACGTCTAATGGTGTTACAGCTTGACATTGTGTGGACATTACTACTATGACATCTATCAGATGTTGGATTTTGGTTGCCATACCTGACAAATAAATTTCAGTATTTGACAACATCATGACGTTGGTTTAAGATGTTGGCTTGGTGTTGGATTTTGGTCACTTTCCGACACAACCTAAAATCAACCAAACATCAATGGCATTTGACATCATTATTGGACATCAAAATGACGTTGTCCTTAGACATTGGCTAGACATTAAGTTTTGGTCACTGATGTCATGACCTAAATCAGACCTAATATTAACCTCTTATGACGTTGTGTGCCTGGGGTTGTTCTAAAAATGAAACATTAGCATTAGCATTCAGTTGAACTTTGTGGCAGTTTTTACACTTTTGTCACTCTTTTTGTGTAGTTGGGATAACCATTTCAAGTCTTAACAACAATTGCAGTATTGAATAATGCTGTAATTAGTTTTAAATTTGTACTTTAGGTGCATAACATGAATGGAATACAACATGAACTGCTACTATTTTATCATAACAGTTATGTCACCCTCATAACAATGTAATATTGAGGAAAATGGTAAATGTCAAACAAATATCCATTATATAAACTACTTTTAGGAACTCGATACTTGCTTGTTTTGGATTTAAAGTTGGATCACAAACATTGGCAGGTCTGTATCAGCCTTATTATACACATGGGGAAAAAAAATCAACTTTGAGCTTTATAACTACAAAACTTGTACATAAAGTAACATCTAAATAATGACAACACATCACATGACCCCTTTAACAAGATTAAAGTCAATCAAATCCGATATGGCTGCTGTATTGTTTTTATCTCTTGCAATCCCGCAATGAGACTGAGAGGGCGTTGTTTCCCTCATCATGATTGGTGGCAGAGGAAATTACAGTCATATGTTGATACTATTCCTGGCTCTGTTTTCTCCCCCGTTTAATGCCACATTCCTTTCGGCAGGATTTATGAAAACACTGGTGACAACATGTTCTATCTCCTTTAAAGAAGTGCATGACTGGCTGGCTCTGCAATAAAGCAGTCAGTTATTAATAGTTGGCATGGGAACATGTGTAAATTATCGTCCCCTTGCTTAAAGTGACATCCCGATTCTCTGCTTATCAGTCCTGTGACACATAAGAACAACTTGAACTGTCATGTGTGAATGTGATTGATTTGTGCGCCGATATGGCAGCTCTCTTGAGGGCAACGTCTTTGTCTTTCAGGAAAACATGCATGCGCACCGAAAGAGGACAATTTCTTGTGAGCAGTAGTTGTCAGATTGTGTTATTTAAACTGCCACTAAACATCTAGCCGGGTCATTTTTGATCCCGGGTGACCTCGGGGCATGGCGCAGAGATGTCGCATGAGGGTGCCATGCATAAGTTTGGGGCTCGAGGCTCGACCCGATGCATTGTTCCAATGCCTGTTAGTAGTCTTTTGAGTAATGCGGATCTGTCACATAACTGTTTTCGCAATCTGTGATTCTCATCATTTACGTTTTATTGAGAGAAGAAAATGGGCCGGCTGTACGAAAGGTTGAATGTATAAATATTGCCCAAGGAATGCAATTACCCCCACTAGCACTGCTCTATCCAGTCTGTAGAAGCCAACTGTGTGTTTTAAGGGGTATGGATGACCCCCACGGGGCTGCTTTTATTGAAAATATGATTTGCAAAGAAAACACGGCGAACACACAATTGTCCTCTGATCCGAGTTCAGAAGCCACGGGCGAACGGGGGAACGGGTCATAAAGCCGAGGCTGGAGTCCCCGCTGATCTCAGAACATCTGCTCCGCCATTTACCAGTCTAATAGATTAGCCCAGAGAATAGGTGCAGGTGTTTTCTGCCCCAGCCAAAACACATCAAAACCGGATTCCTGTCCAAGTCGCGCTCCGCACCAGCATGCAGCCGAGCCAAAATGAGTCATGGCCCCTCACAGATAATAAAACAAGCATAAAGTTTGCTTAAGATACAGGTGGGGGTGTTTTACGCACTTCTGGAGAGAAACAAATAGGAAGCGTGTTCGGGGATCCAGTAATTGAATGCAGATGGGCGGAGGTAAATGAACAAATATCTCTGCGGAATACCTAATAAGAACGGGACAGAAAGGGAAATTAAAAATTATTGGAAGCAGATGGACTGTTCTTTGAGTTTTTCGGGGAAATTTATTAGGGCCATGAAAGAAATGTGTCTGTTTATTTTGCATTGCCATGAAATTAATGGCCTGCTGAGTTGTGTTGGTGTTAGTTTATGACTGCTACGCCATTAGTCATAATTTAGCTGGTATTTCTTATTGATTTGTGATTTAGCTTGATTTATTGGGGCCTGTCGGATTTGATTTTGAACCCCACCACTTTCATTTTCAGCGGCGAGAACAGATTTTGCCAAACAAAGAATAATATTTGCAACAAAGTTTTGATGAATGGGGAGGGCTCTCTTTGTTGTGCTAGTCCACCTATTTGCTGAGTACCATTCGATTCTATGTTTTAGTTGTCTAAAGTAAAATGTTATATTATATTATATTATATTATATCATATTATATTATATTATATTATATTATATTATATTATATTATATTATATTAAAATCTGCATGTGTTGTACTGTGGCATTATATTACATTTTAATTAAATTTATTTATTTATTTATTTATTTCATTTATTTAACAATTTAATAAAATTTTAGCTCTGATTTTCTTTTTGTTTTACATAATGAACAAGCTAGTTTAAAAAAAAATGTCCATATTCAGTTTGTTAATAGAATAATTTGATGCATGCTCACAGAACTGCTGTTGAGGTCAGATGTTAACTCTCTACACAAGCGTTTTGTGTCTTTTTCTCAATTAAGCATGAATAAAGCTGCTTTTATTGGTTCGTTAAGCCTCGCACTGGCACTCTAGTGGATTCTGGTGCAAAACAGAAGAGGCTTCATGCTGACTCGAGCTCAGCAGCTTCCCCACAGTAAATACAGGCACCCGAACCACCACTACTGGGTATTAATCAGACTGATGGGTAGAGAGCACAGAAAATGGAGTCTGATTATTATTCCAGAGGGAACTGTTGGGTGAGTTTACTAACATCCACTACAACCACACATTCTTTTGGAATTTTATTCCAAGATATCCACTGTTTTTCTACACCCCATCATGTTTAATGTGAATTATGGGTCATTCATTTTTTTCTCTTTTTGGCGTAGTCCCTTTATTAATCCGGGGTCACCACAGGGGAATGAACCACCAACTTATCCAGTACATGTTTTACGCAGCGGATGCCCTTCCATCTGCAACCCATCTCTGGGAAACATCTATCCACACTCATACACTACGGACAATTTAGCCTACGCAATTCACCTGTACCGCATGTCTTTGGACTGTGGGGGAAACCGGAGCACCCAGAGGAAACACAAGTGAATGCAGGGAGAACATGCAAACCACACAGAAACACCAACTGACCAAGTAGAGGCACGAACCAGCAACCTTCTTGCTGTGAGGTGACAGCACTACCTACGGCGCAACTGTGTCGCCTGTGAATTATGGGTGTAACCTGTAAACAACCATTGAATTGTTGAAATAACTGGGTACAATGAGGTGTCATTATTCTCACAGTTCATCCATCAAATATTAAACAGCAGCTTATAAGAATTAAAAAAATGAATTTCAGCAGATCCTAAATAACCCCAAAATATTTCCACATTTGTGTCTTTCTATAGCTATATTATAGATGTATATTGAAAAGTTCAATTCATTAAAGTTTCTATTAAAATTAAACAAATTTGCAACCAAGCAATAAATTGTCTAAATTGAATAATATTTTTTCTCTGAAGTGTCTTTAGGTTGATGAGACAATTAGTTTTTGTAACTGTATATATTGCATAGTATTGACCAAATAAAAGGTGGTCTAAAGTATATATGCACTTACAGCTGAAGTCATAATTATTAGCCCACCTTTGAATTTTTCTTTTCTTATTTAAATATTAAGGTTGATTTAAATGTAAGGAGTAGAAACAGATATCTGTGTAAAAATGTAAGGAGTGAAAGTAAAAATCTGTTAAAAAGTAAATAGTGGAGTAAAGTACTGATACCAGAAAATCTACCTAAGTACAATGTACTTCGTTACTTCCCATCTCTGATTAACATCAGTTAATTAATTATTAAAAGGCATTCTTTCACTTCAGAAAAATCACAGTAAGAGCTGAGTGATATGACATGATGCATAAATGTGCATTAAACACTTCTTGTTGCATACAAACATATGTGGCAAATATCACAATATACACATTAAACTAACAAAAGAAGCACGTAAACAGATTTTATGCCTTGTTGAGATTGCACAGATTAAACTTCTAATCTGTATATCTCATATTTTGCATTTTGACAATCTGTGAACTGTTGCCTGTTTCACAGAACTGCTCTTTCACTCTTCATGTCTCTCATTTTTTTCAAAATAAGAGTCCTACATACAAAAGTGCTTCAATACATGCTTAGATTGTTAAATAAAAGGATCATTGTTGTTATCTCAATATAAGAAACATTGTGGCCAATCAAACAAAGTCTGAGGTATGCATATTCATTATATATCATCACCTCAGTTTTGTTCCAATTGGCCTGTTGTTCAACAGGGTTTTAAACTCACAGAGCTTACATGAGAGTGAGGAAATTATACTGTAGAAGGCTCACAGTGTGTCATTTCTATGTAATGAAAGATTATTATTCAGATATGCCAAGGTATATATAGATTTCCATTCTATGTCACCTTATAAAACAAACAGCGACAAAACAATATATCCAAAAACATCCACCACACTTCCTGATTCCTCTGATCTGTGACAGGAAGTAGCAAAGAAAAGCAATGGAGGGTTTATATACGCAATCCTGGTTTTCTGTCTACTGAGAGCCAGATGGGTTTTTAAACACCTCTGCAGCAAAGCTTAGACTCCTCCTGTGAACAACAACACACAGACACACACATACACACACACTTTTATTCGTCTCCCTCTGTCCCACACTGTGAGACACAGCTCAGCTAATGTTTGGCCTCAAAGCTGAAAGACAAAAGATGTTGTGTGAATTGTGAGAACAAAAACAATTCTCACCTTGAGGGAGACGCAGCAACACTGGGGTCTGTTCATCTGGGCTGCAATCGTAGTCTCTGCTCTAGTTGGCTGATGCGGTTATATGTGGGTTGAGATTGTTTGTGTTTAATGTAAGAAAAAATTGTACCAATATTTAAAATTACACAAAACGCTTAAAAAATTACTTTTCAGATTTAGTCATTCTAGATCAGATTTGAATTTGATTTGTATTACTTAATGTGAAAAACAAGGGCAAATTTTATAGTACTCCTAAAATTACTCCTAAACTTCCCGTGAAGCACCACATTATATATACGTTGTGTTTTATGTTGTATCTCAAGGTATTTTTAAATGGATATTTTATGTGTATATAAACTTTCATAAATATTGGAATGACTCATTGGAATGACTCATTGAGCAAAATTCATTTTAAGGATTCTTTAACACAACAATGATGTAGTAAAAACAGATGATTACTATTATGAGTCGGGGTACAGTGGAATTGAGGTTCCAAATGCAGCTTATTAAGACATTCGTCAGGTAGGCAAAGGTCAAAAATAGGGACAGACAGGAGCATGCAGGTAAACAATGTCACAGGTGAATGGTCAGGACAGGAATAAAAGAACATAAACGATAAAACAAAGCAAATGTCAAAAACACTGCTATAGACAGGGCAAGGAAACTGCTTTGCAATGCTTACTTAAGGCGGATTTATCTGCAGCAAGCGCACACGTATAATCTGGCACAGCCTTCGTGTAGACGCATAACCCTTGCCGTGGCTGACTCCGACGCTGATGCGCACCTCTCAAAAAATTTAACTACATGTTGCTCTGTGATTGGTCAGCTTGGTAGAGTTGACGAGTGTGGGCGGGAATGAGAGCCACGTGAACCCGTTGGACAGGGTGTTTACAAGTGTGGAGTCCCGTGAAGGAGCTCCAGATGGAAACTTTTGTTTTGTGTTCACCTTATGATTAAAGTTCTTGCACGTCCGCTGGTTCCCGCCTCAGAATGAACAAGTACTACTTGTACATTAAGATAGGGTTCAGAAAAAACAAAACACCTGCGAAGACACTCGACACAGAGGAACATAACCTCACTGCCAGCTAGCGTTTCGGAAGTGTTATTGTAGAGCAACTTAAACAGCAGCAGAAGTATAAATGCATGGCAATGCGCAAGGCATGCACTGTGGTTCACGGCGATTGCTTGACGCAGAAGTATAAACCAGCCTTTACAGTTGACAAGACTCAGCTAAGAGTGTGTGAATGATGTGTCTTTATAGTCCTAGTAATGTTTGTGTGTAATCAAGGGGGATCAGGGGAACTGGTGTGTGAGTGCAAAAACTTCCGGGAGTTGTATCTTATATAGTGGCCGATGTGTAGTTCTCCAACGATCTACAAATGCTAGATCACTGGTGATTGTGACAATTGCACTTTAGTAGATGTTGTTCGATAGGGCGGCATGGTGGCTCAGTGGTTAGCACTGTCGCCTCAAAGCAAGAAGGTCGCTGGTTCAAGTCCTGGTTGAGCCAGTTGGTGTTTCTGTATGGAGTTTGCATGTTCTCCCCATGTTTGCGTGGGTTTCCTCTGGGTGCTCCGGTCCAAAGACAGTCCAAAGACATGCGCTATAGGTGAACTGAATAAGCTAAATTGGCGGTAGTGTGTGTGTATGTGTGTGTGAATGCATGAGTGTATGGGTGTTTCCCAGTGCTGGGTTGCAGGTGGAAGGGCATCCACTGCGCAAAATATATGCTGGATAAGTTCGCAATGGTGACCCCTGATAAATAAAGGGAGTAAGCCGAAGGAAAATGAATGAAATGTTGTTCGATAACTAGTTATAACTAATAGTGTTCAAGTAAATGACTAAAGTAAATGACTAAAGTACTGACACATACATTTTTCATAAAATAATATTTTTGTAGTTTTAAAAATGTGTTATAATATGTACTTTCAAACAAATTTTTTGAAGTTTGGATTTTCATGCCTTTGAATTATAGTTTGAGCATTTGAGTTGTAATTTATTTATTTAAAGGATTTTACTGAGTTGATCATGAAAATGAAATATTAATTACATTTGATTTCTCATTTGAGAATGCATTTTTATTTATTATTTGATCGTTTCGAGCATTTGATTTATCGTTTGGGTAGTTTTTTTGAAAGTTTGATTTTAATATTTTTTAGGCATTTAAATATTCATTTTAATTTTGTTAGAAAAAACTTCCATATACAGTGGAAGTCAAAATTAATAGCCCCTCTGAATTATTAGCCCCCTGTTTATTTTTTTTTACCCAATTTCTGTTTAACGGAGAGAAGATCTTTTCAACACATTTCTAAACATAATAGTTTTAATAACTCATTTCTAATAACTGATTTATTTTATCTTTGCCATGATGACAGTAAATAATATTTTACTAGATATTTTTCAAGAGACTTCTATACAGCTTAAAGTGACATTTAAAGGCTTAACTAGGTTAATTAGGTTAACTAGGCAGGTTAGGGTAATTAGGCAAGTTATTGTATAAGGATGGTTTGTTCTGTAAACTATTTTTAAAAATATAGCGTAAAGGGGCAAACAATTTTGACCATAAAATGTTTTTTTTTATTTTTATTAAAACTGCTTTTATTCTAGCTGAAATAAAACAAATAAGACTTTCTCCAGAAGAAAAAATATTATCAGACATACTGTGAAAATTTACTTGCTCTGTTTAACATCATTTGGCAAATATTTAAAAAAGAAAAAAAAAATTAAAAGGGGTGCTAATAATTCTGACTTAACAGTTAAATACAAATTAACAGTCCACATGCGCTGTAGAGCGAACTAGGTAAATGTGACATGAAAATTCACATTAAATGTTTTTCTGCAGCTCTGCCTCCTAAAAAACAAGATAAATTACAAATTAATAATAATTTCTAATTACATTAGCATTATTGCAGGAGTATTTTGTTGCTGTTGTTGTTGTTGTTGTTGTTGTTAATAATGATGATCTTAATGTTATTATTGGTGTTACTATAATTTTTATCTTTGTTGTCAGGGTTAGAAATACTGCAACCTTTATTAATACTGCAGCCATAAGGAGGTCTGAGATTAACTCAATTTAACATAACAAGTCGGCAAACCAACAAAAAAGTAATTTCAACTTTTTTCAAGTTGGATTTTTTACAGTGTTCCATACAATATTAATAATTACCATGAACAATAATACAAAATGCTTACCTTAAGTTGAAATGCAATTTTCTATTTTGGTTGACCCATCTTCATAATCCCATTTAAGCTGAAAACAGCAGAAGGAAACTCAAACTCTTCAAACAGATTTTGTGTTAAGAAGGAGCCTGTGCAGCGACACACTTGGAAAAAGAAACAGTTGTTTCATTAGTAATAGGTCAGATCTCTTTCAGTGGACCTCGCTGCCTTGCTGAGCAGTATTAATGGGCTTTGGATTCTTGCTTGGATAGAACTAAATTATGTTAATGGCTGACAAAATAGCTCAATGATGTGGTGAATCTGAAATCTTTATGGTTTCTTGGCACTAAATGAGGTTTTTGACCCTTTCTTCATGAAGGGAGACCCATTATATTTCATTTACTGATTAAGTGCATAGAAGAATTATTATTTTTTGTCTGATTAGATGAAATCTGGATGAAATGACTCCTGTGAGGAAAGACATAATGTGTTTGAATATATTTATTGTTATGCCAAATGACCAGAAGAAAAATAAAATATTTTTAACTTATTAGTTATTGTACCTTTAAGTGTATGAGGTGTTACGTTAGTTGTACAGCTTAAATTAAGCATTCAGTAGTTTGAAATCCACACTAAATGTGTCATCTTGTTTTAAATATACCAAGCAAAACTGCAGCTGACACAATGCAGCTTAGTTGTATGGAAAATATTGGTTGATGTTCTGAATGTGTCATATTTAATCCAATCTCATGGGAGACATTTTTTGCTTTTTTTTTTTTTTGTATAGTTTTCTGAATTAGGGGCTTATTAAAATGAATTAATGCAATTCTGTTTGTATGAAAATGTACAATTCTTAGAAAAAAGTACCCCACCCCTAAACAAAACATTTCTTGAGCAGATTGTACAATACACATAAGATTATATGTTCAACCAAATTAGGCAGTAATCTGCCAAAACATGAAACACAATATTTATTATTTTTCTGAAATCATAAGGATTCATCTGAATTAGCCATTAATTTGCCTAAATAATTTAACTAAAATAATTTTATTCTACACTCTGAGAAATAAAGGTACAAGAGCTCTCACAGGGGTGGTACCTTTTGGAAAGGTACATATTTGTACTTAATGGGTATATATTAGTACCTCAAAGGTATATGTTTGTACCTAACAATTTTAAGAGGTACTCTTTTGTACTTCTTGGGTACTAATATGTACCCTTGAGGTATTAATAAGGACCCTTTGTACCCTTATTTCTCAGAGTGTATGAAATTTTTCAATTAGATAATAAATTTAATTAGGTTTAAGTCCACCTCTTATCCTGCCCCTAAGCAAAACTATAACTGAACCAAAAATGTTCTAAAAGTTCGGTTTATTTATAAACTAATTTCAAGAGGATTGATCAGGGCTGGTCCCGCATCAGCTACTTATATCATGTCAATCATACGAATTCTAACTCACTATAAATAACCAGAGTTTTTTACTCCAGTCATCTTCATCTTGAAGAATAGCCCCTTCCACCCTTACTTCTCCCCCTTTCTCCTGATAGGGTGGTATGGCGGCCCAGTGATTAGCACTGTCGCCTCACAGCAAGAATACCATCGGTTCGAGCCCTTACCAGGCCAGCCGGCATTTCTGTGCTGATTCTGCATGTTCTCCCAGTGCTTCTGTAGGTTTTCCCCAGGTTCCCCGGTTTCCTCCCACCATCCAAAGACATACAATATAAGTAAATTGACTAATCCAAAGTGGCATCATAGACAACTCTTAGTCAGCTATATCTTATAGCTATTCTTACCACATACACAAGCAGGGGAGTTCTCAAGACCTACCTGAGCTCAAACTCCCCTCTCGCCATTCAAACGGGAGTGAGCTCGAGGATATTCTGAGCTCAGGGCTCTCTTCCGGAAAACATGCCAAACACGCTTTATAATCAATCATCAGCTAAGAGTGAACTCTTGAAACTACAGAACTGTACAACAACCGCCAAAAGAAAAATTAGCATTTGTTTTAAGCAATGGATGCCCTTCCAGCTGCAACCTATCACTGGGAACACATACACACTTATTCACACACACATACACTATGTACAATTTAGACTACCCAATTCACCTGTACCGCATGTCTTTGGGGGGAAGTGGAAACTGACAAAGCCGAGGCTCGAACCAGCGACCTTCTTGCATTGAGGCAACAGCACTACCTACTGCGCCACTGCATCCCTTATAATTTATTTATTTATTTTTCTTGTAATAATTTTACCTAAATTTATATTTGTTTACTTTTGGATGACTTCAGACGATAAACACCTTTCTGCAGGTTTAGAATTTGGTGCTGGTAAAAAATGGCTTAAGCGAGTTGACAAAATTTGGGTGGGTTTGGCATCAGGTTGGATGTTTTGAACATGCATTTTATGTTAAATATTTAACAAAAACCAAATATGCGTACCTACTAGGTTTTAATTTTAAGGCATTCTGTGTGTCAGGGAGGGTTTTGGACAGTTTGGGCTGAAAACATTGTGTATCTGGAAACACTGACAGCCATTTTCTCATTACAATGTTGTAGTGTGTTTGTCTGAGGTTCTTCTCAGATACCTGCTTCTTGGGTGAAATTTGTATTTGCAGACTTCAAAAACATGTTTTAGTATTAAATGAACCTTGATCCATGGTCAATTAGCTCAGTGGTTACCACTGTCACCTCACAGCAAGAAGGTCAGTGGTTTGAGTCTCTGCCAGGAGGCATGTTTGCAATACAATTTTGGGTGAACTAACTTATTGATCATTCACCTGAAGCTATGAGATGTCCAACTTAACAGTGTCCATTTTGACTACATGAGAACTTAAATCACCAAAGATACTGGTATATTTTTTTGGATGTTGAATGGCTCAACAATCTGAAGGGCCATGTTTCCCCTTGATATGAATGACTGTGACACCTCTGTCCTTCTCACAGGCTGTACGAGAATATTTCAGTCCAAATGTGCCGGCTGTCTTGTATTATCCAGGGCTAAACATGACAGATCTTC